>NC_086180.1:14029838-14645463 GCF_023053635.1 Elgaria multicarinata webbii
CACCTTTCCACCATGTGCATATAGGCTTACTGCCTCGGATACTGGAGGCAGCACATAGCCATCAGGGCTAGCAGGCACTGATAGCCTGCTTTTCATTCTTTTTTTCCCTTCTTTTTAAAAACTTTTTTATTGTGAATATCAACAAACCAAACAGAAAATACATCATGAAAACAAGAAAAAAAACATACATTGTGTATATAAAATTATCATCATTGTCTGTCATATGTACCATTCAAAAAAAAAAAATAGCTTCGGCTATTGGGCGGTTTAAAAATGTAATAAATAAATAAATAAATAAGCGAGAGAGTTATACAAAAGTTTCAAGGAAAGCAGACCAGATATCCATATGTTTATCCACTTGCAAGTTGCATCTATATAACACTCGTTCAAAAGTTGATCGTGTGATTACGTCCTCGATCCATTGCATTATGGGAGGTGTGAATTTTTTCCTTCCAATGTGATAATATAAGTCTTTTGGCTGTCATAAGGGCTCTGAAGATCCGTCTGTGCTGACCATGTGTTAACTTCCAAGAAGCCGGTAGGTAATTTAGGAGGAGATGTACATTATTCCATATTATAGATTGTTTCAGTACAAAGTTCATCCTTATTATAACCTCTTCCCAAAAAGGGGGCAACTACGGGGCATTGCCAAAACGTATGAGTTAAAGAAGCATTACATGCATTACATTTCCAACAATTATGCGAGTTAGACAAACCCTTATTGAAAAGGCGTTGTGGAGTCCAATAGAGCCGAAACATTTTTTTTTTTGCTGAATAAGACGTAACCTGAGATCCATAGAAGCTTCAGATACTGATGCTAGGGCAACCGTCCATTGGTTAGGCAAGATAGGGCACTCCAATTCTCTATTCCAACCTAGTCTTAAACTATGGGTATCATATTTACATGCTGCTGTTAAATACATATATCGACGTGTCAGTTATTATTATTATTATTATTATTATTATTATTATTTATTTATTTATTTATTTATTTATATAGCACCATCAATGTACATGGTGCTGTATAGAGTAAAACAGTAAATAGCAAGACTCTGCCGCATAGGCTTACATTCTAATAAAATCATAATGAAACAATAAGGAGGGGAAGAGAATGCAAACAGGCACAGGGTAGGGTAAAACTAACAGTATAAAGTCTGCACAACATCAGGTTGTTATAAATGTTTCTAACTGGAGTCTCTGAAGCTGTAAAAGCAGCTGGAGCAAACCTAGATTCCAGCAAGTGATACAATTGTAAGTATTGCCATTGAGACGTAGCAGGTAAATTATATTTAACACACAAGTCTGAAAAGGACAAAAAACTCATCATCTGAACCTATTGATTGATCCAAAGTTGCTTTTCATTCTTTCTCTATCTCCTGATTATTATTATTTTTGTCTCTTCTCTTCTCTTCTCTTCTCTTCTCTTCTCTTCTCTTCTCTTCTCTTCTCTTCTCGTGTGTGTGTGTGTGAGAGAGAGTGTGCTTACAGACACTCTCTCACACACATGGAACTCAGAGGTCCACTAAGTCTGGAGGTTCCATTTAACCATCGAGGCTAATCGCCATTGATAGACTGATCCTCCATGACTTTTCCTAGTCCCCTTTTAAAGCCATCAAAGCCAATGGCCATCAGCACATCTTGCAGCTATAAATTACTTCATGCATTGAATGAAGAAGCGCTTCTTTTTACCTGCCCTGAACCTCTTGGCATTCAGCATCATTGTTTGACTCAAAGTCACGCCATTAGGTAGGCTATGGCGGCCACCTCATCAGAACATAAGAAGAGCCCTGATGCTGGATCAGACCAAGGGTCCATCTAGTCCAGCACTCTGTTCACACAATAGCCAACCAGCTAACGACTACCTATAGATACCTGGGGATGTGGGATGGCAGTGGTGAGAGCCCCCTTGCCATTCCCCTCTCTTGGAGCTCTGTATGCCACGTGGCCCTACCTGCACCCCATAAACTAGCCCACTGCCCTCGTGTGTGGTGGAGGATGCTGTCCCACCACCAGCATTTTTCTGTCCTTCTATTTATATCCTGCCTTTTTTCTTCTTGCAAGGAATCCAAGATGGCTTACATAATCCTCCTCCTCCTCCTCCTCCTCCTCCTCCTCCTCCTCCATTTTATCCTCACAACAACAACAACCCTGTGAGGTAGGTTAGGCTGAAAGTCATTGCCTGGCCCAAAGTCACCCAGTGGGTTTCCATGGCCATGTGGGGACTAGAACCTGGATCTCCCATGTCCCAGCCCAACACTCTCACCACGACACCACACTGGTTCTCTAGTGCTGAAGTAGCATTCATCTACCAGTCTAATAGTTGGCTTCTGTATGTTGTGGTGGGGCGGTGGGTGGATGGCACCATTTTGCCCTTCACCTCTAGCATCAACATCTCTTGGGCCAGCCCTGTCTTCCCAACATAATTCAATTTTATAAACCTCTGGCCATGTTTCCCTCTTCCCCATTTAATTGTCTTGTTTTCTAAACTGAAAATAAAAGTCCCAAACGTCTTTGCACCACTTTTGAGTGCAGTGATTGCAGGAAAGGGGTACATAAATAAACCTGACTTGACTTGACTTGGTGTAATAATTTAAATGCTGTTAAATTTTAGCACGGCTGTCAAACGTTGCCGCTGTACTGAACTCTGCCGTGAATTTAATCTTTCATCCTGTGTCTCGACACTAACATTTGTCACTCTAAAACAAACAACCTATGCTATTAACAGCCCAGTCCTATATTATTATTATTATTATTATTAATAATAATAATAATAATAATAATATCCTGCTTTCCCCCTCAATACTAGGACTCAATGCAGCTTTACAAAATTAAAACATATGCAATTAAAACATACATACAAAAGTTAAAATAGAGCTAAGCCAACTGTAATTTTGAAACACAATTTTAAAAGGCAAATAACGATAACAAATCCAACGCTATAACACATTAACACAGGTCCAGGCTCCCCACCCCTCACAAAGGCCTGCCGGAACAGAAAAGTTTTAGCCTGCCTCCGGAAACACACCAGGGAGGGAGCCAGTCTAGCTTCCCTGGGAAAGGCGTTCCAGAGCCCCGGGGCAGCCACCAAGAAGGCCCTCTCCTGCGTTCCCACCAGCCGTGCCTGTAATGGTGGTGGGACCAAGAGAAGGGCCTCACCTGAAGATCTCAGAGGATGGACAGGGTCCTATGGGAGAATACAGCCTTTCAGATAACCTGGATCCAAGCCATACACATGTTCACCCAGAAGTAAATGCCGTTGAGTTCCATCAGGCTTACTCGTAGGTAAGTGGGTGTAGGATGGCAGCCCAAGTTAAAGTGTTCTTCACACTTGGATGCAGAGGACTGGTTGACATGGGGCTGCTCTTCTCTTCCTTGTTCCATCTCTCCAGCACCCACCATCGAGTTCGAAGAGGCTGCCTACCAGGTCCGGGAGCCTCCCGGGCCGGAGGGTGTGGCTTTCTTGAACGTCAAGGTGATCCGGCGAGGGGACCAGAACAGGACCTCCAAAGTTCGCTGCAGCACCCGTGATGGCTCAGCGCAGTCTGGAATCGATTACTATCCAAAGAGCCGAGTTCTCAAGTTTAACCCCGGTAAAGGGCAGAAAGTGCATGTAATGTACAGGGACCTCCCTGGACTCTATCATAGCAGACCTCCTTCACTGGCAAAGATATGTTTATTGCTGCTTACTTCTTGGCTGCGTTTGGACATCACTTTAAGCCATGATGGGATAATAAGCTACTCACAGTAGCTTATTTGGAAATTGGGTACAGTTGCCCCCCACATGATGAGACAAATAAGCTACTGTGCGTAATCTGAGTCCTCCCCCCTGCCTCCTGTCCTGCTGCAGTCCTCCTGTCCAAGCAGTGGCGCTGTTTTGCCCATTGACTGCATCGCAGCAGCCTGTTTTAACCTTCCACAATATCCCAACGAGATGGGCGAGGTTAATTCAGCGCTTGCAGCATCACCCCGGCAAGGGTTGGGGGTGTGGCTCTAAAGCACTGGAAGCATGCAGGATGGGAACCAAACTTCACGCGCAGCCTCTCCCCTGGTGGGGAGGCACCCGACGCACCGTCAGAACCCTGCACAATTACACACAAAGGAGTGGAACACCCCAGGTGCACCACAAAGTGGGGTGGCACAGATTCATCCTTGGAAGTTTGCGGGATCGGGGCCAAACGTCGCACGCAGCCTCCTCTAGTGGGGATGCCCACGAGGCCGGAGAAAGCCCCGCATGCTGACAAAGGGGGTGGCAGCTATAACTCCATGGAAGTTTGCAACGGGGGGGGGGGGGGGACTTCATACACGGCATTCCCTGGCAGGGATGCCTACAAAGCAAGATGACGACCCTGCACTCCTGCCACCAGCTGACTGTGTTTGACACTCGGGGAGGTTGCAGAATGCACCGCCAGGGGAAGGTTAGGGCAGGTTGCGCTGCTAGGCAGATCGTGGAAACAAAGATCTGTGAGCTGGAGGAGAGCAGCGGCAGCGGGTTGGGCTGCTTTTGCCAAGCAACTCTGTAGGCCACCAAAAGAACCCACCGTGACTGCCACATGACACGATAACCCATAATGGGTTAAACAGCCTACTCTGCAGACCGTGGGTTATTTTGGTCAAATAGGCCGCCATGGGTTAAAAACAAACAAACGACACAGTAGCCCACAATGGTTTAAATACACTATCTTGGCTTATTTAACCCATCCTGGGTTATTGGGACATCCGAACGCAGCCTTTACTTTGTATGCCATCTGGGAACAAGGGATAGGGCTCCATTGAGGTTGATGCCCAAAAGGCGAGGCACAAACTGAGAAGCACATGGAGGACAAATAGAATCAAATGTGGAAGCCGTTTCAGCAGATGGATTAAGCTGGGTTGTGTTGTATCAGTGTATGGAGTTTAGCCTTCTCCATACTCCTCAAGCGCCCCTTCTGCCCTCACCCACAAGCCCATCCCCCAAATCCCTGCTGAACCCATCGACCACGACCCTACTGGAGTTCGACGTCTTAAAGCAGCGGCATCGAACTCCTTCCAGCCCGAAGGCCGATTTCAATTTCAGGGAGATTCTCTGGGTCTGTGTTCAAGTGGTGGGCGGGGCCAAAGAGGGCAGGGTGAAAGGCAGACGGGGGAGAGGGGGCGCAAAATTCAAAAGATGTCCGCACATTTTAGCTTTAAACACTTACTGCTGATAACGAAGCCTTAGGAAAGGTATTTCAACTTTTCTGGATGGGAAGAAAACTGCACCAAAGCTGGGGGCGTGGCGGGGGGGATGACCAAACTATCAGCAGTCAGGGGAAAGGGGGAAGCCCAGAGGGTCAAATGTGACTTGCGGCCCTTCGACACCCCTGCCTTGAAGTCCTGCTGATTTCAGTGGGAACACGGACAGTGTGCTCAAACCTCTCCCACTAAAATCAATGGGACTTAATAACGCTCAGCTGTGGCCGGAGCAAGGCCCTCGTTTCCTATCTCTAAGCTCATTGGCATGCTTTCCCCCTTAACCTGTTCCTTCCCCCTGTGCTCTCCAGCGCACAACGACCTTGTCCTGTCCTCTTACTACCCCTGCTCCCAGCTAGGGTTGTTGCAAGCATCCAACCGGGTCCCAGAGGCTGATGGACACTCCCACAGGCATCCGGGCCCGTTCAGTCACGCGCAGCATAGAGTGACCCTTTGGAAAGGAGGACAGGGCTCCAGTATCTTTAACAGTTGCATAAAAAAGGGAATTTCAGTAGGTGTCATTTGTATATATGGAGAACCTGGTGAAATTCCCTCTTCATCACAACAGTTAAAGCTGCAAGAGCTATACTGCAGCTATACTGTGATCAGATTTAAAAGAGGGCAGGGCTCCTGCAGCTTTAACTGTTGTGACGAAGAGGGAATTTCACCAGGTTCTCCATATATACAAATGACACCTGCTGAAATTCCCTTTTCAATACAACTGTTAAAGATACAGCAGCCCTGTCCTCCTTTCCATAGGGTCACCCTACCCGTAGCTGAAGCTCTGTGGGCGGTTTACAAAGCTGGCATTAACGCAATGAAGGGAGTGTGCAGTTTCATCAGGCAGGGCAGGCAGCTGCTGAGCGCTCACCAGGCCAAGCTGAGCTTCGGAAGAGGGACATGCAGCCAGTGAGTGGGGGGTGGACAGCAGTGGCGAAGGGGGACGGGCGGCGGAGATTTTGCCCACCGTTATCCTCAGCTTCCTCCCAAGGCCCTCTCTTTCCAGCCCTACCGCCATCCACAGCCCCAGATTTCCCTTTTAGGTCCAGCCTGCAGCTTTCCTGTTGGAACAATTTTTCCCAGCTCTTTTCCAAGCGTCAAACCTATTGCCGATTCTCTCAAGACCAGCTGCTCTGGGCCGATCGTAAAGAATCAAAGCAGACGTGCCTCCGAGCAGGAATATGGGGGATATATTTCGGATCATAGATTTTTATTGAAGTCAGACAGGCGCCGTTAATCCTCGCATGGCATCTTTTAGTAAATCTGCCAAGCAATCCATCAGATTGCATTCTATATTAAAGGAAAAAAAAGAAAAAAAAGACTCCTTGGTCAAATGATTAGAGCCAAAGGGGTTAAGATAAAACCTGTGTTTGCTTTTAGCCCAATGGTTTGCTGGGTCTGAGCTCTGCATTGCTTTATGGAAGCACTTAGGAATACCATCAGATGACTGGTTGGTTTGACTCAACTGTCTCTCGTTTCCATTCATGCAGGTGTGGACCACCTTGTCTTTAAGGTGGAGATTATGTCCAACGAAGACCGGGAATGGCATGAGTCCTTTTCTCTGGTGTTAGGGCCAGATGATCCCGTTGAAGCTGTCCTGGGAGAGATCACCACTACAATTGTCACCATTCTGGACCAAGAAGCAGCCGGAAGCCTCATTTTACCAGCTCCTCCTGTTGTAGGTGGCACAGCTTGAACAATCAGCCAAGGCTCAGTTCTTACATGCTGCATTTTCATGTGACATGTGCGTGTCATAGATAGGCAACATAATGAGATGGTAGAGTGGCTGTACCACTTCAGATTGCAGTTGTGTGCGTGCGTCATTTTAAAAAAAGAATCCCCACATAAATAAAACTCCCTGTAAGTAGAAAACTAGCACAGTAGACTAGTCTGAAACCTTTATCCCTGATGTACTAGCTTTTTTACTTGCAGGGAGGTATTGTTGTTTTTACATGGAGGGTCATTCACAAACAGAATCGCCCGCTTGCAGCCTTAGGTGGTACAGTCCTCTCTGCCGTCTCAGGATTCTACCATCTCATTCTGCTGCCAATGTAGACACAGGCCAAGGTGTGTGGGGTTTATCACAACTATGTTGCCGCCTCCCAGCATCTGACGCCTGAGGTGACTGCTTCACCCTGCATAATGGTAGGGCTGGCCCTGCTTATAAAACCAGAGGCATAGAACCTTTTTCAACCCAGGGGCTGAATTCAATTTTGGAAAGGCTCTCAAGGGGCGCATTCCAGTGCTCCGTGGAAACCAAAGGCAATAGGAGCTGGGCGAAATACCAGTATATTCTAGCTTAAGGCCTTGTTTCCATTGACTAAGCTTTAGGAGAGGCAATTCCACCTTTCAGATTGGGAGCGGGGAATGTGCCAAATCTGGGAAACCAGTGAATGATTGGCAGTCTGGGAAAAGGGCTGGGCCAGAGGATGGAGGTGTGGTCCTATGGGGAACCCCAGAGGAGGCAGATTGGGATTCCAGGTGGGGCTGGATTTAACCCCCCTGATATAATTAGGCCAGTAAGGAAGGTATTGTTTAATAGACGCAGGAATTCAGTTATTCAGACTTTGTGCTGTAATTCCTTTACCTAGATGATGCAGCTCCATAGCAATCGGATCAGGTGTGCAAAATTATGCCTGGTGTGGAGAATGTGGATAAGGAGACATTTTTCTCCCTCTCTCACAATACTAGAACCAAATGGGGTCGTCCCATGAAGCTGATGGGTGGGAGATTCAGGACAGATCAAAGGAAGGACTTCTTCACACAGCGCCTAGTTAGATTGTGGAACTCGCTACCACAAGATGTAGTGATGGCCCCCAATTTTGGATGGCTTTAAAAGGGGGTTGGATAAATTCCTCAAGGAGAAGGCTATCAGTGGATACTAGTCCTGATGGCTATGTGCTACTTCCAGTAGCAGAGGCAGTAAGACTAAAGACATACACCAGTTGCTGGGGAACATGGGTGGGAGGGGGCTGTTGTACTCATGTCCTGCTTGTGGGATTCCCACTGGCAGCTGGTCAGCCACTGTATGATGGACCCTCTGTCTGATCCACCATGGCTCTTCTTCTGCTCTTATCAGGGCCACCAGATAGGAGCCATTAGCTCTAAGGCTGAGTCTTGCATGGTACAAGAGCTGTGATCGGTCCCTTCTCTAGCGCCCCCAACTCTTGTACTGTGTCCCTGCAGGTCGTCGCGCTGTCAGAGTACGACCATGTAGAAGAAGAAACCAAAGAAGGTGCTAAGAAGTCCCCCTCTCCAGGCTACCCACTGGTCTGCGTGACTCCTTGCGATCCTCACTTCCCCAAGTATTCGGTCATGAAGGAGCGCTGCAGCGAGGCCGGCATCAACCAGTCCTCCATACAGTTCAGCTGGGAGGTGGCCACCCCCACCGACGGAAACGGAGCCCGGTCCCCCTTTGAAACCATTACGGACAACACTCCTTTCACCAGCGTCAATCACAGGGTAGGGGTGGAAGCGTTGCCGAGCCGCACGATCGGCAGAGTCACATGGGGGGACTTTTGCTGGACCGCACCGCACCACTTCAGGGTGCAGGTGGGGGAGATGGGGACGGGGGCTGTGTGTTTAAACGCTCCCTCTTCCCGAAATTATTAACTGCATCTAGTGCAGCGGTTCTCAGCCTGTGGGTCGGGACCCCTTTGGGGGTCGAACGACCCTTTCACAGGGGTCGCCTAAGACCATCGGAAAACACATATTTCCGATGGTCTTAGGAAACTGTATTGACTGAACTATGTCATGTATCATCTTTTGTATTATTAAAGCGATTGTTATGTATTATTTTCATTAGCAAACCATCCCATGACAATGGATCGTGTAGAGAAGAACGAAAATAATTTTATGGTTGGGGGTCACCACAACATGAGGAACTGTATTAAAGGGTCGCGGCATTAGGAAGGTTGAGAACCACTGATCTAGTGAGTTAGCCTGCCAGGGAGAACGGTAGCCAGACATATGGAAAGGAATGACATTGGCACAGTTCAGACAACACGTTAGTCAACGCAGTTTGAAAACTCCACTCAATGGTTGAGTTTTTAGGGGGTACTCCTCACAGGACATGTTCTGACTCCACCGTTGTGTGACTGTGGGCTACTGTGTTGTTGAGTAAAATCCATCGTGATGTTTGATTGACAGTTCTTCTGCCCGCTCTCCTCCCCTGGTCCTCCTGATGGTATCCCATCAGCCATTGCTACAAAAAAAACCTAATCACAGTGGCTCTCTTAGAGCGGCACTCACTCCTTTCACTGCTCTTGCCAGGGAACTCTGTAGCCAGTGGGGAAAGTCAACGCAACGCAACAGAAAACTCCATGGAGCTCTCCACACAACACACAGCACAGCGGTTGTGCAGGAACTCTCCTCTGCACAGCGTGGATATTCAGCATGGAGTGTTTTCCAAAAAAAACCTCCACCGTTGCGTGGAGTTTTCCCACCAGACAACACATTTCTCAACAGTGGTATAAAAACTCCACCGTGCAGTTCTAAAACCAGGATTGAGAAACGTGTTGTCTGAACCGAGCCATTCTGTATCTAATGGTATCACGCAGCTTCCGTATCTGCTTCCCTGAAAGGTGGTGGTAGTGGCAAAATGGAGTATAAGGGAGCAAATATTCTCCAGAGTCACTTTCTTCCAGTCCATGCAGTGTTCCTTCTGCCACTGCTGTTTCCGCCCCTGCTCTGAGCCGCTTAATTTTTGGCATGGTGCTAAATTTAAACTGAAGCTTTCCTGGGGCACACTGCCTTATACTGATTGAGGGCATTGCTCCATCCAGCCCAACATTTTCTCCTCTTGACAGCCTTCAGCCCTCCAAGATCTCAGGCAAGGCTTCCAGCCCTGGCCTACTAAATGTGGTCTTTTCCATTGAACTAGATCCTGAGAACTTCCCTTGAACTACTTCGCCTCCCGAGAAGACTAGCTGGCTGGCTACTCCTTACCAGATCTGTTTCCATTTATATTTTTATGCTTGTTTTTAATATATTGGTGTTAAGTCTCCTTGAATGTAAGCAGCCAGAAAGCCAATCTTGTTTTATGAATATAATAGATAAGTAAAATAAGAAATTAAGGCCGTTGTGCAGTATTTGAGGCACACCCAGCTGAGCTGAAGTCGAGGGTAGGCATGGTTGGGCAAACCCTGGGGGCCCACTGACAAGAGCCAGCTTGTTCCTCTGCCTGAAGTTCTGGCTTGGACAATGGTAGTGATGAGAAGGAAGGAAGGAAGGAAGGAAGGAAGGAAGGAAGGAGGGAGGGAGCAGTAGATTCCATGGCCTACTTTCTCACCAGCTCTCTGCCAGTCCAGCAAGCAAGTGGGAGCAATAATGAGAATGAGGATGAGGCACAATAACTGCTGGTGACCATGGCAGTGAGAAGGTAGAGTTACTGAGGTCGGGGGCCCATTGGGTGTGTCTTGCGGAGAGCGCTCAAAAACCTGGAGCCAACACTGTATGCAGAACAATGCCCTCCACCATTAAACCAAGGGGTTGCTACAGCTGGAGAAGACCCTTTGCCTGAGACCTTGAAGAGCTTCTGCCAATCAAGAGCGGACAATACTGAGCTCAGGTGACCAGTGGACTGACCCCATATAAGCAGCAGCTTGCTAGGCCAGTTACTGGGAAGAACTAGAAGGTCTACCGAGTTGTGGAGACATACCTCAATGACTAGTGAGAGTTGCACGTAGACCTTAGAATCATAGAGTCATTCCAGATAAAGATCCCGCCCTTCCCAGCTAGCAATTCCATTGGTTTTAATACTTGGGTTACACAAATGTCCTATTGGCTAGTTCCAGTAACGTCACCACTTGGGGAAGGTGTTCTTTTATTTTTATTTTTATTCTTCTTTGTTAGCACGGCTTGTGTGAGAATTGTCCACTGAATGAATCTTGCCCAAGAAATGTGGAGCCATCATGGAGACCCATAATCCTTCTCTTCCTCCCCCCTCCCCCTTCGTTCTTCCCAGGTGCTGGACAGCATTTACTTCAGCCGGCGATTCCACGTGCGTTGCGTGGCCAAAGCCGTGGACAAGGTCGGCCACGCAGGCACCCCACTGAGGAGCAATATAGTCACTATTGGGACTGACAGCGCCATCTGCCACACGCCGGTGGTAGCCGGAACAGCCCGGGGCTTCCAAGCACAGTCATTCATTGCCACTTTGAAGTATCTGGATGTCAAACACAAGGAACACCCCAACAGGTTAGGGACCCGGGGGACATCGGCCCTATCAGGGTGGGCTCTGGGAAATTCTGCTCCACATTGATTTTCACAAGAAAACGAGAGAGAGAGAGAGAGAGAGAGAGGAGCTTAAGAAATGAGATGCATAACTAGCTAGTGTTTTATTTGGGATATACAAAGAATTTTTTTATAAACTTTTTCTGCATTTTTTTAAATGCAGAAAATATCAAAATATGAAAACACTGGCGTATAATAAATGCCACTTTGCATGTGTGTTTGTGGAGCGGGGTGGAATTAAACATTTGTCATCAATTTCCAGTTGTTTACAGTTTTTGGTTTTTTTGAAAAAATGTAGCATTTCCAAACACTTGAACCTTTGGCCATTGCTGATTACATGATCTGTGGCTGAAAACAAGGAGGGAGAAAAAAAAGAGAGTACTTTTGGCCATAAATCTTGAAAGGAAAATATCACTTCGAGCGTCCGCATGGCCCAACATGCCCTTACCCAGCCATCCACCCTTTTCTGGATTCTCCATTGCTGCGCCCAGTGGAGGCTCTGGAAATTGCTTATCTTCTACCTTGTGTAAATGGCGGATGTAAAGGCCCCATTTGCACAAGACTGGAAGTGTGAATGGAGCATTCAGCCTTTAATCTTGCATAAAGGGGGCCTTTGCAGCTGCCATTTACGCAACGTGGGAGATGTGCGATTTCCAGAGCCGCCATTGTGCACAACAGTGGAGGTTCTGGACCAGGGCGGATGGGCTTGCGGCCTCATTGGAAGCTCACCCGGTGCCGGTGGCTTGGCGAGCGTCTGCCTGCCTGTGCTGGACATGGGTGAGACCATCCATCCCTACTGATTGGATTAAGCCAGTCTCAGCAAATGCTTGTGTTCCAGTGTTCCGTCTTCTGAATCAGAGCCTAATTCCACGCTTCGTCATATTCTTGCGACGTCTGTGCCTTTTATCCAGGGTGTACGTCCCCACATCCCTGCCTTCACTTTCTGCCTCTTTGTGATGTTCCAGGATCCACATCTCCGTGCAGATTCCACACCAGGACGGGATGCTCCCCCTCATCTCCACCATGCCTCTGCACAACCTGCATTTCCTATTGTCGGAGTCCATCTACAGGCACCAGCACGTCTGCTCCAACCTCGTCAGCATCCAGGACCTTAAAGGCATCTCAGGTGATAAATTGTGGGCAGCCGCAGCCCAGTTCACAGGCTCGTTCGTCATCCGTTTCCCTCTTGGCCTGCTGCACGTCGATCCCCTGTAGAGAGGCCCAATTAGGCCATTTTAGACTCTGGACTTCATGGCCTTATGGAGGGATGGGGGAACCTCTTTAGGTGGGCATGTGTATTACGACCCTTGCTTCAAAATGTGGCAAGTCAGACCTGGTGCATTTGCGGCAGGGCCGTCCCAAGACAGTTTGCTGCCTGAGACAAAGGACAAGATGGCGTGCCTACCACTATTTTTATTTATTTATTTATTTATTTATTTATTACATTTTTATAGCCGAAGCTCTCTGGGCAGTTCACAAAAATTAAAACCATAATAAAACAACCAACAGGTTAAAAACACAAATACAAAATACAGTATCAAAAGCACAACCAGGATAAAACCACGCAGCAAAGTTGATATAAGATTAAAATGCAGAGTTAGAACAGTAAAATTTAAATTTAAGTTAAAATTAAATGTTAAAATACTGAGAGAATAAAAAGGTCTTCAGCTGGCGACGAAAGGAGTACAGTGTAGGCGCCAGGCGGACCTCTCTGGGGAGCTCATTCCACAGCCAGGGTGCCACAGCGGAGAAAGCCCTCCTCCTAGTATCCACCTCCCTCACTTCCTTTGGCAGGGGCTCAAGGAGAAGGGCCCCTGTGGATGATCTTAAGGTCTGGGGAGTTACATATGGGAGGAGGCATTCCTTCAAATAACCTGGCCCCAAGCTGTTTAGGGCTTTGAATGATAGTACCAGCACTTTGAATTGGGCCCGGACTGGCAGCCAATGAAGTTGTAAAAGGACTGGCGTGATGTGATCTCGCCAGCCAGTCCCCGTTAGTAAACGGGCTGCCCTGTCTTGTACCAGCTGAAGCTTCCGGACCGTTTTCAAAGGCAGCCCCATGTATAACACATTGCAGTAATCCAAACGAGAGGTTATCAGAGCATGGATAACTGTAGCTAGGCTATCTCTGTCCAGATAAGGGCGTAGTTGGTATATCAGCCTAAGCTGATAAAAGGTGCTCTTTGCCACAGAGTTCACCTGTGCCTCAAGTGACAGTTCTAAGAACATAAGAACTGCCCTGCTGGATCAGACCGAGTGTCCATCTAGTCCAGCACTCTGTTCACACAGTGGCCAACCAGCTGTTGACCAGGGACCAACAAAGCAGGACATGGTGCAACAGCACCCTCCCACCCATGTTCCCCAGCAACTGGTGCACACAGGCTTACTGCCCCGGATGCTGGAGGCATTCCTTGCACAAAAGCTGACTGGACTGACAGATGAATCTGTCTTCAACACTAATGACAGGACAACATTCTGCACTGAACTTGAAGGCTAACACAAGGGGCATAGAGAACTCTGCAGGGCACACAGTTCTCTCCTGGAACACCTTGCTGCTGCTTTCTAGCTTCTGCCGCCTGAGCCGCCTGCCTCACCCTGCCTAATGGTAGGGCCGGCCCTTCCAGGAGACTTATCCCGGAGGACTTGACACTGCCTGCAGGGCTGGATGTTGGGACAAATATTCTACTTTATTTATTTATTTCTTAAAACATTTGCATCCCGCCCTATATCATTGGGATCTCAGGACGGTGTACAGGTAAGTCAAGCAATATAAAACAATAAATAATTTGCACAGCTAAAAACAGATTAAACCATTAACAACCTGGGTGCCACAACAGAGAAGGTCCTGTGCTATGCTGCAGCCCTTGGCTTAATTTCATTCGGTCCTCTTGCATGTGATCAGTTCAGCCCTCTGGCGAGAGTGATCTGT
The DNA here is from genome assembly GCF_023053635.1 of Elgaria multicarinata webbii. Lineage (NCBI taxonomy): Eukaryota > Metazoa > Chordata > Lepidosauria > Squamata > Anguidae > Elgaria > Elgaria multicarinata. Next base: position 14,044,210 of record NC_086180.1, read on the forward strand.
CCCTTTCCTGGCAGCCTGCTGGGTGGGAAGGAAGAGGGCGAGAGGGGAAAGCGGGTGGTAGGAAGGGAGAGAAAAGAGGGTGGCAGGAAAGGAAAAGGGGCGGCCCACTCACTTTTGACTCTGGCCCCACCCATGGCTGGCTTTGGACCCATCCTCCACCAAAATCTGCCCCCAACAGATTCCCCACGAGGGAATACGGCCCTCAGTCCCCCCAAAAAAGCAGCCCGCCCCTGTTCTATGCGTTTCGTCGGGTGGTTTGGTCCTGACACTGGGTAGTATCCAATGTTAGTCCTACATAGAGAAGACCCATTGAAATGAATGAGACGTAAGGTGTTCACCACTACCTTGAGTCCCATTCGTTTCAATGGGTTTACTCTACTTAGGTCTAACATTGGATACTACTCACTGTCTATAGCAGATATTTATCTACCTGGTTAAACATGAGCAGCATTTTGCTTCTGTGCAACATACGAGAAACCGCTGTGTGTTCCCTTGTTTTCATCCCAGAAGCCGGATTCTTAGACGAAGTGACCTACAACAGCATTGTCCTGGGGCCTGGCTATGATCGGCCGCACCAGTTCGATCCCAGCGTGAGAGAGCCCAAGACCATCCAACTTTACAAGCATCTGAACCTGAAGAGCTGCATTTGGACTTTTGATGCTTACTATGACATGACAGAATTGATTGACGTCTGCGGCGGGTCAGTCACTGCTGACTTCCAGGTAATGCTCTCTGGATGATTCAGTTAACTTTCAATCAGGGAAAATCTCCTCTCGGGTTTCGTGGATTCAGTAGGAAACACCACAGCTGCAATCCCACACGGACTTTCCTGGGAGTGAGCCCCACTGAAGTCCATGAGGCCTCCTTCAGAGTAGACACGTACAGGATTGCGCTGGCAGATCGGTGGAAGCTGGTGAATCCATTCTGGGTTTCAGTCAGAACTCTAAAGGAGCTATCCAATATGCTGAACCTATTCTATGGAGCTCTGGGTGGTTCTGCCTGAAGCTCAGAGCGGATGTACAGCCCCACCAAAATCGGAGCCACCAGCCTTCACTGCATGCACTAATAAGACGATATGGATTTCAGCTCACAAAATGGCTGAAATCTGCCAGCAAGATGTGGGTCCAAGTCTCGCCCTTTCCCTGTTCCCCAACTGTGTGTGTGTGTGTGTGTGAAAGCTCGTAGGATGGTAACAAGGGGGAGGGCCTTCTCTGTGGTGGCCCCCCCAATTATGGAATGATCTCCCCGATGAGGCCTGCCTGGCACCAACACTGTTATCGTTTCGAGACCAGGTGAAGACTTTTCTTTGCTCCCAGGCATTTAACAGTGTATGTTGAGTTTTTATCTGACGCCAGAACTGTCTTTGGCCTGGCTGAGAGTTTTAAAAAATGTTTAAATGTTAGCTGTTTTTATATTTTTATGATTTTAAATTTTGTATATTGGTTTTTAATGTTCTGTCTTTTAATCTTTGTAAACCACCCAGAGAGCTTCAGCTATGGGGCGGTACGTAACCTTCTGCGCAGAGCTGGTGAAGGCACTAAATGCTGAAGGGCAGGGCAGTAATGTAAATATATAAATATTTTCTCTCTCTGCCTCTGTTTAGGTCCGGGATTCGGCTCAGTCCTTCCTGACGGTCCATGTCCCGCTCTATGTCTCCTACATTTACGTGACCGCGCCCAGAGGGTGGGCTTCTCTTGAACATCACACTGAGATGGAGTTTTCTTTCTTCTATGACACCGTTCTCTGGAGAACAGGTAGGTGGCCAGACCCTCTTTTTCCCCCTGGTAGCAATGTTCTGAAGGTACGTGATGTCACAACGCTTTGATGCTGAGCGGGTCTGGGTCTGGAAAGGGCCCAGGAACTCCATTTTGGCTCCAAAAACTCCCTGCAGGATATTTTGTTTGTTTGCTTGTTATTTGTTACATCTATTTCCCACTTTTCCTCCAAGGAGCCCATGGCCGTGTACATGATTCTCCTCCCCTCCATGTTATCCTCACAACAACCCTGTGAGGTAGGTTAGGCGGAGAGTCAGTGATTGGCCCAAAGTCACCCAGCGAGCTTCATGGCCGAGTGGGGACTAGAACCTGAGTCTACAGAGTCCTGGTCCAACACTCTAACCACTACACTGCACTGCCTCTCGATATCCTAGTTTACTAGGAGATAAACCTAATCATGTAGCACCGCCACTCTATGCATGTTTACCCCGGTGTCACTGTGTTCTCTGGGGCTTATTCACTCGTAAGCGCACTGAGGATTGCAGCCTGAATAAATAGGTGAACTTCGTCAGAACCCAAGATAGCAAAATGGAGGAAGGGAATCTAATGATAACAAGACAACCAGTTAATCTGCATGGCCAACGTCAAGCTGGTTTAATGACTGCCGATTCTCTCTTCTGGCTGCAACTGGGTTGTGGCCAGAGGGCCGGTGCAAACAGATTAATGCTCCTTCATCCCCTTGCTTTCGTTATCTCCTCCGGTGGCTTTTGTCGTGTCTTGCAGGTATTCAGACAGACAGCGTCCTTTCCGCTAGGCTGCAGATCATACGGATTTACATCCGAGAGGATGGCCGGCTGGTCATTGAATTCAAGACCCACGCCAAGTTCAGAGGTAACCAGCGCTTGGCTTCCCCAAGGAGAGGTGCTGGGGTGATGCCTCTTGGGAAGAAGGCCGCAGTTTCTGCCCTCGAATCCATGGCCTCTGCCCAGATGCTTGCAGACTCTCATTCTGGTTTTTCCATGGTGGGGGGAAGGTGCTCTACACATGCTCAGAGGCACTCCTCTTTAGCATACCTTCACTTGGCCCAAGGCTAAGCCCTGATATTCATAGATGGCCCAGAGGCTACGTTCTAATAATCTCTGGCTTGGGCTAAATCCTGGAAGTAGAGTGATGATCCTGTATGTAGGAACAATGCAATCTCCAGATTGCTGGCATGCCAACTTGCAGAGATCAAAGGGCAATGCCTGCCTGCCTTTTATCCATTTTTCTTTATTTACGTTCCTTGTAATTCAGGGCAGTGTCCTGTTTATGGTGGACGCTTTGGGGATCGATGCAGCATGACCTGAGACATCCTGAGCTGTGCTAGACCAACTTCCTGTTGATTTTGAGAGTGGAAATAAACCTGGAACTCACCAGAAAGTGGCTGGTCTTGGGACCGCACTGTAAATGTTTCCGCTCTTGCCAGGAGCCGTAGTGCAAGCCAAGATTCTGGTTGGGTGGAACTCCATCCCATTCTGAACAGATGTCCCATGTTCAAAGGCTGCACATCTCTTGGGTACTAGATACTGGGGAGCAGGAGAAGGTGGTTCCCTTAATAATACTTTCTAGTCCAACATTTGGAGGACACCAGGTTGGGGAATATTGCTGTACATATTGCTGAGAGTTGGTGTAATATCTATGTCCTCCAGATGTTTCAGACTTCAGTTCCCATCAGTTCCAGACACCAGGAGGAGTAGATGGTTAGGCAGATAAACAGACCAGCTTGCCCCAACCTGGTGCCCTCCAGATGTTTTGGACTACAACTCCCAACATGCCTGACCTTTGTCCATGCTGGCTTCTTCTTATCGACATGCTTGTTTCCTGTCTGCACAGGACATTTTGTGATGGAACACCACACCTTGCCTGATGCCAAGTCTTTCATCATGACTCCGGATCACCTGGGAGGGATCGAGTTTGGCCTGCAGCTTTTATGGAGCGGCCAAACCTTTGACTCTCCTTATCAGCTCTGGAGAGCGACCAGCTCATATAGCCGGTAAGAAGGAAGGCTGTGGTGTGTTGTCGGTGAAGCCCCTGTCGGAGTCAGCTCAGGGTGACTTGAGCGGGGTCCTCCGTCCTGGTCGGCTGAATAGCGTAGAGCTGGTGACGGGATTCTGCAGCAGGAGATACTTAGCTTTAGGACATTGCAGGAACTGAAATAGTGTAGGCATGGCCAGTTATTGATTTGATTTGATTAATTACATTTATATACCGCCCCATAGCCGAAGCTGTCTGGGTGGTTTACAAAAGTTAAAAACAGTGAACATTAAAAAGTATACAAAATGTAAAACTATCAAAAACATAAACAGTATAAAAACAATGGTATCCATTTAAAAACAACAGTTCTGGGGTCCGTTAAAAAACAACCAAACTTAGCGTTGTTAAATGGTGTTTAATGCCTGGGAAAAGAGAAAAGATAACAATGTTGGTGCCAGGCGAGCGTCATCAGGAAGATCATTCCATAATTGGGGGGTCACCACTGAAAAGGCCCTCTCCCTTGCTATCGTCTGAGCTTCCCTCGGAGAAGGGATTTGAAGGTAGAGATATTTTTAAAAGGGCTGTGGGAAGAAGCCTGCAGGAGAAAAGTAAGGGCTGATGTGGAAATTGATCCCCATTCATGGAATCCTAGAGTTGCAAAAGGCGTTAGAGGTCATCTAGTGTAATACAGAGCGTACAACATCCCTGATAAGCGCCTGTCCAGCCTCTGCTTACGTAACCCAAGCAATGGATGGCTCACCATCTCCTAAAGTAGTCTCTTCCACTGTTGAAGAGATCGTCCCATTAGAAACGTTCTTCTCTAGTTACACCGTTAAGAGATATATCTGTCCACTTCAGAGTCACCATTTTATCACATTACCCAGAAACGTTGGAAGAAGATGTGCAAGTCCCTTGTGCATCCTTTCATCATGCTCAAAACCATTCTAAATTTCTCTGATGAACGAACCAAGTTCTACCTGGATGTTCTTCTAGGGTTCAGGATTAGCCACATGACCTGCTCTAGCCTGTCTGAGGTTCAGATGGCTTCCGGCATCCTGTTCTATTTCTATGTTTGTGTTTTACTTGGTCAACCTTCCTCTTAAAGTAGCAGCCATTTTCTACCATGAGCAAAGGTCTTTAGGATATAAATGGCGTGCAAATCAATACAGTTACTAGGGTGCCTCTTCTCCGTTTCCAGGAAGGACTACTCAGGAGAATACACCATCTACTTAATACCGTGTACAGTGCAGCCCACACAGTCATGGGTTGATCCGGGAGACAAACCTTTGCCCTGCACCGCCCATGCTCCGGAAAAGTAAGGAGATTTTTAGCTCATTCATTGCTTGATATACCATGCCAGGAAATATTCATCGCTAGCTATTATAATTATTTATTATTACTATTATTAATAATATGTGTATATTGCCCTTCATTATCAAAACACAAGCGGTTTACAAAATGCATTCAAACAATTAAAATGGAATACAGTGATCAAAACAACAGCGGCCTACTCAGCTAGGTATTAAAATCAGCAAATGCCTGGGCATATGGGTAAGTTTTCAATAGGTGGCATAACAACGATGGCCCCTGTCACATTGCAGGGGACAGAGAATTCCAAAGGCAGGGTGCCACAAGATAGGGTGACCATATTTGGGAAACCAAAAAAGAGGACACCTAGTGTGTGTGTGGGGAAGCAGCTTTCTGAGTCCTGCAGAAAGTACGTTATTTCCCCGCCACCTTAAAAGAACCCGATTGGAGTGGAGGAGAGGAAAGGATTTCATTCTGCACCACCACCATCCACTCCAATTGGGGCCTTTTCTATAATGTCCACGAATGACCCACTTTCCCCTTTAAGACCTCAATTGGAGCTCGGGGTGGGGGAATGATGTGCCTCAAGAAAGCATGTCATTCCCTCCTGCCATGCTAATGGCAGCCTTAAAGGGGAAGGTGTGTCATTCCAGGACATTATTGAAAATTATAGAAAATCCCCCCTGACACCATGGAAAGAACAAAAACCAGGACAAATCCGGGGAAATCCTGACAGTTGGTCACCCTACCACAAGAGGAAAGGTCCCGTCCCCCCTGCTTTGCATCAGATGTACCTGGGCAGGCAATGGGACAACCAGGAATCCCTGATCAGTAGATCTCAGTGAACGGCGAGGTTCCTCTCTCTCTCATAATACTAGAACCCAGTGGGGTCATCCGATGAAGCTGATTGGTGGAAGATTCAGTTCATGGAAGTCCTTCTTAACACAGTGTATAGTTAAATTGTGGAATTTGCTAGCTCTGGGTGTAGTGATGGGCCCTAATTTGGGTGGCTTTAAAAGGAGGTTGGACAAATTCCTGGTGGAGAAGGCTATCAGTGCCTACTAGTCATGATGGCTATATGCTACCACCAGTTTCAGAGGCGTTCTGCCTATGCACACCCTGGGGAACACAGGCAGGAGGGTGCTGTTGCATCCACGTCCTGCTTGTGCGCTTCCCACGGGCAGCTGTTTGGCCACTGTGTGAACGGAATGCTGGACTAGATGGACCCTTGGTCTGATCCAGCAGGGCTCTTCTTATGTTCTAATGTTATTTATTTATTTATTTATTTATTTATTTATTTATTTATTTATTTATCATACTTATACCCCGCTCCTCAGCCAAAAAAGGCTCTCGGAGCGGCTTACACTTAGCAAAAAAGACAGTCCCTGCCCTCAGGCTTACAATCTAATAAAGACATGACACACAAGGAAAAGGAGTCAAGGAGGGAGGGAGGGAGGGAGGAGAGAGAAAGAAAGAGAGAGAGAGAGAGAGAGAGAGAATGAGAGACCAGCAGGAGCAGGCCCTGATGTTACTTCTGCCTGCTCCTGTCCCCTCGGTCCTTCTTCTTTCCCCACAGGGCCAAGATGGCAGTTTGCCCTGGGGGGGGGGGGGGAAGAGTCCAGCAGGAGCAGGCCCCAATGTTACTTCTGCCTGCTCCTGTCCCCTCGGTCCTTCTTCTTTCCCCACAGGGCCAAGATGGCAGTTTGCCCTGTGGGGGGGGGGAAGAGTCCAGCAGGAGCAGGCCCCGATGTTACTTCTGCCTGCTCCTGTCCCCTCGGTCCTTCTTCTTTCCCCACAGGGCCAAGATGGCAGTTTGCCCTGGGGGGGGGGGGAAGAGTCCAGCAGGAGCAGGCCCCAATGTTACTTCTGCCTGCTCCTGTCCCCTCGGTCCTTCTTCTTTCCCCACAGGGCCAAGATGGCAGTTTGCCCTGTGTGGGGGGGGGGAAGAGTCCAGCAGGAGCAGGCCCCGATGTTACTTCTGCCTGCTCCTGTCCCCTCGGTCCTTCTTCTTCCTCACAGGGCCAAGATGGCAGTTTGCCCTGGGTGGGGGGGGAAGAGATGTAATGTTATGCTGATAGGGGAGAAAAGGTGAAGAAAGAGAGAAAGAAATGTAAAGAGAAACGTAATCATCTTTCCATACATGCAAAGGGCAGTTCCTTCCTACTGTGACTGATCCTCTGGCGCAGACTGGGGTGGGATTAGATCTCAGTGACTGGAGTAATCTGGGGCAGGGACCAAACCTCGTTGCAAGCACATCAATGTCCCCAGTTCAACCTTTCTCGCTTGAAGAGGACGGATGGCTCAGTCACTGTTCATACGGAAGGCGTGAAGCAGACCAACAAGGCTTTATGCACAAAGTGCCAGTGGAGGCTGGTAGCACCAGTGTCGGCGGTGCTGCGAATCCGCTCCGGGTTTCAGTCAGAACTCCTTCGTTCCTTCACAGTTTGGAGAGCTCGTTTAGAGTTCTGGCTGAAACCCGGAGTGGATTCACAGCACCACTGACATCAAGAGAGCCACCAGCCTCTTGTGCAAAGTGCACGGCATCCTCAAGGTTTCTTAGCAAATGTAAGCCTGCTTCCGCACACAGCTGCCTGCCCCCAATCTTAACAATTTTGCCAGTATATAATAAAGAACAAAAAGGTTGTTTTAAACACACACAAAAAACCTGAATAAAGAGGGTTTCATGGCCTCCCAGACAGCTCTGTTCCGTTGCTGAACTGCTTGTTTACGGATAATCTTACATGAATTCGGCACCGTTTGCGTGTTCAGGAAATAACAAAATACTAACGTAAAAGCGAGCCTCGGTGTGTTTGTTTGTTCAAGCAAATGACAAGAACAAGGGGCCGTGGAGGAGATTATAAATCCTTCTTTTCAAGGCTCAAGAACATTACGGTTCCTGAGATGTGTGATGTTCTTTTCCCTGCTTCTGCTTCAAAAGGAAATATTGGCGCAACTGCCGTGTTCCTCATACCGTCGTTTTGCTCAGGCTTGAGGAAGCCTTTGACAATGCCCTTGTGAAGGCATCTGGCTGTCAGTCCGAAATGGCTCCTGAAAAGCCGGCGCTGTGCAGGGTGGCTGGAAGCGTAAAGCTGTGATCTTGGGATCACAGCCTTTCCTTTGTGCCTTGCTTCAAAAAAGTGCTCTGAGCGCTTCTTTAGATTATTTCCAGAGACATGGCAGGTTCTTGATACCCTTGGCACGCAGGTGGTCGTTCAAAAAGGTGACTGGGAGAGGGGGTGTCGAGGAAATGATGTTAAGACTGTAGCATTGTGGGAGTTAGGGTTTCCAGAGAAAGGACTCCCCACCCCACCCCGGGAGGGTAATGATCCTGGTGGTTATCTCTTTATTCATGCCAAGCAAGTCCAGTTAGAGATCCACACAATGGAGTGGATGGAGGCAGGGCTTAACATTTTCAGGGAGAAAAAACTGTACTAGTTGCCAATTGCTTTCTGGCTCAATTCAAGGTGTCGAATTTAACCTTTAAGGCACAATCCTATGCGTGTTTAGACAGAAAAAAAGGCCTACGACTCCCAGCATTCCCCAGCCAGCCATGCTGGCTGGGGAATGTTGGGAGTTGTAGGACTTTTTCCCCATGCTGGGAGTTGTAGGACTTTTTTTCTGTCTAAACACGCATGGGATTGCACCTTTAAAGCCCTAAATTTCTTGGGGTGTCTTCCTGTCTCGCTAGGATCCTGCCCGTTTGTTAAGATCTTCAGAGATGCCCTCTTAACTTATAGACGCCTGTTTTGGGGCCACATATCAAAGTTTCTCTCCTCCGTTGCTTTCAAACCATAGCGTGCGCTCTCTCAAGAACTACAATTGATTCCCGCACTTTTGGTTTTCAGAAAGGGTGTGAAGACACCTCTTTTTAATTTAGCCTTTTATCTCTAGCTGTTTTAATGTGTTACTGTTTTTAATGTTCTTGTTTTCATCGGGTTTCCGTTTTCTTGTTTCAGATTGTTGGACACTGCCTTGGTGGCTCTTTAGCAAATAAGGCAATTTACAAATGTTAATAACGGATGAATAAATACTAGTTTTCCACCCTAAGTATATTGGCAGGAGGCATGCATGAGAAAGTCCGGGCATGCACTCACTTATGGCAAAAAATGGGGAGTGGGGAAGGAAGCCTATGCAACTTGATGCCCACCAGATGTTTTGAACAACATGCCTCATCATCCCTGAGCATTGGTCATGCTGGCTGGGGCTTATGGGAGTGGTGGTCCAAAACATATGGATGGCACGAAGTGGCTTACACCCTGGGCTAGGAAATTGGCAGAGACTGCAAAATGGGTCAGATATGTTGGGTGGGGGGCAGAGTTGTGATGTGCTTGGTCAAAATGCCATGGGCAGTGTCTGTAGGAGTATGGATCTGAATTTCTATTGTTTTGCCTGTTGTTGTTGTTGTTATTATTATTATTATTATATTTATTATTATTATTGCACCATTTTCCCCTTGCGAGGAAACCAAGTTGGTTTACACAGGCCTCCTCCTCTCCATGTTATCCTCACAACAACCCTGTGAGGAAGGTTAGGCTGAGAGTCAGTGATTGGCCCAAAGTCACCCAGTGAACTTCCTGGCCGAGTGGGGACTAGAACTCGGATCTCCCAAGTCCCAGTCTCAACACTCTAACCGCTACACCGCACTGGCTGTCCACTGGCTATTTAATCTTGAAAACCTGGCTCTTCTGTGCCTAACCTTGGAACCGGATGTTTCTAGTTTTGCCTGTCAGGATCCTTGTGGTTTCCGTGTGGTTTCTATGAAACACACAAAGACTCATTGTCTGTTACGATCAAAGTTTATTTAAGGCGGAGGTGATATTGAATTATTGCCCTGGGACTGGAGAGCAGATGGGAAGCACACCCGTGACTTCAGCCATTAAGCAGGGGAGCAAGGATATCATTCAAGCAAGGGAAGAACAGCCTGGCCCAAAGTGCCTTTAAATGCCCCCTCACAGCCTTGTTCTAGCCTTGAAAAACTGACCTCCCTCCTGTCATTCCCTGAATAAAGCCAACCGCGGTGTATCTGCACCTTCTGAAATTTCTCTGCCTGTAAGCCTGCCCTCCGCATCTGCCGTGCACATGGAGGGAATCCTGAGGCTGAGAGCTGAACAGCTTCAGGAACACCAAACATCTGGAGCCCCAGACAGCATGGCCAATGGCCAGGAATGATGTGGTCTGTAGCCCACAACATCTGGAGGACACTGGATCAAGGAAAGCTGCCTTCGACCATGAAAGAGCATGTAGAAAAGGCAGCGCCATATAGCCCCACGTGATCAAAATCAGGATGATGATATAATAATAATAATAATAATAATAATAATAATAATATATTTATTTATTTATTTCTTACCTGCCTCTCCCTCTAGATTGAGGCAGGGCACAACACAAATACAAAACACCATGGAATACATATAATTGATTAAAAACATATAAAACCAATACATTATTAAAAGGCACCTTAAAATTCAACTGGGTGGGCCTGCCAGAAGAGATCTGTCTTTAAGTGATCAGGGGCCAGTGTGGACCTGCAAGGATTGTGTGTGGGGTGTGTGTGTGTTTGGGGGTCACTGGGTCTGCCACTCCATCCTCATTTTGAAGTTGTTTCATCAGTGCTCTTTCTCTTTATTTCCTCTCTTCCCCATTTAGATTTTTGATCCCGATTGCATTTCAGCAAACCAACCGGCCGGTTCCCGTGGTGTATTCCCTGAACACCGAGTTTCAGCTCTGCAACAACGAGAAAGTCTTTCTGATGGACCCGACCACATCAGAAATGTCAATGGCGGAGATGGACTACAAAGGAGCTTTTTCAAAGGGTACGTCGGCGTGTGCTTCAGCCTCGGACTGGAGCGCAGTCATTTCGTGTACTCCGTGTCCCGACAGAACTGGGGAAAGCACTGGACAGGGTGATATAAAATGGGCTGTATTGATGCACTGCAAATTGGGTCGCAGTCTCGATTCAAACAGAGCGTAGGTTGAGAGAGAGCCTCGTTCTCTCCTGCCAGAGCCAATCTTATAGCTAGGCAATATCACAAGGTGATGGTTTGTCCCATGCTGGAAATACGGGCGGGTGTTCGCTATTGAGCAAAGGTGCTCGTCTTAAATCACAGCTGGTGGCCAAGATACATCCATGGGCTGTGTTGCACAGGGTCACTTTAGCCCAGAAAAGACAGGCCATGGATACACACGAGGGCAAGCTTGCAGTCCAGAGCGTCATATAAAGGCTTCCTGCAAAGTAGCCACAGTGCTCTGCAGCCCCCTGGAACTGGGCACTCACTTGCCCTCGCTTCTACAAGGAAATGCTAGGAGGACTCCCTAAGACACCTTTCCACAGCCTGTGGCCCTTCAGATGTGTTGGACTCCAACTCCCATCATTCATTGGCCATGCTGGCTGGGAATGATGGGAGTTGCAGTCCAGCACATCTGGAAGGCAACAGGTTGGGGAAGGCTGCACTATGGTTTATACAGGGGCACCCTTCCAGAGCTTCAGAATTCCAGAGTTCCTTGCTTGTCCCTGTGTTTTTCAGGGAGCCATAAAAGTTAAACGCTTGTTTTAATGTGTAATGTGCATGCACCCTGAGAAATAATTATAGGACGTTCTGGAAGTCTCACGAACCTTCACTTTTCTTCAGGGACTGCACTTTCCCTTCTTCCACCCCCCCTCCCCAAGAAGTCAAAGGAACTTTAAGCCAGTGAAGGTTCCTTTGGGGGTGCTCTTGGATCCAGAACTGTCAGTTGAGGCGCAGGTGAACTCAGTGGCAAAGAGCAGCTTTTATCAGCTTAGGCTAATATACCAGCTGCGCCCTTATCTGGACAGAGATAGCTTAGCTACAGTTCTCGTTTGGATTACTGCAATGCGTTATATGTGGGGCTGCCTTTGAAAAAGGTCCGGAAACTTCAACTGGTACAAAACAGGGCAGCCCGTTTACTAACAGGGACTGGCCAATGAGACCACATCACGCCAGTCCTTTTACAACTTCAGTGGCTGCCAGTCCAGGTTCGGGCCCAATTCAAAGTGCTGGTATTGGCATTCAAAGCCCTAAATGGCTTGGGGCCAGGTTATCTGAAGGAACGCCTCCTCCCATATGTACCTACCCAGACCCTAAGGTCATCCTCAGGGGTCCTTCTCCGCGAGCCCCTGCCAAAGGAAGTGAGGCAGGTGGCTACCAGGAGGAGGGCCTTCTCTGCTGTGGCACCCCGGCTGTGGAATGAGCTCCCTAAGGAGGTTCGCCTGGCACCTACACTATATTCTTTCAGACGCCAGGTGAAGACCTTTTTGTTCTCTCAGCATTTTAACAGTCTATAAGTTTAATTTAAATTTTGCTGTTTTAAATTTGTATTTTAAATTTGTATTTCTGCACTGCTGCTGATTTTATCCTGGCTGTGCTTTTATATTGTATTTTATATCATGTTTTTATACTGTTTGTTTTATACTTTGAATGGTTTTAATTTTTGTGAACCACCCACGGTGCTTCGAGTATTGGGCGCTATAAAAATGCAATAAATAAATAAATAAACACACACACACACACACACACTTCCTTCCCCACTTCTGTTTCTCTCATTCTCTCACCATTCAAATGTTGCTTTGCTTCCATGTGCCAAGAACTGGTTCTTCCGGTCCAGACCAAACTGGCCAGTCAAGTAAACCTTGTGCCAATGCTACAGGGGTGCCTGTGACATAGCACAAAACCCAAGAGTTATCCCTCAACATCTTCTGTGAGATAGCGAAGGATCCGAGGCAGGGCGCCTCTCGGATCTGCAACGCGGCCGCTGCTCGCCAGCCTTGGTTCTGCAAATCTCCTTTCTCTTTTTGCTCTGTAATGAAAAACAACGACAACATGGCATCCACCTGACTCTTTGCATATGTACTTTCCTCAGGTCAAATCCTGTACGGCCGGGTGATGTGGAATCCCGAACAAAACCTCAACTCTGCCTACAAACTGCAGCTGGAAAAAGTATATCTCTGCACCGGGAAGGATGGCTACGTGCCGTTCTTTGACCCGACTGGGACCATATATAACGAGGGGGCCCAGTACGGCTGCATCCAACCCAGCAAGCACCTGAAGCACAGATTTCTACTGCTGGTACATAGTGCAATTCTAGCATCCCTAAGAGATGTATTGAGTGGTGACTTCCCTGGACTTAGGCGGGATGCAGACATCATTCCACCATATATTTGGCAGGATGGTACAGAGGATGAATATACACTTTTATTCAAGGGGACTGACCCCAATATAAGCAGCTTCCTATATCATTTACTTCGAAGAACTAGAAGGTGTTAGAGTCTTAAAGACAGTAAAAGTACTCCTTAGAGGGTGGGACAATTAGTCTGGAATAAAAGCCATGAATTAAAACCATCCCAAATCTTAGATTGGCACACAGTAGCTGGGTATTGTGCCAACTTGCTTCCTTCTCGTCCAGGACCATGTTCTATTTCTATGTGGATCTTGTCTAGAAAGGCTGCCTATCATCTCCTTGGCCTTATCATAGAATAGTAGAGTTGGAAGGGGCCTACAAGGCCATCAAGTCCAACCCCCTGCTCATTGCAGGAATCTACCTTAAAGTATACCTGACAGATGGCTGTGCAGCTGCTTCTTGAATGCCTCTAGTGTGGGAGAGCTCCCCACTTCCCTAGGCAATTGGTTCCATTGTCGTACTGCTCTAACAGTCAGGAAAAATTTCCTGGTGTCCAGCTGGAATCTGGCTTCCTGTAACTTGAGCCTATTATTCCATGTCCTGCACTCTGGGAGGATTGAGAAGAGATCGTGGCCCTCCTCTGTGTGACAACCTTTCAAGTATTTGAAGAGTGCTATCATGTCTCCCCTCAATCTTCTCTTCTCCAGATTAAACATGCCCAGTTCTTTCAGTCTCTCCTCATAGGGCTTTGTTTGTCCTTAGAGCTCTGGGTTGTCCATTGACCTGTTCCTCATGGGTTGTTTTCTTCAAATTGCAGGACCGGAATCAACCAGAAGTGACAGATAAATATTTCCATGACGTACCTTTCGATGCCTGCTTTGCCTCCGAGTTAGCAGATTTCCACCTGGTTAGCAACATGCCTGGAGTAGATGGCTTCATCATGAAAGTGGATGCACTCTATAAGGTCCGTAGGAGATACAAGATCACATCCAAATTAAGTTTCATTTTTTAAATTCTTTAAGTCGATGATGCGATGGAGCCATGGAATCCCTTCCTCCTCATGGTTGACGTGAGGAAGTTAGGTTTAAGGGGAGGCATTCTGCTTGGGCTCATGGATTGATTAAATGAGACTACATGGAGGTACTACGTCTTCCCAGAGAAGTGGTGTTCATCCTGTGGTAGGTTGCTATGGTCATCCTGTGCCATGGTTGCATTCCCTCTGAAGGAATTGTCCCAGCTTTGGGACCATTCCCCTTGTCCCAGCTTTGTCACTGGATGTGCAAGTTGCTTCTGTAGTAGCACTCTGCCAAATTTTTTCAACCTATTTATTTTTGGCCTCGCTAGGGTGTGTGGAAGGGTCAAAAAGAAGCTGCACCCGAAAATTGTGGGAAGGGGTAAGAATTTTGGAGAAATTTCTCTGAGTTCAGGGCTTCAGCGGTTACCTTACTGAAAGGAGGTGTCTGAGGGGTTTGTATGTGCTGTTTTCTGGAAAGTTTCAAGAGAGAGACTCCTGCCTAAATCTCTAGGGAGCTTTCCAAGAAGTTCAAGCAGCAGGAGAGGCTGCGAGGACAGAATGCCAGGTTGGGTGGTGGTTGTGGTAAAAGAAAGCGCAGATACGGACCTCTTGGCCACACCTATGGCAAGGTAAGTCCTGATTCCCTGCATTCAGAGGAATTTATCCAAAATCCTCAACATCCCAACAAAAGAGGCAGAAAAGCAACTGCCTTTTTCTCAGGGAAACCAAGAGGTTGCGAAAGGATGGGGTGGGTGAATGAGGTTGACACAGCACTATTCTGTAGCACAGAATATATTTTACCATCTTGAGCTAGTATGCTAGCTGTGACCCTACCTGGACAGTGATACCCTGGCCTTTAGTTATCCATGCTCTCGTAACCTCCAGGTTAGACTACTGCAGTGTGGTATATGTGGGGCTGCCCTTGAAGACTGTTGAGAAATTCCACTTCATGGCGAATGTGGCTGCTAAAATCCAAACTGGGACACCTGTGCTAAGAGTACTGCACTGGCTTCCAGTTTGCTTCTGGGCAAGTACTGGTTTTACCTTTAAGATAAAAGCCCCAGGTAAGCACTCGATTTCCCCTTAATGTAGCTGTGCCAGTCGCTTGATTTCTGTGCTTCTTCTGCCTTCTTCAACAGGTGGAAACTGGGCACCAGTGGTACCTTCAGGTGATCTACGTCATTGGCCCCGAAAGCATTGCAGGGCCCCGAGTGCCACGTTCTCTTGTTCACCAGCTGAAACGAAGCCGCCGGGATCTTGCGGACCACCGGGCCGGCCTGATTCTGGATGACTCCTTGATCTACGACAACGAAGGCGATCAAGTCAAGAACGGCACTAACATGAAGTCCCTCCACCTGGAGCGGCAAGAGGCGGTGGCCGCGGCTTCCCTGTCGCAAACGGGGGCGTCCATCGGCAGCGCCTTTGCGGCCATCATGCTCCTGCTGCTCCTGCTGCTGGTCTTCTGTTTTGTGACCCGGAAGTGTCAGAAACACCGGAAAAAGAAAAAGGCAGCCAAAGACGTCGTGGAGCAGTACCCGCTCAACACCAAAGTGGAGGCGGCCAAGAGGAACTCGGAGAGGGTGGAGAAGAACGTAAACAGACAGTACTGCACTGTGAAGAACCTCAACATCCTCTGCGAAAACGAAGGCACCTTCAAGGCCAAGGGAGCAAAGGTCAAGCAAGTGAACTTAGAGGTGAAAGTTCACAACAATTTACACGACGGGACGGAAGTTTAACGCCACGCACACTTTTCTTGTCTTTGTTTTGGTAACACAGCTTTTTATAAATTGTAAAAAGGAAAAAAAGAGCGAGAGAGAGAGAGAAAGAGAGAAACTTCTATAATTTTTTTTTTAAGAAAAAAACACATCCTGGTATTTTTATAACGATCTCGTGGGAAAAGGGAAGAGCGAAACCTTTTTCGCGTTTGTGTGCTTGAGCGATGAAGCCGCGACGCGGCTTCGCACGCTTCCACTCTGCAACGGAGCTACCTCATTGGAAGGAGGACCGCGTGAGGCTCCCGAGACTGGAGATGCTGAACCTTAGAGCGGTGTTCCCATTTGCCCAACCTGTGGGGCTCCCAGATCTCTTCCGTCCTCTGTTTGCTGGACGCGCACTGCAGAAGCGGTCGGTTAGGAATATGAAGGGTGCCAAATGCGAATGAGCCTTCATTGGAGGCAGAAGAAGCACAATGTAGTCCTTGTGTGGGGGTGAGCAACCTTTCCCTGGGGTGTTTCCTCTGTATAGTTGGCACCTGTAGGATTTGCGCTTCCTCAAGTAGCCACGGTTGGGCCAGTTAGGTTGGACCTGTGTACGCTGGAACATCTGCACACCCATTCCTCCCATTTTTCAATGAAGGTGACGCATGTTCCAGCACAGATGGAAGCAAGAAGCAATTTCATCACTTCTCTTTGAGCCAGTTCACACACGATAGTCATCCTGAGCAATTGCCTCATGCAGGATCTTTCCACCAGACTGTGTTCGCGTGGAGATGCAATGTGTGTGAAGTAGAGGCTCCATGTAGGTGGGTTGCAGGCTGTTGCTGAGATAATCACAATAGCAGCAGCTCAAAAGAATGTCACTACCGTCACTGAAAGCTTGATGGACACGTAGACATGACCTTCATGGAGGCTCTGGTTCACAAAAGCATCACCTCCACTTGAGTAACCCCCCCAACTGGAAGTCCAACCATGGATTCACACACTCTCAAGGCAATCAACTGAGGACCACCATGATGTGCAAAGCCCAAGAGACATTGAAGTAGAGTAGTTAGTGTCTGACTCCAGTGGTCCACCAAGCCCAGTATTGTCAACACTGACTGACAGCAGCTCTCTTATCCAGACCTACCTGGAGTTGTCAGGGATTGAACCTTGGACCTTCTATATGTAAAGGATGTGCTCTATCATGGAGCCATGACCCTGTAATCCAGGGACATGTCTCTTACTGGGAAAGGAAACCCCTCTATCCTAGGGCGGACAAGAAGATCCACTGTATAATTCGGCTTCCTGAAAAGCTGGACTTTGCACTGTAGCATATCACAGGCAACCTCCCTCAGGTAGCTTGGGTCAAAGGGAGGATCATCCTGTTTGTCAAGTGATAATTCTAGGTAAGCGACAGCTTGGTTGGTTGTGTGAAATGGTTATTATAGATCACTTTTCAAGCACAGGCCTTTAATCAATGGAGGCAAGTGAATCAAATTGAAGAACACCACTTGGTGATTTACTATCTCCTCAATGGACTGTGTGAACTGGCCGAAAGAGACAAGAATACATTCGTTCTTCTCACTCTCTATTGTAGGAATTCCACTTTATTTTGAAATATCCACCATAATAAGCACAGAAGTGGAGATAAATCATAAGCATCCCCTTTTTTTGATCCTAAATGCTGATTCAGAACAGATCCTTTAAAATGTTCCTGTTAAGAATTTCTTTATAAAACAGCTATTAACTTTGGAAGCAAAGAACCTTCTGTGCCAAAATGGTTGCTAAAAATTTATAATCTGGTAGTATCTGGGATTTATACTCTCAGTTACAGCGTAATTTAGCCTCAAGTCCACCAACCAAGTAGGGTGCAGGCCACAGGCATGTGCAGCAAATGTGGCTGTTGGATTGTGCGCTTCAGGGCATGGTCTACACAACAATGTATTGTAGCACCATGTTCACTCGGGCGCATGATTTCAGCCCATTCACGTGACTTATCATTTGATGTGTTGGAACTCGTTAACTTTTCTCCAGCGTATTTCTGGCACACCGAACTAGTCCTGTGAATGTTTAGATCAGCCTTTCTAAGATGGCGCCCTCCAGATGTGATGGACTACAACTCCCATCTTTCCCAGCCAGTAGCCCTGCTGGATGGGGATGATGGAAATTGCAGTCCAACATATCTGGAGGGCTCCAGCTTAAGAAAGGCTAGTTTAGATGCTTCTCAAGATGGTAACTCACAGAATATATTCAAGAGGCCATTGGACAACCATCTGTCAGGTATGCTTTAGGGTAGATTCCTGCACTGAGCAGGGGGTTGGACTCGATGGCCTTGTGGGCCCCTTCCAACTCTACTATTCTATGATTCTATGATATCATCTTCCAAACTACTTTCTGAAGCTTATTGAGGATGAAGGAAGACACAGGTTGGGCGCATGTTGCATTGAGGCATCTACAAAAGCCTTGGAAACAAGAAACATCCATTGCCCATATGAAAAATGGCTGTATAGGAATCACCTCTTATTTCAGAAGAAGGTGCAGGACATTCCCACATGTGACAACTCACAGTGCCTTTGAGCTGCTCCCCTGCGGCTTGTGAGCATATCCCTGATGTACAATAGGACTTGGAAGAGTACCGTTTTTTATAAGAACTGAATTCTTGCCAGTAATACATTCACTTTACAGGTGATTATGTCAAGTGTGAAACTGACCTAAACCCCAGCATTTTAGTTCATTCTCACTGCTAATTATGTGCTCTCTTTTTTCTATGCCTATTCACAGTGCAGGATCTTGTTTTAAGCCAAATGTGTAACATGCTGTCTCTCTGAGCAAAAATGAGACCTGGTAGCTGCTGTCACTGGGATTACCACCATCACATAATTGTATATTTAGTGCCAACACTGTGACGAGTGCTATTAAAACAATCTCTACACAGCCAGAAGCAGAGATCTCTTCGCCCTGAGATGTTTGCATGCCTCTTCCACTGAACGTTAAATTCTCAAATGACTGAGTTTGTGTTCTGCAGAACACATTTGCTTCCACTTTGGAGATAGATCCCATGACAACAAGGGACATGATTCTGAATGGGCTGCAGATGTCTAAAGGCAGAGATCTCAGGAGATGAGAAAATACCTGTGGATATTGAAGTCAGACTCATCTGATTTCAGAAAAGTTGAGTGTAAATCCATTTGTATGCAGCGCTAATCTCATTATTCTGGTTTGTTTTTGTTTTTTTTATCTGAAGAAAATTTGTTACTACAACTAGTACAGAAGCGAACAGTGTGGTGGAACCCTTCACTTCCTTAGGTTGCCAATATCGTATCTGTGGTTGCACAGTTTTAAGTGTCAAAAACCTGAAAAATCATTATTTACTTGATTTGATTCACACAATCACTTTTTCTGTGTTTTGACTAATACCAGTTGATGACCACAGGCAATACTGGGTTTCCATCATCTACACAGTGCCTGTTTATTCTCCGTTTCAGAATTCTGCCATTTATAATAATGCAACTTGGGTAATATATTGAAGATCTTGTGAATGCCTTGACACCTTTTCAGATTCTGCCTCAATGTGCCCTGGATTGAAGGTGTTTTTCCTAGGATATGTTGAACTATGAAGTGGGCACATGTTGGACTGTTGACATGGAAGGTGTCAACCCAGGGGAAAAGACAAGATATGTTGACCTCAGCACATATAACCATCATGCCAATTAGATGTTTAGGATGGTGTATGAGGACGAGTACAGTATCACGACCCAGGGTCCCAATCCAGAGCCCCAAGCACAATACAGACCTTCTGCATTTGGGGACTATCCCACTTAGTTCAGTGAAGGGACAGCTTCATATGCTCATAGAACTATGCTCTCCAGTGAAGAGAATGAGAGTAGCTCTTCTGGGTGCATGCATCAAAGCCACTGTGCCCACATCAAATGGCTGGGACTGCCCGCATGAAAACCAGTGTGGTAGAGTCAGCTTGGCCTGGGTTTGAATCTTTGCTCTGCCTTCGAGCTCATCAGGTGGTCTTGGGTTTGTCACACACTTTCAGCCTAACCTACCTCACAGATTTGTTGTGAGATTAGAATGGGATTAGCCCAGCGTACAACATCTCAGGCTCCTTGGAAGAAGAGCGAGATAAAAGCCTAATAAATGAGGTTGCAAAGGCTTTACTCCAACACGGCAGGCAGACACGTGTGTCGAAATATTTAATACTGGTGTGCCAACATCCTTTAGGCACCGTGTTGTTATAACTACAAATAAACCATGAAAAAGTCCGTCACCACGTGCATTGGTGGTGGTATATAAATAACACAATAAATACTAGAGAAACAAGAGACTATGAGCATACGTACTTTCTCCTAACCCAGCCTTCCTCAACCTGGGGCGCTCCAGATGTGTTGGACTACAACTCCCAGAATGCCCCGGCTGGGGCATTCTGGGAGATGCAGTCCAACACATCTGGAGCGCCCCAGGTTGAGGGAGGCTGTCCTACGCTGTACAACTGTTGGCACATAGAAGTTGTATCGCTGTCTTTATTACAAACTTTAATGTTAACATTAATAACAAGCATACGACTCCACCCTCTTTTGATTTGATTTTGACTTCGATTTGCACGGTCCATTCCGACAAAGTTCTTTGGGTTTGCTCCGAGTCGATCCCACTTGGTGCTTTCAGACTCTTTTCTCGAATCTCACTGTTTTACATGTTTTAGAGCACCAATCCATTTGTTGCAGAGCTGATGGTTGATATTTCCATGATGCCCTTTCGTTGTGGTTTTTGCTAATAAACAACCTTTGGTTACTTTTTAACGGAAGCTGTCTTTCAATCTGAATGTACAAATCTACCAAATTCTCTCAGATTTCTGAAGAACTACCTTTTAACGTTAGGACAGGTATCGTCCCATGACATCCTTCAACATTTCACAGAGCAAAAGAGCAGAGTTCTTGATGCCCTGTTCTTACATCAGAGACCACAGACCAAAACATTCTCCCACTCGAGTTCTAATATGCTGTAGCCTGTCCTTTTCTGACAAGGTTGCTGTTTGTTTATTCCTATAGAACCATTCCTATAGAACCATGCATTTATTCATATAGAAACCAAAGAACTATAAGGAAAGAGAAAAGGCACCTTGGAGTTCCCTCTCACCACATAGCACCTCGACAGCACAGTATTGGGCAAAAGGCGGGATACAAATAAATATAATAATGATAATAAATCTCCTCTACTATGGTGAGACGTTTTGTATTTCTCATAAAAATTTATATATATATATAATGCCTAAATTTGCACCTGTACTTCTATACCTTTGCATCGGCAAATGTTATACAAATTGGTGTCCTCATTTGGGTGATGCAATTCCTCTCTCTTTTGGGCAGTGCATTTGTGGCCACCCAAGAGCAACATGTGGGCACCTCGCCGAAAGCTCCTTCACACCTGTCAAAGCCGCTGGGGTGCCGGAGAACTTTGGACAGCAAAGGGTGTTGGAGCTGAAAGACCGAAGGCCAAGGGCAGCAATGTATAGGGGAATAAGAGCAGAGAGATTGGGATGGGGTGGGGGACAAGGCCATGTACAGCTCTGAAATTAAGAATAAGGAGATGGTGCTAGACAGACATGAGTGAACGAAGGTGAAACAACAGAAGACCAGAAAAGAAACAGTTGCAGGCCAGAGTTTCTGCCAAGGAAACAAAGGAAGGGCTGTGTTTTTGCCGTGCTGTAAAGGGAACACAGGGAGCTCGTGTGTGTGTCTGTTGTGTGCGTAGCAGTTCCATTGTGGCTTCCCCCAAAGAATCCTGGGAATTGTGGCACGGCGAGGACACACTTAATTCCACTGGAGATCCTAATTTCCCTCACTGAAATACAGCCCCAGCAGTGTTTCCAGGGTAGGAGGAATGACCGTCAAACCAGTTGACAATACACGACAGATTTAAACTGACTTAACGATCTCTCTTTAAGACAACATAAATGTTTGCTTAGATGAAAGAAAACTGTGCTACACAGACCAGAGTGTTGTCAGTGGTGACTGCAGATGTTACTACAGCCAGCAAAGCTCTGTAGCTGTTCACAAGGACTGTCCGGTCGCATGAGCAGTGTAACCTGAAGCAGAGCCAGACGGAAGATGTTGGTGGCTGCTTCTGGCCTCATCCATCAACCAAGGACCACAGGACACAGGGAGTCTTCATGGAAGACGCAAAATGTTTTCGCTGTTTTTTGTAGGAGCCAGTAATCCTTTTAGGAAAGAGGAGAGGAACCAAAGTCCGTGTTTTGCGAAGATCCTGGGTTCAATTCCTGTTAGAGGATCTTAAAAGAACATAAGAGCCCTGCTGGATCAGACCAAGGGTCCATCTAGCCCAGCAGACTGTTCACGCAGTGGCCAACCAGCTGCCCACAGGAAACTCACAAGCAGGACATGAATGCAACATCACTCTCCTGACCACATTCCCCAGCAAGTGTACATATGCATATTGCCTCTGCTACTGGAATTAGCAAGTAGCCATTGATAGCCTTCTCATCCATGAAATTATCCATCCCCTCTTTAAAGCCATCCAAATTGGGGGCCATCACTACATCTTATGGTAGCAAATTACACAGTTTAACTATGCACTTTGTGAAGAAGTCCTTCCTTTTATCTGACCTGAATCTCCCACCAATCAGCCCATTGGGTTCTAGGATTATGAGAGAGGGAGGAAAATGTCTCCCTATCCACATTCTCCACACCAGGCATAATTTTGTACCCCCCCTCTCATGTCTCCCCTTACTCGCCTTTTTTTCTAAGCAGGGGAGAGGGAGAGGGGGAAGGTGACTGCCTCAACGTCACTCAGCGAGTTTCATGGCCGTGTAAACCGATGTTCTGCTGGCCCTAGTCCAATGCTCTAACCACTACACCATACATGCCTTTTCCAGCTCTGTGATGCTTACCCGCTCCTCTTTTCTTTTTGTGACCAGGCGACAAAAACTGTCCCAAATGTGAGGAGATGGTTATGCTTTTCTAGTGGCGAGGGGGCATTAATGTTCTGCAGATGCTGGCTCGTTCTTGCCTTAGACCAATTTCTGGCCTTGCCCCCTTTGCATTCCTCATTTTTCTCCTTTGGCCACTTGTGCCTTGAACAGCTATGGGACATACCCATGAGGGTGACCATATGAAAAGGAGGAAAGGCTCCTGTATCTTTAACAGTTGCATAAAAAAGGGAATTTCAGCAGGTGTCATTTGTATATATAGAGAACCTGGTGATATTCCCTCTTCATCACACAAGTTAAAGCTGCAGGTGCCCTGCCCTCTTTTAAACCTGGTCACTCTAGTATAGCTTCTGCACCTTTAACTGTTGTGATAAAGAGGGAATGTCACCAGGTTCTCCACATATACAAATGACATTGCTGAAATTCCCTTTTCTATGCAACTGTTAAAGATACAGGAGCCCTGTCCTCCTTTTCATATGGTCACCCTATGACACCCCTGAGCCAAGGAGGGCAGAATTTCGAGGCGGTAGACGAGATGCAATGCTACAGTAGAGGAGAGCTTTCCCTGTCGAACACCTGCCTGCGCCGGGAGCAGTCCAGCCCCTGCAAGCCAGTTCCGGGCTTCCCGAGAGCTCGGGGACGGGGCGGGTGCTCAGCCTGCCTTCGCCGCCGCCTCCTCCCCGCCGCGGCCGGGCAGGTGGAGCCAACGCAGGGCGGGTCCCGCCACTTCGGACGTTGCTCCACCAGGGCTGCTGCTGCTCCTTCTCCTCCTCCTCGCGGCTGGTGGAGTTTTTCCTCTGGGGTAAGTCAGCTCGGCTGGGGCGCTATGGCTGGGGGAGAGCCCGGGGGGATGGACGGGTTCTCCGGCCCCACTTCTCCTCCTTCAAGCCGCGCCCAGCTAGTGCCCTCGCCTTGGGCGCCACAGCCGCGCCCAGCCCGGGCTTCGGCAGTAACCCCGTCGCGCCGCTCTCCGGCCGGGCCCCATCGATCGCCCCTTCCTGCTCCCGGAGGGGGGGGTCGTTATTCTCAGGAGGGAGGAGAAAAGCACCAACTCTCCCCCCCCCCCGCCCGAAAAGCAGGCCTGCCTCGGGCACCTCAGGTGAGGGTTTTGCAACCCTTCTCTCTCAAGTGGCGTCTTGTGGAACTTCGCCTGAGGAAGGTTTCTGCTGAACCCCAAAGCTTACTCATTCATTCATTCATATACATTTTTTCCCATTTCATACCGCCCAACACAGCCGAAGCTCTCTGGGTGGTTCACAAAAAAAGCTTAAGGACACAAGAAGAGCCCTGCTGGATCGATCAATCAACCAACCAAGTTTATTAAGGCAAACAGCCAGCATGTCGCCCTGCTGGGTCAGACCAAAGGATCCATCCAGTCCAGCGCTCTGTTCACACAGTGGCCAACAACCAGCTGTCGATCTGCAGCCCACAAGCAGGACATGAGTGCAACAGCACTCCCCCACCCATGTGCCCCAGCAACTGGTGCACGCAGGCTTACTGCCTCGGATATTGGAGCTAGTAGCCATGGGTAGCCTTCGCCTCCAGGAATTTATCCAACCCCCTTTTAAAGCCATCCAAATTGGGGGCCATCGCTGCTTCTGGCGGTAGAGAATTCCATAGCTTTGTTGTGTGCTGTGTGAAAAAGGACTTCCTTTTATGGCTCATGGTTTTGTGAAACGGTGCTTGAGCCCGGGCCTTGCTGCCAGGCTAAGACCCTCCCTGGCATAACCCGTCCTGCTGCTGGGCTTGAGGGGTCTCTTGGCAAGATGCCAGCATTGCCCTAAGTTCTGCCTCCCCCCCCACTTTCTTCCCCCACCCCTCTGGTCCCTCGCTCTCTTCTCCCCCCACCCACCACCCACCCTTACCAGCTGAGGATAAGGGAGGGAACAGGGTAAGGCTGGTGTGCTCAGTGACTTCTGTAAAAAGTTTAATATAAAGAAAGAAAAGAGGCCAACCCTTTTCTTTCCCACCACCTAGGGGCTCCCCCTCCCCGGAACCTTACCAGGTCCCTTAAAACAACAACAACAACAACTTTTTACAGACTAGGTTGGATAGTTCTGCCGTGCACCTGACCTCTCTTGTGAAAAGCTGTGAACTTTTGTTTTTTGTTTTAAGGGAATAAGTTGCTGCTGCTACTGCTGCTGCTATTTAGGGGGTGGGGGGTCTCCTGGGCTGAGGGGCCCAGGTGTCTGCCCCATAGTCCAGCCCTAATAGTCCCATTAGAACTGGGAATGGCTCCTCTCTGAAAGCTTGGAGACCTGCTGCCAGTCAGTGTAGGCAGTACTGAACTACACAAACGTTGCTAATAAAGCAGTAGAGGCTGGTGGCTCTGCTGTCAGTGGGGCGGTGAATCCACTCTGGGTTCCAGTCAGAACTTTAAAAGAGAGATCCAAGGTGCTTCTGCTTGCCTTTATATTGTCTTTATTTATTTCTTATTACATTTCTATACTGCCCAGTATCCAAAGCTCTTTGGGTGGTTCCCAAATGGATACTGAAGTGAGCCGAGTTTGGAGAGAGGGAGAGAGAAAGGTGTTGAAGAGGGCCGGGGACTGTGGGAAAGTCAGCAATGGGTGTGGGAGCATTTCAGCCCCCTCACCTGTCTATTCCTTTTGCTCCTGAAGTTAAATTCCCAGGCCCGGCCCTGCTGAATACGTTACCAAGGGCTAAGCTACATCCTATGTTAAATACATACCACACAGGTGGTTCACACTGTTTTGTTTACCTTCGTGTCAGTGAGTTAGGCCCCAATCGGAACCACCAAGCACAGGTAGGAAAGGTTAAAACCTTCCAACCCAGCCTCTTCTTTTCCAAAGCACCCACCCACACACTATAAAGAGAGACAGGAAGCTCTCCTGTGCTTTAAGCATTTCCGTAGCTTCAGGGTGGGTGGAAAAACTTTCTCCCAGGCAAAACACTGAGGGAAACGTTTGTGTTTGAAAACTCCGTGTGCCTGTGCCAAAGGAACGTCCATTTTTAGGGCCTGACTCAAGATTCCTTTCCTGCCTTCCCTCTTTGAGCTTTGGGTAAACATTCCCTTGGGTGGAGGAGTTCGGTTTGGAACATATCCCCTCTGTATCTCTCTCTCTCTCCCCCCCCCCCCCAGTCATTTGGTGAAGGCCCAAATGACATATTAGAGAAACAGGCGATTTCAGAATAACTTGAAGTAGTGATAGTGGAGGCTGGTGGTTCCAGGTTTCAGTCAGTACTCTAAAGGAGCTATCCAAGGTGGTGAGTTCTGTTACAGTTCTGACTAACACCCGGAGCGGATTCACAGCCCTACTGACATTGGAATCAGCATCCTCCATTGAAAAGAGCTATCCAAGGTGTGGAGTTCTGGGGCTGGGGGTGAAGGCTTGCATGCTCCATCCTCCATATGCAAGGGGGATTAGAAGCAACTGCTTCTAGTTGGGACCAAACCACAGTTTGCTGTTGGGTCTGAATGCAGCAAACGGTGGTTTGCTGCATTCTCAAATCAGAGTTTCCATTCTCAAACTCTGATTTGAGAGCAAACAATGGTTTGCACATAGGAGGCAGGAGGACAGAAAGCATCTTGCCTGAGCCCCCCTCATCCCTGGTGGTGTCTCCCAAGGTTCCTGTGACAGTAGCACCGACTGTGATCAGTGCACTTTATGGCAATTGAATATTCCCAGGGTCTCATCTTATTAATGCCTGGTTGCTTTTCCAGGGACTTGCTGAGAGAAGATAATCATGGCTTCTGTTTGGGTGAGTAAAACCATGAAGTCCGTGTGCAGTTTGGCTCGGGCCGCAGTGTGCATAATGAAGGATCTGGGATTGGGTCTGTGTGCATCAGGTTGCGGGCATAATGAGCGATTTGGCATGGTGGTGTATGCGTTATGACCTGGGATCAGGTCTGCGTGTCGAATTTGGAACATCCCAAGTAGACCCTTTGTGAATAAGCAGCCAGGTCTCCCACATTAAGCTGTCTCTCTCTGTGTGTGTTTACCTGCCAGTCAATGTGTTTGCCAGCCTTCCAGGTCAAATGACGTACTGAGAAGCCTACTCACAAGCAACTCCTGTGTTGTTCTTTGCAGATGTGCAAAGAGAAAAGTGCTGAGAAGAAGCTGTGTGACATGCAGCATTTTTTCCCTTCCTGTATATATTTAGTAGGGCTGCAATGTTTAGTCAATTTGTAGATTAGATTCATTAGAATAGAAAAGGTGTTTGCAGCTAATCAGAAAACAGAGGAACACATGAGGCTGTTGTATATCTGGCAGGACTATCAGCCCCTATATGTGATCCCCAATGAAATGAACCAGATTTGGGGGGGGGGCAGAAGATGGTTCGTAGGCTGTAATAGTAAAGGGGAGAAAAGTCATCATTTTTATTAATTAATTAATTTACCTATTGCCTTGATTTGCTAAAAAGCCACCAATGCAGCTCACAACCATTAAAACAAGGTCCTCAAACTTTCTAATCCCAGGGCTCTCTTGGCAAAATTCTTTGCTGCAGCTATGTCCTTGTAGCAGGGAGTTCCATAGTTCAGCTTTGTTCAAACCGAATACAATTTGTTTAACCTAGAAATGGCTAAAGATGAGTGGAGCTTGTGAGCTTTTAATTAAGATCCCGGGGATACCCTGTTCCTGGGTTGTTTCTTGTTGTGCAAACTTGGAACCTCTGGGTTGTTTATAGATTAAGCAACCCAGAGTTAAGCCATGGTTTGTTGTTGGGTTAACTCTGGATTGCTTAACCCATAAACAACCCAGAATTTCAGGTTCACACGTCATGAATTAAAAAGCAGAAATGACAAGTGCGTGGTCTGAGCACTGTGCTCATCCCTCCAATTCCTGAGTTAAATAACCCAGGAATTGCCACCGTGACGTGTGAACCAGGTCATTGGCTCTGGTGGTATCATTACTCAGCTTCAACAATTCAGGCAAAATTTGAGGCTCTAAGTGGAAGACTTTCAAAATTTATATTGTTCTCCTTTCCCCAACATGCCACAAAAGTATTCTTACTCATCTCCCGTTATTTTGTCTCTCCTTCTTTCATACTTAACTGGAATCCTGTTACTTACTTCCATCGTGTAGCTTTTAGATTCACGTCCTTTTATAACAACGTCTTCCTTTTATTACTCTGTCTTTTGGGCCGGCCCCCTTTATATTAAAGCAACCAGGAATGTTTCACCAACTTGCCCAAATGGGGATTTGATTTTTTTTTAAAAAAAATGCATTTATATCCCACTTTTCTTCCATTATGGAGTTCAAAGCAGCGTGCGAGGAATTCCCAGTCAATCTCCCATCCAGGCACTTTCTAGAGTTAGACTTAGCAAAAGGACTGTCTCGTGTGCCTTCACGCCACGTTGTGGGACCAAGTGAGCTTTGGGCATTGATCCAAGAGAGGAAGAAAGCAGACTTGCAATTGGCTAGAGAAAGAAGAACGATTTAGGGTTTTGGAGTGATCAGTTTGCTAAGAGTCAGGGGGTTCAGAGGAGGGCCACGAGGATGCTCAGGGGTCTGGAAACAAAGCCCTATGAGGAGAGACTGAAAGAGCTGGGCCTGTTTAGCCTTGAGAAGAGAAGACTGAGGGGAGACATGATAGCACTCTTCAGGTTGTCACACAGAGGAGGGCCGGGATCTATTCTCGATCATCCCAGAGTGCAGGACAAGGAAGAATTGGCTCAAGTTACAGGAAGCCAGATTCCAGCTGGACATCAGGAAACACTTCCTGACTGTTAGAGCGGTACAACAATGAAACCAATGACCTTGGGAGGTGGTGGGCTCTCCCAAACTAGAGGCAGCTGGACAACCATCCATCAGGAATGCTTTAAGGTGGATTCCTGCATTGAGCGGGGGGGGGGGGGGCGGAGGTTGAACTCGATGGCCTTATAGGGCCCTTCCAATAATACAATTCTATGATATGATTCTATGAGCTGGTGGGTAGATGCTGTGTTGGGCCTTGCCTCACTGCCGGTGTGCCTGCTTGCTTGCTTGCCCACCTGTTGAACCCGCAAGGGGGGGGGGGTCTCCAGGCCTGGACCCTGTTTTATTTACTAAGTCCCTGGATCTTTCCCTCAGAGCTCTGTGTATCCATCGGTACAAACAGAAGTTCACTCCTTGCTTAATTACCATGCAAGGGTCTATTTTATTTATTTATTTATTTATTTGTTTATTATTAAATTTACATACCGCCCCATAGCTGAAGCTCTATGGGCGGTTTACAAAAGTTAAAAACAGTGGATATTAAAAAGTATACAAAATTTAAAACCATCAAAAAAATTATAAAATATAAAAATTTTCACTCCCTGCCAATGGAATCAGGAAACTTTTTTCCTAAGCTTAATTGTATGGGGTGTGTATGAACTGGTTA
The DNA here is from genome assembly GCF_023053635.1 of Elgaria multicarinata webbii. Lineage (NCBI taxonomy): Eukaryota > Metazoa > Chordata > Lepidosauria > Squamata > Anguidae > Elgaria > Elgaria multicarinata. The sequence continues at coordinate 14,073,373 of NC_086180.1, forward strand.
ATGAAAAAGCTTACCAGCCACTCTTTTTACTGCATTTCCCCCCACCTGCTGACAGCTATTGTAAATTAATTGTAAGTGGAGAGGAACTACTAACTGAGGATGATCTGGGGGCGAGGTGCAAATGAATTACATTATTTCCTTTGGTTGCTGTGGTTTTGATAGGAAATTAATTGGCTTAAATAAACCCTAGGAATTATTTCCAAATTTGTAACACCACACGGATCTGCAGTGCTCCCATCTCACAAGGACCCCGTGAACCCATAATCCTGCCTCAGGGTTCCTAATACTAGAACTAAGAAGCGGCTGAGGCAGTTTTACTCCGTTAGAAGAGCAGGAAGTAGAGGTGCATGACTTCATCCAGGCTAACATTGGTCTGAAGCCAGCAAATGCTTCGGCTTCTATGTGGAAAGCATTAGGTCACACCTATTTGCTGAACTTCCCTGATTCACTGTTTATCCGGCTTCAGCCCCATTTCTTCACCATAGAGAGCAGCTCTATTCAATTTTTGGAGAGCTCCTTTCGCGTTCTGACGGAAACCAGGAGCGGATTCACCGACCCACTGACATTGGAGCCACCAGCCTCCACTGTTAGATTGTATTCTATCTGCGGTTGTTTTATCCGAACGCTCCTCTCTCAATAATGCACAATAGACACCGTTGCGACAGCAGCGCATGCGAGTCGGGGCAATCTCAGGAATGTGTTAGCTGTGTGCCTCTTTTATTGTTCTTGGCTGTGGTTGAATTTGCGCATGCTCAAAACCCACGCTTTGGGCAAGCAAGATTTGAGTCGCAGGGAACCATCAGCATTCCTGAAAGGCTGAGCTCATATCAGCTTTTGGTTTTTCTTCTTCCTCCACACCCAAGTGAACTTCCTCTGCTCTCATCCAGATAGATTAGATGTGGATTTTAGGGTGGATTCCTGCATTGAGCAGGGGGTTGGACTCGATGGCCTTGTAGGACCCTTCCAACTCTGCTATTCTATGATTCTATGATTATCAGCAAAAGGCAAGGACTTAAATTTATTTGCAGATGTATTTCTTTAAGAACATAAGAACGTAGGAAGTGCCATGCTGGATCAGACCAAGGGTCCGTCTAGTCCAGCATTCTCTTCACACAGTGGCAACCAGCTGTCAGCCAGGGACCAACAAGCAGGACATGGTGCAACAGCACCCTCCTACCCATGTTCCCCAGCAACTGGTGCACACAGGCTTACTGTCTCAAATACTTCCTTTTTGCAATTGGAATAAATTGGCCTTCCATGACTGTGGCATAACTGGCAGAAAGAGACTTATATTGTTGCATTCAAGTGCCTTTTTTTTTTGGTCTGTCAATGTTATATTACTTTTTCTTTCTTTTTTAAAAGTCATGTTTCTAGCACTCATTGTTAGGGGGAGGAGAGAAGTTGAAAATTATTTCCTTGTCAGAGCTGCTGTGATGTGTAACTAAATCTCATGAAGACCTCTAAAAAGTCATGGTAGCATTGGCAGTGACATCTAGACTTTATTTGGCTTCCATGCTCACTAGCCATCACTCTCCCCTGTCGTGGTTAAGTTGGCAGTCCATTAAAAAAGAGGAAGCGATTGGAGGATAGATCTGGACCTTTGTCTGCCATCTTCCCTGTTGTGTGGTTTCTTGAGGCTCACAAGGAAAGCTGGTAGCAGGATCAAGGCAGGAAGAAAGTAGGACTTTGGAGAGTTCCATGTGGGTTCTGATGGTTGGAAGTATTTTGTCCTAGGCTGTTGTCTCAGTAGGGAGCAGAAGCCAAATAAAGCCTTATGTAGGCTGATGAGACCTATAGTGTGGTCAGTTGCATCGCTCTTGGAGGAACTGACTGGGCTTTTAAAGATCCATTGCCTGATTTTGTAGCAGTACATTTCTGCGGGGCCGGGGAGATGGAGATTCTGCCGAGATTCATCCTCTGAGCCGGAAGATGACGGTAGGGTTGTCCTCTGGCCAGGGGTGGCCTCAATAAGGCACTAACTGTCATACCCCAAGGAAGTAGCTTGGGCCTCGTCCTCATCAGAATCCTCTGCTGCACATGGGAAGGTGTGAGGCCTGGGGGCCATGTCATACAGTCTTACACCTCCTTTCCGTCTCTCTCTTCTTAGGTTGGACCTCGTGGAACAATACGGGATTATCCTGGCTTTAATGCATCAAGAGATGCTGAGGCAATCCGGAAAGCAATTAAGGGAATAGGTAAATGGTCTCCTTGGCCCTTCACCCAGTAATTGCTTGCTGTGAGATGCAGGAGCGATCAAGGCTTCTTGAGGCTCAGTTCTGGGCCCACTCTTAAGAATCAGTAAACCGTGACAAATTTATTATTAAATTTCTATCCCGCCTTTTTTCCTCTTGCGAGGAACCAAAAGCGGCTTGCGTAGTCCTCCTCCTGTGCTCCCAACAATCCTGAGTAGCCCCGTTCAATTCAGAATACCCATTATCCAGGTCTGGGTGTTAAGGAGAACTTGACAGTGGATATAAATGACAAGAGGTATTTCTGTAGCCTTCTAGTTTGCAGTGCGTTAATAGCTGATCATTGGGGTGAAAAGCTTTTCACTCGGGAGCCCGCCCACTTTTAAGCTGACGTCCTTTTTCTTTGGGGGTGGGGTTTTATTTTTTCTTTTAGGCACAGATGAAAAAACCCTGATCGACATCTTTACCGGGAGATCCAATGCTCAGCGACAGCTGATTGCAAGAGAGTACAAGGTAGCAACGGGAAAGGTAAGTACAAGACTCTGTCGTTGCAGGCTGGCTCTTTGTTGGACGCCAACTTAATTTAAATGCAACTGCTGATTGGTCACGATGATTGAATTGCCCCCCTTTGGTATTGCCCCGGGGAGCAGCAGTTCTCTAGAGGAACCAGATGTCACAGCCTTGCTTCAGAAAGGATAAAGGAGCAGTTGGAAACAGCCAGTTTGGTGTAGTTCAGCATTCCCCAAGCTGGTGACCTCCAGTTGAACATAAGAACGTAAGAAGTGCCCTGCTGGATCAGACCAAGGGTCCATCTAGTCCAGCATTCTGCTCACACAGTGTCTGACCAGCCGTCGGCCAGGGACCAACAAAGAAGGACATAGTGCAACAGCACCCTCCCACCCATGTTCCCCAGCAACAGGTGCACACAGGCTTACTGCCTCACATGCTGGAGGTAGCACACAACTACCATTGCTAGTATCCATTGATAGTCTTCTCCTCCAGGGATTTATCCAACCCCCTTTTAAAGTCATGCACATTGGTGGCCATTACTACATATTGTGGTAGCGAATTCCATAGTTTAACTATGCGATACGTGAAGAAGTCCTTTCTTTGATCTGGCCTGAGTCTCCCACCAATGACTCCCATCACTCCCAGCTGGCATAGCCGTTGGCCACACAGGCTGGGAATGATGGGAGTTGTAGTCTGAGATATCTCAGGAGCACCAGCACAATGGCTGGGAATGATGGAAGATGCAGTCTGACATATCCAGAGGGCACAAGCATGCTGGCAGTGGATGATGGAGTTTGGGACATCTGGAGGGCACCAACATGCTGGCTGGGGATGATGGGAGTTGCAGTCCTACACATCCAGAGGGCACCAGGTTGGGGAAGACTGTTATAGTTGATAGAATGTTAGGCCAGGGAGGACCAAGCTTTGACACCCCACTCAGTCATGAAGTTCGCTGCAGGCCGTGTTGTCTCATTAACTTGAGCCCGGAATAACGGGCTCAAGTTAAAGGAAGCCAGATTCCAGCTGGACATCAGGAAAAACTTCTTGACTGTTAGAGCAGTACGACAATGGAATCAGTTACCTAGGGAGGTTGTGGGCTCTCCCACACTAGAGGCATTCAAGAGGTAGCTGGACAAGCATCTGCCAGGGATGCTTTAAGGTGGATTCCTGCATTGAGCAGGGGGTTGGACTTGATGTCCTTGTAGGCCCCTTCCAACTCTGCTATTCTATGATTCATCCAGACGCTTGGTGCAGGTTTTTTTGTGAAGGTCTGGTGGGTGGGGTTGTTGCTGTGAAGGTCCAGTGCGCCCATCCTGAGAGAACTGGGCAGCATACAGAATGTGGTCACATGGTAGAGCATGCGGAGCGGAGGTCCTGTGGAAGGAACAGCAACGGATGCTTAGCATGGAACTCACAGTTCTAGATATGTCTGGGCTGTACCGTTTCAGAGTGTAGGTGGGAGTTTCTTGATGAAACGCTTCTACATACACACACACACACACACACACACACACACACACGCACTGATTATTATTATTATTATTTATTTATATAGCACCATCAATGTACATGGTGCTGTACAGATTACACAGTAAATAGCAAGACCCTGCCGCATAGGCTTACAATCTAATAAAGTTGTAGTAAACAATAAGGAGGGAAAGAGAATGCAAACAGGCACAGGGAAGTGTAAACAGGCACTGGGTAGGGTGAAGCTAAACAGTATAGAGTCAGAACAAACTCAATATTTAAAAGCTATAGGGAACAGAAAAGTTTTTAGCTGAGTTTTAAAAGCTGTGATTGAGTTTGTAGTTCTTAAGTGTTCTGGAAGAGCGTTCCAGGCGTAAGGGGCAGCAGAAGAAAAAGGACGAAGCCGAGTAAGGGAAGTAGAGGTCCTTGGGCAGGCGAGAAGCATGGCATCAGAGGAGCGGAGAGCACGAGCGGGGCAATAGTGTGAGATGAGAGAGGAGAGATAGGCAGGAGCTAGGCCGTGAAAAGCTTTGAAGGTCAACAGGAGAAGTTTATATTGGATTCTGAAGTGAATTGGAAGCCAATGAAGAGATTTCAAAAGTGGAGTGACATGGTCAGAGCGGCGGGCCAAGAAGATGATCTTAGCGGCAGAGTGGTGGACAGAGACCAGCGGACTGATGTGAGACGAAGGAAGGCCAGAGAGAAGAAGGTTGCAGTAGTCCAACCGAGAGATAACCAGTGCGTGAACGAGAGTCTTGGCAGAAGAGACAGATCACCTCTGTATAGAAATGTGCATGTCTCAGAGAACAGTTCTCCTTGACAGCCAATTTTCTAAGCGCAAAGAACCTTTGAATATAGAGGAGCATTCAATCATACTACAAGGCGTTCCCCACCCCACCCCTGTCTCCCCCAGACATGCAGTCTGCAATGGCCCAGTCCAGACTCGGGATTACCTCCTCGTTGAGAATGAAGCCAAGTTGAAAGGAGAAGTTGTGTGAGAGATTATCTCAGCAGCGAAGATTAGACAGTGCCAGGAGCCTGTATAGGATTTTTGGCAGGGAAACTGTATTCATCGCTCTGTTTCTTTTTTTTAAAGGATCTGAAAGATGCTTTGAAGGGTGATCTGTCAGGCAATTTGGAACGTCTTATGGTGGCTCTTGTAACACCTCCAGCGGTGTTTGATGCTAAACAGCTCAAGAAATCCATGAAAGTAAGTTGCTGTCGTTTACTCATTGACAGATTTAGCCTGCCATGTTTTCTCTTCTAGCGCTGTTTTGAGGAAATAAAGACTGCCATGTTATATTGAGAGGATGTCCCATCTCGAATGGAATTACCTAAATACAGCTACTTTGGGTTGAGATCCCCCTGAAAAAGAGGCAAAAGGATATAGGACAGCCTTCCTCAACCTGGGGCGCTCCAGATGTGTTGGACTACAACTCCCAGAATGCCCCAGCCAGCTCTGCTGGCTGGGGCATTCTGGGAGATGCAGTCCAACACATCTGGGGCGCCCCAGGTTGAGGAAGGCTGATATAGGAGATGCAGCCCAATGCCCAACTGGAGCTCTGGTTGCTATTTTCTTTGCAGCACTCATCACTTTACTGAAGAGACAACCCACTTCGTAAACTAGCGGCTAGCCTCTTTAGCAGTTGTAACGGCTGAAAAGGAAGCAGGGAGCAGAGTTACAGCTCTCCATTCCGTTGCCTCTGACATTATGTCTCTTCTTTGGATCTCCATCCTAGTGTACACACACGTGATGTGATACACACCTGGATTTTTCTCCATGCAAGGAATGTTGTATTTGTGCCAGTGATGTACAATGCTTCATGTGCACTATAAAGATCTTGTTTGGGGTCCATCAATACTTCACACCCTTTCACAGAGGGCAGCTCAGTTTTAAAAACCATAGATTTAACCAGCAGTTAATGTATTGATCAATACATTACTTTCACCCCCCATTCTTAGCTGCTTACACCATTTATGTGAAGGTTAAATTAATCAGGATAGGTGCAATCGAGCTATTGTTAAGTCTCAGTTGTTAAGCACTTAAGGGTACAATCCTATGCATGTTTACACAAAAGAAGTCCTGCAGTTTTCCCTTGGGGAATGCTGGGAGTTTTAGGCTTTTTTCTTTCTAAACATGCATAGCTATTGTGCCTTTAATCTCTCATATTGAACTCAGTTTAAGAATGTAGAAGTTCCTAGCTTGACTTGGGCTGTGTTTCTCTCTCTCTCTCTCTCTCCTCCCTGCTTCTGTTTTTTATTACTACTTTCAACATTTTATCTTGATTTAAAAAACCCATTCGACTACAGTTGCATCTTCTTTTGCCACGTGATGTATCCCCAAAAGACTTTATAATAAACCTCCTCTTAATGTGACTCTTCTTCCTCCTCCTTCCCCAGGGATCTGGAACGAATGAGAAGGCGGTGATTGAGATACTTGCCTCCAGGACCAGCAAGCAAATGAAAGAAGTCTCCCAGGCATATTATACGGGTAACGATCCTTTTGACTGGATGAATACAGGTCCCCAAAGCCACACCCCCAAGGAGAGCCTAAACCTGCAGGCAGTTGTGTTCCTCCATCCATCTCTCTGACTTGGTTCACACGATCGCCAGCATGGTTAACAAGCCACAGTGGGTTGTTAACCACTCTGCACGTGTTGGTCGCATCCCAGACCGATTTGCTTAATTACCCTCACCAGCATGGCTAACCGTGTCATCCGAACCTAGTGAGGTTAACAAACTACCCAGAACCCACGGCTTGTTAACTTGCCTGATGATTGTATGAACCTGCCCTGAATCTCTCTCACACACTTTTATCCACGTTGCACATGCCATTCACATGCTGGCTGATTTATATAACTACCCCCACTGGATGTGGTTTGTTGTGATGTCCGAACCCAGAGATGGTGGATGGTTGGGGTGGCTAAGAAACCACCCAACATCCCTAAAACAAGCCATGGATTCTGGGTGGTTTATTAACCACCCCAAACCACCATCTTTGCTAGAGATGTCGGAGAAATCTGTTTGAGGGTGGACTTTGACAAACTCTCCTAAGTTAAGACCCCCAGGAGCTCTTTCTGGTTCCTGTTGTGGTGCCCTACTTGGTCTGCAGTGTTGGGCCACTTCATGGATTTTACGAGCATTTGGTGCAATTTTTCGCAGGTTCGCAATTTGCACAAATTTCTGGGCAATTTGTGCAAATTCAGCTGCATTTGCACAAATTCGGCCACAATTTGCGCAAGCTGTTAAGAAATTTGCACAAATTATTTGGAAAAATGGCAGAGTCTGTGAAAAATGCACCAAAAAAGCCCCCAGAGTGCATGCCGCGAAACTCTGCTGAGTCAAAAAAAAGCAGTGGACTTCCAGCAACGGGCAACCGTAACCTTTGCCAGGTTTGGATATCACAACAAGCTGAGCTCGGCGAGAGTAAATATTATTATTATTATTATTATTACCGTATTTCTTCGATTGTAAGACTCCATCGATTGTAAGACGCACACTAATTTCAGTACCACCAACAGAAAAAAAAAACCTAAGACACACCCATGATTCTAAGACGCACCCCATTTTTAGAGATGTTTATATGGGGGGGAAAGTGTCTCTTAGAATCGAAGAAATAGGGTATTATTATTTCTTACCCGCCTCTTCATTTTGATAGAGGCAGGGAACAACAGTAAATACAAAATATATAAAACTGAATTAAGGACAAAATATACATTGTTAAAACATCTAAAAACAGTCTATGCACATCCTAAAATTAAGTAAATCAACTGGCAGGCAACCAGCATACACAGGGTGGTTAATGAGCCAGCGTGGCTTATTAACCACCCTGCGATTGTGCGAACCAGCCTACGGTGAGGATTGCAGCTTAGCTCAGGGAAAACTGGGCAGCCTGTGGGAATGGCGGAGGATGGCAGCATCCCTGCTCATCCAGAAGTACTGGCGCTTCAACCCTGTGGACCCTGGTGCCACTACACCACTGCTCCTGCATCTCTGTTCTTGGTGATTATTGTCTGCCCTGGCAGCTAAGTCTGTAGCTCGTTTTGGTCAGAGCAATTGCCCACACCTTCTCTTAGGTCTTGTCCAGCTAAACATAGTCATGATGGAGCCCCATTGAAAGAAATAGGGCAAGTTCGCCGCAATGAACTTGCATCCCGCGTACTTCATTTCAACCGGCTGTCGCTGGATCGGGGCCTCCTTGCCAGAAAGCGCGGCAGTCTCTCCCGTTACTCTCGCTGCCACCCCTCTCAAAATTGCTTTAGTTTTGAGCGGCGCTTCCTGGGAACGATCCCGCTGCGTTTCAGGGAGAAGAACTGCTGAGCTAGTGAGAAGCTGAACAAGATGGATGGGGAAGCTTAACGCTGCCAGCCCAGCGAAGTCTATACTTGGGAGTCTGTGCAGTGCTTGCGTAGCCACGGAGCGGCGGCTCGGATTAATATCTGGAAGATTTATGGCTGTTTTCCCGGTGAGATGGAGGCAGCCCAGCAGCGGGAGTAGATTGAGTCTCCTGCTTGTCTCCTAATGGGGAGCCACGCCAGCAGAGCAAAGCAAATAGACCGAGTTCGAAAGACAAGCGTACAGAGCCACGCTGGACTTGTTCAGAAACCTCTTAACCCGGCTGGCATTGCAAGTGAATGATCGCCAGTTAATTGCCCTGCCTCTAAAGCAACTCCGGACTAGGCTAGAAGGGCTTGATCAACGCTCAACACGTTTACATCTCCCTTTCCCCAGGTTAGATCATTGTGCATCCATCGGGTTGGATCCAGGATCTGCCTTTGGTGGACGGAAGGTGCCTCTGCCCACAGTGGTTGCCTCTGCCCACTTTTCAGGGATATCCCCCTTTCCCCCACCCCCACACCACACCATGCCCCATTCAGCACGGTCCCTGGACCCTCTGTTTGGCATTTTGGGGGGGGCTAGAGGGACTGCTGTGAGGAGGAGGGGCCGGGGGAGTCTGCCTCTGCCAGCCCAGTTGCCTGTGCCTAAATCACGATCAGTATTGGATTCCCCACCCCAAACACTTCTTAATCTGTTACTGTTTTTTAAAAAATTAACATGTTTTTAATTTTACTGCAGGTTTCATTCTATTGTACTTTTGTGAATGTATATTTATAGGTTTTAATTGTACATGTTTTAAACTTGTAAACCGCCTTGAGTCCCAGTACTGGGGAAAAGGTGGGATATAAATAAATTAAATAATAATAATAATAATAATAATAATAATAATAATAATAATAATCCTTTCAACGTAGGAAGCTGCCTTATATTGAGTCAGACCCTTGGTCCATTTAGCCAAGTATTGTCAACACTGACTGGCAGTGGCTTTTCAGAATTCCAGGCAGGAGACTTTCCCAGCGTTACCTGGAGATGCCGGGTTTCGAACCGGGGACCTCCTGCATGCAAAGCAAGTGCTCTGCCACCCGGAGCCATGGCCCCTCCCTTGTAAAGCAGGCTAGTGGGGGTGCTGAGGCAGAGTGAGAGCGAGAGAAGGCTGGTTCGCATGATCACAGCAAGGGAAATAATCCACGGTGGCTTATCCCCTTCTCTGTGTGTGCACACCGGATGTCCCTAATTACCCTGGCCAGTGTGGCTTGGCATGTCATCTAAACTCAGGTGACATGGCTTGCTTGAGGCATGGGGGTGGGCAGCAACCTCCAAATAACCCAACAGCAAGCCATGGGTTCTTTGAGGGTTGCTGCCCCTTCAAACAAGCCATGCCACTCAGGTTCAGATGACATGGCAAGCTGTGCTGGCAAGGGTAATTAGGGAAATCCTTCCAGCACCCACCATGGCTTGTTAACCATGCCATGATCATGTGAACTGGGTTAGAGTGGCTAGGCCATAGCAGGAGTGAGAGTTGAATCATGGACTTTTTGATTTGTAGATCCTATTTTTAATTATCATTTTGAGACTTTGATTAGCCAGGGATTGAACCTAGAAACACCTACATGCAACGCACGTGCTTTCCCACTGCAGGCCCGGCCCAATTGGTTTTCAGTGTCCCAGTGTAAACAAACTACCCACTGAATTGGTTTTCAGTGTCCCAGTGTAAACAAACTACCCACTGAAAATGAAAAATGGGAACAGACTCGAAATCTCTCCAGTCTTCAAATTTCACCATCCAGATTAAGATGTTAAAGTTTGTTTTCCCCCTTCCCCCACAACCCAACCGCCTGGATCTTCAGGTTTTGGAACTGACACTTGATGTTGAAATTTGCCTGGTTTTGGTCGGTTCATCTACTTACGGGATGATTTCCTGACTGATTGAATGCAACTTGCAACGGCGTTTCGTAAGCCAACTGTCAGATATTGTCAAAAACTGCTGATGGAACATTCAGATTTGGAGTGTGGATTTTGTTTTTAGCTCTGCAAAATGAAAACTGAAGCCCCATTAATTTCAGTGGGTCTACTCTTGAGTGTGACGACATCTGGATCCAACCTGAAAATGGAGCCAGTGAGATAGATAGCAAGTTTTTAAGTGAACCAAACTATTAAAGCTGCAGTTCTATGCATATTAACAGGTGCAATCCTACGCATGTTGAGACAGAAAAAAGTCGTGTATCTCCCAGCATGCCCCAGCCATGGTGGCTGGGGCATGCTGGGAGTTGTAGGACTTTTTTTTACAGGGTTGTGCTGGGAGTTGTAGGACTTTTTTTCTGTCTAAACATGCATAGGATTGACCCTTAGGATTCTGAAAACACACCTTATGTTAAGGGCCAGTCTCTCTGTATACTGCTCTCACATGGGCTGGAAGTTTGGTTTCAATAAGTGGCCCCTATGTAGAGGTAGAGCCATGTTTTGGTGCTTCTGTAGGGTGACCATATGAAAAGGAGGACAGGGCGCCTGTATCTTTAACAGTTGCATAGAAAAGGGAATTAGGTGTTATTTGTATATATGGAGAACCTGGTAAAATTCTCTCTTCATCACAACAGTTAAAGCTGCAAGTGCCCTGCCCTCTTTTAAATCTGGTCACTCTAGTATTGCTCCTGCAGCTTTAACTGTTGTGATGAAGAGGGAATTTTACCAGGTTCTCCATATACACAAATAACACCTGCTGAAATTCCCTTTTCTATGCAACTGTTAAAGATACAGGAACCCTGTCCTCCTTTTCATATGGTCACCCTAGTCTATACCCTAAACAAGACTGAGGGTGAGGACTTTTGGGCCGGGGTATTTGTAATAGACCATTTCCCCACCAACCTGGCTCACTCCAGATGTGTTGGACAGAAACTCCTATAATTCCAGTGTCCATGCTGGCTGGGAATTATGGGGACGGAATTCCAGCACACCTGGAGGATACCAGGTTGAGGAAGGCCATAAGATACACTACTGGCCTGTGCAATTCTTATGCTGTCTTCCTCGTTGCTTTTGATTTGGGCACAAAGGGCTGATCTCTTGTTTGTTGGGGTTCTTGTCTCGTTTTTAGTTTACAAGAACAGCCTTGGAGACGACCTCAGCTCCGACACATCTGGCGATTTCCGAAAAGCCCTGTTAACCCTGGCAGGCGTAAGCAATCCTTCATCGAATCTGCGTAACGTGTTGCCCATTCACGGCTGGATCAGGGCGCCACCATTCCTGAGCCAATTAGTTCATTTGTTATGTTAATGAGCAGTTGTTCTTCTTTGGCCCGGCAGGCTGTCTTACGTCTCAGAGGCCCACGTCAAGTAAGACAGTTGTGTCTGGGTAGGCAGGACGTTTTCTTGAACCTCCCCAGCCGTAGGAGGAGGTTCTGGTCAGGCTACTGGGTGGCGGGCAGGGAGTCTTCTGGCCTGGTCTCCTGGTATGCCCTCCGCCCAGGGAGGTGGCCAGTTCAGTTCTTTCAGTGGGACCATTGGACTTAACCCCTCACACTGTGTCGAGCAGAGGGTTATGGGGAGGCCCAATCCTCTCAACGAGGCTGTGAATACTGTGCCATGGAAGGCCTGGGCCTAGTTATGCCTGCTCTACCTGTATACGTACAAGTCAATTTATTGCCCCAGAAATCCCGTAAGTCTCTATTGTTTCTTTGCCAAGAAAATTCAGTCCGTCATGCAGTGGAGGCTGGTGGCTCCGATGTCAGTGGGGCTGTGAATCCCCTCCAGGCTTCAGTCAGAACTCTAAAGGAGCTTCTTTAGAGTTCTGACGGAAACCTGGAGCGGATTCACTGCCCCACTGACATCAGAGCCACCAGCCTTCTCTGCCATCACAGCTGTTTTTAACTTCCCATCCGCTCGGATGGTGCCAAGTGGGGCTTAATTTGATTGGTGCTTTCCTTGGTTATTAAAAACTTCTCTCTTCTTAATGTTATGGCAGAGCCGAAGAGATGAAAGTCAGAGGGCGGACGAAAAGGCTGCAAAGACGGATGCCCAGGTAAGGGCAATTTCGATAGCAGGAAGCCGTCGGATTCAGTAAAAAAAAAAGAGAAAGTTTCCCAGCTGTTAAAAGATTTCTTCTGCTTCCTGAACTTGAATTGCAGCTGGCAAATCCCCATGGTTATGAATATTCCATTGCTCCATCCTTTTAAAAAGGTGGGGTGTCCATCTCCCTAAAATAGGTTGGAAGAAAATGCAGAACAGGGCAATGAAATGGATCCAGCTTAGAGCACCTTCTGTATGAGTAAAGCCTAGAAGCCTCATCAGACCGGGTGGTGGTGGGGTGGTGGAAATCGTGTTTCCCTCCCACCACTTTGCCTCCTGCATCTGTCCCACAGTAGGGATGAGCAGCTGCCTCTTTTTTCACACGGAGAAGAAATAGGAAGCCAGCAATGACCACGGGGCCCATTCATTGGATGTTTTTATTGCGCTGCTTCTCCTGCACACAGCAGGAAATGGCGAGAGGTATCGTTATAGTAAAAAGAAAAAGGATTTTCTTTGTCTTATTTTTTTATGGAAAAGAGATCAGAAGGAGCAGGGGATGGGGCACTGGGGCAGTAGGCAGGTGGCTTCGTCAAAAGGACCCGCGAACATCCCAGAGTGGCCAGTGATGAGTGCACGATAAAACGCTCCTCTGATGGCGTTCTAGAGCGTTTGAGAATTTTTGTTTAGAAAAAAAAAGAGTGTGGCTGCAATCCTGTACACGCTTGCCTGGGAGTAAGCGTCATTGGGAGCAATAGAACTTGCATCTGAGTCAACTTGCATGAGATCATGGTGTACAGGGTGATAAAAACCTTGATAGAAGTTTACAGAATTCTGGAGCATGGCAGAAGTAGACTTTTTCTGTTTCCTGTTATCCCAGAACTTGGGGTCCTTTATTGAAATCGAAAGCAGGAAATTCAGTACAGACAAAAAGTCCTTCCATTTGAATCTGCCCGTAATTTATGACCATCATCAATGGCCCTATTATATGTGGTGCAGTGAGGCTGGGTCCAAGGGTGTTCTAGGCAGGGCCTCTTTGGTAGCAGCACCCCGATTGTGGAATTCCCTACTGAGCAAGGGGAGATTGGCGCCTTCTTTATTTTACTTTAGACAGGCAGTAAAGACTGCTTTGTTCCATCAGGCTTTTAATGTTGTTTAATGTTCTGTCGCTTTTTAATTTTAGTTTTGGTGTATGGGATTTCTTTGGTTTTTTGTTCCTGCGTTATTTGCTATTGTTTGTTTGTTTTATGTGAAGCTTTAATTGTTTAAATGTTTTTAATTGTACATCGTTCCAAGTGCCTGGTAGGCAGAGGGTGTGATTTAGAAATATAACGGATAGGTAAATGGAGCTTCCCAATTCAGGGAAAGTATATCTCTGACTATCAATAGATGGAGGACAGCCAGCAGATATAACCATTTCCTTTTACACCTTTGTTTGTGGGCTTCCCAGTAGCATCTAGTTGGTCACTGTTGGAAACAAACTGCTGTACTTTGACAGACCTTTTTGTTTGGACCTAGTAGTGCTGCTCTTGCCTTCTGAAAAACAAATAATAATAATAATAAATTTATTTCTTACCTGCCTCTCCATTCTGATCGAGGCGGAGAACAGCAGCAATATAAAATACATAAAACTGAATTAAAACATAATATACATTGTTAAAACATCCTAAAAACATTCTAAAAACATCCTAAAATTCCACTGGATAGGCCTGCCGGAAAATCACAATTCTGTGTCAAGAAAAGCCCATTCGGAATATACTGTATTGTTTTAGATTTCCAACATCGTCTGTTGTCTGTGTTGTTTTACTTCTGCTTCTTATGGGGAGGGGTGGGAATGCCGTGGACAAATACCTCCTTCAGAGCATTTCAGAGAATGAGAGCCAGCGCATACCTCCTTCGATCCTTTTTCCTAGATCCTGTACAATGCCGGCGAGAAGAGGTGGGGAACGGATGAAGACAAATTCATCGAAGTCCTGTGCTTCAGCAGCTTCCCTCAGCTGAAACTGAGTAAGCGACCTCTTGGGCGGCGCCGCATTCCAGCGCTTCAGTAAAGGAAGGGCCTCCTTCGGTGGGCAAAGATGTCCGCTTCGCAACATTTTACACGATTTGGACATCGCTATTGCATTTTTGGATCCGTTGGTGCATTTTTACAAGTTGCTTCTGTGTCTCCAGGATTGGCCCCAATCCAGTGGGCAGCAGAGGCTACTGCTTGGAGCTTAGAACTCAAGGATCCAAACTAGAATTGAAGTGATGTACATCCTTCCTGCAACAACACACCCATCTACACACACACACACACCCCTTGGGACACACCAACAGAGATAGGGGCAGTTATGTTGGACTCGATGGCCTTATAGGCCCCTTCCAACTCTACTATTCTATGATTCTATGTCTCTCTCCCTTTTCCCTTGCTCTGTACAGGTGGGTGGAGAGCAAAAGCATCTGATCCCGTCTGGGCAAAACCTTTTAACAATTGCCCCATGTACAACAAGATGCGGTGGGATTGGGGGAAGGGGAAACGGCAAGATTAATCTTTGCCAAGGGCAGCAAAATAGCTCTGTTTGGCCCAGCCTGTTTCTCTGCAGGCCGATGCAAACAGCGTGATGACAACAGAGCACTGAAGTATTCATCACCCTCGCTTCTGACACTTTCAAGCCTGCCTGTGCAGTCTTAAGGACTAGGCTCTTGCTTTTAGAACAAGTGATGAAAGGTTGGATTTTTGGGATGCTGTGATCTACAGCCAACAGTAATACTTGCAAGGGGGGAGAGATCATGAATTGCAGAATACAATACAGCCTTTGGAGTGGAAATAAAAATGCCTCAGACGGTTGAGTTCAGATATTTTGACATCCATGCCATTTATGCTGTTGGTGCTCTTCTCTCGTATTGTGTCTTAAGCCTTTGAGGAGTACAGAAACATCAGCGGGAAGAAAATAGAAGACAGTATACAAAGTGAGCTGTCAGGAGATTTCGAAGACCTGCTGTTGGCCATTGGTAAGAGGGGCTGGAGTTGAACTGTGTGTGTGAGTGATGCAGTGGATCCCTTTGGGCAGGCATAGCTCTGTGCTTTTGTAAGACAATCCTCACAGGGATCAAGAGCAAGAAACCGGGATCAGCCCCAACCTGAACTGGGGTAAAGGAGGTGAACCCCTAGGTTCTAAAAAGTAATAATTCTGAAGAGCACGCCAAAGAACGCTCCTTTTGCCTGACATGTTTCAAGCAAAGTTGTTCTTCCTCAGAAGCAGCTGTCACTTCTGGTTGTTGGCATGGGTTCCTCCAGTGCAGTCTGCCTTGATGGTTGGGGGATGATGGAGGTTGTAGTCTAACGCAACTAGAGGGCGCCAGCTTGGAGGAAGCCTGTCTTAGTGTTCCTTTATTTATTTATTTATTTATTTTATTTATTTATTACATTTTTATACCGCCCAATAGCCGAAGCTCTCTCGGCGGTTCCTTTGAGGATGCAGGCAAACCAGAAGAGTCTGTTGCCTGTGAGGAAGAGCAAAGCATCTCAGGACGTCTGGGGCACAACAAGCACTCTTCGGAGTGCTGCTTAAAAAATAAAATTTCCTCCACCGTGGTGCTCGCTTCCTTTTTCCTAGATCTATTTGCCCCTGATCTCAGATAGGGATGGCTTGAGTCCACAGCGCGAAGGGCTTTTCGATATGAAGCATTTATTGTGCGCTCATCCTTCCCGACGCATTCTTGTTTACCAGTTCTTTAGTCAGCATGACTCTCCAACTTCGCTTCTGTGCCCAACAAGCACTTGTGAGGTGTTTTTTTTAGATAGTGAGAATGGGGTATTATTTCTGATGGCAAAAGAAAGCACGATTTCCTCTTGTGCATTTGCACTGTTCTCTTATTATCTAGTGAAAAAGCAGGAAAGGAAATGCTTTTCGTGTACTGTTCGGATTACAATTCTTCGGAGAAACCCAAAGTAGATGCAGCGGATTAACAGCCTCATGTAGAAAAGCTTTCAAATGCAACTGGTAATTGCCAGGAATCTCGGAGTCTGATTGAATGTTGCCCAACTGACTCTTACCTTTTATTGATGGCTGTTATTAATACCTCCAGCTTAAGTACTGCAGCATTTAATGTGCTTTAATTGCTATTTAACAATGCACGCAACTTCTTCAGTTTGCTTCTTTCTTTTTTAACAAGGGCAGAGTTGAAGAAAATGCTTGTGAGCCTAATATATCTCAGGATGTCTTGCATTTTTGAATTTAGAATCCTAAAATTCAAATTCTTGGATGCTTCTTTTGAGCTAGTTCTGCCCATGTGAAAATCTGATGGAAGGGACGCACGTACCTTTCCTCATCCCTTCCCCCCGCAAACCCTCAATTTACCCCACATTTTGGAGCTTCACGCCATCACCTAGATCTCAAAACCTAATGCTGATATTTCTTTTTATAAATGTGGCTGTGTTCTTGCTGTGCCGTTATGTTACTTTGGCGGTGGGGAGGGGAGAGCACATAAATGCTTTTGTTTAACCTCACTCCACTCCCGATTCCGCTTTTGTACTTACACAAAAATGGAAGGTTACATTTCCATGGGCCTCAGAGGTGTTTCTCGAAGGAAGCCTGCAGAAACAGCTATGCAAATGCAGTTAATGCATTTACCCACAAGGGGGCAGTGGTGAGACGAAAGTACTCAGAAAGGCATTGGACGTTCTACTTTGGTTCAAGCCGTGGCCTGCACTTCTGCCTTGCCCAGCTGAGAAAATGTAGCCATGGTACACAGGAGGGGTCCAACTCCTTTTCACTCTCCTTTCTTTTTCTTTGGATAGTGAAATGTGCCAGCAACACTCCTGCATTCTTTGCTGAAAGGCTGAACAAGTGTCTGAAGGTAAGAACAGGGGAAGTGGCCTTCAACCGCAGGGTCGCCTAAGCTCAGCGTTGCCTGTACCAGGGATGGGGAAAGTGTGGCCCTCCACATACGGATCGAGTAAAATCCATTCATCGCCAGGCACCTTTTGTTCCACCATCCGCTCATCGATGGAATTGGATTTATTTTCTGAGTTTCCAAATTTGCACAAATTTCCAAAGTTTACACCAATTTTGAAATTTGTGTTTCCTTTCGTCTGTCTTCTAAACTCACCTTCTAAAATCACCCCCCAGTCCCTGTGCCTCGTTGTATCTAAGCCAAAGTGCCTGTACTGACATCATCACATATTCTTTCCCTTGCTTTCCACTGCCTCCATTTCCCAGCTGACACTGTGGTTTCCCGCTGTCTATTTTAGACTGTAAGCCCCTTGGGGCAGGGGCTTCTCGAACATGTTCTTTGTAAAGTGCCATGTATACAGGTGGGTCTATATAAATAATAAACAGAGGCAGGATTGTTGCTCTCCATTAGGGGGCAGCACCTCCCAGGGGTCAGGTTGCTGCATTGTCCCGTCCCCGAAGCCTGCCCGGGGGCTACATCCCTGCTGTCACCCTGCTGCTATAATTTGGTGGTGTGATGGAGGAAAAATACCCTGTTTGTAAAATCCCAGAAGTTCATTTTCTGCTGAAATTTGGCATTGGGATGGCGAAAAGGGCCTATTTTCTAGCAAAATACCCTGTTTTTCCCCATTGCTGAACTTTGGCAGCAAAGCACATGGGGGGGGGGGGCTTTTAAAAGCAGGCTGTTTTTTTCCTTGCTGCTGCCACAGCACCAAATTTCAGCAGCAAATTTAGCATTCAGTGCTGCTGTCTTCAGTTTAATGTATTCTATTTTAAATATATATATTTGTAAATGTTTTAATTATTCTTTAGGACACTGTTTTAAAATGTATTTATATACTAGTTTGTGCTATATTGTAACTCTTTGTTGAAGCTATTTTCCTGAAAAGGCAGAGAAATACATAACTACGTTAAATAAAGAAATGTTTTACTGGCAGCCTATTTGGGAACAGAGCGGGGACCCTGATCTATTTAGTGGTGATTTAGATGTTAAATATCTTTATTTATTTCAAAGTTTTAGGGCACAATCCTATGCATGGTTAGGCAGAAAAAAGTCCTACAACTCCCAGCATGCCCCAACCGCCATAGGTGGGAATTTTCAGTCCAAATTAGGGTGACCACATGAAAAGGAGGACGGGGCTCCTGTAGCTTTAACGTAGGGTGACCATATAAAAAGGAGGACAGGGCTCCTGTAGCTTTAACGTAGGGTGACCATATGAAAAGGAGGACAGGGCTCCTGTAGCTTTAACGTAGGGTGACCATATGAAAAGGAGGACAGGGCTCCTGTAGCTTTAACGTAGGGTGGCCGTATGAAAAGGAGGACAGGGCTCCTGTAGCTTTAACGTAGGGTGACCATATGAAAAGGAGGACAGGGCTCCTGTAGCTTTAACGTAGGGTGACCATATGAAAAGGAGGACAGGGCTCCTGTAGCTTTAACGTAGGGTGGCCGTATGAAAAGGAGGACAGGGCTCCTGTAGCTTTAATGTAGGGTGACCATATGAAAAGGAGGACAGGGCTCCTGTAGCTTTAACGTAGGGTGACCATATGAAAAGGAGGACAGGGCTCCTGTACCTTCAATACAGGGTGACCATATGAAAAGGAGGACAGGGCTCCTGTATCTTTGGTAACAGTTGTATTGAAAAGGGAATTTCAGCAGGTGTCATTTGTATATATGGAGAGCCTGGTGAAATTCCCTCTTCATCACAACAGTTCAAGCTGTAGGAGCTATACTAGAGTGGCCAGATTTAAAAGAGGGCAGGGCACCTGCAGCTTTAACTGCTGTGATGAAGAGGAAATTTCCCCAGGTTCCCCATATATACAAATGACACCTGCTGAAATTTCCTTTTCAATACAACTGTTACCAAAGATACAGGAGCCCTGTCCTCCTTTTCATATGGTCACCCTATCTAAACAAGCATAGGATTGCACCCTTAAAAGTAATCTTTTAGCGTAAACCATTTCAAAGTCGGCATGTAACAAAGCGTGTTTAAAAACAACAACAAAACCCCCACAAAGCGTAATAAAACAATAAAAGCAGACAGCACCATATATATATATATATATATATATATATATATATATATATCAGGTTCAGTAGAATCCTAACTCAATTTATAAGGCAGAGTAAATGGGGTCTGTTTGAACTGAGCTTTTTGTGTTTTGGATATTGATGTTGCGATTTACTTTATGAGTTGTTGCTTTTAACGAAATCTTGTATATATTGTTTTTGTGAAGTACAGAAGCAGTTTATAAAGCTGAAATACAAATGAATAGCTTGTACCTTTCCTTCTAAATAGGGGGCTGGGACTGATGAGTTCACGCTGAACAGAATTCTGGTGACCCGGTCAGAAATTGACCTTTTGGATATTCGAGCTGAGTATAAGAAGCTGTACGGAGTCTCCTTGTATTCTGCTATTAAAGTGAGTACTTCAATCATTTCTCCAACAACGTTTCAAATGGGTGTGAGTGTGCATGGATCCGTCTCCTGAATATGAGCAGGAAAGATACTGGCCTCTTGCGCACACAACATTAAGCCAAGATTCAGGAGAAACCTGAACGAGCCGTTTGGTCCCATTTTTCTCCTGCCCCTGTCAGGTGCGGCTGAACAAACCAGGAATGGTTGTTTTAATATCATCCAAACTGGGGATCCTGGCTTGTTGCTCCCAGACAATCCAGGACCATAACTAGGGTTGGTTCTTGGTTTACAAATCCTGGCTTGTTCAGCAGCCACAAGCCAGGATTCCTGGTTTGGATGACAAACTAAACAAACCATTCATGGTTTGTTTAGTCACTCCCACGAGCAGGAGGGGCCCAAGTGAATGCAAATGGGCTGTGGGAACCAGCTTGCAGCTTGTTGATGGTAAACCAGGTTTCTCCTGTTGTGTGTGAATGCAGTTATTGCCAAAAAGCTGAGAGAGAATCAAGTGAATTTTTGTGAACCACCCAGAGAGCTTCGGCTATTGGGCGGTATAAAAATGTAATAAATAAATAAATAAATAAATAAAAGTGAATGGATTGTATTAGGGAACATTCTAAGCTCTGATTGGCAAGTTGGGGCATGCTGCAGTTTTCAAAAATTCAATTTGGTGGGCTTTCATGCTAGACCTTGAACCATGCTGCTTCTTGGGCAGAGGGGTTGTGATAGACTGTGCCCAAAACTTGGTTTTGATAGCAACAGTGTTGTGGACAGTCCAAACCCTGTTCTATAAGTGGAAAGGAAAACAGGCAAATTAGTGTGCTCAAATCACTTTTTGCTGTTTGTCTCCATGGCCTTTTCTGCGGCACCAGGTGGAAATCATTTTTTCTCTGACAGCTTCCACCAAACCACCCTGAAAATTCTCTCGGTCTTGGATATCCTTTAGCTAGCGTGGGGCTGGGCTGTTTGATTTAGGCTGGGTAACCACCCTCTTAAACGAGAGCACAACGTTCCAAATAACAAAGTTTAAAAATGTACTGGAGAAAAATGTTAATAGGGAAAAGGTTTTAAAACCAGAATACACATGCACAACATGCTAGAAACCACCAGAGCAATACTTTCATTTGTTTATTACATCTTTAAACCTCCTATTAGACAAAACTCTCTGGACGGTTCACAAAGGATAATAAAATAAACAGGGATAAACACATCCAGCTAATCTCACTAGAATGGGTCTCTATTTTATCCAAGTTCCTTAGCCAAGCAATATCTTACAGACGTTGGTCCAGCTCTCTCTCAACCAGCTCTCTTTTTCCCCCCTCTAGGACTTTGCTTGCCTGCTCTTTTCTTCTCTCTGCTGCTCCAACTCTTTGCCTTTTATCTTCTAAAATTAGTTTTTTCTCACCCCAACTCCCAACTGGTCAGGAGGATCATTTCTTGTTCAGTTCCATCAAGTAAGTTTCTGCTTCCTGAGTTAAAACTTTTTCTGTCTTTTCCTCTGATCTTCTGCTGAACTTTATAATATCCTGTTTCCTGAGCTCAACTTCCTTACTCCTATATAAGGAGTATATTTGACTTCTAAGCTATCAACCTTTTAGCTGAAACTGACTGGCCCATATACAAAAAAGATTTAACCCCCAAAATATCCTAAAGCCAAACTAAATACAAAAATGGAGTTCTGTTCCTTCACACACTGGCTGCAATCTTCAGCGAGCATAAGCAAACACATGTTTAAATATTTTCTAGACTGGGCAATGGGTATATATATATATTTTTAAAATACTTTATAAAGCAGGTTTCTGGCTCTTAGTCGTGGAAATCCTCTTGAAATTGTCCTGGCAGAATCAACCAAAGTTTCCCATTTAGAGTGATCATCTGCTTGGCCATCTCTGACAGGATATAAATCTTCTAAATATAATACTTTTTTTTTAAAAAAAAATCAAAGCAAATAACAGTGCTTTAAAATTCTAATGAGAGTTGGGGAAAGCCCCGAGTAAAGACTACAGGTGTAGAAATTCTGTGCAAAAATAATGTTTGCATATAAGGATGTGCATAATTTTACTCAGAGTAGAGAAACTGGGGTTTCCATGAGATTCTGCAGACACTGCCTGGGGGAAACAGGGCTGCTATCCAGATGTTTGCTGATAATTAGGCTCTTCTCAGACTGTGCTATTGAGTGGAAAGCAAGCTCACTGCTACTTGATGGTTATGGGGGATCCAGGTGTGTCTTTCCCCAAGACAGCATTTTCCCAGTACTCCTAAGAGCAGTGTTTTGTTGCTAGGCAGGAAAGCCATTACACAATTTCAAGGGGCCCTTCTGTGGCCAGGGATGTGCTCTGTAGCCTAATTAGCGTAATGGGTAATCTGGCCCAGCTGACATACTTCAGTGCAAACTTCAAAACTCTGCAGCATCGCTTTTGACAATAAGTAGTTTTCCATTTCGATAGGGTGAAGTACGCTTCTTTAATGTTGCTCCCTCACCCCTTTTCCTTGCAGTCTGACACTTCTGGGGATTATGGGACCACGTTGCTCCGGATCTGCGGCGGTGACGACTGATCGGAACGGACCCAGGCAGAAGGGCTGAAGCGCGTGGTTTCCTCGTGCAACTCTGCGTGGTTGTTTTTGTAGAGCTTTTAAATGTTTAAGCAAGTGTAAAATTGTCACTACTCTTCTGATTGCTTTCTCATTAAGCATCATAACAAACAGATGCTTATTTTAGCGCATCCCTTCAGGCGATTGACGGCACTCCTTTCAACACACACTGCGATCCTGGATGAAACCCACGCTCGAAATTATACAGGCCAAATCTGCCGGCGCTCCAAAAATCATTGGCGCCTGAGAGGTTGGAGTCTGTCTGGGTATAGTTAAAAGATATTGAAGCAATGAATCATTAGAATCTCCTGGGGGGCAGGGATCTATTTTTGCTTAGTAACTCTGGAAAGTTCCATGCACACTGATTGCACCCCATAAAAAAAACAAGTAACCTTTTAACTCTTCTTTGGGTACAACTTCATCCCAGGAGTATGTATGGGTAATTATTACAATGCCATGTATTGGGGACAGTTGGAGAGTTTGTGAGAACAGCCAGGGGGCTGTGGCTGGTTTGCCTACATCTGCCGCCTGAGGCAATTGCTTCACTCTGCCGAATGGAAGGGCCGGCCCTGCCTTGAGGAAATGCAGCCTGCAATAGCAAATAAGATGCCTTCCCTCTGGACTAGAGGAAGCTGAACCCAGATACAACTGACAGGAGAGCATTTCTTGATGAAGGAAAGGTGAGCTGACAGCAACACATTCTCACGAGGAAGGAATGGATTTTGACTTGCGTATGCGCACACACACACATTCACACAAGCGTGTTATTCTAGACCTAGTTATCAGATGTGTCTCAGAAAACAGAAAGCTGCTTCAATTGGATAGGGCTTAAAATAAAACCCAAACTTAACCCTTTTCAATCTGTTTCTGGTGCCAAGTTTTCAGATCTGGAATATTTATTCAAAGACCTTTTGACTTTGCCAAGAAGAAACCACACACACACACACACACAAAATCTCTCGCGCACATCTAGGAAAGACCTTCCAGGGCCAAATGCTGCAATGTTCAGTTTTGAGCTGTGCTGCCTTTTAATTTGGAAAATGACTCCAATTGTGAGGCAAATACCTCATGAGAACAAAAACGGGAACCTATGGGGATATTTGTCTACAGCTTGTACGGTTCCCGTTCATTTTGATGGCGCTGGCACAGGCGACGTTCCCGTTGGATTACAACCTGTGTGTGTTTGTGAGAGTTGCTATGACCTTAATCCAAGATACCCTATGTGCTACGTTTTTCTCCCGAAAGACGTGTTACCAATTTCCCTCTGTCCCTTGCCTTCTGCAAACTGTAAAAAGCAGACGCTGCAGCTGCTTCAATCAAACTTCTCTTTTTCTTCTTCTTCTTCTTCTTTTTGTGTTTCTTACTTCCTTCTTTTGCAGATGTGTCAGCCAAACCTTTAGTGAAATCTGAATTGTTAACACTGAGAAAAGTACTGGGGAATTCCTTATTGTTCCAGTAAGTTCTGAGGAGATTTTTTTCACCTCCCTGTCCCCTGTTGTCCTTGTTTTTCCTTCCTGACCATTCCCAAATTACCATCCCATGTAGGGAAATTAGAGCAAAGCTTAGCAGCAAACACTTTATATTTGCTGCTTGTGTGAAATAAATTTGTTGGCAAGCGGTCTGGCTCGAAAGCCCTTCTATGAACTGCCACCAGGTGGCAGTCCATTTACAGAAACTCCAGTTTTCAGGCCCAGTTTGATTCCTTCAACAGAACCAAGTGGTAAAGTTTTGCCTAGACTGTATCACATCACATGCATGTTGGGGTGTTTCAGGTTGGAATCCTCCCCTACACACACGCACAAAACACCAATTCCCTGTGCGAGGTTGACAAGTATGTCGGGAGGATTGCTCAACCTAATTTTCTCCCTGATATGTTATTTTTTCTATGTGTAAAACGTCTCTGAATGTTTCCCGCGGGGGTTGGAAAACCAGCATTAAATGCAGCAACTGACGTGGCACTGTTTAGGCAAAACCCGATCCTGCTGAATGTATGAACCGGGCTCTGGATTGAAGAGGAGTACCGTATAAGGCCTGACATGACACCCACCACCACACTGCTAATCCCTTGCTACTTTTTCCTTCCTGTAGCGGGAACGCTTTCTCCAGGTCATGAGAATAGGAAGGGATACCCCATCCCCCAGAATGCAAGTGTTAGAAATATGGCAGGTTCTTGTCCCTGACCTTAGGTACGAAAGACAAGCGTAGAAAACACTGCAGAGGACACCACGTATCAGTATACTGAGGTGCGACTCGAACAGGGTCGGACCCTGATCAGAGCTTGCACACAACTTTTATTCACATGAGGTCAGCTGACAACAAACAGAAAAGGGGGTGGGATACATTTACACAATCTGTGTACGAGAGGAGTGGGATACATTTGTAAACAGGATACCTTTACCTAGTCCCATCCCCCTTCCCTGCCACTCCACATCTCTCTGGGATGTGTGAGTCAGCTACTTCCTCTTGCAGGGTCTACAGAAAGCACAAAGGGCATCTTAAAACTCAATTAACCCTTTCATTTCCTACACAAGAGTTCCTCTCTTCCTCTTCGTTAGATATGTGGCATTGTAATAATTACCCATACATATTCCTGCGGTGCAGTTGTACCCAAAGAAGAGCTGAAAGGCTGCTTTTTGGGGGGGATGTCTGTGTGCATGGAACCTTCCAGAGTTACTTACGCAAAAATAGATCCCTGCCCCTCAGGAGATTACAATATAAAAGAGAACAATTGAAAACACAATGGGGATTAAGTTGAGCAGAGAGGCGATCTTCTGTTAATCCGGTCAGCTACAGAAGCAAGGAATGCAAGGAACATTTCAGAGCTGGTCCACATGTTACAGTTGCAATGGGTGTGCCGCTGGAAAGGTCTACCTTCATACCTTTTCTGCTCGTGAGCCACAGCGCTTACGCTGACAGGCTCAGTGCATTACAAGGGTCTCTCTGTCCCTGTCCACAGCTGCTGTGGACATGGCACAAGAACATACACTATAGGAAGACATCACGCGGTAAGACTGGGTGGGCAACTTTTGGCCCTGCGGGTATTTTGGCCTACAACTCATTAGCTATGCTGGCTAGGGCTGAGGGGGTTGTAGGCCAAAACATATGGAGGGTCATAAGTTGGCTGCCCCTGGTCTAAGAGCAAAGTGCCTTGGAGAGCTCTTTCAGGATTCTGACTGAAACCAGGAGTGGATTCACTGCCTCACTGACTTCAGAGCCACCAGCCTCCACTGGAAACAGCTATCCATTGCCTTCCTTTGTGACCTGAGGAAACCACCCTTCCCTTGAGTAGGACTTGCAATGCCAGCCTTGAGCCTCTTGTAAATTGGGATGGAAAGCAAGCTGGAAGCTTGACTGGCTGCAGTGATCAAATCTGTATTATATTCTCTGAAGGTCCCCAGGGCCTTCCAGGAAAAGTTGCTTGGCTTAACTTGCTTTGCAGAGTGTGTACCTTCCATAGCTCAGGGTTATAGAGCACTTGCTTCGCTTCACACTTTGGAGAGCTGCTTTGAAGTTCTGACTGAAACCCGGAGTGGATTCACCACCCCACTGACATTGGAGCCACCAGCCTCTGCTGCTATACTCCATGCCATAATGGCCTTCATTCCTGTTTCAAACGTTAAAAGCCACAATTGTGTTCCTTCACAGCAAGTTCCCACCCCCAGCCTGCAAGACAGTGGCAATTAAGCTATTCTCCTGATTAGGGTTGATTGTTGGGAATACCTTTGTGAGAGAGTTCGCTTTATGAATTGCTCTAATAATAACACCAGCAGAAGCCACACACTGTAAGGCATGCAGTGGCTATATTCAGATTGGCGCATGCTTTTGAAACGGATGGACAACAGCGGGGAAACATCGCTGACGAGAGCGAAAGCACTTTGCAACGGGGGTCTGGCAGTCATTAGCAAACCCTGCTCTCATCAGTTTCTTCATACAACTTATAATTGACACAGCAGAGTTTGCTGCCGCAAAGAGGGAGGCTTTTCGCTTAGATGGTTTTGAAAGGGACTGGGAAAAATTGTGGATCAGTCACGGGCAATTAGCCATGACAGCAAAGAGAACCTCCATGGTCAGACCCAGTGTATCAGATGCTGGGAACAAATAAAAAGGGATGGCCATCATTTTGGGGTCCTGGTGAGCTTTCCAGAGGCCTCTAGCTGCCTGTGAAGAATATAAGAAAAACCCTGCTGGTTCAGACCAAAATTCTATCTCGGCCTTTTCTATCTTGGGGCCCTTCAGATGTTTTGGACTTCAACGCCTATCAGCTCCAGCCAGCATGACCAATGATCAGGAATGCTAGGAGTTGCAGGACCAGCTGGGGAGAACCATACTAGCCCATCTTTCTGTGTTGTGTGGATTACAACAGAAATGGGCATAACTCGGGCTTGCACAACCTACTTAGCTTCTGAAGTAGCGACTTCAAATCTTTTGCCTAGTGCAAAAGTTATATGTAGAACTGTCAGGGTTCCTTCTATGACCTGGACCCCCTGAGCAACTCCTTACGGATCTCTGCCTCCTCACAAGTCCAACATTTTTTTTCTTTTTATCTTCCCCTTCCCAGTAAGTTTAGGCTGTAGACTTGAGTTGAGTGAAACTCAACTCAACAGATTACTAGTGAGATGAAACAAGCCAATAGAGCTGAGTGATACAAAAGGCATTAAAAGAAAAAAGTTACAAAAATGCAAGTTCTTTTACCCTAAGCTGCACCTAGACTTTTTCAACCTGCATCTTTCCACTCCTTCCTTATGGTCTGGTCTTTCTCTAGCTCTGATCCGGCTTGACGCTCTCACTTTTTTATACCTCCTTTCCCCCAAACAGAAAGTACTGTTCCCACTTTGGAGAAATGAAACTTAACTGAGGAAATGAAACTTTAGCATGGAATGAATATTTACTGGAGAAATGAAACGACACCTCTCAGGGATACCACCCACCCACCCACAAAACAAACAAACAAACAAAAAACAACAACTCCAGGCCTCTGAACCTGAGTGTATCACCTTGCCTCTGTAGGCCTCAAATCTTCACAACAGCATTAAAGAATTCTGTGGCCAGGAATTTATTTTGAGAAGAGGAACAAAAACTAAACAGAACTCACTATCCTTACAAAGACGAAAAAAATAAAAATCCACTCCTGATTCCCTCAAGATTTCTTCTTTTCAGCAGTATAACTTAGGTCAGGAAGGGGAGGGGGGCCATCATTGTTAAATAACACGGAGTCAAAGATCCTGGTGGGATCTACTGCAAACAAGCCAGAAATCTACGAGGGGGGTTCCTGCTCTACCACCTCCCCAGCCCGTGGGTTATGTCTTTCCTTCGCTATTGAGCAACTGCAGTCTGTCCACAACACACTTCTGGACTCTGCGGCTTCCCCTCTAGGCCTCAGTGCTAGCCCACATCCCTCTCTCTTTAAACAAAGAAACAAATTCAAAATATTAAGCTCTGGTCCGATCTCCCTGGGCAGTGTGCTGTTCTGATGGGTCTCCTAATCCTCTGGACCAGATTTGAAGTCAGGGGAAATTGCTGGAAATACCCTCCCTCTGTCTTCCACTGATGGATGCCTTCCATCAGTGTAGAGGGACACCAATTGGGTGCAACCCAATATTTTCACTGTGGGAGGAGAAGAGAAGAAGTCTTCTGGATTTTCTCCGTAGGCGGCATCTCTTTTTGTCCAGTCCAGGGGTGATAAAGATTTTCAGGAAAAGCTGGACCAGATTTTCCTGAAAGCGCCAGCCATGCGACACATGGACGGGACGTCCACAGAGACGCCAGTGTTGCTAGCACAGAGTCACTTGTCAAGGACAAAAGCGGCTGGCACAGCCTTAATATGTCAGAATTGGGAGACCTGCCAACGAAAGCAAAACCCTTTGGGGCTTGCGCAATGTCGCACTAGCAGCCTTCGCCATCGAGGGCCATCCGAAAACCGCCTTCTCCTGGTGGCGAAGAGAAAAGGGCTACTCAGCAAAACACATAATGGGCTACTATATGCTGTACCAACAACTACCGTGTGTGTGTGTGTGTGTGTGGCAGCGAGGGAGAGAGAGAGAATCTGGACAGGTTGTGCTGTGCGCAAGTCTTAAAGCCAACTTGCCCTTACAGCCATTCTGGCAACAAAGGGTTGTTTTTTAACAGTGCGTAGGAGCTGGCCCGCAACCATCACACGGATGAGAGCGACCTACAAAGAGTCTTTTTCAGGCCTCGGATAGAGATTGTGCCGCTGTGCGCTTGAAATTCCACCCACTCATTGTTACAGAAATCCCTGGATTAGATACGTTTGCTTTGAGGCTCTGGCTCACTTTTGCAAGGGGTGGGTGGGGCGGGGGGGGGGGGGGCGGGATCCCCTGGCAATTAGTGAAGTCAAAACAAACGGAGCCCTGCAACAGATGTGCATGAAATCTTAATTATGTCCCACCATATTTAAGAAAGGGGTGAAGAGTGGGGAGGAGGGGAAAATAGGCTTCTTTTAATATACAGCCAGGCCTGTTTTTCACGGGGAATATTTTTCTCACAAGCCAGGAAGGTGGTCCTCCCGATGGAACTGGACTCCAGTTCCTATCAGTCGCAGACAGGAATGGCTTTTGAATACCTGTTACCAATACCAGGTACACCCATAGCCGCTATATGTGTCGATTTTCAAAGACAGGAATTCCAGCCTGGCAGCTGCTCCAGGTCTCACTGGTAGAGCGCCATGGGAGCCCATGGGTGACCTGCCCCACAGGGCATGATGCCATAGAAGATGCTGGGTGGCAACCAGCTGGCAATGCGGAAGATATAGCAGAGGAGGCTGGTGGCTCCAATGACAGTGGGGCAGTGAATCCGCTCCGGGTTTCAACCAGAACTCTAAAGGAGCTCTCCAAGGTGTGGAAGAGGAGCTATCCAAGGTGTAGCCCCTCTAGAGTTCTGGTTTGTTCTGACTGAAACCTGGAGCGGATTCACCACCCAACTGACACTGGAGCCACCAGCCTCCATTACGATGTTCATATCCTCTGCATTGACATGACTGCATGTGTCCTTGGGCCTGAGCTCTTCTGCTGCTCTCCTGCATGAGTCAAGAAGCAGGCTGCAGAAGGGATGGAGCTTCTGCTTTGCATACAGATGGCCCCAGGGTCAATCCCTGGCATGTCCAGTCCAGTGGCGAGGTCGTCGGAGATGGTAGAGAGCCACGGCAAAGTCAGGGGAGGCTACAAGGCCAGATGGCCCAATGTCTGGCCAAGACTAAGCGAAGTTCACATCTGCCTGCACTAACTTGGCACCCTCCAGAGGTGTCGGACTATAATTCCCAGCTGGCTGGGGATGCTGGGAGTTGTAGTGCAACACATCTGGAGGGCATCAGGTGGGGGCAAGCTGACATACATGAATAGGCAGACACAACCTGACCCAGCCACTCAGGGCCAGCCCAAGATATTTTGTTGTCGGAGGAAAAAACCTGCTTCACTCTGCCTTATGGTAACCCTACAGCCAGTGCTGTTGAAAGGGTCCTAATGTGCAAAATGAACTTCTCTCTCTCTCTCTCTCTCTCTCTCTCTCTCACACACACACACACACACACACACACACACAGAGCCATCCCATGCAAATTGCTGCATAAAGCAGGTATGTTGCACCTCAGGGTTGGGGGCCCAAATCTAGCCCATCTGGGATCCCAATCTGGACCTCTGTGTTTCCCCATACAGCCACACACCTCTTCCCCCCACAACCATCGACCATTTGGGAGTTTCTTGGATTTTGTACAGTTTTCCAACAGACGACTCCCCTAAGGCTTCGTTACTGGCAGGAGGAGCGTAAACTACGCTGGTAATTTTGGTACTTTGGACCCACCACTGTAGGACATGTCTAGTCAAAGTTAAGCATATTCATGGCAAAATCCTATGTATGTTTAGGAAGAAAAAAAGTCCTAGAATCATTGAATCATAGAATAGCAGAGTTGGAAGGGGGCTACAAGGCCATCGAGTCCAACCCCATGCTCAATGCAGGAATCCACCCTAAAGCATCCCTGACAGATGGTTGTCCAGCTGCCTCTTGAATGCCTCTAGTGTGGGAGAGCCCATGACCTCTCTAGGTAACTGATTCCATTGTCATGCTGCTCTAACAGTCAGGAAGTTTTTCCTGATGTCCAGCCGGAATCTGGCTTCCTTTTACTTGAGCCTGTTATTCCGTGTCCTGCACTCTGGGAGGATCGAGAAGAGATCCTGGCCCTCCTCTGTGTGACAACCTTTTAAGTATTTGAAGTGTGCTATCATGTCTCCCCTCAATCTTCTCTTCTCCAGGCTAAACATGTCCAGTTCTTTCAGTCTCTCTTCATAGGGCTTTGTTTCCAGACCCCTGATCATCCTGGTTGTCCTCCTCTGAACACGCTCCAGCTTGTCTGCGTCCTTCTTGAATTGTGGATCCTAGAACTAGACGCTATACTCTAGATGAGGCCTAACTAGGGCCGAATAGAGAGGAACCAGTACCTCACGTGATTTGGAAGCTATACTTCTATTAATGCAGCCCAAAATAGCATTTGCCTTTCTTGCAGCCATATCACACTGTTGGCTCATATTTAGCTTGTGATCTACAACAATTCCAAGATCCTTCTCGTTTGTAGTATTGCTACAATACTGGCTGGCTGGGGCAGGCTGGGAGTTGTAGGGCTTTTTTCTGCCTAAACATGCATAGGATTGCATCCTTAAGACCTATTGATTCCATAGGCAAGTTGTAAACACTTGCTTAAGTCACCCATTGCGTCTATGCCTTCATAATTCATTGTTTGAATTTTATACCCTGCTACCCAGGCCAGGCAAGGACCTAGCTCCCACGGCTGCTTAAATGGGACTTCCATGTTCAGAATTTTCAGCACAGCGCTTAAAACGAAATGCTTACTTGGAATTAAGCCCTGTTTGTTTTAATGAGATTTAATGGACTGTGGGGAGGGTCTGCTCATTGTTTCACATCTTGGCCTCGTAGTTGCTACACTACAGTATAACACTAAAACAAACCTCAAGAGATCACAGTGCTAACATGGCGTAGAAGCAAGCATTTCATAAATGCCTAAATAACTCCCCAAGATCATCTTCATATTAAAAAAAAAATCAATGTTAAACTATGCATTGGCAATCCAGGAAGGATTCACTATGGTTCCCTTCTTGCATATTAGATTGAGCATAATGCAGCTTTTTTTTTTTAACAATAAACTGGACCAAAATATTTATTCTGGACTTTGGGAGCTCTTACCCGAGTGTTTACACACTGTTTGCTTATTGTGCCATATCATCATGGGCTTTTGGGGATTTTCTGAACATTTTAAAGTGAACAGAGTTATTCTTCCCTCACTACTGCAATATGGAGCTCAGGGTAAAATCAGAGAAGGTGGTGTTTGAAGGAGGAAGAGGGCATGAGGAAGAGGGTGGTCATATGTCCTACATTACAAGGGGTAGGTCTCTATTTAAAGGCCCATCAGAGGGCAGCATGCTTCCGAATTACCAGTTGCTAAGATGGTCACTTCATAGAATCATAGAATAGCAGAGTTGGAAGGGGCCTACAAGGCCATCGAGTCCAACCCCCTGCTCAATGCACTTGTGAATCACGAGGACACAGATCTGCATGAAATTTGCATATGCTGATTTATAGGCACAGGTGCTAATTTAGAAATAATTAGTATCATCATAGCATGGAAGACTGTTCACCGGGTGATCTTTGTGCCTGCCTGTTCAGTCTGCCATCCAGGTGCTAAGTGTTGATGGGCAACTTTATTTTTTAAAAAATTATTTATTACTTTTATATCCTGCTCATTTTTCTTTGCAAGGAACCCAAGGTGGCTAACACGGTCCTCCTCCTCTTTATTTCATCCTCACAACAACCCTGTGAGGTAGGTTAGACTGAGAGTCAGTGAAGGGCCCAGTGTCACCCAGTGAGCTTCATGGCCGAGTGGGGACGAAAACCCGGATCTTGCTGCTCCCCACACAAAACCCTCCCCACACTAGCTTCAAGGCCCAGCTCTTCTTTCTGATACTTCTTGATCTTTATACCAAACCTAGTTGGTCCTTGAAATAGAGGACACCTTCAAAATAGAAGGCATTCCTCTGGAAGTTCTTCAAACAAGACTGAGCTTCATAAAAGAGGGCAGATGAGCACCCTACCAGTTGCTGGGGAGAAAAAATGGGCTACGGCCAGGGTAGGTAACATAGCACCTGAAGGCACCTTTCTGGGCACCCATCTCCTTGCTTTTTAAAGAAACCAAAACCCAAGTTTTCTTACTGGCAGTTGGAACTGCTTCAAAGCAAAGTCAGGGCCTCCAGCTGCCGCCATCTTCCTTTCCCACAAACGCCTCTGGGTCACATGTGGGGCTCAGACCCCACCTCTGCCTTGTACTCAGTCTTTGGAGCAGGTGGTCCTTTGCGATTAATCAGGCCTCCAATCGCAACCATTTTGTGGTAGTGCCCAGCCCAGGACAGTTTTTTCAATTGCCAAACACGACCACAGGCCCAGAAAGGTTGCCTCCCCTTGGGAGAGTGCTGTTACCTCATTCCCTGCGTGTTGGTTTCCTCGAAGCATCTGGGCAGGAGCTACACTATAGCTTTAAAGCGCTTTATAACCGTTTTGACAACTGTTGGGGCCCAGGAAACACGCCATATACAGTTGTCAAAACGGTTATAAAGCGCTTTAAAGCAGTAGTGTAGATCCGGCCCTGTGGTTGGAAGCAGGATACAGGCCTGATCCCGCAGAGTATTTCTTATGTTTCTTAAAAGAAACTGCCTAAGTTGTATTTTCTTTCCCTGGCCATTCAGTCTCCCTGGCGTGGCCCAGATTGAAATCATGTTTTGCATGCCTCAAAACCACAATTATGTGCTAAACAATGTGTGTAAACAAGCAAGGCAGGAGTCCAGCCAAGCTGTCCATCCAACTCAGTATTTCGCTTTTTCTCTCTCCCTCTTTCTATTTAACTCAAGGGACTCTTCAAATCTTACTCTACCTTCTCGGAGAGGGGTAGGGGCACTCTTTCAGCCAGAGGAGAAAGTTCTCAGAGGCTGTGTTCCAGAGGTGACTGGGGCCAAAAATGCCACGAAACAACAACAACCCAGCACATTGTAGTGCAAAGTTCTTGCTGCCAGCCACAGGGCCTTAGAAATGACCTTTCACTTTTGTAGAATGGAGGAGGAATCCTGCACAAAAGCTGGGGAAAGGGACGTGGACATTTAGAGAACACCCCCCCCCCCGGAGGGCTGGATTGGTATACCAGGAGGTCAGGATTTGGCCCACAGGCCTGAGGTTCTACGGCCCTTTTCTAGAACCTCCTCTCAAGCCCCAACCCTGAATGACTCATTGATCCGGGGTGGGGGTGGGCACAGAGGATTTCGCTTGCAACCGTGTGGATTTTCCTGCTGTTGGCTTCATCACACCAGAGTTATACTGTGCAATCACACTAGCTGTGCAATCACTGTACAATCACAGAGCTGATGGTGATTGGCCGAGGTCAGCGGCTGGCAGATTTGAGGCAGGAACTCACAAGAGTTTTGGGAGGGGGTGGTTTAAATTGGGGTTGAGGGCTTTTAATGGTTTGAGACTGAGGGTTTTAATGGAATTGTTTTATATGTTATTGTAAAGCGCCTCGATGCCAGAAATGGTGAGGTGGTGCTATAAAAATGCTTTAAATAAATAAAAATAAATAAAATAACAATCACTGCGAATTGCGTGCAAAGGACTCTGAAGTTTTCCATCTTATAATCTGCTTCAACTGTGAAGTACTCCCATGCATCCTGCTTTAATTGTGCTATAAAGCCAAAAGACCCATCCTATTTTGATACCCCTTTAAGAGTGAATCATTTGTTGTTTTCCGAGAGGCCACTGGGGGCGCAAGAAGACAATTTGATAGGTTTAAACAACCAATTAAACAAATGCTTTCGTCTGCATAAGTTTTAAAGATAAAGACATCAAAATTGGCACAGTAATAGATATTAAGGAGAGCTTTAAGAATACCAAATATGAATCGGATTGGGGCAGGAGCTACTGTGAAGTACTCCCATGCATCCTGCTTTAATTGTGCTATAAAGCCAAAAGACCCATCCTATTTTGATACCCCTTTAAGAGTGAATCATTTGTTGTTTTCCGAGAGGCCACTGGGGGCGCAAGAAGACAATTTGATAGGTTTAAACAACCAATTAAACAAATGCTTTCGTCTGCATAAGTTTTAAAGATAAAGACATCAAAATTGGCACAGTAATAGATATTAAGGAGAGCTTTAAGAATACCAAATATGAATCGGATTGGGGCAGGAGCTACACTACTGCTTTAAAGCACTTTATAACAGTTTTGACAACTGTTGGGGCCCAGAACACACTCCATATACCGTTTTCAAAACTGTTATAAAGTGCTTTAAAACAGTAGTGTAGATCCGGCCTGGGTCATCCGTTAATTTGTTATGATTTTTTACATTTCCCCCCTCAAACTTATTTCCTGGTATGCAAAGGATCTTAGGAGCTCTGCCACTCGGGGTGTGATTTAGGAACCAACAACAATGATAGTGTTACGCTGTAGGGGATAATTCAAGGGAAACAGGTACGTGGGATAAGAGTGTGTGAATTGGAGAAACAGGGCAAATGGACATTAAACAGTCTTTGAGTACGAGTTGCATCTCTCCTCCAAACGCCCCAGGAAGAAGGCCGGCTGCTTTAGGCATTGACCTGACGGGCAGGAACAGAACTGTTCCTTCTTCCAGCTGCTGCTTGCAGAGTTTCTGCCCGGGGTCACCATCTCGCAGGAAGGGAGAGCGAGAGAGATGGAGAAAAAGAAAAGACTACGAGGAGCGCCTGCCCATTTTCCAGAAGAACACGCCCCACTTCACCACTTGTCACTGCCCCACAGGTGTCTCGCAACTCTGCGGTTTTGATTTCTAGATGTTAGGAAGGGAGAGGAGGAGCGGGGGGTGAACAACTCATCAGGAAAACAAACAGCCAGTCTGGGGGTGGGGAGTGGGTGTTTTCAATCAGGACTGGGCCATTTGCCATTTGTGTATGTATGTACAGTCCAGAAATTTGGCCTGTTTTTCAACAGCAGCCAATTAATACCTTTATTTTTGCGGATGAGCAACACTGAAGCCAGAAGATAAGCAATTAAACGCAATTAGCAAAATGTCATCCAATTTGGATGGCTTTAAAAGGGGGTCAGACGAAGAAGCCCTTTAGATTAAAGGGAAATCATGTTTGCTTACCGTTGCTTTGCCTGCTGCTTCTCTTCTGCATTTGAAACAAGCTAAATTTCACGGGAGGAGAGGAGCGACCACGTGGGCTGTAATTTCAAACTTCCCAGCTCATATAGTTGAATGGGACAGTGTCCTCTAGTGGGTGTTTTGTAGCACAACTTCAACGTCACACGGCAGGACGAATTGGGATACTTCAGAAAAACCGGGTTTTCCAAGGTTTATTTCTTAGCGGAATAACCTAGGGAAGGAGCAGGAGACATGAAGGAGGCTCACGACATCATCAAAATGACCGGCAACCTTCCGTGACTGTGCTATAAATCACTCGTTTAAAGGAGCCCAAATTCCTGGAGGAGAAGGTTATTGGACTACTAGTCCTGATGGCTAAGTGCTACCTCCAGTATCAGAGGCAGTATGTTTATGTACACCAGTTGCTCGTGCACATGTGTCCTGCTTGAGGATTCCTGGTCAACAGCTGGTCGGCCACTGTGTGAAGAGAATGCTGGACTAGATGGACCCTTGGTCTGATCAAACAGGGCTCTTCTTATGTTCTTATATTCAGCTAGACATGGCAGACATTGTTATTTTTCTTGCAATGAAACGTGTGCCTGTTAACCTTAATGGTTAAAACAAGCCTGGGGCAGATGGGAATTGAGGTCCAAAGCATCTAGAGGGCACCAGGTTGGAGAAGGCCGCATATTGGAAGTTCTGGAAGTCGGAAAGCCTTGGAGGTCTGCTGCAAACCGCCCTAGAAATCTACCCAGTAGATTCCGATCTCTGCCTTCTGCCTGGCCTTGCTCTAGCTAGCTAGCTTTTCAAGGATAGCTCCTTTAGAGTTCTGACCGGTTCTGACTGAAACCCAGAGCGGATTCACCACTCCACTGACATCGGAGCCACCAGCCTCCACTGGAAGGCCGGCCGTGTTTTTTGCGGGGGGGGGGGGGGAAGATGGCTGACACCCTTGCTTTTGTCTTCAGCAGCTGGTGAAACTAGCCGTTCTAGTAATTATTTTGCTGCCGCTCCACGCTAAACTCATACAGCTGTAGAGTTGGAAGGGCCTGTTGAGCAGCTGCTGTCATTTACTGGCTGCTACTCAACTTTTTCTCCTTTTTTGCCTGCCTGTGACCAATGACAGCTCCAGAGGCCACGGCGGAATCAAGTAGTGGGTGTGTGGAGGGAATCCAGGCTCAAAGGCAGAAATATTGTGGTGATGAAGACATAGGATACACACTGGGGTATGGGCGGATCATGAATGAATGCAAAAGAGCAAACAAATACACACACCCCTAATTATAAGTAATCTAATGGCTACATTGCAATTTTTTTATGCTGCAATCCTATGCATATTTATCTTTGAGACCCTTTGTACTCAATGGAACCAAGTTCCGAATAGACACATGTTGGGTGGCACTTTTTAATGTACTACTTCAAATACAATCAAAAAGGTGTGTGTTGGGATGGGGGATAGAAGTAAATACTTAGTTATCAACTGCTTGTCTGTTGTGCCAGTATTTTTGCACTCATTGGCCAGAAGAACACTGGGAGGTGGGAACAGGCTTCCTGTTTTACTAAGCAATTAGCTGGAAGGCTGGCTGTATATCACCACTCCATCTCATACCAAACTCAGATGAATGAGAAGATTGGGCCCAAAACAGGTCCCTGAAGAGACAAGAAGGAGGTATCACTAGGCTTGGGAGAACCCTGAAGTTTGCATAAGCAATCTAAAGCAACAACCCTAAGTGGAACAAGGTCAACTGAGGACTGGCAATGCCCAGTAGCCGCAGAACGTGGGCGGGGTGGGTGGGTTGATGGAACGTAGGGATTCTTGAGGAGGACATGGCTGGCTGGAACCCTGAATAGTAGCATTCACAGGGTCGGCCCTACCATTAGGCAGTGTGAAGCATTTGCCTCAGGTGGCAGATGCTGAGAGATGGCAGCAAGATGTTGGAGGAGAGATCTGTGTGCCATGCGAGAAGTTTTGCACCCCTGGAGACAGCCTGCTGCCTTCAGATACATTGGAGGATGCTGTCCCATGTTACAGGCAGAGTCATGTGTCATGCAATTGACGCTTGCCAGCTGACTTTAAAATGTTGCTGTTGTTGTTATTTACAGCCAGGTGGCAGCCAGATCATTTTAGCATATATATATTTTACTTTAACATTATAATATCCTTTTCTACATTGCTCCCAAGTCAATGTGTTTAGCAAAAGAAGCAAACTCCATTTCATCCAGTGGAGGCTGGTGGCTCTGATCTCAGTGTGGCGATGATTCCGCTCCGGGTTTCAGCCAGGAGTTCTCCAAGGTGCTTCACAAATCACGCTAGTGATCTGCCCAAGGTGCTCCTTTAGAGTCTTCATTGGTTCTGACTGAAACCCAAAGTGGATTCACCGCCCCTCTGACATGGGAGCCACCAGCCTCCACTGATTTTATCCTCATCGTCAGGGTGGTGGTGAGTTAAAAATGCAAAATTGCACATGTCCAGAGCTTTTCTTTGAAAAAAGAATCAGAGTTGGAAAACTCTGGGGGTTGGACTCGATGGCCTGTTAGGCCCCTTCCAAGTTGGAAGGGGCCTACAAGGCCATCGAGTCCAACCCCCTGCTCAATGCAGGAATCCACCCTAAAGCATCCCTGACAGATGGTTGTCCAACTGTCTCTTGAAGGCCTCTAGGGTGGGAGAGGCCACAACCTCACCAGGCAACTGATTCCATTGTTGTATTGCTCTAACAGTCAGGAAGTTTTTCCTGATGTCCAGCTGGAATCTGGCTTCCTTTAACTTGAGCTCGTTATTCCGTGTCCTGCACTCTGGGAGGATCGAGAAGAGATCCTGGCCCTCTTTTGTGTGACAACCTTTTAAGTATTTGAAGAGTGCTATCATGTCTCCCCTCAATCTTCTCTTCTCCAGGCTAAACATGCCCAGTTCTTTCAGTCTCTCTTCATAGGGCTTTGTTTCCAGACCCCTGATCATCCTGGTTGCCTTCCTCTGAAATATTCTATGAACAGTTGGCAGTATCTAACACTGGCAACCTGGCTGTTCTAAATGCATTGCACAGTGGGAATGACCGCTAGTGCAATGGGGAAGTAGCTAGGGTGACCATATGAAAAGGAGGACTGGGCTCCTGTATCTTTAACAGTTGCTTAGAAAAGTGAATTTCAGCAGGTGTCATTTGTATGCATCACAACAGTTAAAGCTGAAGGAGCTATACTAGACTGTCGAGATACAAAAGAGGGAAGGGCTCCTGCTGTAATTCCCCCTTCAATACAACTGTTAAAGATACAGGAGGCCTCTCCTCCTCTTCATATGGTCACCCTAGAAGTAGCACTTGTTAGTGCAGCCCAAGAAACTACCCGAAATTATCACTCCTGAAATGACCCCCCTTCCACAACCTCCACTGACTTGTCCCTCTCAGAAAGCGGTTGTCTAAGGGAGTTTCCTGTTCGGTCTACATTTTCCTTAACAAGACTAAATAATAGCAGCTGGCCAGGGGAGGCCATTTTCATTGGGAAAAACAGAGAGGGCAGAAAGGGCTTTTAAAACGATCCCTCCCAACACCTTGGTCCCAGCCCAAATAGTATTGCCCACAGCTGTCTTTGGCCTAAATGTAAAGAGATGGGAGAGCCTGGTCTCACTTGCGCTGTGCTTCATAAATAAGTCCTTAGTTTTACGGAAACAGCAAAACAGAGGGACAAATCATTTCTCAAGAACGCTGCTTAGGGATGAGCAATACTGTGACAGCTCTGTAGATTGTGCTTCATTTGCTTGCTCTCTTTTCTTGTTCCTCTTTCTGACCAGCTGTAATCCAAGCTACAAAGGTGCTTTAAAATTAAACATAGACCATTTTCTAAGGAAATGCTCTTCGCTGTGCAATCTGATAGTTGTCTACTCAGAAGTAAGTCCCACTGTGTTCAGTGAGGCTTACTACTCCAGGTCAGTGAGTTTGGGATTGCAGCCTTAATGAACTCCCTCAGCAGGGTAGGAAGTAGATTCACAAGTAGCTCAATATATGTTTGAGGAAATTTACCCTCCCTTCCTCCCGCTGAAGAAACAATCCATGGGATGTTTTAGACAGCAATTTCAGAATTACAAAAGAAATAAATAAAAACAACAAGCCAATATAAAAGCGAGGCCTAAAAACAAGGAATTCACTATCACAAGATGTTGCGATGGCCACCAACTTTAAAAGAGGATTAGAGAAATCAGTGGTAAGGCTAGCAATCACTGCTAGTCATGATGCCTATATGTCATTTCCAGTATCAGAGGCAGTATGCCTGTACATACCAGATCCTGGGGAACATGGGCAGGAGGGTCGTGGTGCAATCTTGTCTTGCTTGTGGGCCTCCTTTAAGCATCCGATTATTCACTGTGGGAACAGAACACTGGACTAGATAGGCCTTTGGGCCGCTCCAGCAGGCTCCTCTGTATGTTCTTAAAACACTCTAACCTCACAGGTAAAATGCCTGCTGGAATAAAAATGATGTAGGCATGGCAACAGACGGAAGAGAAATGGGGCTGCTGAACCAACTTCCTGAGGTAGGTGGGCCCACTGTCTAGGCATTGCAGGAGGTCTTCTCCTGCAACTCAGACAGTTACATCTCTGCCACAGTTGGGACGTGAAGAGCATCCCTGGTAGATCTTAAAGAGCAGTCAAGCTGGTATGGGAGGAGATGGCCCTAGGCACTAATGGCCATAAATGTCAGGCTATACTATTTCCTCTCTTGCATTTCTACTCTAGGGATCATTGCCGGAAAGTCAGGGTGGGGCAGGGAATGGCAATAGCTTAGGGTGACCGTATGGAAAGGAGGACAGGGCTCCTGTCTCTTTAACAGTTGTGTAGGAAAGAGAGGTGTCATTTGTATGCATGCAGCACCTGGTGAAATTCCCTCATCATCACGTTAAAGCTGCAGGAGATACAAAAAGAGGGCAGGGCTCCTGCAGATACAAAAGAGGGCAGGGCTTTAAGGAATAGCTTTAAGGAAAGGATAGAAGAGATTAATGCACAACATAGAGTTCAGGAAAACTTAGGATGTCTTCCTTCCTTCCGTGTTTAGGCTTCTATGCCAGTCCTTCAGATCCTAAGAACTGCAGCACTAGGTGAAACCATGGGCTTGCAAAGTACGACCTGATCGGAGATACGCTGCTGGCTGTACATAAGAGCTTTTCCCTGCCAGGAAACGAGGAGGGCCTGGGGGGAAAGCTAGTGGGTCGGAAGGGGAAGCCATGCAGACCCTCTCCAGCCTGTGGGCTAAAGGTTCCCCACACCTGAATTATCACTTGACCAGTGGAGGGTGGTGACTCCGATGTCAGTGGGGTGGTGAATCGCTCCGGGTTTCAGTCAGAACCAATCAGAACTCTAAAGGAGAGGATTTACCGCCCCACTGACATCGGAGCCATCAGCCTACCTGATCTGACAAACCAGTTTTATATTTACTCAAAGCACTGCAACTATTTGTGAAGCGGCCCAGAGCTTTCAGGACAGCTGTGGCAGGTTCCGAGTGGCTGTCCTTGCATGCAGAGACTGATCAATAATGTCTTCAGCTCAAGTTTTCTATTATTTCTCAGAAGGCGGGTAATTTCCTTTCAAGGCAGTTTGATTTAACGACAGTAGTCTGTCTTTAAGAACCACCACCACAGGAAGCTGAAGAAAGACACGGGAAGGGAGAACGGGTCCACGTCTTCGAGATACTTGCTTTGCAATCGCTTTGTCCTCTCCGGTCCTCGAGGAAGCTTACAGTGCGGGTGCCACCCATTTGTAACTCAACTGGCGGAAAGGGGGGGTGGAGGAGAAAGGGTGAAGAGCAGAGCAAGGCAGACCACAAGGGGTGGGGGAGAAACCGGAGATCAGGGGCATGACGGACATCCCAGAAAGAGACCCACAGCTGTTTGGCTCGCAACCGCTTTAAAGGGAGTGCGGTCATTTCAACATGCAGCCGCCCTATTTTCCGCCAGAGAGAGAGAGAGATCTCCTCAAATGCTACCGATGGGAACAAAAACCCACAAGTTGCAAGAGAAGGTCTGATAAAAGTACAAGGGTTACTTTCCCGACCCC
The DNA here is from genome assembly GCF_023053635.1 of Elgaria multicarinata webbii. Taxonomy (NCBI): domain Eukaryota; kingdom Metazoa; phylum Chordata; class Lepidosauria; order Squamata; family Anguidae; genus Elgaria; species Elgaria multicarinata. The sequence goes on from NC_086180.1 coordinate 14,115,029, forward strand.
ACATCCGCTCCCCCCCCCCCCAGAATGACCCCTTGGAACATGTCCTTGGCAAGGGAGAGTTCCCCTCAAAAATGCCCGGCCTTCGCAACTTGTGTGATCCACCAAACTGAACAGAGCTCACCGGATGGCCCCATGCGGCTGGTGATCCTCCCAGGGCTGGGGAAATCTCCTGTTTTTGCGGAATACCTGTTGCTCCAGAACATAAGAACATAAGAAGAGCCCTGCTGGGTCAGACCGAAGGTCCATCTAGTCCAGCACTCTGTTCACACAGTGGCCAACCAGCCATCGGCCAGGGACCACCAAAGCAGGACATGGTGCAATAGCACCCTCCCACCCATGTTCCCCAGCAACCGGTGCTCACAGGCTTACTGCCTCAAATACTGGAGATAGCACACTGCCATCAGGGCTAGTAGCCATTGATAGCCTTCTCCTCCTCCAGGAATTTATCCACCCCCCTTTTCAAGCCATCCAAATTGGTGGCCAGCACTACATCTTGTGGTAGGGAGTTCCGTAATTTAACTATGCGCTGTGTGAAGAAGGACTTCCTTCTATTTGTCCTGGATCTCCCACCAATCAGCTTCATGGGATGACCCCGGGTTCTAGTATTTTGAGAGAAGGAGAGAACTAACAGCAACAGGAGATGGGTTCAAGTGCCCACCAGGCCTGACCAGTGGGCTGAGTTTGAGAGAGGAGGGAAACTGATATCTCTTGAATAAGGTCTCTAGTGGTTAGTTAGACACACACACACACACACACACACACACACACACACACACACAGATGACAAGCTCTACAGGGATGGCTTTAGGTAACATTTATTTATTTACGCGATATGTATACCTCTCCACATCCAAAGATTTCAGAGCAGTGAACAGCAGAATAAAAACAACCATGTTAACATAATTAGCAACCATTACCCAAAGGACCTTCTCTTCTGCCTCTCCCAGACTGTGGAATGGCCTGCCGGGAGAGATTCGCCGACTTCATAGTCTTTCCGAATTTAAAAAAGCTATGAAGACTGATCTCTTCTGGCAGGCCTACCCAGTCGAATTTTAAGACGTCTTAAATGATTTTAAGATTTTAATAACGCATTGGTTTTATGTTTTTAATCAGTTTTATGTATTTTATATTTTTGTATTCATTGTTGTCCCCTGCCTCAATCCAGAGAGAGAGGTGGGTAAGAAATAAATTTATTGTTGTTGTTGTTGTTGTTATTTAAAAAAGGAACAGATACGGTTCTGAAAAAACGGAGTTTTGATAAACTGTGGCTGGTCACACAAGGAAGGTTTCCTAAAATAACAATGTTTTCAGGAGGCCACACAACGTTGACGCCTGCCTGACCTCCAGGGGCAGGGAGTTCCAAAGAGAAGGGGGCCACCACACTAAAGGCTCTTCTCCTGGTGGGCTCCAATCAGGCCATAGGTCCATGTGGAACCACCAGAAACATGTCCTCCCATGACCTCAGGGCCCGGGCAGGTTGGTAAGGGAGAAGGCAGGTATCCCAGTCCCAAGTTGTTTAGGATTTTGTACACCAGTACAAAACCTTAAACCTGGCCCAGTAGCAAATAGGCAGCACTGCTCTTCTTACCTGACATTCATTGGTCTAGCTCAGGGGAACTTGCGGCCCTCCAGATGTTTTGGATTAGAATTCCCATCTGTCCCAGCCAGCATAGCCAATGGTGAGAGACCACGGGAGTCATAGGCCAAAACATCTGGAGGGTCACAAGTTGCCCAGCCCTGGTGGGGATGCAGTCTTCCCACTGCTTTGAGGGCAACATTCCCCAACCTGGTGCCCCCTGAGCATGTTGGATAACAACTGCCATCAGCTTCAGCCAGTATTCCTGTTATTATGTTCTCACTAATCATATGTGATCCGCAACTCGTCGTGTGGCTGCTGGCCTCCATAAATAGCGCCCATGCTTGCTAGCTTGCTTCTTCAAGTGGACGGGGCGGCCTTTTTTGGCAAGGAAGTTCTGTCCTGTGTGCATTGGCGATCTCATTCCCACCCCCACCCTAGGAGATTGCTCATGGGAGAAACAGCTTCCATATTGCAACACCAAGAAATAGCCTGAGCTACCCTGCCTTTGCTTGTCTAATATATCTATTCAGGTATATTCACCCATCTTCTGGCCAAGGGAATTGCTGGCGATATGCAGCGTCTAGGCCTTTGTTTCTGCTTGAACAGCATTTGGCTTAAATGATTCCCATTAATCACTGATAGCAACGAACTTTTAAAAGGGTTTATGAAGTGAACATGGAGCTAAGGCTATTGCTCCCACACAGTTCCATGTTGGTGGGAAAAACCTCCACAAAGCAAAGTTTTCTGCAAGTTGCTTTGAAAATTACAGCCTACCAATAACAGCAGAAAGATAGACAAGGTATCAGATATATTATTTTATTTTCTCTGAGGCAAGACTAGATAATGATAGGGTGACCATATGAAAAGGAGGACAGGGCTCCTGTATCTTTAACAGTTGTATTGAAAATGAAATTTCAGCAGGTGTCATTTGTATATATGGGGAAACTGGTGAAATTCCCTCTTCATCACAAAATTTAAAGCTGCAGGTGCCCTGCCCTCTTAAATCTGGTCACTCTAGTATAGCTCCTGCACCTTTAACTGTGGTGATGAAGAGGGAATTTCAACAGGTTCTCCACATATACAAATGACAGCTGCTGAAATTCCCTTTTCTGTGCAACTGTTAAAGATACAGGAGCCCTGTCCTCCTTTTCATATGGTCACCCTAATGGCCAGGTTCACACAACACACTAACCCACCACATGTTATCGTGTTGTCTGAACGCAGTACATTTTCCATAGGGTGGCTTGTTAACCATACACTATGGTTTATTTTTCTCCGTCAAGCCACCTTGAGAATCTATGGTTTGATGTTGGTTTGTTCAGAGAGGTTAACAAACCACACTGCAAGGTTAACAAGCAACCCTGCAGAAAACATGCTGCATTCAGACAACATGCTAACCCATGGTTCAAAAATGACTCACATTGGGTGGGTTAGCATATTGTGTGAACCCAGGCATTATGATATATACATGGCTAATGGCAAAGCAGCTCCTTTCTGGATTTCAAGATGCCTGATAAATGACCAGGAACAGGGCACAGAAACTGGGGTAAAAGCAGGGTAAAAATTCTGTAAATAAATAAACAGAGGTTCCCAGAGCAGCTTACATACAATGAATACAACAAGATAGCTCCTGCTTGCAGGATGACCACATAAATGCACGACACAAAAGGAAAAAGGGGTGAGGCAGGAAGAGGGTAAAAAAAGGCAAACTGTTTCTTAAATTTAAATGGTAGTAATGGCTTAAAGAAGATGAAACAGTTCAGAAAGAGAAGAAGCCCACTGAAGCTGTTCGTCAATAGAGCAGTTGAAATGGTCCCTACTTCCCATACCTCTCTCTCTATATTCCAGTTCATGGGGTGCTGGATCAGGGGTGGGTGGAAGGTAAATCTTGGCCATACTGGCAGGGGCTTCTGGTAGTTGAAGTATAAACCATCTGGAGATCCTTCTTCTGCCCACCTCTTGGGGGGGGGGGGGACGGCATTTTGTGTCTGGCTCTGGTTGGTGGCCTCAGTGATCTAGAGAAAAAGCAAAGTACACCCTGCAAACCTCAAGTCCATCCACCCCTGATCTAGAGAATCCTGGAGGTGGGATCTATTTAGTTCTTCCTTCCTTTCATGTTAAGAATATAAGAAGAGCCCTGCTGGATCAGACCAAGGGTCCATCTAGTCCAGCACTCCCTTCACACAGTGGCCAACCAGCTGTCGATAAGGAACCCACAAGCAGGATATGGTGCAACAGCACCCTCCCGCCCATGTTCCTCAACAACTGGTGTATACAGGCTTACTGCCTCAGATTCTAGAGGTAGCACATAGCTACCAGGACTAGTAGCCATTGATAGCCTTCTCCTCCAGGAATTTATCCAATCCCCTTTTAAAGCTATCCAAATTGGTGGCCATAGTGAATTCCATAGTTTAACTATGTAGTGTGTAAAGAAGTCCTTCCTTTTATCTCTTTGTTTAAGGTCTAGTCTCCCCCCTCTCTCTCTCTCTCTCTCTCTCTCTCTCACACACACACACACACACACTCTATATTGGGGAGGAGAGGGAAGGTATGGTGTGTAGACTATTCTGAGCTCCTTGGAGGAAGGAAAAGAATATATATATTAAATAGACAGGGAATGACAAGGAACTGCATGTGTATGTATGTGACAGGATACTATTTGGCCTACACAGGGATGTCTAAGGCTGCAGTCCTAAGCACACTAACCTGGGAGTAAATCCCATTGAACTCACTGGGGCTTACTTCCAAGCAGACATGCATTGGACTGTGCTGGAATATGGCTTTTCTCAGGCCCGTGGAAAGTCCTTCTGCCTCAGTGCCCCACCTGCCTTCTGATGCCAAGCATCAAATACCTGTGTTGCTATTGAAACCAATGCAATCTTTTCATAGACTTGCAAGTAGGAATGGGTGATCATTACGTTTCATTTTTGTTTTGATAAGAATGTACCAAAATTGGTAAACTCCTCCATATTTGGGACAAATGGAACCAGTTTTAAAAGCAGTCTAAATGTGGGAGAAACTGTAACTGACAGATGTGGTTAGCTCTTAAACGTCTGGGATTGAATCCCTGTGAATAAAACCTGTGTATTAAACCTGTGTATTAAACCTTAATGGCTATATGACAAGGAGGGACAACATACTTCTCTTCAAGCCAGACATAGCTATAGAATTTGGCTGGTGAAGACGGGCAAGGGTTTCGTTTCAGTTCATTTTTCGTAAAAATTCACCAAAACTCACACATTTCTTCATATTCAGGAAAAAATATGGAATGCAAGAGGAAGTGAAACTGACAGATTCCCACATCCGTGTTTGCAAGCACAAGATTGTAGAACTCTTGTTACTATCAGTATGCACACATTTGTTACACACACACACACACTTTTCACCCTTGTTTCTATCAGGTCAAACTAGCACTGCAACTTTCTGTAGCACTTCCCATAGTTATCTATGGGGACTACAACTCCCAGCATTCCTGACTTGGCCATACTGGCTGGAGCTGATAGGAGATGAAACCCAAAACATCTAGAGAGCATCAGGTTGGGGAAGGTTCTTCTGAAGTTCTTATGGTGTGTGTAGAGCCGTTGAACTTATGACACCACTGGTGGGTAGCACACAACCTACTTCTAGACTTGGTCAGATAATACTTCCTCTATTCCAGCCCATGGTGTAGAGAAGAGCTGAAGTGGGCCTGGCTTCCTTGTCTGCCTGGTGCTTCTACCCCACTTCGGCTGTCCATGCACATCCATGATGGGACAGAACCAGGGCTGGACCTACCATTCAGCAGCATGAGCCAATTGCCTCCAGGAGCAGCAGATCCTGCAAGGCAGGGAGTGCTATCAACATGTTGCAGGAGAAAGCTGTTTGTGCCACACATCCTGTCTTGCATTGTCTATGCTAGTCTTCTGCCTTCAAGTAGAGTGGAAGACTCATCCCAACACTAGTGTTGAAGAAAGCAGGGCCAGATGCAAGGTGTTTGTGGAGAAAGACACCCTCAATAGGCAACCGTCCTCTGTGAGGTTACCTGTTCCTCCTCCTCATCTTCTTCCTCTTTATTGCTGCCACTTGCTTGCTTGACAGGCAGAGATCCAGGGAGCAAGGAGGCTGTGGCACCTCCTGCTCCTTCTCCTCACCACCACTGTGAGAGGCAGGTGAACAAGCAGTTTGCAATGGTGAAGATGAGGAGCAACTCAAGGCCCTCTTACCAGTGGGCCCCTGGTGGAGTGTGGGCCCTCAGCAGGTGCCTAACCATGTCTACTATTGATGTCAACCCTGGAAGTAAGATTCAGCTACCAGTCCAGTCAACCTCTATACATGGAACAGTGTGTGTATACCACTTTAGGCTTCACCTCTGGCAGCAAAGTATCTTGCAAACTTGAAGAAGAAGAATCCAGATGTTGACCAAGCGATTTTGGCCTACGCATGTGGGATTCTTCACATGTTGGCTGTATCCAGATGTTCAGCCCATAGATGGACATGTGGAGATTGGGGGCGGTTCACACTCTGTGTGTGCGAGTGTGTGGGTGGGCGGGGCAAAATGCTCTGGCGTTCTGTGATTGGCCAGAGTAGGGGAGAAATATCAGCCAACCTGGCTATGACTGGAGCAGTGTTTAATTTAATGGGGTCTCAAATTGGAAAGAAAAGGGAGCGAGAACTGCTGACGTTGCTGTGTTCCTGCCGCATCCTAATCCTCTCCTAGCCCACATGAAATCTGTACTAAATTACTGGTTACTGAGCTGGACGTGATGATTCCCAAGAATGGATTCATGATGGCCAGTTGGTGATATGTCTGCTTCATATCTGTGGGTTGGCCAAACAGAAACTCCAGTTGTATTCGATTCCCCCTCCCCGCCTGCCGATTTAATGCTGACACTTGAAGAGAGAGCCCCAGCTGCTCTGTGATTCAGATTTTACTGCTGGCAGTTGTTTTGTTTGACGTTCAATCAGATTTAATTACCGCTGGAAGATTTGAGCAGCGGTTCCCAGCAGTCCAGTGGGACCCCTGTTAAAGGGATAGCGCAACGTTCTGCATTCGGAGTCGTGACAGGACCCGAGGACTCAGTCACCTGGTCCAGAATGCAAATTTGCCCAACCTTGGAATGTTTCTTTCTTTTAGAGCTTGACGTATAAAATGAGATTCTATACATATGCAGACTAGGCGTTGAGTTTAGGTCTTGGATAAAAAGCAGATGAAGTGCTAGAGGGCATTATGAGTCAATTTAGAACATTTGAGGGGGGAGGAGTAGTTTTTGTTTGTAGTGCAGCCCAATCTCAGTGGCTAGTCCTCAGGTTGCCAACGGCATCACCAGTGTACAACAGGAAGGTATCAGCATTGCTCAAGGGAACAACGTGGTTTGCAGAACTAAAAAACAAAAACCAATAACAACAATAATAAATTTATTGTTTATTTATTTATTAGATGGCCACCAATCTGGATGGCTTTAAAAGGGGGTTGGATAAATTCCTGGAGGCAAAGGCTATCCATGGCTACTAGACCTGATGGTTGTGTGCTATCTCTAGTATTCGAGGCAGACAGCCTGTGTGCACCAGTTGCTGGGGAACATGGGTGGGAGGGTGCTGTTGCACCGTGTCCTGCTTGTTCATCCCTGGCCGATAGCTGGTTGGCCACTGTGTGAACAGAGTGCTGGACTAGATGGACCCTTGGTCTGATCCAGCAGGGCTCTTCTTATAGTCTTATTTCTTACCCGCCTCTCCCCCTGGATCGAGGTGGGGAACAATTAAATACAATATAATACATAAAACTGGTTAAAAGAGCATATAAAACCAATACAATATTAAAAATAATAATTACATCTTAAAATTCTTAGGTTTAAAATTCATCTGGGTAGACCTGCCGGAAGAGACTAGTCTTTACGGCTGTCTTAAACTCAGAGAGAGTATAAGCTGATGAATCTCCTCCAGCAGGCCATTCCACAGTCTGGGGGCAGCAGAGGAAAAGGTACTCTGGGTCCTTTCAGGGAGAAAAAGTCCAAGAGGACAGGAATCCCCTAAAATAGCAAATGAGGACTGAGTGTGCTCAGTGGCTACAAAATGCTGACAGCCCGTTGGAGGGAACAGAAAAACAGGAGGGAATGGAGTATTCAGAAGGAGGGCACACAGCATTCTGCACTACCATGTTTTGTTGCCGGTTCCATTTGAGGATGAGAGAGAGAGAGAGAGAGGCAGACAGAAATCGATTTCCTTTCACATGACTACTAACAATACAGGAGATTCTTTTTCACTGGGTTGGAAGTTCTAGGAAAGCTCCCCAAAGTCAAGCCAACCACTCCATGCTCTGGCTATCTAAACCATGCTCTGAATGTAAAAGCTCACTGTCATTCTGTCTCAGGTACCAAATAGCACAGAGCTAGCCTCTGCCAGCCTCTTATGCACAAACATTATTTTCCTTCCTTCTTTCTTTTAAATTGTATTGAGCAATGCATCTGGTGGGAGCAGTGGAAGTGTGAGGAAAGGAGAACGTCTTCTGCCCGAGGTTTGTACGGCTCGGACTTTTATTATATTTGGCCTCCCCGATGGGTTTTTGCAATCTCTAAAAGGTTTTCCATTCACAGCATATTTCAAAGTGATTTATACAAGCCGGCCCAAAGCCTGGGGTTGGATGCTACGTTTTCCAGCCTTCGGAGATATTCAAGTGCTTTCCTGGGCTTTATTAAGTTGCATCCAATCCTTGCTTGATGCTTCAAAAGAAACGGTGCGTTACGATGCCAGAAGAAATCCAGGCGGCCAGAATTTACAAAAGATTGTGGGAAATAAAAATGCTCTGTCGGTGTTTCTCTCTCTCTCTCTCTCTCCTCCCAACCCCCTTCCCTTTCGGTTTTTCTTCTTCTTGTTCCTGTGATAAGGCTGCTTTAGTAACCGATCTTCTGATGAGCTCAGAGGAGTAATAGCAGCCTGCAGATAACAAAAAGGGCTTCCCGTCCGCCTGCGCGCACTCAATGAAGAGTAAGTACCAGGACGAGATGGTCAAGGAAAGGAAACTCAGCAGAAAAGATCTGGGAGAGCAATTTCTAACACAACAGAGTTTGAAAACGGAGGCCTTTATTCATTGTTTAAGGGATTATTTCTTGACTCTGCTGTAAATCAAAACAGCCACATTAGAAGTGTTAAGAAAACAAGAACATAAAAAGAAAGAGCCGTGTTGGATCAGAACAAGGGTCCATCTTCTCTGGCACTCTGTTCACACAGTGGCCAAACAGCTGTCGACCAGGAACCCACAAGCAGGACATGGGTGCAACAGCACCCTCCCACCCATGTTCCACAGCAACTGGTGTGCATAGGCTTACTGCTTCTGCTACTGGGGGTAGAACATAGTCATCAGGACTAGCCCTCCAGCAATTTTAAAGCTGTCCAAATTGGTAGCCATCACTACATCTTATGGTAGAAAATTTCATAGTTTAGCTATGCGCTGTGTGAAGAAGTCTTTCATTTTAGCTCTCATGAATCACCGACCAATCAGCTTCATTGGTCAGAGGAAGAAAAATCTCTCTCTCTCTCTCTCTCTCTCTCTCTCTCTCTCTCTCTCTCTCTCTCTCTCTCTCTCTCTCTCTCTCTCTATATATATATATATATGAGCTCCATCATACAAGCGTTTTATTGCACTTTCATCCTGCCTTTTTTACCATTTGGATGCTGTTTTGTACTACAGCTCTAAGCTGTAGCAACATTCTCCTGATGCTTAGCATATAGGGTTTTAATACCTTTGAAGTACTTATTTGGGCTGGGGATTGGGTGTAAAGAACTAGGCCCCTCTTCAAGAGACCAGCATTGGCAGAAGATTTGCCTGTGCCATTAAGAAAAGAAAGAATCTCCGTACATCTGTAAATCAGCTCAAAATTAGCTGGCAAAGAGCTCCCTATACCACAGTTATGATATGCGAACTGTAGCCAGTCTCCTCTTTTTCTCCACATGTGAAATCCAGAAATAGCGGAAAAGAAAACTATTCAGTTTCCCCATACCCATAAAAACACATGGCTGTGTTGAAAGACATTCAGTAGAATGGATCTCAAGTTTCCTAGCCCAAAATAGGGGAGGAAGCCAGGGGCATTTAAAAGGAAAATTAAAACCGTTTCTAAAAATTGATTTCCGGTTACCTGCCAAAGCAACTCACAAAGAATTGGCCTGCAGCTACAGCACATAAAGAATCATAGAATCATAGAATAGCAGAGTTGGAGGGGTCCTACAAGGCCATCTAGTCCAACCCCCTGCTCAATGCAGGAATCCACCCTAAAGCATCCCTGACAGATGGTTGTCCAGCTGCCTCTTGAATGCCTCTAGTGTGGGAGAGCCCACAACCTCCCAAAGAGTTAATCCCTTTGCACCAGTTCCTGTTTGCTTCATGTTCGCTTGTGTGGATTTTTATCATGTGTTTCTTTGAATTCAGATCATGGGGATCTGTCCAGATAAGCTTTTGCGATTGTCGTTTTTTGTTGGTCAGGAAATCTTCTTTTTTGTTTAACCTGAGGTTTACAATTGTAGGTCGTTCTGGAATATGCCAGGGCTTAGGGTGCACCTGCCACGGACATCACACCTGGACTTCATCCCTCTTGCAGAAGGAAAAGTTATCCAGTCATGAATGATACTGCTCAGGTTGTACAGGTCAAGTGATCTATACTAGGAGTGGGCAAAAAGTAGATTTCCAGATGTTTTGGAATTCAACTCCCAACATTCCTGACCATTGGCCATGCTGGCAGGGGCTTCTGGAGTTGAAGTCTCAAAAATCTAGAGATCCACCTTCTGCCCACCCCTGATCTACACTCATGGGGATGAATGGAAACCTTCAGGTTCACTGGGTAGACTTAGAGCTTTTCTACACAAGACTGTTAATTGGCAGTTAATGCACTGTTATTTACGCTCAGTGTCATCACAGAATTGAGATTCAAGCACTCCCACAGTGTTTCCTCTCTTGCTTTTCCACTACATAACCTCAAGGTGGCACTGTGGTATTGTGGAATAGTGCAAACACACAAGAGGAAACTGCACTTTCTTTCATTTTTACAATTAAATGCTATATTTTCCCTGCTTAAAAGAAAAAACCCACCAAAAGTGCTGGTTAGACTGAAAAGTGAAAACTGGAGGGTCATAAATCCTCTAAAGATCCTGTAAACAACCATGAGTGGAGAATGACAAGTGCACAATAAATGCCTCATGTAGAAAAGTTTTTCACTTTTGAGAATACACATCTGAGAATAGCTGTACTTTAAATTCCTCAAAATGGAAGATCCAACACTAGGGTGACCATATTTGGGAAACCAAAAAAGAGGACACCTAGCACGTGTGTGGGGAAGCAGCTTTCTGAGTCCTGCAGAAAGTACGTTATTCCCCCGCCACCCGATTGGAGTGGAGGAGGGGAAAGGATTTCATTCTGCACCACCACCATCCACTCCAATTGGGGCCTTTTCTATAATGTCCACGAATGACCCACTTTCCCCTTTAAGACCTCAATTGGAGCTCGGGGTTGGGAAATGATGTGCCTCAAGAAAGCATGTCATTCCCTCCTGCCATGCTAATGGCAGCCTTAAAGGGGAAAGTGTGTCATTCCAGGACATTATTGAAAATTATAGAAAATCCCCCTGACACCATGGAAAGAACAAAAAAAAAGACAAATCCGGGGAAATCCTGACAGTTGGTCACCCTATCCAACACCCGTTCCCCCATTCTTCCTAGCATAAGCAGAGGCAGCATAACTTTCCTGTAACCATCGCATGACATGCTGACCTGCAGACTCCTCCTATACTATACCTTGGGACTAGTCCAAACTTGCAGACAATGTGACTTTACCATCTAGTTACCTTTCCACCCCCCTCCAGTCCTCCCCCCGACCCACAACTTGACTTTTATAATATTTTGGCTGATGAAGAGTTCTGGGGATCTTGAAAGCTTGCACAATTTCTGGTGAAGTTTTAGTTAGCCTAATAAAGGTTTTACAGCAACATGGATTTTGGAAAATTTATTTTGTGTTGTTCTGATGCACTGTTGAATTGGTCTCAGAACATGAGGAAATACCCAGAGTCAGAGAACATGCAGAGCTGAAGCCATGACCTCTGACTCAGCGTATCCCTGCCTCTTATTCCTGACTATATAGAGGCTGTTGCCAGTTGCTCAATATTGAGGGAAGGCATTCTGCATATGTATCAGAGTACTCTCTTCTTTAGTCTCACTTGACATATTCGTAAGTTCCGGGACTGAGCCCAGAAAAATTGGTACCAGGAGAACTCTGTCCTGTAGGCTCAAATTTATACCAAGACATGATAGGAAGAAAGTTCAGCCATATTCTCAGTCAGGCGGTCTGAAAATAACCCAGTTATTTCATGCCAATCTTGTCCTGCAAACGTTGACAAGGGCATTTCCTTCTCTGGCAATTTCCTTCCTCCTAGAAGAGAAATCAGCAAGCCGAGATCTACAGCTGGGGATAGATGATAGTTTTTTTTTCTGCCTCCAGAGAATGAAAAGTGGCTTTTGAGGTGTTTTTGCCCATTTATTTTTGCCTTAGAATTGTCACGGACAAACAGGATTGCCAGGTTTTTGTAGTGCTTCAAAAGCCTACACAACCTGTTGGGACCAGTGCGAGATCCAGGTATTTGAAGGCCCTTGGGCAAGGCAGCCTCAATAGGCCTCTTCCCTCGGCGTGCCTACCTTCTCACTCCCATTGTCACCAGCTGCTAAGACTCCTCTTTCTTTTTCCATCATTGCTACCCCTTGCTTGCTTGACAGGCAGAGACCCAGGGAGCAAACAGGTAGTGGCATCTCCTGCTCCATCTTCTCACCACCTCTGTTGTCAGGGCCAGAGTGAGAGGCAGGCGAACAACCAGGTTGCAATGAGGAGGAGCAACTCCAGGGGGCTCCTGTCAGTGGGCCCCTGCTGGGGTGTGGGCCCCTGGCAGATGCCCATCAATGCCTACCCTTGACGCCGGCCACGAGTACTAGATACAAGTGTGTTGGCTTTGACTCATTTGAAACTGTTGCCTGATGTATGCAACAACAACCAAAACTCTTCAGGATTTGATATTCTTGCGCTTCCTCCCGACTGAGCAGCGTCTCCCCACTATTATCCATGCTTTGGTAAATTCTCATTTGGATTATTGCAACTTGCTCTGCAGGGGTCAGTCTTTGGAGATGGTTTGGAAGCCTCTGTTGGACTCATTATGGTTCTTAGTCCTTTCCTCTGTCTTGTGCTCAAGGAACTCTGGGACAGGTAGTTCTTGAGAGAGCAGGTCGCATAGGAATGCACACATCTTTCTGCCTCCCAAACTACAAGTCCTTGTTTATCTGCCCATGCAGCGCAGTTGCCACTCTAGAAGAGGCCCTGGGCCAGCAACTCACCATCCACGATGTTGCTTCTTTTGCTCTCACTGACTCTGATTGGATCCAGCAAATCTCACAAGATCTGGACAATCAGCTTCGGCTATGGGCGGTATATAAACAACAACAACAACAACAACAACAACAATAATAATAATAATAATAATAATAACAACCACCTTCATGAGTTACCTGCAACATCCCGCCTCAACCTGGTGTTCTCTAGTTGTGTTGGATTGCAATACCCATCTGAAAAATTTGCTGTTGAGTAGGGAATGGTTAACCCTGCATGCTCTGCCCCACTCTGAATTTTTGTGCATTCTTTTCCCATTCACAGTCCTTGCAAATTAATTTAATTGAACCACTGATTTAAGATGATTTGCAGGTGGGGTGCAAGCAAATTAAATAATTAATTGGCTGGCTTTGCCTTCTGCGGAATTTAAACAGATTCTAGCAATAATTTCTAAATTTGCAAGCACATCTACATTTTACGTGAATTTGTGTTCCGTAGGCCTGGGACCAGACTCTTTTAGGGTGCAATCCTATGTATTTTTGACAGAAAAAAGAGTCTGACAACTCCCAGCATTCCCCAGTCAGCATGCCTGGCTGGGAAATGCTAGGAGAGGTAGGATTATTATTATTTTTGTCTAAACATGCATAGGCTTGTACCTTAAGCACCTAGCAATGCCCCTGATACTGCTCCTGACTGCGGAGGTTCCATTCTTCCATTCTCTTATTACCCCTAGCCAACAGTTATTAGCGACGTCATCACATATATGTGGAATATTCAAAAAACAGTTTAAGCACCTCTTTTCTCTTTCAAAGGCTTAGGTGCACTTGTGACTGCTGGCTCAGAAATAAACAGTTGTGGTTTTCAGCATAAAACACAAACAATCCTCGCACCCAAACCCTTGGCCGTGAGATGTGTAAACAGCTACGCTTTGCATCGCATTCTGACACGGCTTCTTTTGCTGAATCAGTAGATGGAATCAAGCTGCCCAGATGAGGCTTCTTTCCTGCAGTTGTTTTTATTATTCGTGAAGTTTGGCAGGCTGCCTCTAGATAATGAAATCATGGGACTGGTATTGACTGCTTATTGGCCAGCCTGAGCTGGTGCAGTGAGAAAGAGGAAGAGAGGGCACGCATGAAGTCTTCCCTGTATGTTATTAATTGGAAGTGGAAATGTGAAAACAGGAATCACCCTACAGAGACTGCAGAGAGAGAGAGAGAGAGAGAGAGAGAGAGAGAGAGAGAGAGAGAGAGAAGCAGGGCTAACCATATTAAGCAAGGCGAAATGGTCTGTAGATTTGGGGGTGCCATTGGATGTTGAATCTCTTTCAGCCTGAAGGCTGAATTCAAATTCAGAGAAACTTTGTGGGGGTCATATGACAGTGGTGGGCTGGAAAACCTCCAAACGACTAGTGGTTGTGAGAAAGGGGTGATGCCAGCAAAGGGGATGTGGCTATTTGATGAACCCCCAAAGGGGCAGATGGGGAACCCTATCAGAAGGACTGTATGGTCCATGAGCATTCTGACATGAGCAATTTATTGTACGCTCTTGATTGGTCACTCACAGAAGTTTGTGGGTCCTTTATATGATGTCGTCTATCTCTAGGACGTCTCTAGTGCTTTCCCTTCTTTATCCCACTTTCAAAAAGATTGGAGATAAGCTGTAATAACTGTGAATGGTGCTATAGTAGCAATATGTAACACTGACATAGTGCTATAATTCAGCCACTAGATGGTGCTGTTTCATATAGAGCATTATCAAGAAGGGAAGTTTTCAATTCCAAATCACCTGCTCACCACCTAAAGAAGCCCATCGAAAACCTGGAAAGATTCAGGAAGAAGAAAGCCTGGTAAGGATGTGGGAGTTTTGCTTAATGTAGAGAAGTTTCATGTCTGGGTTAGAGATAAAGAACTATAAGGTGGGAAAGCAGAGGCCTTGAGATTGGACATCATCAGTTAGCGCCTCGAGAGCAGGCTGAGCAAGCACACAGGCCGCCTGGTTCCAGCCATTCCCACTATGGTGAAATGTATTGGATTTCTGTTTAAATGATAGTAATTATTTCTAAATGTGCATCAATACGTATAAATTAGCACATGCACATTTTTATGCAAATCGGTGTCCTCTTTCGCTAGCATATGCAGCATCTCATATATTGGACATGTGGCACACACTGGTGCCACAAAGGTTGCCCAACTGCCACTGGGATAGAATCTGTCATTTAACCAGGGCCATCGCAAGAAATGTTGTTAATGGAGGTGAAAGATCAGATCTCCCCCTGCCCCATTTCAGGTATAGAGGCTGACTGCACTGGCGTGTCGTAGCTGAGTTCAACAGTGTTGTCAGGACGTCGTCCTCCACCGTACCTGAGGCAGCAGGCTAGCTTATGGGGCTGCAGAGTGGGTCATTTAGCAAACAGCTCTGTCCTTCAACACCTTGCTGCCCCCACCCCCAGCATCCACCATCTGAGGCTGTTGCTTCACTCTGCCTAATGGTAGTGCCGGCCTTGCAGTTAACATCATGTGTCATAACCTCTTTTCCTGTCTTTGGAAGTCATGCAGCCTTTCCAAAGGGTAATTAAGAGATTCAGAAAGCGCTGCATATGGTAGCTTCATCCCACGTACCTGTTTCCCTCGAATTATCCCCTACACGTTTAGCTGTCATTGTTGTTGTTGTTGTTGTTGTTAGCTAAATCACACCACGGGCAGCAGTGCTCCTAAGATCCTTTGCATACCAGGAAATGGGTTTAAGGATGGGAAATGTAAAAAATCATTAAAAATCAACGTATGACCCAATCTGATTCAAATTTGGTATGCTTAAAGCTCTCCGTAATATCTATTACTGTGCCAATTTTGATGTCTCTATCTTTAAAACTTATGCAGATGTAAGCATTTGTTTATTTTTTCTTTCAACATATCAAATCCTGCTCCTGCACCCCCAGTGGCCGCTCAGAAAACAACAAATGATTCGCTCCAAAAGTAGTACCAAAAAGGGGCAGTTCTTTTGCCTTTGAAGCACAATTAAAGCAGGATGCATGGGAGTACTTCATAGTCAAAGCAGATTATAAACTGGAAAACTTCAGAGTACTTCACAATCAAAGCAGATTATAAGCTGGAAAACTTCGGAGTCCTTTGCACGCAATTCGCAGAGATTGCCCAGTATAACTCTGGTGTGATAAAGCTCTCAGAAAGCTCTGCATATGGAACTCCAGTGCGCCTTCCATCTGGCATTTAAGACACATCTACCACAGTGGCTTTCTTGCCAACAAAGGCTAGGGAAGAGCCCGAGAATGGAGGTGTTTACCTGCCCGCCTACGGGACTCATGAAGTCACCCCACACTGTTGAGTCCGTTATCCACTCCCTGTCCCCTGGTGCCAGTGTTCAAGCTGTGAGCCTGCCCCATAGCTCTTTGGTGGGTGGACGGCTACAATGCGCCTTTACAAGAAGGAACAATGTGTAATTGTTGCTTTGGAAGTAAACACAAGCAGAACAAAGACTCCGTTGGCGTGTGTGTGTGTGTGTGTGTGTGTGCGCCCGCGCCTGTGTGCAAGCAGCCTTAAACTTGTTTTATTGGCTCTCTGCATGGTGGTTAGAGCCTAAATGGGATGCAATAAATCAGGATACATAAACAGGGACAAAGGCAACAGTTGTGGAGAACAGCAAAGGAAGAGTCGGCCAATTAAAGGGTTATTTTAGCTGGTTAATTGTGGTGTTTTAACTGATTAGCCAAACAATTGATTGCTTTTTTTTTAAAGAAAAAAAAGCAATGCAGTGTATAGAACCAGAAGAATCCACTAGATCCTAAGTGGAGGCAGCCAAATGACTGAGCTCTGCTCTTAATATTGGAATTGTATTATGTGGATTGGCTATCTACTCCAGCTTCCCTTGCTATCTGAAGTCAGGCATTTAGGGATAAGGAACAGCACTTTCTACGCTCCCTCATTTCCAGACTCCCTGCCCAGGAAACCTTGGCTGGCTGGCTGGCTGGATTCCTAGGGGGGTTCTAAAGGCCTTGGGGTTATGTGATGATGGGTTGCTATTATTATTGGACTTCTGCTTTCTGCAGAATTGATCTTGCTTTAAAAAAAAAAAAAACTCCATTCTTGAGCATTTGTAATCTATTTATTTATCATTGCCTTAGCTGATGCTTTCAAGTACAATGATGTACCCAATTTGTCTCTAGGGCTTTCTGTGCGCACATATAGAGAGTAAATAATTTGTTTCACTACCCCCACCCCCATTCCTTGTAAGATGGCCAGATGAAGCATTCTTGTACCTTCCATAGATCTGGAGAAGAAAGAATCTTGGTGGCTGCGTGTTGCACGGCTTGGCTTATGCGTGTTGCATGGAAGTCTGAAGCTGCTAAAATTCATAAGAACATAAGAAAAGCCATACTGGATCAGGCCCAAATTCCATTTAGTTCAGCATTCTGTTCACACAGCGGCCAACCAGTTGTCGACCATGAACCCACAAGCAGGACATAGGTGCAACAACACCCTGCCGCCCATGTTCCCCAGCACTGGTGTATATAGGCTTGCTGCCTCTGATACTGGAGGTAGCAATGAGCCATCAGGACTAGTAGCCACTGATAGTCTTCTCCTCTAGGAATTTATCCAACCCCCCCTTTAAAGCCATCGCAATTTCCTCTTCTACCCAATTTTTTAGGCACTTCTCTAATTTCCTGAGTGGTGGAAATTCAACAGCAGTCTTTCCAAGCCTCATTGGAGGAAATAGTACTGGAGACTTCTGGTTTTGTTGTGGGCCCTTTGATCATTGGGGTGTTTGTGTGTGCAATTGCCTGTTTATTTCAGGCCTGTAAGCCATTTTCCTGATCGCCTATGGTGATTAATAATCATCTCTAGGTGAACAGACAGGCAGACAGTTTTTCTCTTTTTTTATTGTTATGATGTCCATCAGTGTGCTACTGATTACTAAAATTAATGTATGTAGAGCTAAAATGGATATACATAATCACTGCACAATTATTTAAAGCCGACTCCAAACTCTGTGACCTTTTTTTCTGCAGTTTTTTTCTTTGCATCCATCATGCCCCATGCAAAGACAGATCGGGCAAACCGGTTTGGCTCCTATTGTGTAGGTGTACAGAAGTTGACCAGTCAGATGGCTGAGACGATCCTGCACTGATTGCATATTAATCCCCATCCGTTCTTAACGAGCAACCCACATCAAAGGGAGGGGAAGCTTTGAACATAGCAAAGCATGACTCGTAACGTACTGTTTTTCCATCTACCCACACTGCCGTAGGTGTTCAGGGTAACTTTTGTAAGGTCATTTTCCTTTGAAGGAGCAAATGCTGGATATTTAGGATGACTTAGTAAGCACTTGTTTATTCACAGATTTACAGCTTAAGAATTAATAATTGGAGACCAGTTAGCAATCAGAAACAGGATTAATTCCAAAGAAACTAAAGACCTCTCCACTGCTTTCAATAAAGCCCCCAAACCAGCCCTTAGCATAGAGGGCTAATCTTTGCTTTTCTTGGCTCCTTTCCACCCATTTCTGCCACTTGAACCACCCTGGCTCATCCTCGAGCTGCATACCTAACAACGTCATGTGTGAATCCGACAAACACATGTCTGCAAAGTATTATACAGGGACACTGCTCAAGGATTTGGCTTCATCTCCTGGTTTAATGTTCACTCTATAGCAGACCTGGGCAGGCTGCAGGGAATCGCTGTTAAATGACGTCCTGGAATCCTAGCAAGAAGGCTAGGGCCAGAGCTATACCAAACAGGGTGTGACACCTTGAAAATGGTTTGAAAACTGTCTATGGCATGTGTCCTGGGCCCCAACAGTTGTCACTACTGTTATAAACCATTTTAAAGCAGTCGTGTAGGTCCTGCCTAATAGTGTCTTGTGGGCTTTGAGAACACTGTCAACGTAGTTTTTCCAATGGAAATGATTTTTCAAGAATTAAGATAACAATCCCATACGCCCTAGGAGAGCATCCCAGGGAACATAGGATTATGTGTAGTCCCCCTCCTAAGGCCGTAGACATGGAGCTTCATCACACCAGGGTTATACTGTGCAATCACTGTGAACTGCGTGCAAAGGACTCCGAAGTTTTCCAGTTTATAATCTGCTTTGACTGTGAAGTACTCCCATGCATCCTGCTTTAATTGTGCTTCAAAGGGAAAAGACCCGACCTATTTTGCTACCTCTTTAGGAGCGAATCATTTGTTGTTTTCCGAGCGGCCACTGGGGGCGCAGGAGCAGGATTTGATATGCTTAAAGTACAAATTAAACAAATGCTTACATCTGCATAAGTTTTCAAGAAAAAGACATCAAAATTGGCACAGTAATAGATATTAAGGAGAGCTTTAAGCATACCAAATTTGAATCAGATTGGGTCATCTGTTGATTTTTTAAATGATTTTTTACATTTCCCCCCTTAAACCCATTTCCTGGTATGCAAAGGGTCTTAGGAGCGCTGCCGCCCGGGGTGTGATTTAGCTAACAACAACAACAACAACAACAGCTTTACACTACAGGGGATAATTCGAGGGAAACAGGTATGTGGGATGAAGCCTATGGCTATGACCTTGGGAGGGGGACTCTGAATTCTGATGCCCTGCTCCCTCACAGAGCCACCACAGAAAGATTCATGCTTGCTGAGATCACAAACACGGCCTTGGAGTTGAAGAGATTGGAGGGGAGAAGAGATCTTGGGATACGAGAAATCCTATGGAAACTTTAGCTCCGATCTAGCTGCTAGAAGCACACCTTCTCTAGATAGGCTCAAAGCCCCAAGTAGAAGAGGACAGAGAAGCCCTGTTCATAGGAAAATACTAGGGGTGTGCACGGACCCCCCGCTCCGCTTCACTTGCAGATCCGCCATTTTTCGGATCGGGCCGCTCCGCCCCGCCCCCGCTCCGCCCACTTCCGCTCCGCTCCGCCCGGAGCTCCGGATCCGGATCCGGAGCTCCGTTTCCCCCCCCCATAGGCTTGCATTGAAAGCTAAAAAATTATACAACTTTTTTTCTGTTCAAGTTAGAAACCTCATGTTTGGCACCATGACACCTCGTGGGGATATACACACGCACGCCAAGTTTCAAAGCAATCCCATCATCCCCTGATTTTTGGTGAATTTTTGAAAATCGGGCACCCCACACACAACATCCCTGCGAGGTGTGTTAAAAAACACGGGGAAAAGCCCGTTCAGATGAAGAAAGAGAAGTTTCCCAGAATCCCAAGTTACCTGTTTTGCCTATGCCCTCCTCCAACTTTGGGATCATCATGACCGGGAGCTGACTCTGCCCCTCAGCCCTTTGAAAAAGGTATTTTTCCCGCTGATTTTTTAAAAACTTCTAGCCCGCGACCCATACGATGCAGAAAGTTGAGAGTGGTCTCAAAATGACCCCCATCCACGACTCTCTGTGCACAAGAATTTTCAGAATGATAGCTTAAACCCCCCCCCCCCCCAGTTATCCCCGATTCTTTCCCTCAATGCAATCCTATGGGCGAAAAGCCGAAAATGCAGTTTGAGCCGCGCGGTTGACCCGATTTTCACAAAAATATAGCCCGCGACCCGTACGATGCAGAAAGTTGAGAGTGGTCTCAAAATGACCCCCATCCACGACTCTCTGTGCACAAGAATTTTCAGAATGATAGCTTAAACCCCCCCCCAGTTATCCCCGATTCTTTCCCTCAATGCAATCCTATGGGCGAAAAGCCGAAAACGCAGTTTGAGCCGCGCGGTTGACCCGATTTTCACAAAAATATAGCCCGTGACCCGTATGATGCAGAGAGGTGAGAGTGGTCTCAAAATGACCCCCATCCACGACTCTCTGTGCACAAGAATTTTCAGAATGATAGCTTCAAAAACAACGTAGTTATGCGCGATTATTTGCCGCAATGCAATCCTATGGCGAAATGTTTTCAAGATGGCGACCGGAGCGCTCCGCCTGAACTCGGAGCTCCGAAAAATGGCCGCTTCTCTTCGCCTTGCTTCTAGGGGGTCCGCAGTCCGCTCCTACTCCGCCTCTGGGTAAGGCGGAGCAGGCCAATCCGCTACTGCTTCTACGCTCCTAATCGGAGCGGAGCACATCCCTAGAAAATACTCCCCTTAGGATGTTGCTCTGTAACCATTGGTGAAGCATGCAGCCCTGAATTAACCTTTAAGCAATAGAAGCATGTGCTTACGACACCAAGGGAAGGGAGATACCACAGAGTACCTGTACCATAGCTGTAGCCACCTAATTTTAAGGAATTCCAGATTAAAAATCGTTTTCAATAAATTTTTGCATTTGCAAAAATTTATTGAAAACGATTTTTAATCTTTCCGTTATAAGTTTTAGTTTTTAAAAATGCATAAAACAGTGATGAAAATTTATATTTTTTTTCAGTTGCCCTAGTTATAAGTAAGTAATTGGCTTATATTGCTTGCTGCTATTTAGTGTTAAATAAATATAATAAAAAAGAGTTTATATTTAGTATAGTTGTGTGTTCTGGCGTGGGGGGTGGCCTTGAAGAAAACTGAGTTTTTAATGTCTTATTTCACCTTCACTTCTTGAGTCTTAATGTCTTGCCAGCTAAGCAATGGAAGGGCCAAGGGGGCACCACTACTGGGCTGTGCTTAGGCCATCAGCTGGACTTAATCCAGTCCTGGGAACATGGTCATGCATATACAAACGCTTGGCTGTGTAATCACTATCTCGTGTACTCCAGCCTTCATTGCCACTACAAATCATTGTTGTTATGGGCCAGTCATATAAACACTGCAGACACGCACTGGTTGAATACCAGTGGTGTTACTTACTGACTAGGGTGACCATATGAAAAGGAGGACAGGGTTCCTGTATCTTTAATACTTGCATAGAAAAGGGAATTTCAGCAGGTGTCATTTGTATATATGGAGAACCTGTTGAAATTCCCTCTTCATCACAACAGTTAAAGGTGCAGGAGCTATACCAGAGTGACCAGATTTAAAAGAGGGCAGGGCACCTGCAGCTTTAACTGCTGTGATAAAGAGGGAATTTCACCAGGTTCTCCATATATACAGATGACACCTGCTGAAATTCCCTTTTCAATACAACTGTTAAAGATACTGGAGCCCTGTCCTCCTTTTCATATGGTCACCCTATTACTGACTATGGAGCAGGGAGAAAAGTGGGTAAGAACCTCTGGGTTACGAGACTGGGTATTCTTAAGGCAGCGGCGGCAGCTTTGCCACAGGCTCTTCTGAGCATTTTGTTGTTTATTCGTTCAATCGTTTCCGACTCTTCGTGACTTCATGGACCAGCCCACGCCAGAGCTTTCTGTCGGCTGTCGCCACCCTTAGCTCCCCCAAGGTCAAGTCTGTCACCTCCAGAATATCATCCATCCATCTTGCCCTTGGTCGGCCCCTCTTCCTTTTGCCTTCCACTTTCCCTAGCATCAGCCTCTTCTCCAGGGTATCCTGTCTTCTCATTATGTGGCCAAAGTACTTCAGTTTTGCCTTTAATGCCATTCCCTGAAGTGAGCAGTCTGGCTTTATTTCCTGGAGTATGGACTGGTTGGATCTTCTTGCAGTCCAAGGCACTCTCAGAATTTTCCTCCAACACCACAGTTCAAAAGCATCTATCTTCCTTCGCTCAGCTTTCCTTATGGTCCAGCTCTCGCAGCCATAGGTTACTACGGGGAATACCATTGCTTTAACTATGCGGACCTTTGTTGTCAGGATGGTGTCTCTGCTCTTAACTATTTTATCAAGATTTGTCATTGCTCTCCTCCCAAGAAGTAAACGTCTTCTGATTTCCTGGCTGCAGTCAGCGTCTGCAGTAATCTTTGCGCCCAGAAGCTGAGCATAAGAGAGACGTTTCCTTCAAGGGAGAAAGGAATTGCTTCAGGCAAACTGAAATGGGAATTGCTGAAACATTTAATTGTGTAGAACTAAGGAAGTCGCTAAAGAAGTAAAAGGATCCAATCAATAGTAATAGGAGAATAGAAGGCTGATTAAAGAAGATTCTTTGCGTCAATGACAAGAGTTTTGCCATGTGGAAATAAGGCAGCAGTCACTGCGGAAGGGTTTCTTCTACCTCTGAATTAAAACTGTGAAAGTGCAAATGGTGTTAGAGGAATAGAAACGTTATGCCCTCTTCAGTCTCTCCATCTTCACTTAAGTCACATTCTAAAGGCATAGCCCTTAGACCTCAGCTGTGAGGTAAGGGCTGCCTTTTAAGGGCCAATTTATACATTATGGCTATGCATGGGATTACACCTTCAGGCACTAGCTGTTCCCCCTGGCAAGCTGTATATGTGCATGACCTAACACGTGTGTGACAAGTTCGGATGCTTTTCTGCATTCCATTGCTAATGTACAAAAGGAAAGGTTTGGACTGACATGAAGTAGGGTGACCATATGTAAAGGAGGACAGGGCTCCTGTATCTTTAACAGTTACATAGAAAAGGGAATTTCAGCAGGTGTCATTTGTATATATGGAGAACCTGGTGAACCTCTTCATCACAACAGTTAAAGCTGCAGGAGCTATACCAGAGTGACCAGATTTAAAAGAGGGCAGGGCACCTGCAGCTTTAACTGTTGTGATGAAGAGGGAATTTCACCAAGTTTTCCATATATACAAATGTCACCTGCTGAAATTCCCTTTACAATACAACTGTTAAAGATACTGGAGCCCTATCCTCCTTTTCATATGGTCACCCTACATGAAGGAAATTATCTGAGCCAAATTGGTGATCTAGTAATAATAGCCACCATGTGGAGTGATTTAGGGCATGTTTACATCCAAAATGGATGTCATTCCTTCTCCCACCCCAAAGAACAGTGGGAACAGTTGTTCTCGGACTCTCTTTCAGAGAATCCTCAGCACTCTCAGCAAACTACAATTCCCATGATTCTTGGGGTGGGTGGGTGTTGCCATGACTGACTGACCATATGAAAAGGAGGACAGGGCCCCTGTATCTTTAAAACTTGCATAGAAAAGGGAAATTCAGCAGGTGTCATTTGTATGCATGCAGCACCTGGTGAAATTCCCTCTTCATCACAACAGGTATTATTATTATTATTATTATTATTATTATTAATAATAATAATAATAATAATAATAATAATAATTTGTATCCTGCCTTTTGCCCAATGCTGGGCCTCAAGGCGGCCTTACAAAGATTAAAACATACATGGGGTGGTGGTGAAAAGCTGCAGGAGCCCTGCCCACTTTCCTATCTGGTCAAGAGAGAAAGGCTCCTGCAGCTTTAACTGTTGTGATGAAAGGGGAATTTCACCAGGTGCTGCAGGCATACAAAGGACACATGCTGAAATTCCCTTTTCTATACAACTGTTAAAGATACAGGAGCCCTGCCCTCCTTTTCATATGGTCACCCATCTATGACTGTTAAACTGGTACAAAACAAATGAAAGTTTGTAGTTCTGAGCAGCCTCAGGATCAGGATCTATGTGTAAAGTACCACTTGGAAAATGATTAAAACCAGCCCCCATTAAATGTTAGATGTCATTTATCAATACGAATCACAACCTGAAAGCCATTTTACATTCCTTTGACTTTGGATTCCCCTCATCTCTTATTTACTTCTCTGTGTTGACGACACAGTCAAATTTTACACTGCTAGTTCAAGCAGACACGATGAAGAGCTCGAGGATCCCCCCCTTCCCACAAAACAGGGGTGTTTTTCACCAAAGAAGGTATAAACAAACTAAGTGTTCCCTGAGGAAAATGAGAATGGAGTATGGGCATGAGGAAAATGGAGAGCGAAATAGTAAAGGACAATTGTGGTTAATGGCTGACTCTCATGTGGAACGGTACTGTTCCCTGGCAACAACTCACGACTGCACGAGAGAGTGAAAAGGCGCTTGGATAGAAGAAAACGCTGGAGTCCATTACAAGCAGCTGACAGGAAAGCTGGCTAGTCACTCACTGCTGACCTGCCCAGTTTATTAATAATGCTTCATTCAAATCAGTCTCTGCTGACACAAAAATGCCAGAGGCTAACTTTTGTAGGGGATATTGATGCCCACAGAGGTGCTGAGTAAAAGCCGGCTGCTTTCCTCTCACGTTTAAAGTGTTTGCTTAGTGCTCGAATTATTGGGAGGAGAGGGAGAGGGGGGTCACTTAATGGAATCCACAAGGCTCTCATTCTTGTAGTCTGTGGGATAGAAGGAGTGGTTCTTACTATCTCGAGTGATTCATTGAGCTGTTATTTATTTATTTATTTATTTATTTCATTTATATCCCACCTTTTTTCCTTCCAAGGAACCCAAGGTGGCATACATAATCCTCCTCCTCTCCATTTTATCCTCACAACAACAACCCTGTGAGGTAGGTTGGGCTGAGAGTCTGTGACTGGCCCAAAGTCACACAGTGGGTTTCCATGGCCAAGTGGGGACTAGAACTCGGATCTCCCAACTCCCAGTCCAACACCTTAGACACTACACCACAGGTAGACTTTTTTTGATAGCTGTGACCCTAAAATTATTAACCATGATGGATATCTGTAATTAGTACTTTTCATACACATATGCACACACACCAAAATGTGTGCATGTTAAAGCTGAAAATATATATTATTCAGTTTAGGGCTATATTTTCTACACTTTTGGTCCAGAGGGCCCAAGGAGGCTCAAACTGGCCAGAAAAGATGTATTGAAATAATTTTGGGAGGTATCACTGAAAAGATGCGCAACAGACATGAAAAATGTCTTACATTTTAGATTTCATTTATGGATAAAATCATTCATAGAGGCTTAGGTGTGGTCTGCCTTCTGCATATTATACTTTTTAATATGCAGCTTTGTTGCTACCATACCTGCATTCACAAATCCACAAAAACAGCAAAGTTGAAGAAAAAAAGTTTTGGGAAATGTTTAACATCATAAAAATCATCATGATCTCCCCCCGAGGACAAATTCATCTTTGTCTTCATTAGCTGGGTTGTCACGATGTTGTACATGGCATATTGACGCGCACATCCACCATTCTTGACACAGGTAAGTCTGAGATCTGCCCAAAACTACTTCTACTTGCAGGTCCACAGCCCCAACGCGCTGGTTTTCCAGTCATCTACTGTATGGTAAAGGACCGCTGTCATCCTCCATCCATAGCTGTCTGGACTGAGAACGCGTGAAAACTGGGACAAGCAGTTTTTACAAACAATTTTTTTAGTAATTAGCATGAGAAATGTCCTGCTGAAAGGAGTCCTGGCAAGTTGGCAATTGATGTGATTCTGCTGCTACAGTCTTTTTGATACAGAGGATGATGTAATGTAACTCATTTATGTCTGCTACATTCTTAGAGCCAGATGTACAACATGTAAAAAACTCCATGGCATACTAAAAGTTCTGATGGTACATTGATTGTGGTGGAAAGGTTGTCAGGAATTCTGGGCAAGCCTGTTCAAGCTTTAGTGCAGCAAGTTTGCTATGACCAGCAAAGCACTTACTGTGTCACAGCCACTGAAAACATGTAGTCCAGGGAGTAGCGGAAGACATTTGGCTAATATGGGTGTAAATTGATCATCGTAATCCATGCTTCTGAAGCATAGGTTAGCAGATAAAGGTAAATGCCATTGCTTTTCTGAGGCTGTTTCTACACCCTCCATTTTCTTGGGATAATCCTTAGGTGTAAAAAGGGCCTGAGTGAATCATCACATGATGCTAATGACCAAGGCATTGTTCCAAGGGAGAGGGCCATAGCTCAGTGGTAGAGTACATTGTTTGCATTCCAGGTTGAAATCCATAGCCCAGTGGTAGAGCACATGGTTTGCATTCCAGGTTGAAATCCCCCAGGATCTCCAGGTAGGGCTAGGGAAAACATCCTGCCAGTCAGTGTTCACAATACTGGGCTAGGTGTACCAGTGGTCTGACTCAGTATAAGGCAGTTTCCTATCTTTCTAGGGATGATTCAGGACATCTCTCTTTGACAAATTAGGAATCTGTGTGATGAAACCATTTGCCCAAGCAGAAGATTCTAGTTCTGCTTGTCGGGCGAAAAACAATCCAGAGTTCCGGGTTTGCACATCATATCACAGCACAGAGCATCCCTGTGCTATTTAGCTGCCTCTGCTTGCTGAGGTAGTGATTGGGCAGCGTACACCAGCATGCACGCTCATGCACAATAACCCAGAATTCTTTAGGGTTGTACGAATCGGGCCACTATGTTGCCATATATTAACAGGATTTATATTTTCCAAGTGTCATAACAGTGGCACTTCTTTATAGCGTTGATCTTTACAGCAGTAGCAGCAGGACGCATGCACCCGTGAAATATATCCCACACTATCTCGCCTCCCCCCTAGAACACACAGTGAAGTACCGAGGGGGCAGGGTGGTGGGGTTGGAGAGGGACAAGCTCTTGGGAGGCCATGTGGGTGTGAACTGGCATCCCCATGGGGACCACCCTGATTTCTGCTGGGGTCTTGAAAAGCTATGCTGTGTACACTCACCCTTGGGGGGAGGGGACCAGCACTGGGTTCCCCCACACCCCATGCCCAAGTCGTCGTCATCATCATCAAAATATTAAGAGCTGCTTTAAACTGAATCAAATCAATGGTTTCAGTCTCTGTATTGCAGGGGTGGGGAACCTCTTTCAGCCAAGGGCCGGATTCTGTTTTGGAGGCTCTTGGGGGCCGCATTGCCATAGTGGTTGGCGCCGAAGGCAAAGGAAGTGGGGCTGAAGGGGAAAGGGGTGAAACCCACTGAAAATAATGTGATGAGACCACATTACGCCAGTCCTTTTCCAGCTTCATTGGCTGCCAGTCCAGGTCCGGGCCCGATTCAAAGTGCTGGTATTAACATTTAAAGCCCTAAATGGCTTGGGGCCAGGTTATCTGAAGGAATGCCTCCTCCCATATGTACCTGCCCGGACCCTAAGGTCATCCTCAGGGGTCCTTCTCCGTGAGCCCCTGCCAAAGGAAGTGAGGCAGGTGGCTACCAGGAGGAGGGCCTTCTCTGCTGTGGCACCCCGGCTGTGGAATGAGCTCCCTAAGGACGTTCGCTTGGCACCTACATTATATGCTTTTAGACGACAGGTGAAGACCTTTTTATTCTCCCAGCATTTTAACAGTCTATAAATAAATTTTAACTTGGTGTTTTAAATTTGTAATTTTGCATTGCTGCTGTTTTTATCTGGTTGAGCTTTTATATTGTATTTTATATTATGGTTTTATACTGTTGTTTTATACTTTGAATATTTTTAATTTTTGTGAACCGCCCAGAGAGCTCTGGCTGTTGGGCGGTATAGAAATGTAATAAATAAATAAATAAATACAAGGGTATTTTAGCTTAGGGTGCAAACCTATGCATGTTTAGACAGAAGCTCGAAAGAAGGGCCTCTCTCAAATAGAGCTGAATCCTGTATTTTGAGAGTTTTAAGATGTAGGGTGGTTACATGTTCTCTTTTAGAGAGGACCATCCTTTGTTTGAAGGGGTACCCATGGGCTGTCCTCTTTTTTAAAACAGCCTCTATCTAAAGGGCTGTCCAGTTACCATCTGGTATAAAGATAAACAATCATCGGAAGGAAGAGCTGGGCCTTGAAGAGAATTGGTAAAGGGGAAGGTTCACTGGTGTCAGGTGAAACCTAGGGTGGCCATCTGTCCTCCTTGCAAAGGACAGTCCATTAGTTCAATGGTCACCAGAGAACTGTCCTCTATTTTGAAGGCATCTTCTACTGAAGGACAGACAAAGAACCATCAGAAGGAAGAGCTAAACAGGCTTAAAGTTGTCCATCTTCAACTGGACAGTAGACTGAGCAGGTAGGGACAAAAGTCACCTGAGCCAGATCTACACCAAGCAGGATATAGCACTATAAAGCAGTAGTGTGGCTCCTGCCTTTTATATACTGCTTTCATACCACTTTCATAGTGGAATATCTGCTTGGTGTAGATGAGCCCATAATGGAGGATTCTGGAGAAGTCAAGAGTGGCTCACCACTGACTAACAGCAACTAGTCCAGACACACCTGGGATTGCAGGGAAATGGGTTAAGTTCAGATGACATATGCTTCCTTGCAGGATGTTGTCCGTCTCAAGCACTTCTTCTTTTAGACATTAAATGCTGCCCCTTCCTTTCCTCATTTCCTGATGAACATATTCTGTTCATTTAGCCCTAACCTGCTTTCAGGGTTGCTTCACACACCCTGTGGCGGGCTCTCTGTTGCCTCCGGTCTTAGTTTTCTCGCACTATTCTTCTATTTAGATGCTGTCAGCAGTTCAGTTACAAAACAAAACACTCCCTTTTCAAACGGGTTTCAGTCTGCCTAGCGGTATTTCCAATACGCACCGGCTCTCTTGACATAGCCACAAGAGTGATATGCAATTGAATGGCTGATGTGAGTCATGGAATGGTTGGGAAATGACGGAGGAAGCCTGCTGCCTCCATGGGATGCAAGGAAACAGGACAAATGCAGAGGGAAAACCCATCCCAGAGCACTCGTGAAGTTTGTATTGCATAATGATTCTATAAAGTAAAGGAGAACTCCTTTACAAATGCAGTATGTACTTTCTCTCTACAATATGCAGGTTTGTGATGTTCAGCTGCTTTGGAATCAATACCAGCACCTCTAGGCCACAGTACCCTTTTCAAGGGGTGTTTCTTTTTATATTCCTGCACTGTCTCCATATACAACAACGCAGCAGGTAGGAGGGTGGGGTGGGGTGGGGTGGGGTTTCAGCCCTCTCCTTCTCACATTTGACCTCCCCTCAGCTCCAGGCATTTCCCTCCAATTCTGGCTCACTTCTGGCATCAGAGCCAGGAGGAACAAAGTGAAGTGACTGACTAAAGGGAATGAAGGTTAAAGGTTACCCCTCCCCACCAATACTTTATGACAGAGCTTCATCAAACCGGGCTTTTTATCCCACAATTTACCGCGTCTTCTGCTTCCGGATTCTGACACGGGCTGTTTTTCCAGGGCTGTCTTTCCTGGCAAATTCTCCACAGCTTCCTCGCCTCCTCCTCAGCATTTGCTGCCTCTCTCTGCTTGGTCTAGGAATTGTGGGGAGCAGGGTGGGGTGGCAGGTGAGGAGGAGAAAATACTGTGAGGACCAATGCTTTACAAATGCTTTGTCAGAATTTGCTGCCCTTTTTCTTCTTCTCCTTATCCTGCTGAGTCCCTTGAGGTAGAAGAGAGAGAATTTACCCAGCTAGAGAGGGCCACCCAGAATCTGCAACATCAACTCTATATTATACGTTGCGCTATAACTAGATGACGTGGCTGGCTGGGGTATGCTGGCTGTTGTAGGACCTTTTTTTCTGTCTAAGAGTCTCATCCGGTGAGCATTTTATGGCACGCTTGTGACTGGCCACTCAAGGATCTTTTCGGGACATTTTGACGACGCAGCGATCCTCCAGTGCGTCTCCTGCTCTTTCTGTAAATTTCCCCACTTCAAAATACCACCCGGAAAATATGATTCTTCTGGCTGTAATTGGTGCTATTTCCTGCCATGCGCAGGAGAGGTTGCGGCATAAAAGCGCCCGCTGAGTGGGCCACGTGGTCGTTGCTTGCTTCCTCTTTCTTCCCCGTGTGAAGAAAGAGGAAGCTGCTCATCCCTATTTTGGGACAGAAGCAGGAGGCAAAGCAGCAGTGGGGAAACGTGATTCCCCACCCTGCCCCATCTGATGGTCCTCTAAGCATGCCTAGGCTTGCACCATAAAATTAAAATTAAATGTTAAAAGCTGTACTAAAGGTGTATGTGCGGGGGCAGGGGGGAAACCATCAAATGCAAAATTTCGTTTCAGTGGAAAAAAGTAAAATGATATTTAACATTTTGGAAACCACGCCTCTCGGAGTGTCTTGGTTCCCCCCGATGTCGGTTTAGCAGCTGTTGCTCCTGCACCATTGAAGTTTTAAAGGCCATTATTTTCCATGTAGGGTTTCCCCCCCTTCTGTCCCTAACTGTGACGACAACAAGCAGATACCAGCCAACCATGAAAGAGCCGATTTCCAACACTGAAAAAACATAACGTTATAAACCACTAACCGCCCCTAAAGTACTGGCTGGGAAAGAGGAAACTGCTTCTCCCTTCAACTTGCTTTGGTTTTTAACGCTAGTTAATGAAAGGGTACCGCTTAACCCTCAGCCACACAACAGGCATATCTTCCGTCTCTAAAGCATTATAACGTCATGAATTCGGCATGTCATGAAATAAAATGGCTGTTTTAAATTCAGATTGCAGTTCCTAAAATCGCTGATCCGAAGCAGGTGGCTTGATTTGGCCTATGAAGACGCAAGGCGTTAGGGTCACCCCTTAACGTGTCGCCAAAAAAAGAAGGCTGAAGAGGACACAGATTTGCGTATCCTCATTTGTATGGATAAAATGCAAATTTAGAAACCGCCTTTACAATTTAATTGAAAACATGATACAGTTCATCACAGTGGAATAGACTAGGACAAGGTGACCGGTGAGCCCGTCTCAGCCTGCAGTCCGGGAGCTGCTATGTGTTGATGGGCAACTTCAAGGTTCCTGGGCATTCTGCCCCCAAACTTCTAGGTTTTAGGGCAAAAATGCCCTCAATGGTCCTGCTACCTTCTGTCTTCTCACCACCATTGTCAACAGCTGCTCTTGCTCCTTATCCCCTTTCTCATCTTTGCTACAATTTGCTTGCATGGCAGACAGGGAGCCAGGGAGCAAGTAGGCCGTGGCAACTCCTCCTCCTCCTCTTCCTCCTCCTCTTCCTCCTCCTCCTCCTCCCCACTACCATTGTTTGGGCCAAAATGCAACGCAGGTGAGCAGGCCGACTGCAATGCTGAAGAGGCAGAGCAGATCCAGGGAATTCTTTGTCAGTGGGCCCGTGCTGGGATGTGGGCCCTCAGCAGCTGCCTAACCATGCCTACCTTAGGGTGACCACATGGAAAAGAAGACCGAGCTCCTGTACCTTTAACAGTTGTACTGAAAAGGGAATTTCAGCAGATGTTATTTGTATGCATGAAGCACCTGGTGAAACCCCCTCTTCATCACAACAATTAAAGCTGCAGGAGCCCTGCCCTTCAGATCACACCTGCTTATGCCTCAGGGGTTCCTGTCTCTCTGGGAGATACCCGTTCTTAAAATGCACTGCTTTTTTACAGCTAAAGCTTGGGGAGACTTGGAGAGCCTGGATAAGAAGGGACAAGAGTTTAGGCAAGATTAGAGGAAGATGGGATATGTGAAATGGGATGGGAGAACCTACAGGGAAAGGAAAATCATTAAGTACAATGAGTAAGTACCATAGGTACCATAGGGTGAGCCTTATGCTCAGGAGTTAGGGTGACCATATGGAAAGGAGCGACAAAAGCTGGGGGTGAACACCCTCCAACCACAAACAAGAAAAACAAATAATCACAAAACTGTTTAAATAGATGTATATCTTGTTCTCATTGGCAAGTTATGTTAAACTGCCTCAATTCCATTTCATATATATATATATATATATATATATATATATATATATTGGTGTGTAACGTATACATAAATAATGCTCACAATAAAGTACATTGAAAACAATTATATAGCATTTGGTAATGACATTCATATAATGAAAACAATTTTGCAGTGTGTGGTAATTCAGTAACAACAGGAGTCCGGTACATATAACCTGTTTTGCGAGGGAATGCTTCCTCAGGAACATGCTATATTAAAACATAAAAACAGCCCTGCCCTGTTTTGTCTCTGGTCACTCTAGTATAGCTCCTGCAGCTTTAACTGTTGTGATGAAGAGGGAATTTCACCAGGGGCTGCATGCATACGAAGGGCACCTGCTGAAATTCCCTTTTCTATGCAACTGTTAAAGATACAGGAGCCCTGTCCTCCTTTTCATATGGCGACCCTATGCTCTGTGGCACATAGTAGATGGGGAAAGTGAAGTTGACAGGTAAATGAGTTCTAGAAAAGCTGATGCAAAAACTGAAGAAAATCCGAGGAAAACAAAGTGAAGATAAATTCAAGGGGGTATGGAGGAAATGCATTAACTATGTGAATAAAGGAGGAGGAGGGAGTACACCCCCATTGGTATATATAGAACTATGGAAAACATAGGTGGATGGGTATTAAGATTTAGTTCTAGAGGGCCCTAAATTAAATTAAATCAAATCAAATCAATTTGAATTGAAATGGAATTACATTAAATCAATCAATGTTAAACACCCTATATCAAAGCTTGAATAAATGAATAAATAAGTACAGTATATATATTTGTATGAACGCTAAATGTACATAGGTGATGTATTATTTGACCCTTGTGACCAGAACTATGAAACAATAAAAAATTATAAAAATAAATAAATAAATGAAGAGGGAATTTCACCAGGGGCTGCATGCATACAAATTACACCTGCTGACATTCCCTTTTCAATACAGGAGCCCTGTCCTCCTTTCCATATGGTAACCCTAGCCTACTCTTGATGCTGCCCCTGGCTCTCCCTTCTTAAGGCTCTTTGTGTTTAAACCAGACATGGACTGGACAGCCCTTCAAATAAAGGGCACCAGCTTACATACTGTCCTCTGTAAACTGGGATACACGGCCACCCCACAATGCATGTATAGGAGCAATAAAATAAGGCTTTCATTAGGAACAACACATGTTTACAAAGCTGTATATGAGCTTCTGGGTTGCATTTGAAAGTTTGTACAGTTCTTTGTGAACTCTGATGGATCCTAATAAAGGTATAAGATTACTGATCTTCTCAATGCAACTATTTGATTTGAATGATCTTTCGTACACACATTTTGTAGTTCCCGTGAATAGACTTGCTGTGCTTCTAGCTTTACCAATCAAAAGATACTGTGCAGCTATTTTATCTTTTCCTCCATAACAGATTTTCTTTGTGGCAAGAAAAAAGATGGATGAAGTGGCGGAAAAACACTGGAAGGTTACAAATGAAAGATAATAACATAAAAAGAGCCATGCTGGATCAGACTAAGGGCCCATCTAGTCATAGAAACATAGAATAGCAGAGTTGGAAGGGGCCTACAAGGCCATCGAGTCAAACCCCCTGCTCAATGCAGGAATCACATAATAGCTGACCACTGTCAACGTGAAGCCCACAAACAGGACATGAGCGCAACAATACCCTCCTGCCCATGTTCCCCAGCAATTAGTGTACATAAGTATATTGCCTCTGATCCTGGAGGTAGCATAGAGCTGTCAGGATTAGTAGCCATTGCTAGCTTTATTCTACATGAATTTACCGTATTTCTTCGATTCTAAGACGCCATCGATTGTAAGACACACACTAATTTCAGTACCACCAACAGAAAAAAAGCTTTGATTCTAAGAAATAGTAAATGACCCACGATTCTAAGACGCAACCCGTTTTTAGAGATGTTTATATGGGCAAAAAAGTGTGTCTTAGAATCGAAGAAATACGGTATTAAGGAGGCCATATGAAAAGGAGGACTGGGCTTCTGTATTTTTAACAGTTGTATTGAAAAGGGAATTTCAGCAGGTGACATTTGTATGCATACAGCACCTGATGAAATTCCCTCTTCATCACAACAGTTAAAGCTGTGGGAGACCTCTCCTCCTTTTCATATGGTCACCCTACTCTATGCTGACTCCTAGATACTGATTTAAAACTTTTCTGCTGATCCCAGCTGCTCTGATGTACCTTTAATTGTTCTCTAATACTGTTTTTACTCACATTGTAACCCCCCTCGAAATATTTTATCTTGAAAGGTTGCTGTAAATTTAGAAATAAATAATACCGTATTTCTTCGATTCTAAGACACCATCGATTGTAAGATGCACACTAATTTCAGTAGCACCAACAGAAAAAAAGCTTTGATTCTAATAAATAATAAACGCACCCACAATTCTAAGACACACCCTGTTTTTAGAGATGTTTATATGGGAAAAAAGTGTGTCTTAGAATCGAAGAAATACGGTAAATAACCCCCGCAAGAAGATGGATAAATAGTTAGCTTGCTAGCTAGCTAGATAGGCACACACACACACACACACACACAGACAATTCTCTTTCATTTTCTAAGCAATTCTGAAATTCAAAGGATTTAAACATAAAACACTCAGGATATTTTCTAATGCAGAAGTCTTGTGTAGACACTCCACGTCCAGTTTTGAAGTATTACCACCACATCCTGTTGAGGTGTCCCCCACCCTCCCTGCAACTATCTCACAGTCGGCTTCTTGTCTATGGCCCATATGGCTTTGAGAAATACAGCACCTTGTGGGCCTGTCAAGATGGAACCCGGTGCCAACTCAGTCACATTGATGGTTTTTGGCAAAGGAGCCAAGGCGAATCTTCTTGCCAGAAAAGAATCAATGAGATTTCCAGAACCGGTGAAATTTTGCCTTGCACACAGATTGAAAATCCCTATCCGTAGGGCAAAATGCCATGGCATCTTGTGCCATTTCACAGGAAAGGAAAAGCACTTGTCTTGCACGGTAGATGCACAGCATCTGGGTGGATGGGGACAAAGAGATTGCCATATGCCTGTGATCAATGAAGCTTGAGGTGAACCGTCACCAGCACAAAATACAAAACCGTAATTTTATAATTTTGAGGTCCAGGATGCTCAAGTTTTCAAGTGTTCAAGAGTTTTTTCATGACTCTGATTTTCTAGATCCTTTTCAATCGGGTTTTAGACTGGGTCACAGCATGGAAACTGCCCTTGCCGCAGTCTTTGACGATCTTCTTTTAGCGATGGACAAAGGTCATCTGTCCATCCTGCTGTTATTGGACCTTTTAGCGGCCTTCGACACAGTGGACCATGAATTGTTGATTAGATGTTGAAGACCCAGGTGGGCCTGGAGGGCCTGGCTCTTGCCTGGTTCCAGTCCTACTTGGATGGAAGGGCTCAGGTGGTTACCATGGGCACCTGTACATCTACCCCCACAGCCCTCCCCTGTGGAGTTCCACAGGGTTCCATCCTCTCACCTTTCATGTTCAATGTATATGTGAGGCCACTGGCAGAGTTAATTAGAGCCCATGGGCTGAGGTACCATATGTATGCTGATGATACCCAGCTTTACATCTCGGTGGGGCAGTTGCTACTCTGTCTTGGTGCCTGGCTGAGATCTGTAACTGGATGTCTAATAGTAAACTAAAGCTTAACCTGGAGAAGACTGAGCTGATGGTGATTGGCAGAGGTCAGCGGCTGGCAGATTTGAGGCAGGAGCTCGTAGATCTGCCTATTTTAGGAATCCGACCAAGGATTGTGACTGAGGCACAGCGGAACCTAGGTGTTATTCTTGACCAGTCCCTAACTATGTCATCACAGGTGGGGACCGTGGTTCAGAGTTGCTTTTATCAACTCCATGTGACCCGCCAAGTTCGGCCCTTTCTGTCAGAGGCTGATCTTACCACCGCAGTCCAGGCCCTGGTTCTTTCCAGACTGGACTATTGCAACCTGTTGTATACAGGGCTTCCCTTGAAGCAAATCCAGCGCCTACAGGCTGTACAAAATGCAGCAGCCAGGTTGGTCAAGGGGCTCCCGAAGTGGTCTTCTATCACTTTGGTGCTTCAAGAGCTCCATTGGCTGCCGGTGGCTGCTAGGGTGCGCTACAAGGTTTTGTTGACCATGTATAAAGCCCTGCATTGCTTGGGTCTTGGATACTTGAGCACTCGCCTTTCACCTGTGTCTCACCATTGGCAGACTCGCTCTCAGGAGCAGGGTGCCCTGATGGTCCCCCGCTACAAATTGGAATGTGCCGGGGCCAGGGCTTTTTCAGTGGCTGGCCCCCGGTTATGGAACAATGTGCCACTGGAGATTCGACAGGCTCCCACTTTGAATTGCTTCAAATGCCTTTGTAAGGCCTTTTTATTTTCACAAGAGTTTGGGGACAGGTGGTTTAAATTGGGGTTGAGGGCTTTTAATGGTTTGAGGGTGAGGGTTTTAATGGAATTGTTGTAATGTGGGTTGAGGGTTTTAATGGAATTGTTTTATGTGTTATTGTAAAGCGCCTCGATGTCAGAAATGGTGAGGTGGCGCTACAAAAATGCTTTAAATAATTAATAATAATTTAAAAAGTCCACTAAAACACATATTTTATTCACAGTAATTAATTTGCGAAATTAATCCTGACTGCAACATTTGTAAATGGGCCTGCACGCCTGTGGAGCAGGGGCAATCTCTGTGGCACAACCCACTCAGGAATTTCTGAGGCCTAAATAGATACATGAGCGAAACCCCACTCAATTCCAACCTAATTGGGAAGGGGCGACAGCCATAAAGGCAGGGGTTTAAGAAAAAACAGTGATGGGCGGCAAAAATGGCACAGGCCTTGGAGACCAAGTTCTTGAAGACGCTGTGTCAGAAGAGAACTTAAGAGGCAATATGGAGGGTCTCAAGCATGGTGTCCGTGGGCACCAATGTGCCTGCAGCCACATCCTTCCAGGCTTACTGCCTCTCCTGATTTTTATCTTTTTTTTATTTGGGTTCAAAAAAGTGGTTTTGTGTTTTGGAGCTCAGTCCCCACTTCTGCCTTGTAGTTAGGTTCTTGAGTTTGCCTTTGGGAAAAGGAGTGTTTTGTGGCCAGACGTGACCAGCATGGCAGCCATTTTATGAAGGGGCAAGCCCTCCCATGGCAGCCATTTTGTGAGAGCAGCCACAGCACCTCAAAAATCCAAATGTGCCCATTGACCCAGAAAAGTTGGGGAGCCCCTGTTTGAAGGGTTCACACATAGATGATAGCATTTTCTGTTGCTTCAGAGGGTAGGATCAGGACCAGTGGCTTCAAATGACAAGAAAAAGGATTGAGATTAAACATTAAGATGAACTTAACAATGGCCCAAGGTTCAACAACACTCTATGGCTCAACAACAACCACATTCAATCACTGAGTGTGGGCTAGCGTGTTGTGTGAATCCAGTTGTGGGATGTAAAAGTGAACTAAACAAACCAACGATTAGGTAATTGGAATTACTGGTCTTCTTGGGAGCCGCCTTTAGATGGTAACTTCACTTTAATGTGGTAAGCTAGCCCTGCTGCATTTAGGATCCTCCCGCTCATTCTGTTGGAGGGGGGGTTCTATGAAAAGGAGGACAGGGCACCTGTAGCTTTAACAGTTGTCTAGAAAAGGGAATTTCAGTGGGTGTCATTTGCATGCATGCAGCACCTGGTGAAATTCCCTCTTCATCACAACCATTAAAGCTGTGGGAGCTATACTAGAATGACCAGATACCAAAGAGGGGAGGGCTCCTGCAGCTTTAACGGTTGTGATGAAGAGGGAATTTCACCAGGTGCTGCATGCATACAATTGACCCCTGCTGAAATTCCCGTTTCTATATAACTGTTAAAGATACAGGAA
Source organism: Elgaria multicarinata webbii (assembly GCF_023053635.1). Classification (NCBI taxonomy): domain Eukaryota; kingdom Metazoa; phylum Chordata; class Lepidosauria; order Squamata; family Anguidae; genus Elgaria; species Elgaria multicarinata. Next base: position 14,153,146 of record NC_086180.1, read on the forward strand.
CCCTGTCCTCCTTTTCATATGGTCACCCTAGACCAATGCCCCAAAGTCCTGCCCTAACAGCACCACTGCCAGTATCAAAGCAAGGATTTAACCACTGAAATAGATACATTTGGGTGTTATGCACCAATAGTAGGAACACATCTAGTGTGCACCAGCAATTAGTACATAATATATAGTGAGGAGATGTTACAGGAGATTATGGGTTATTGCTGGCAGGCACCAGACCTGAACATTAAGTTTTAGAAGAATCCCACTGTGTCATTTTCAACACAGTGCTATACACATGTTTTAAATGAGGTGCCATATTCCTGACAATCAATGTGCATAGCTGTCTTTCCACACATATTGTTGCCCTGTTTTCTGTGTGAGGCATTTGACACTAGCCCAGATTGATAATGAGTATTAATATTCATTGTCAGCCGATCTGTTTTGCCACCTGTCGTGTGTCTGATATTGTTTTCTCTCCCTACCTTACACTCGGTTGTAATTTCACCGTTTCACTGGGTATTTCCCCCCAGTTTCTCTCCCTTCCTCAGAGGCAAAATAATATCCTGTTTTTTAAATCAGTTTTAAAAGTTGTGCTTGCAAGAGATGTGGAATAAGTGTGACTGCATGTTTTAATTTTTCGACTATTGCTATTTATCATCTTTTGTATTCAGCTGGATGTCCTGGTTTTGTCTTAGCCTTGATTCCTTTGGATTTAACCTTAATCATCTAGTGCAAAACACAGCAGCCAGACTTTGGTCTGGTGTGCATTTTACAGACCATATAACACTGATCTTGAAACAGCTCCACTGTAGGGTGACCATATGAAAAAGAGGACAGGGCTCCTGTATCTTTAACAGTTGCATAGAAAAGGGAATTTCAGCAGGTGTCATTTGTATATATGGAGAACCTGGTGAAATTCCCTCTTCATCACCACAGTTAAAGGTGCAGGACCTATACTAGAGTGACCAGATTTAAAAGAGGGCAGGGCACCTGCAGCTTTAACTGTTGTGATGAAGAGGGAATTTCCCCAGATTCCCCATATATAGAAATGACACCTGCTGAAATTCCCTTTTCAATACAACTGTTAAAGATATAGGAGCCCTGTCCTCCTTTCCATGTGGTCACCCTACGTTATTATGGTGGCTCCCATAGTAAAGGCATTACTCCTGGTGGTTTCCAAGTGGAATGTTCTTCCAGCTGAGATCAAGCATGCTACCACACTACTTTCTTTTCGGCATCTACCAAAGTTTTTTTTCTTTCTTTTCAGGCTAGCGTTTCCCGACTGACCACTAAATTCCAGCTACTGCTTATTGATCTTGCTTTTACTGTAACATTTCATGCTGGAATTTATTGTATACCGCTCTGAAGCTCTAGCAAAAAGAGAGAGTAGATTTCGTAAGGCTGAAGTCTGCCTACCCCTGTGCTAGAGAATATGGTCTCCTGCTCTCTGAGGCATTACAGCTACTAACTAAACAGGGGCCAGGGAATACAAGGGGCCAATCAGATTCTGCTGGGTCGGCCCAGTCCCAAAGCACCCCGAGCTGAATCAGGGACGCTTCGGAATCAGCCCCTGAGGCGAGTCGGGATGGGGAGCTGTGCACAGTCCTACTTTACAGAAGATTTGCTCCTAACAAATGAAAACTCCTAGGACTGGTTTGTTGATATAGGTCAAGCACAGCTGCCTACATTTCTGGAGTCTCCTTGGAACGCGTGGCTATATGGGACGGCCATGGTGAGCAGCTGCACTTCAAAATCCACCCCTACAGCACTGCTGTCACGGCTAATGTGAGTTGCTCATCACTACATTAACAATGTTTTACCAACCGTAGACTTGGTAAATCGTGTGTGTGTTGCTGTATACCACAATTTCAGTGATTAAAAGAACTTATTCTGAAGACCTAGGATGAATCATTGTTAGATTTTGTTTTCATAAGAGAGCTGAGCTCATACCCTTGAGAACTGGAGCATCAAGACAGGGCATGCTACAGCATGGAGCGAAGTACCTGACAGGAGGAGTAGAGCCGGGTGTTGTGCTCTTGCTGGGTTTCACTGAGCAACTGAAGCACAAGATGACCGAGATGAGAACCTGTAGCTACCTCTGTGTTGATGTCAGATGGAAAGGGAACAACACTGGTTTTCATGGTGCAACCTCTCCCTCTTTTCCTTCCAAATTCTCTACAACAGCTAGGATTTCCAAGAAGCCTTGGAAATGAACCAGTACCTGGGCATGGTAATGGACTGGATGAGGGCTAATAAACTGAGACTCAATCCAGACAAGATGGAGGTACTGTTAGCGGGTGGTTCATCTGTCCGGCAAGGTGATGTTTGCCCTGTCCTGGACAGGGTTGTACTCTCCCTAAAAGATCAGGTCCGTAGTTTGGGGGTGCTCTTGGATCCAGAACTGTCACTTGAGGCACAGGTGAACTCAGTGACAAAGAGCACCTTTTATCAGCTTAGGCTGATATACCAACTGCGCCCTTATCTGGACAGAGATAGCCTAGCTACAGTTATCCATGCTCTGATAACCTCTCGTTTGGATTACTGCAATGCGTTATACGTGGGGCTGCCTTTGGAAACGGTCCGGAAACTTCAACTGGTACAAAACAGGGCAGCACAGTTACTAACAGGGACTGGCTGACGAGACCACATCACGCCAGTCCTTTTCCAGCTTCATTGGCTGCCAGTCCAGGTCTGGGCCCGATTCAAAGTGCTGGTATTAACATTTAAAGCTCTAAATGGCTTGGGGCCAGGCTATCTGAAGGAACGCCTCCTCTCATATGTACCTGCCCGGACCCCAAGGTCATCCTCAGGGGTCCTTCTCCGTGAGCCCCTGCCAAAGGAAGTGAGGCAGGTAGCTACCAGGAGGAGGGCCTTCTCTGCTGTGGCACCCCGGCTGTGGAATGAGCTCCCTAAGGAGGTTCTCTTGGCACCTACATTATATGCTTTTAGACGCCGGGTTTATTCTCCCAGCATTTTAACAGTCTATAAATAAATTTTAACTTGGTGTTTTAAATTTGTAATTTTGCATTGCTGCTGTTTTTATCTGGTTGAGCTTTTATATTGTATTTTACATTATGGTTTTATACTGTTGTTTTATACTTTGAATGTTTTTAATTTTTGTGAACCACCCAGAGAGCTCCGGCTATTGGGCGGTATAGAAATGCAATTAATAATAAAACCTAGATGGGCAACTCACACCAGCCATGTGTGAGTCTTATGTTCTTAAGGGATGCTTACATGCATCCCTTAAGAACATAAGAAGAGCCCTGCTGGATCAGACCAGGGCTCCATCTAGTCCAGCACTCTGTTCACACAGTGGCCAACCAGCTGTCGACCAGGAACCCACAAGCAGGACATGAGTGCATCAACACCCATCCCTTCGTTACTTTTGCCTCTGCCTCTCCTCCCCTACCATGTAGAAATTTAAGACGTATGCTCCTTGGGGCAGGGACCAGTTTTTCGTCTCTCTTTTCATCTGCATATTGATGGCATTGTATACTAAATAATAATTATATTATTAAAGCTTAAAGCTGTGTGGAGTCAACCAGTCCAGCCAAAAACCATGGCTACTGTGGCATAGTTCTGAGTCCTGTATTAGCAGCCAGTTTCTGTGATCTGAAAGTCCTTAAAATGAAATCTACTATCATGCTTTAGCTTGCGGAAATGGTTTCCAGTGGGGGCCTCTTGCTCCTGTTTGCAGAACGCCATATGTTCTGCCCTTTGAAAAGACAGAAAGTGTGATTAAAAGAGAGAGAGAGAGAGAGAGAGAAGTGGTGTGTGTGTGTGTGTGTGTGTGTGTGTGTGTGTGTGTGTGTGTGTGTGTGTGTGTCCTTTGCCATAGAGTTAGGAAGCTGGCTAAGACTACAGTTATATGCAAACTTACCTGGAAGTAAACTTCATGGAATGCATTGAGAGTTGTGTACAAGGAAATATGCATTGGACTGCAAACAGGCAGAGCAATCTTGGGGCCTGTCTTCATTGCGCTGGGTTGGTGCCCAATTCCTCCTAAGCCCCATGGTTTCACTTACCCGGGGTGACGTTGGGTAACCCCTATGCTAAGGAGGGCGTGTGGGGTTTCTGGCAGTCATCTGGGTACTGGAACCGCCACACTGCCCATTTCTCGGCTTCCTCTGACTAATCGCTGGTCATCTTCGGCCAGGACCCACCCACCCCCGAATCGGCCTCAGAGCAAGGTCAGACAGCAGAAGAACCAGGGTGGCTTCGCTCCTACTGAAAAAGTCGGTGTAAAACCCTGACTTGTTTTACTGCACAGCTTTGCGGAAAAGCCCCGCAGCGGCTGCGAATCTGTGGCTGTGTCATATAACTGATGCAGTGCAGATTTGTAGGAACTGCGGGGCTTTGAACGCATACAGACAGCCCCCTATGCTTTCTTTCTTACCTGGGCGTAAACCCTATTGAACACAGTGGGATTTAATTCTGAGCAAACTTGTACTGGAGTGCCCTGTAAGGCTTCACCCAAATAGAGCTGAAGGACAAAGGATGTGTTCATGGACACATTTCATCATTTGGCAGACTGAACACAGTGAAATAAATATACAGATAATAATTTTATTTTGTCTGCCTTATATTCCCCGGACTCAAGGCTGTATTTTAGGAGGAAACAAAATTTACATAATAGCGTGCTTAAAACCTACCTTCTGGCTTCCAAAGAGGGCTGAAGGTCATGGCCTCTTTTGCCTGCTGTGAGTGAAGTCCTGTTTGTTACAGCAGTGATGGGTGAAAAGAAATCAATGGAAGAGGAAGCGTAGCAGCTGTCTTCCCCACTGCCTCAGATTTCTCAAAGGGCCTTTTCAGATGTTTGAAACTGTGAATAAATGAACATGAGTAAATTGCAATTACTATCTCTGCTCTCAACCTCTACACATTAATATGAAGATCTGAATAGCAAATTTATTTATTTATTACATTTATATCCTGCCTTATGTACTCAAGTCAGCATACATTGTCCTCCTCCTCTCCATTTTATCCTCACAACAACAGCCCTGTGAGGTAGGCTGGCCTGAGAGTCTGTGACTGGCCCAAAGTCACCCAGTAAGCTTCTATCGCCGAGTGGGGACTAGAACCCGGATCTCTCGACTCTCAGTCTGACACTCTAGCTATTACACCACATCCTTATGTATTGGTGTATCACTTTTCTGTAGTGTAAAGGTGCTATTCGGGCCTTCAGATCAATGTGTGGAGCTTGGGATCAAGGCAGTGAACAACGCTGGCTCCAGATTTCTGAGGGCCTTGGGCAAGACACCCTCAATAGGGCCCCTCCCTCGCTGAGCCTACCTTCTCATGCCATTGTCATTAGCTACTACGGCTCCTCATCCTCTTTGTCATAATTGTTAGCACTTGTTTGCCTGAGAGGCAGAGGGACAGTGGCTGGGTTTGGACGACACGATAAGCAATGGGGTGGTCATGGTAAAGAGTCAATCGTCCGTTGCTTATTGTGTCATGGGTGGTGGGGACACACAATGGGCATACAACTCATGGTACGCTATTTTTTCCATTTAACCCATGGAGAAACCAATGGGCTGCTCCTGTGCTTATCCGGAAACCCGTTGATTAAAATGTCGTGCTGCGGACTCCGTTGCATGTACTGTGTGTTATTTCCATTGGCCATAGAGTTCTCCAGCAGGAGTGGGCGAAAGTGCCCCGGCCGCTCCTGTACAACTGGCAGAACTTGCAGGGCATGGGATAGGGCTGGGAGGAGCACCAGCCACCCGGAAGGACGATGGGACTTTCAGCTGCACGATGGTGGGCAGGACAACTTGCTGTGTGGGGAGTACTGGCAACATAACACACGGTGAGTTGCCTATTTCCCCCCCCCCCCACTCCATTGCCTAAAGTGTCGTCCAAACTCGGCCAGTGAGTAGGTAGGCAGTGGTATCTATTGCTTCCTCTTCTCACCACCACCTGTCACCACCAGAGACAGGTGAACAAGCAGATTGCAATGATGAAGAGGAGTAACTCCAGGGGGTTCGTGTCAGTGGGCCCCTGCTGAGGTGTGTGGGCCCCTACCCTTGACGCTGTCCTCTGCTCTTACTTCTTAGGGTTTTGGACGTTTAAACACGTCATGGGTTGGACAACCCTTCAAATGAAGGATACTTTCAAATAGAAGTCTGTCTGCACCCCAGGGGACTTTATTATGGTTCATGGCAGCTGACCAGGGGCAGGAATGGAGATACGTCACTACATCGGCCATGCAATTCCCAGCACCTCACATCCAACCAAGGCACAACCTTGGTTTGTTATAAGCTACGGGGTACCTGTCCAGAGCTTTCAAAAACTAAGGCTGGGGTGTGCATCTTGAGAGCAGGAGAAAGAGGGGCTTTCATTTCAGGTAGACTTGTTGCCAGAATTCAGAAAAAGCAGAATCGGGGTTGAATGCTTCAGAGGTTCTACTAGTCACGCTGTTTACTTTTGGGGGAACTGACTCTGCTTTAAATTCCAGCACTGTCTGAGTATTCACCTGCTCCCCGGGGCTCATCGTGTGTAGTTGTAAACAAACAGATATTATAAAATTCACACTGTCTCTTGAAATCTTCCACTTGTGGCTTTGTGGAAGCCACAAAGGAGGAACTTTATTCCATTCTGACCTCATGACAAGCGTCCATCTTCAAAGGCACAGTTGGTTGGGTTGCAAGATGAAGACTCCCCTGGCATGGTACCAAGGCTTTTGAACTCCCTGCCCTGGGAGATCAGGCTGGTCGCTTCCCTTCTGGTGTTTAGACACCAGAGCAAAAATCGTCTTTATTCTGGCAAACTGCCTCTTAAATCTTGCTTGCGCTATCGAACATTTGTGCTGCTGTTGATTAGTTTTATTATTGTAAACCACAGCCAGGACATTTGCCAGTTGGGCAGTATACAAATCTAATTAATTAATTAAATTAATTATTAGTTGTATTATTCGTTAGCTCTGCCTTTTTTTTAACATTGATTTGATTGCTGTTGGTGCCTTGAGTGTCTCATTATGACTTGGAAAGGGATATATCCATTTTAAAAAACAAATAAGCTTCCTATTATGAAACCTAATCCCCATGAAGGGTTAGGAGTGCGGGACAGCAAAATTTACTTGTGGTCTCCAAACGACTGTTTGGAAAACAGGTGCTGGCCATTCTTGGCCTGCTACTGCCCCATTTTTATTGCTTGTGGATTAGCTTCCTATCAGGACTGCATCTTAACAAGGACTTAAGTAGACTGGTGTTACAAGAGGTATACATTATTTACACAGTAGTCAAGATCATGTCATTACAAAGCTCATTAGTGACTTGTTATGCAACACATCCCAATGCTGACGGTTAATTGCAGGTATTTGCCAGTAAGACTCGTTCCTTTGTTTCCTTCCTCTCTCATTTAACAGTTACAGGAAAGGTTATTTATTAGCCTTCCTCTTTCCCTTGCAATGCTTCTTGTTTTCATCATCCGGAACCTGAGCTCTAGCCAGTTTAGCGGGGAAAGTGTCAAGAAAGCTCACTGCCAAACCCTTGGCTCAAACGTGGCTTTGGAATGGAAATAGGAAATAGGATTGTCTATCCATGAGTGTGTGAAGTCACTGAAGTGAAGCGAGAGTGTGAGCTTCACCCCATGTACCTGCTTCCCTCGGATTATCCCCATAGCGCTAAGCTTTCGCGGTTGTTGTTTTTACTACTGGGCGACAGAGATCCTTTGCATACCAGGAAGTGAGTTTAAGGGGAGAAATATTTTAAAAAATCATAAAAAACTAACGGATGACCCAATTCAATTCAATTCTGGTATGCTTAAAGCTCTCCCTAATATCTATTACTGTGCCAATTTTGGTGTCTTTCTCTTTAAAGCTTACGCAGATGTAAGCGTTTCTTTAAAATCCTGCTCCTGCGCCCCAGTGGCAGTTCGGAAGATACGCTCAAAAAGGTAGGGGCTAAATATGGCGAATCTTTTGGCTTTATAGCACAATTAAGGCAGGATGCATGGGAGTACTTCACAAGCAAAACAGATTATAAGGTGGAAAACTTCTGAGTCCTTTGCCTGCAATTCGCAGTGATTGCACAGTATAACACAGGTGTGATAAAGCTCTGTGTATTGAGCTGAGAATGTTGAATTGATACACATCACACACATTGTAGATTATGAAACAGTATGAAAATACTGTGTGTCTGTTCCTCTAAATTCCTGACCCCCCCAAAATCAGGTTTCTTTCCCTGCTATATATCATTAAAACAGTATTTTCATACTGCCGTGTGTGTGTGTTTATACTATGTATCATCATTAATAATAATAATAATAATAATAATAATAATAATAATTTCATTTTTATACTGCCCAATAGTTGAAGCTCTCTGGGTGGTTCCCCAAAATACACACTGTAATACAAGATAATAAAAAGATAATATAAAATCTCTAACATACCAAGTTAAAACAATTTAAACAGATAAAACAGTTACAGTAAGATACTGGACCTGATAAAAACTTCTGACATAAATTCCCCAGCAAGGTGGGCAGAAGCTACATCTCCAAATGTTTGGGACTTCAATTCCCAGAAGTCCCTGTCAGCATGGCCAATGACCAGGAATGCTGGGAGTTAAGGGCAAAACCTGGAGATCTACTTTCTGCCCACCCCTGAAATAAAGGACTGTCCTCTGAGAGCCCTTCAAAATGTGTAAATTTCAAATTTCAAAGTTAATCCCCCTCCCCACAAAACAACACAGTGTGGGAGAAAACGAAACCGGCAGATTTGTCCTTAAAAGTCTTTGAATAATAACAATAACAACAACAACGACAATAAATTTATTTCTTACCCGCCTCTCCATTTTGATCGAGGTGGGGAACAACAGAAAATATAAAATACATAAAACACTAATTAAAAACATAGTATACCTTGTTAAAACATCCTAAAAAAAATCCCAAAAGCACCCTAAAATTCCACTGGATAGGCCTGCCGGAAGAGATCAGTCTTTATAGCTTTCTTAAAGTTGACAAATCTCCTCCGGCAGAATCTCTGGGTCTTCAGCCAAGTTAGTGCTTCCTCCCTCAGCCTCCAGCTTTCCAGGCAGTGGCAGGAAGCAGTTTCTAACATTTAGGCAGGGCTGTCCGCTATACTGCAAAGTGCCTGATACAAAGGAGCCTTCTGCTGCAGCTTAGAAACGGTAGAGTTGTTACTCTTCCAAAAAGTGGGAGAACCACCACCACATGTTGTGGTATAGCCCCAGCTCATGTTCAGAGAGCTCCATCCAGCGTGGAAAAAAAGGAGTCTTTCAGAATTCTTCTGCATTTGCGTGGGGAGGGTTGTTTATTTATCAGATTTATGTCTTGCCATTGCTTCAAGAAGCCCCTCTTATCCTCACAACAACTTATCCTAGGGGTGACCACATTACACCAGTCTTAAAAGCTCTTCACTGGCTGCCATTTAGTTTCCGGGCGAAGTATAAAGTGTTGGTTATCACCTTTAAAGCCCTACAAGGCTTGGGTCCAGGCTATCTGCGGGATCGCCTTCTCCCGTACAATCCGCCCCGCACACTCAGGTCCTCTGGGAAGAATTTACTCCAGCCAACAAAAACAAGGCTGACAACTATTACCCAGAGGACCTTTTCTTCTGCCGCTCCCAGATTATGTGGAATGGCTTGCCGGGAGGGATTCGTCAACTTAATAGTCTTCCAGAATTTAAGAAAGCCATAAAGACTGATCTCTTCTGGCTGGCCTACCCGGTTGAATTTTAAGATGCCTTTTTTAATGATGTGCTGCTTTTAATGATGCACTGGTTTTAAACATTTGAATTAGTTGTATGTGTTTTATGGTGTTTTTATTTATGTTGTACCCAACCTCAATCCAGAGGGAGAGGCGGGTAACAAATATGTTGTTGTTGTTATTATTATTATTATGCTAGGCTGAGAGATAATGACTGGACCAAGGTCACTCGACGACTTTCACAAATGAGCAGGGATTCGAACTTGGCTCTCCCCATCCTAAGCAGGATCTACACTACTGCTTTAAAATGATTTATAACAGTAGTGACAACTGTTGAGGCCCAGGACACACTCCATATACAGTCTTCAAACCGTTTTCAAAGTGTTATATCCTGCTTGGTGTAGATCTGCCCCTAGTTGGAAGAGATTTAGAATAGCAACTTCTCCTCCAGGAACAGAAAATAGAAAAATCACATGCATTTTCCCATTGAAGGAGGAGAGAGATGCAATTTCATGGAAGTTCCCCTGTTGTGACCAGTCTTGAGATCAGCTGTTGTGTGAGTAACCTTCTGCCAAGTGACCTGAACCGGTTCTGTCTGCCTGTTGCTCTTTCACACAGTCTTTCCAACCGCATGGATTGAACAAGCAGAGCAGGAGTGATACGGTATATCACTATATCTGGAGCTTTGTCAACAGCAAGAGCTGCACTGTAAATAGCCCCTGTTCATAATGTGATTATCACCATTGATACTTTTGGTACTGAATTTTCTTCTGAATTCACTGTTTGCAATTCTCTCTTCGTCCCCGTATGTACTGTATAAAAACCTGAAGCTCTCCATAACTCCCAATGCATTGATGAAATACAACTATAGTCCACAAAAGCTTATGCCAGAATAAACGTGTTTACTCTTTATTTTATTTATTTCATTTCTGTACCGCCCAATAGCTGAAGCTCTCTGGGCCGTTCATAAAATTTATAAAACCATAAGTACAGCTTAAAATATAATATGAACGCTTCAAACCACAATATAAAACCACAATACACAAATACAACCAGAATAAAACCGAGCAACAACGCAGAGATTTAAAATACAGATTTAAAACAGCAGAGTTAAAAGACTAGGATAGTAAATTGCTAAAATACTGGGGAAATAAAAAGGCCTTCAGCTGGCGCTGGGTTCAGTCACCTGCAAGACAATAGCAACCACTGAAACACCTTCCAGTTTAGACTCACTGACCTGTTTAAAAAAAAACCAAGAAAAACACAGCAATCCACAAAACCCTTGGTTCACATTTTCCATTCAGTGGGACTTGTCTCAGCAGGATGTACTGTGGACTGGAATGCCCAGGTGTTTACCTAATCACCTGTTCCCTTTGTTGTTGTTCCTAAGGAGACAATCAGGAAGTTAATGGGCCAGGTAACACGAGGAACTCATGTGGCCTTTGACCAGGGTGGGAATATAAAGAGACAAATAGTATGAGAAAGGCACAATAAACACTTTTACAAGGGCTATTCTGCTGTACCTGTCTTAAGCTTCTTTCAGGGAACAAGCGCTTTGGATTCCTTTAAAAGCACATGTGTTCTGAGTTAGGCCTGAACAACTTATCACCCTAAGGGATGCCAAATGGGCCAAAATAAAATAGCCTGCCTGGCTTCTACACGACTGAAATACAGAGATTAGTAAGTGAAGCTTTCTACAGCACGGAGACAGATAAACAGGATCAAATGCTCATGCCGGCACATCAGACTGCTGCTAAAGGCACAATCAGAGAGGCCTGTTAAAAATTAGGGTGTGATAGGTGTTATAGGATATGCGAAAGGTGCATAATATTATGCAGGGTGTGAAGAAAATGGTCAGGGAGAGATTTTTCTCCCTCTCACACTGGGAGAATCCACATTCATCCAATGTAGCTGAATGGTGGGAGTTTCAGGACAGATCAAAAGAAGTATACTCCTTCACACAGCACACTGTTAAACTATGGAATTTGCTATGCAAGATGCAATAATGTCCGTTGCCTTGGACAGCTTTGAAAGGGGATAACACAAATTCACGGAGGATAAGGCTATCAAATCAATGTCTACTACTCATGGTAGCTATATGTATTATCTCCATTTTCTGCTCGGAGAACCACATTGCAAAATTCTGAGAAGTCCAAATACTGAAGGATAACTGTGTTCCATTCAGCATTTTGATTCATATTGAAGTGTGAATTTGGTGTATTCTTATAAAAATATGAACTGAAAAAAATTCTCTGCCATCCCTAGTTGAGACCTTTGAGAGCCAGCTACTGCTATTCAAACTAGACAGCATCATGAGCCAGTAGTCAGTGGAACTAAAGATTTGCCTCCTTTATAATTAATTTTAGGGAGACCATTTTTTAAAATGTATTATTACATTTATATCCTGCCCTTTTTCTTTTGCAAGGAACCCAAAGTGGCTTACATGGTACCTGTCCTCTCCATTTTATCCTTACAACAACCCTGTGAGGTAGCTTAGGCTGAGAGTCGGTGATTGGCCCAAAGTCACCCAGTGAGCTTCATGGCTGAGTGGGGACTAGTAACTGGTCCTCCCAAATCCCAGTCCAACACTCTCACTGCTACACCACACTGGCTTTCTAAAAGAACAAAGTTAATAAGACAATTGACATTCTTTTTAAATGCTTCATTTTTCCATTTATACACAGCAGATTTTTTTTATTAGTTAGGAAGCAAAGTATTATTATTATTATTATCATCACCATGATGATGATGATGATGATCATATCATTTGCTAGATGGGCTCATTTGGCTAATACTTTCCAATAAGAAAAATGAAGATTCTGCAGACACTTAATATTAAGTTTATTGCATTCGATATCATTCTTAAATTCGTTATATTCATTGCCACCTTTTTATTCACCCACTTCCAAAGGATGTGGACAAAATTAATATGCTTGATGACTATAGATGGCATTAAAGATGAAAGTGGCTATATAAGTGTTTGGTATCATTATGCGAGTGACACATTGTTTTAACTAGTGTTGGGCTGAACTGCACGTGACTGGATACCAGTGAAGGATGAAAAAGAAATGACAGCACAGGACAGAGTGACACCTTTGCCATTATAAAATAAAACAAGAAAAATACAACAGGCAGAACTTTAAAAATGGATAATGCAATCTATTATTATTATTATTATTATTATTATTATTATTATTATCTGGCTGTTCTTCACCTTTCTCGGTGGCTTTTAACTGGAAACCCAGAATTAAATTTGCAGAGGCTTCTTTTAATATATAGTTTAAGGCTCGACTTGAGGGCTTTGGGTATTGGGTAGTATAGAAATGTAATAAATAAATAAACTGACTGGTTGAAATTTTTATCCTTTGATACCTGGCCCAGAATGTGACAGCTAGCCTCTTGATGGGAGTAGGTCACTGAAACTACATTAACGTTGGCGCTCGTTCCCACTGGCTCTGAGATCTCCAAGGAACAATTAAATGTCCTGGTTTTGAACTTACAGCACTTTAAATGGGTTAGTTCTTACATTCTGTAGATTCTAGGAGTGCCTTGAAGAGGCAGCTCAGGTGGGAGCTGGCTTTGCTCACCTTTCCTGAGAGGAAAGATGAGGGCCGAATGGAGCCCTGGGGTACCACCACCTCAGGTCCCTCCCAGTGGCCTCTCTTTAAAGGTATCCTGTTTGAAGGGCTGTCCCATCCACATTTAGTCTAAAGCAGTGATTCCCAAAGTGGGCAGTACCGGCCCCTTGGGGGGTGGGTGGGATTGCATAGGGGGTGTTAAGAGGCAAGGGGGAGGCAAGGGGGAGGCAGGGGGCGCTAAGAAGCAAAGGGGCAGCAGGGGGGTACTCAAGGTGGTCTTTTCCGAGAAGCGCCTCTCCAGAGGGTCTTAAAACCCAGGGACATTTTTATGGGAGAAGGTAGTTTGGTTCCAAGCCATATAGGGGAAGAACCCACACATGTATTAATACCGTTTAAGAAGAGTCCTTTTAATGGTGAATTGAAATGTTCCAAAAGCACCAAAACGTTAATGAAGAGACATATCCTGCTTGGTGTGCCCTGCCACGCCGGCTGCAAAACAGAGGCATTCGCTCTCTTTTCCCTCCCTCCCTCGGCAAGCCTGCGGTGGGTGCTTTGGATTTTGAATAAATATTCAATTAATTGTTACTGTTTTGAATTTTATTGTTATTATCTTCCTTAGTGGGTCATTGAAAACTGCTATTCTGAATAATGATTTTTATAGTGTAGGGTAGGGGGCACTGGGCATGAGTTTGTGGAACCAAGGGGGCAGTTACCTGAAAAAGTTTGGGAACCACTGGTCTAAAGATAGGCCAGTGGAGGCTGGTGGCTCCGATGTCAGTGGGGCAGTGAATCCGCTTTGGGTTTCAGTCAGAACTCTAAAGTATAGCTTTATCTACACCTTGGATAGCTCCTTTAGAGCTCTGACTGAAACCCAGAGTGGCGTCACCACCCCATTGACATTGGCGCTATCAGCCTCCATTGAGATAAGACCAAGTTTGGCCCAAGCCCAGTCCAAGGCAGGATCCACACTACTGCTTTATAATGGATTTGAAGTGAACTGACAACAGTTCACTTCAAATCACATACCATATACCACTTTCGTACTGCTTTCATAGTGCTATATTCTGCTTGGTGTAGATCTGGCCCAAATCTGGTCTATCCATAAGTAGGGAGAGAAGGGTCCATCAGCAGTTAACACATGGGCAGCAAACTGAGCAGGCAGGCATACAGTGGAGAGAGGGTGGGTGAGTCAACCTCCAGTGCCCTCAACTGGCTCTGCAACCCCAAAGGTAGTATCTGGTTGGTAGAGCTCACTCTGGGGATGCCTTTGGAGTGCCAACAGCTGCTCCAGACACCAGCAACTGGCACTGTAGCATGTTCATCTGAAAAAGCTTCATTTTGGAAGAAAATGTGGGGTACAGATAAGAAATGAAATGACAATCAAACGAAAAGGAACTCAATTTGTTGTTGTTATTGTTGTTTTTAAATGATCAGGTGTAATGTAAAGGAGCCCTCAGGCCAGGAGCGTAGCTGAAAAATCAAAAACCAAAGGAGGTAAGCATCCAAGTCAGGTGAAAAGAAGGGAGAAACGGGTTCTCAGGATGCAAAGGATTTATTGATGCAAAGCCTGACGTGTTTCTGCCTGTGCCCTTTCAAAGGCCTTCTTCAAGGGGTTGTCAGTCGCCAACGATGATCAAAGCGCATAGTCTATTGTTAGAGGAAAACCTGCAGACATCTTCTGACAACCCCTTGGAGAAGTCTTTTGAAAGGACACAGGCCGAAATGCGTCGGGCTTTGTATCAATAAATCCTTTGCATCCTGAGAACCTGTTTCTCCCTTCTTTTCACCAGGAGTGTAGCTGGACTGCTAAAAGACTAAAGGCTTGAGTCAGTTCTGTAGTGGGCTAGCAATTTTTTTGCATGCCCCAGTTGTTTACTCCCTGAGTTTAATGCACAGGAAAGCAATGAGATTCTCAGTCCTACCTCCTCCTCTGCCCTTGGTGTCTCTTTGGAGATGGGTCTATTCACTCCCTGAAGCAATGCAAATTACTTGTGGACATTTTGTTAAGGAAAGGGATCCTCCAGACCCATTTGGCTGT
The DNA here is from genome assembly GCF_023053635.1 of Elgaria multicarinata webbii. Classification (NCBI taxonomy): domain Eukaryota; kingdom Metazoa; phylum Chordata; class Lepidosauria; order Squamata; family Anguidae; genus Elgaria; species Elgaria multicarinata. Next base: position 14,168,419 of record NC_086180.1, read on the forward strand.
TATGGGGTTCTTATAGTTATTATTCACAAGGAGGAAAGATGTAGCCTGGCGGAAACATCAAAACTGGCTCTTACGGGCTGCAACTCCTTGGCAGCAACAATTCAGGAGTGAGTGAGTGAGTGTGTGTGTGTGTGTGTGCGTGTGTGTGTGTGCAAGAGCGTGCCTGTGGGTGATCCAAAGTGATTTGGGTTAGCACTGGCTGTGCTGACTGCTGTTTCCTATTTATTTGATGAGATCATCAAGTTGAGGCTTATAAAGGCTTATCCATCCATGCATGTAAAACAGATCTTTTTTTCCTTTTTTTTTTTTTTTTTAAAGCGGTTTGGTACATTTCTCCCTCTCTCCCAGCTCCTGCCTGGCTATTTCTTTTCCTCACCACACCTCTTCAGCTTACTTTTGACTAGCCAGGCCCCCATGGCAGCTATTATGTGACGAACCACATCCAACATGGGAGCCATTTTGTGGTGGCACCCACAGCAGTTCCCAAATGTGCCCATGGGTCGAAACAGTTTGGGGAACCCTGCCTCAGGGTCTTTGACAGACTTTTTCACCTCACCTCCTAGTTGCTCTGTTAAGGTAACCATATGAAAAGGGGGACAGGGCTCCTGTATCTTTAACTGTTGGGTAGAAAAGGGAATTTCAGCAGGTGTCATTTGTGTGCATGCATCACCTGGTGGAACTCCATCTTCATCACAACAGTTAAAACTGCAGGGATCCTGCCCTCTTTTGTATCTGGTCATTCTAGTATAGCTCTTGCAGCTCTAACTGTTGTGAGGAAGAGGGAATTTCACCAGGGGCTGCATGCATACAAATGACATCTGCTGAAATTCCCTTTTCTGTACAACTGTTAAAGATACAGGAGCCCTGTCTTCCTTTTCATATGGCCACCTTATGCTTTGTGGCACATAGGTCGAATGCTTCTTTCCATTTTATATATGGGGAAAGTGAAGTTGACAGGTAAATGAGTTACTGAAAGCCATCCAGTATATCCATGGCTATAAGGCCAATGTTATCTCTTGGACTGTATGGGCGCATTGAGCAGGGGGTTGGACGTGATGGCTTTATAGGCCCCTTCCAACTCTACTATTCTATGATTCTCACAAGAACATAAAAAGAGCCACCCTGGATCAGACCAGGGTCCAGCATTCTGTTCACAAAGTACTCAATTAGCTGCCCCAATGGGAAGGCAACAAGTAGGACATGGGTGCAATAGCAGCACTCTTCCACTTGTGTTCCCCAGCAACTGGTGTGCATAGGAATACTGTCTCTGATATTGGAGGTAGCATGTAACCATCATGAACTAGTAGCCACTGATTGCCTTATCCTCCATGAATTTGTCTCCCCCCTTTTAAAGCTGTTCAAATTGCTGGCCATCATTAGGGGAGTGAATCCCATAGTTTGATACAGATAGAAAAAACAAAACAAAAAAACTGGCGGGGGAGAATTATTTACAAGGATGAGCGAGGCTCACCTGAGCTCCCGGAGGTCCACCCCCTTCCCAGGCCAGCCGATGGTGACCAATCAGGGGGTGCCATCGGCTGTGACATGTCTCCGCAGCCAAAATGGTCGGGGCAAGTGCCCAATTTTTTTTCCAGCAGAGGCTCTGGGGTTTGCCCCTGGATGGCTTCGCAATGGCGGCTGCATCATGTAGATGACCTGCTGCTACTCTGAATCTACCCCGGGGCAAACCCTTCATCAAGACAAGCCCCTGGGTGTTAGTAATTGTATCTAAAAGAGTATGTAAGCCAGGGTCATCAGCCGAGGAGCTAAAGAAAGAATATTTGTTAAGGTAGGGGAGAGTAGATTTCAACGTTTGTGGTTTGTTTTTGTTAGATATACTTATTTTTGTTTTCATTTCATTTTCATTTACTGCATTTTTATACTGCCCAATAGCCGAAGCTCTCTGGGTGGTTTACAAAAATTAAAAACTACAATAATATTTAACGATGTACAAATCAACAATATCACAATAACATTCAAAATATACTAATGCTTTGTATTAATGCTTTTTCTGAGACAACAAGGAGCAAATACAGAAGAGTGATCACCATCGTACATACCAATAGCAAAATCAGTGCTCTTAGTGTGGATCCTTTTGAAGCCAAAATGGCACCATTCATACACAAGAGATGAGCATGGGGGAAACCTCAAGTTTTTCAGAAGCACAAAAGACATTTAGAAAAAAAAAAATGGGACGGGAGAGAGAAATCCCAAAACATCCCAATGAGGACTGAGCATGGTCAGTGTCCATGAAATGTCGACTGGCTTCTGGGGGGGTCGGGGGGGGGACGGAAAACAGGATGGTGGTGGATGGTCTGATATCTCCTGAAAGAAGACATGGCTAGATGGAATTCATCCCCCAGCTTCTTTAGCAGACTAACTAGACCACTATACAACAATCATGGCATACTGAAAGTGAACTGACAATATTTTGGGAACCATCTTCTTCTCATTGACCTATTCTAATCCTTTATAATGGGATAACCAACTTTATTTAGAAATAAGTTGCACAGATTTCAGTGGGATGCTGTGAAATAAGAATGCCTATGACTGAAGCCTTGTGTCAGGGCTGAGCCACATGTGACTCACCAGAGCCTTTTGTATAGCTCCAACCTGGTTCCTGTCTTTGGTGAAACCTTCCAACACCCCCTTCCGCCCCAAATCCCAGCAATTCTGCTGGGGAAACAAGGCATGTGGAGAATGTGCACCTTGTTTTGTAACAGAACTTCTGGGTTTCTGGCAGTAGTGTCCACTTCCAGCAGTAGTGGGGTAGTGGTGCGCTCCCTTGCAGGGTTCCTGGTGGTGGTAATGCAGCTCCAATGCCCTGGACGTTGGCCCACCTTTGCCTTAGATGAACTGAAGTGTTCATTCAATGACATCCACTGACTAGGCCTAAACCCTGAGAAAGTTATAGAACGTTATTCTGCTACAATTATAAAACCTTCTTCCTCCAGAGGTTTGCCAAAGTCCTAACTGAACTCATTTCAGAAATATTATAGAACTTAATAGTGCTTATTATTTATACAGTGTCATCCAAACACCTGGCATATAGTGTGTGGGATAAGCAAAAAGACAAAGCCTTAATAAGCTTACAGTCTATGTTTACTCAGATATAACTATTGGTTCTCTCTTTGTTTATTTGATCCTATACCAAAGCCTCGGAGTAGGTAACAATTCCTTAATTATCCTATCCTATTCCGTGATTGTCAAAACCCACTTTGAATGAAACTCTTATGGCATTATATTGCTTCTGTGGTTGTTGCCTGATAACATATACAGAAAAAGGAGCTCTGCAGTGCTGTGGTATATGAAGGAAATTGTCGCCATTTTTCCTTGTGGAACTAAGGCATAGAGAGAAAAAGTCCTTTTACGAGGCAATAACATCCTTGCATCCTTTGGCAGTGAGTCATACAGTGCATCATCTAGTATCTGCATGTCCAGTGAGGTCTCCCATGATAAAGCTTAAAAATAATCTCGTGGAATGTAAGGGGAATGAGTGGGCCAAATAAGAGTGCTAAAGCTTTTTCAAGAGTTGGGTGGATCTTGGCAAACTAGAGTTCCCAGGCATTGGGGGTTGAAGCTGATCCAGTCCTTCCCCTCTTTAGGCAAGACAGGGGATGGATCACACTCCCCAAATCATTTCATTTCATTTTTTTTTCATTTATTGCATTTTTTATACCGTCCAATAGCCGAAGCTCTCTGGGCGGTTTACAAAAATTAAAAACTACAACAATATTTAACAATGTACAAATCAACAATGTCACAATAGTATACAAAATATACTAAATACACATGTACAGCAAAACAAACCAGGTAAGGAAAAAAAAGCCTTCAGCTCCAGCCTTGCTTTAATGTCTGGGGGGGGGAGGGGAGCAGGTGGAATAGCTCACCCTTGATGGTCCAGCATTTCTCCCCCAGAAGCAGCACTTCCCAGCCTTCAGCTCCAGCCTTGCTTTAAAGTCTTTGCATATCCCAGAGTTTCCTGGTGGCTCCAGTTTTGTTGGAGTTCCACACTCATCATCTTCAGCTAGCATTGGCCAACATGGCTGGAGGGCACTCCTAGAAACTACAGGTCATCAGGCGCATTGTAACTGGGACACTCTTGTAAGGATGGTTGTCAAGAACTCCATTTTCTTTTTGTGTCCTACCAGTGTGTAAGTTTCCATTTCGCAAGTCTTGGAATGTCTCTAAATCCTTAGAGATCACTTTCCTTCAAGGGGCTGTAGCACTTTGACAACCAACAAGGATGGATGCAATTCCCCCACCCCCACCCCCACAGTTGTGTTTTTTTTATAAAAAAACCAAAAATGTGATTCAATATGTCTCCAAGAAACCTGGGCCGCAGACTCTGGCACTGATGAAATATTATTACCTGGGAATGAAACAAGGGTTCTATCCACAGGGAAAAAATAAGGAAAAGAAAGAACTGTGGGCAGATTGACTCTTTTAGACAGCTCAAGACTAGACGTTCAATATAAACTATATCACTGTTAAGACTTGGGATGGATAGGTTTTCTTTGTTATTAATCAATGTTTATGTTCCCCTTTAGGAATCTGAAAGACTATATTGATGCTGTTTGGAGAGATTTTATTTTTCTGATAGAAACCTGTGAGAATAGTTATAGAAATTGTTATAATCTTGGCAGGTATTTTTAATGCGCGTATTGGCAGGAATACTAAAAGTATTGCAATTGAACTGCGTCTTTAGGGAAATTGATTTTGACCTGCTTCCTTCAAAGAAATCTAGGGATTCTCATGTTAATTTAGCTGGCGCTAGAATGTGGGAGGATCTATTTAAGTTCAATATCAACTTTTTCAGTGAAATGAGTCCCCTTGATAGTAGTGAAGGGTATGCATGTATTTCTGTTATCCGAGCTAATGGTGCAGATTAAATTCCTATGTACGATGGCTACTTATGGTCAAAAAAGAGGACAAAAGAGGGCACTAATTTACACAAAAATGCACATGCTGATGTATGTAGAGATGCAAATTTAGAAATAGTTATTATAATTTAAGTAGAGATACAGTTCATCTCACCATAATGTGGAAGACCTTTGTGTCTTGCTCAATCTGCTGTCCTGATGCTGTTGATGGACAACTTCAAGGCAGATGAAGCTGGTAAAAGACACTCCAAGCTGCCATGGCCACTTGGGCTTCCAGTGACAATGATGGATCTAGGAATACCCCAAACTATGGACCTGATCTTTCAGAGAGAGTCCAACCCCCATTCAGAACAGGCAATCTTCCAGTCTTATAGGTATCTTCCAAAAAACTTGGATAAGATTAAGCCATCTCTTGTGCGCTCAATTCCATCAAATGATTCAAAAAGTAGTAAGCTGTTAAGATTTGATAATGAGTGCAAAATAGCTAAGAGAATAGTCTACCACACTGTTAAGAAAATTAGGTAAGATAACTTCTTCAACTGTGAGAATGTTCATAAAAGCAAAGAAGGAAATACAAATTCCTACTGAAAAGGAAGAAGTTTCCTTACCAAAGGATTCTTTGAGTTTCTCTTGATGCTGAAACTCAAACAAAGGACAATGCCAACATCTGAGAAAGTGCTCTGTTTTTCAAGATTATAATAATATTATAACAACCAGTGTTTCACAATCTGCTTGGGAACAACATTTCATGTTGATATTTGATAAGACTCTTCCTAATCCAGCTTTACACTATTTTGATGTTAATTTCTGTGATCCATGGCTTTCTATAGTTGATCATGATACAGAGCAGCTATTTATGATGCTCTCTTCTAATGAGGGTCTTGGGAGGCATGGAATTCCTGGAGAGGTATCTTATATAATTTCCTGTTTTCAGTGTTCAGGCATGGGTGCTTAATTATGTAGCCAAAATGGCACTACCCACGCATTTCATGTATCACACAAGTATTAATAGGCTTGGGGGACCCCAAGTTTTGCAGAAGTACAAAAAATCTTTAGGAGAAAAACACCTAAGTGGGGGGACCCCAAAAACAGCCCAATCAGGACTCAGTCTGCTCAGTCACTGGGGTGATTAGAAGACTAACCTTGAATCCTCCCTCAGTTATTTCAAATGAATAATCATTTATTTAGATGCTTCTGATATGGTCATGTTTGCCAAACTGCCTGTGGTTTTGTGGTAGGTTTAGCCTCCCTAATCTTCAACATTATTATACTGCGTCATTATTGTTACAAATAACGAGACAGACTCAGGTTGTGAAACAACTTCTGGCTGGGTTAAATTTGAATAAATACTTAAAGAACGAACTGCAATGGCCTCCAAACACAAAGTTATCTTGCATATTAACAATGCAACCCTATACATATTTACTCAGAAATAGGCCCCATTCAGTTCAATGTACCCTTGGGTAAGTGCATATAGCATGGGTGGGCAACTTGCAGTCCAACAACATCTGGAGACACACACAATCCCCATCAGTCCTCACCATTGGCTATGCTGGCTAGGGTTGAGGGGAGCTCCAGTCCAACAACATCTGGAGGGTCACAGGTTGCCCACCCCTGATGTATAGGATTGCAACATAAAGCTCGCTGATAATTATTGCTAGAAAGAAGTGGTTCCAACTGGATAAAACAAGCTTCATCCACTTAAGCATATGCTAGCTACTAGATGGAAGAACGAACCCTCCCGGTACCTTTCAAAAACATCCTTTTTCTGGGAAGCTCGTGCAGATAAAACTTTAAATATTCCTTTTGGTTTCTGAGTTTCAGGAACGTTTCTGATTCCCAAATGTGCCTACAGGACCAAAAAGTTTGGAGACCCCCGATATACTGATGACCAAAAGTGATGACCAAACTGTAGGTAGCTATGTTGGCCCATTCCCCAAAAGTCACTATAGAGAAACATCTTCATTAGGACCAAAATGTCACAATCATGAGTAAACTTTGAGGTTCTCCAGAATTTGGAAGCTTGCTCTTGACTTTGTGACATGTTGGTTGGTCCTAATACAAATACTGAGACAGAGAGAGCTGACAATGTGAAAGAATGTGAGGGAATCACAGGAGAGGGATGGTTTGGAAGAAGAAAGAAAAAAGAGGGAAGGATTATTTTCTTTAATTATTTTAATCTATTTGTAAGAATGAACGATGATTCCCTTGGCAGTCTTGAATGTGTCTCCGTGAGGGCCCAAGAGGGAGGGAGGTGGAGCTGCAGGCTGAGGTGGCTGAAACTTCACTTTCCTCACAGATAAACAATTCTTTTTACTATAGCCTTTTTTCTTTTACAAAAATCACACAACACATAGTTATTAAAACACAGCGGTATAGAACAAGCATAAAGCAAAATGCCATGTAAATATTATACACACGCACACGCAATTAAAGGGGCCTTAAAAATAGCACATCTAAACACTGGCAGAGAGTGGGCTTGACAGAGTTTCTGGAACAGGCGATCACCAAAAAGGCCCTTTCTCAATTTCCTGCCAACATAACTTTCAGAAGTGACACAGACCAGAGAGCAGGTGCTCTGAAGCCATTCCTAAAGCTTGCATAGACTCATATAGTGCAACCAAACCTTTAAAAAATGTGGCTCCAGGCACTTTAGGGCTTTAGAGATTTGTACCAGAAAGGAATAGACAGTGCAGGATTTGTGTAGTATGTGCCAACTGTCATGCCCCTACTAGCATTCTGGTAGTTGTATTTTGAACCAACTGGAGTTTTCAGGCTGTTGTTAGCCCAAGTAGAAACCATTGTCTAGCCTGGACTGCATGGGGTAACTGAGGTGAAATCTGCCTTTTCCAAATAGGGCTGCAGTAAAAAGGACTCCCGGCATCCGAGGTCTCCTGAACACCCAGATAGCGATGGGTCAGGAAGAATCTAGACATGACTCTTCAGGAGGGCGCAGCCCATCCAAAGTAGCCACACACACCTCTTCCAGATCAGCTGAAATGAGTTTGATATATTCCCCTACACAACTTTGAAAATGATTTATGTAAATCATCTTGTCACTGCAAATTTAAATATTGTTCTGTTGCTGAGAGTGTCATTCTATATGGAAGATTTTGTTTTGAACGTGACATCGAAACCTGAATTGAAACAACACAAACCTAAGAGCTGCAGTGCTGCGTCTGTGGTGTGGAATCCCTTAAATCAACCTTCCCCAACCTGGCGCCCTCTCGATGCGTGGGGACTACAATTCCCATGATCCCCCAGCAAGCGCGGCCCGCGTGCATCTCTGAGGGAGGGCGTGAGGAAAGAGTGGCCATGGTGGCTGGGGATCATGGGACGTGTAGTCCAACACATCTGGAGAGACACCAGGTTGGTAGGTAGGCTGCCTTAAATCGAGAGAGAGCAATTGCCACTGTCACCGTCCAAAAGCTACAATCGCTCCCCCTCCCCCACCCAACGGTAAGATTTCGAACGGTCGCTTCAGAGAGCGGAAAAAAGTGGGAGGAGTCAGCGCGCGAGCCTGGATGGTCTCCTCCACACCCTACACCCCACCCTCCTACCCTTCCTCCTCCTCCTCCTCCTCCTCCTCCCCCTTAGCACGTGCTCCTCAGGCATGGCAACCTCACTTCCGGCAGCACCGAGTGGAGTTGATGGAGGAGGCGTGCTGAGAGGGAGGGGGGAGAAGACGAAGGAGGCAGCGGTGGCGAAGTACACGGTATCTAGAAGAGTGAGAGTAAAAAGTAAACAACGCGCGTGCGCGGATTATCTCAGGCTTTCTCCCCCTCCCCCCTCCCCCCTCCCGTGCCCCACCCTTCCCTTAGCTTGCGAGGAAAAGCCAAGCAAGAGCGTTGGAAGTGGTGAGAGCGCGAGGAGGAGAGGGCGGGAGCGAAGTCCAGCTCGTGTCTTCATCACCGTCCGCCGCCACCTCCTCCTCCTCCTCTTGGCGCGCGCAGAGCTAGCGGCGGAACGTTAAAGGGCGGTGCGCGAGCACCTCCAGCCTCGTTCTGAAGCTGGAGGGGGGGAGGGGTCTCTTCTCTCCCCCCGGCCCCGCTTTTCCCTTCAGAGCTACGTTGAGTGTGTATCTGTGAGGGAGGGAAGGAAGGAAGAGGCGGAGGAGGAGGAGGCGGCGCTGCAGGCGGGGGCGGCCGAGGCTCGGCTTCCCTCACACGGACTTCCCGCTCGGAATGTGAGGCGCGGCGCGGCCCCCGTTGGCGCTGACGGTCCCTTGTCAAGCGCCGTCCCCCCACCAGCCGCGGCCTCGGGCTTCCCAGTGCGGGGCCGGGCGACGGACTGGCTGGCGGTGTGAATCTCCACGCTCCCGGCCCCTGAGGGAAGAAGGGGCGGCTCCTCGGGCGGCGGCGGCGGCAGCAGCTCTTGCTCTGTTCCTCCTTCAGCCACTTCCCCGCGTCCCTCCCGAGCGTGAGACGCTCCTCGCCCGCCATGAAGAAGTTTTCTCGGATGCCCAAGTCCGACGGTACCGGAGGGAGTAATAGCAGCGGCGGCGGAGGACCGCTGGCGGCGGGTTCGAGCTCTGTGGCTGGAGGCGGCCCGGCCGTGGGCAGCAGCAGGGTCTTCTGTGTAGGACGTTTCCAGGTCACCGTGGAGGAGCTGCTGGCGGAAGGTGAGCAGGGAGAGGATGGCTAGGATCTCCCTTTCGGGGGACACCATAGGTACACCCCTCGAGGTGTGTGTGTGGGGGGGGGGGCTTGGAAAACGCCTAACAGCCTCTACACGTCACTCTTGGGTTCCTGCAGGCTCCGTTGGAGTCGTAAATGCCGCTGACATGTTCTCTCTCCCCCCCCCCCCGCCCCAAACTTACGCTATTCTGATGTAAGAATCTCACACCCACTACGCCGGGGAAAGAGAGGTGCTACTACCAGACGCTGATGTCAACAAGACACTGTTTCATCGGTATAACGCACCTGGTAGGGCTGGCCGCCTTGCCTTTTTAGCAAAATCCCAGTGTTGCTCATCTAATAAAAGGCAAGCCAGGGTGTGTATACATTGGACTTGACTTTCGAGCTGCACAGGACCAGCGGGCTCTTTCCTGAGGGAGGTGTGAAGTGGGGTGTAAGTCCCAGCGTTGTATTTATCCTCTGGGAATAGGGGGAGAATCTTAGACACACTAATTAAGTTAAGATCCTGCTCCCTTTTTGTTTGGCCCGGAGACAGCCACCAAAAAGTCCATTTCAATTGGTTTTATCTTAGTGGGTTCTGTAGGCCTTTGGGCAGTGGAGTTAGGAGTTAAGTCCATTAATGGTCAGATTCAGACTCTGGCTGTAAGTATCTATTTCTTACTATTATTCAAGATATTTATAAGGGTTTTTTTTTAGAGCCAATCCCTTACATAGTGGCTTTTAGAAGAAGAGTGATACAAGATTATTAGACACTTTAGTGGTACCAAATGCATGAACAGTTATTTTGAATCATATGTTCTAGTTGCATCCTTGAGGAAAAGCTGTGGTGAAGAAATAAGTTAATAAGGCCCTCCTAACAGCCTGAAATGAAGGGGCTAAGAATACACAGGCTGGAAGGTAGTTCCATAACTGTGGGGCCACAATCGAGAGGACCCTGTCCCGCGTGCTTGCCAACCTAACCAGTTTTAGTGTCAGGTACTCAGACGGCCTCCGAAACAGAACGTAGTAATTGGGCATGGAAGTATGGTACAGGTGAAGGTGATTCTTCATTTAACCGAGTTCAGAATTGCTTTGAATGTTAACACCGGAATTTCTGAATTGGGCCTAGAAATGGACTGGCAACAAGTTCAACTGGTGCAAAAACGGTGTTGCATGCTTAGATTTTCTAACCCTTCTTAACTCAGTTTTATTTCTGATGAACATATTTAAGATCAGGTGCTGTGTGTGTGGAGGGAGCCTTCCCTCTTCAGGTCAAAACACAGAAACAAGCAGGAGTGTGTGTTTCCTTGGAGTTGCTCTGGAGTTAAATCACACTAATCCTTATGGGGGAACGGGGATGAGTGTATATTATGTGCAGTGTGTACTTGAGTTTGAAGGACAGTTGCTTCTTATATTACAGATTTCATTTAGACACGTTCTCAAGTCACACCTGTAATTAAAATAATGAAATTGAAAGGATCTATCTTAAAATAGTGGTTTACAGGAATATTCTTGTGAGCAAAAATCTAATTGGGAAGTAGTCCTGAAACTTTGGGTTTGACTATAACTATATACGTGTATTGCTTATCTTGCAGTAATTAAAAATGGCACTAGTCCTCAGGCAGAAGAAAGGATGCATTGCCTCTGCTTTTGGGACATAGCTTAATCTTATAAACAACTTGTTTTCTTTCCTGTTTTTATTTGCTTTGCTTTTCTGAGGAGAAAGGTGATATTCCTTTCCAGGTTTGCAAGCACTCCACTCATCTAGGGGCCTTACCACTGTACATAAATCGTGAGAGTCTGTTTAGGCGGTTTTGTGAGCACATCTGTCATTTATGACTATTGAATCCTGTAAATCACTTTGCTGTACTGAGACTTTTTCCTATCATCTACCCTGATGACATTGAGAAAAAAAATGAATATGTATTTTATTATTCTTAGTACTCATTTGCCAACCTACATAAGCTTCAAAGCCTGCAAGTTTCTCTCCTTTTCTTAGGATTTAAGAGATGCTCTTTATAAATAATGGCTGTTATTTGATTTATAACCCCTCTTCCTTCAGGGCTGGGATATAAGTTAAATCAAATGTGGAATCCTTTTTAAGGACTTGTTCCTTTTGGAGTATCTATTTCTAAGTTTGAGAACCGCTGATTTGTAAAATGTCTATAAAACTCTTATGGGCTTGTTAGAAGTATTAACCTAAAAACTATATCTTGTGAAGTTTTCTCAAAAGTTCCCTTCCCTTCTGTTGATTCACCTGAAATCCTATCCCCACTTGTAAATGCATAGACATCTTTCTACAAATATCTCTTCCTGTGGTCATGCAAATGCTGTCCTCTGTTACAGTCATAAATGCCAATACTTAATATAGATATCTTGTGTTCTTATTCAAGTTAGGAAAAAGAGGTAAAGAACATGTACTTTGAGCTAAATAAAATAAACTTCCTTAACTTGGAGCAGCTGAGCATTCTTCAGTTCAGAAATACTGATCTACTTCCTCCATGCACATAACACCATACATGTTGGATCTGAATTTATTCAGTAGAGCCCTGTTTCTCCCACTGCCTATATATATAGATATATACATACACACACACACACACACACACACACACACACACATATACATGCAGGCAGCACATAGGATGTTACGAGAAATGGGAAACGTATACATATATACATATATTCATCCAACCCTTCCTCTCTGCCTGTGGAGTTAAAGTCTCGAGATATTCCTTACTTATATATATTAACATTTTGTTTAGTAGGTTGTAATGTATTTTGCTATTGTATTTTATTAGTTTTCATTAGTAATCTGTGATCATACAGAAGTTCTGAAGTAGGTAATTAGCCCAATTATATAATGTTTGTGATTACCAATTTTAGTGAAGGGCCTCTTAGGGCATAATCTGCCACCTGCGAAATATGTAAGGAATGTTAGCACTTTTCTGTGATGCTCTGCAAAAATGTCTTCAAGTTGCACTGTATAGGATGATGCAGTTTATTCAATTTGAAGTTTAGAGAAGCAAAGCTAATTGTAGCAGTGTTTTTCAGATGCATTGTAAATAGTTAACTGAAAGTGAATGTAGCTGGCATGGATTTAATTTTGATAAGTTGTCCAAAGGGTATGATCCAATCAAAGTTAAGCACTTAAGTCCTAGTGACTTCAGAGAGACAAATTTAAACATGTCCCATTGAAATAACTGGAAGGTAGAGCTGCTTAGCATTGCCTGTATCTGCCTTGAGAATGAGGTATCTTAAACTCATCTTTCATAAATACGTTAGAACATTTTCAATTCCCTTAACTGGATTGAATGAGTTGCAAAGTAGTTCTGGGCAATTTTCTGTCTTGCATGGCTGACAATATTTGAGTTGTCATTGCAAAACTGAAACTGTATATGTTAAAATAAAGGAAATACTGATATGTGTGTGCATGAGGGCGATACGTTCCTCTATAAATGGCTTCTTGGCATTTGATGATCTCTGGGGTTCTTTAGCTTCAAGATTTATCTATGTCCATGTCTTCTTCCATATAGCTCACTTGCGTCACACCATGGCTGCCTTGTCATTTATTATTGGTTGAGAGGCTGACTTTAGTAATCCTAAACACTCCTGCGACTAAGTCTCATAGTTTGATGGGAATTACTTCTGAGTAGGCATGCATGGAATTGTGCTGTTAGTTGATTGAATTCATACATCGTTTATGGCTTCTTGGTTATGGTATTATTGGATTCGTTTAGAATGGCCTATTGCAGAAGATAAAGTTTACATTCCAGCTTGGTAAATAAATGCTAAGAAATTCAGTAGTGCTATGATGGCCAGTCCTGTGATTCTTTATAACTCTAGTCAGCAACATGTTTTTTCAAAAGGACCAGTTTTAGAAGGAAGAGAGAGCCAGTGCCTAAGCCATCACTCCCATGATGATGATGATGATGATGAGTTGTTTCCCACAGCAAAAAGCAGTTTCAAAATTACTTGTATACAAGATACATAAATCTATCATTAATATAACCAAGTGGGGTGGAGGATTCAATATAAAACCTGTTTGACCTGCCAGCAAGTTCTATTGTTGCAAAACCCACTTACATTTATACCTCTTTCATCTCCAAATTTGTGTGTTTTGTTTTGTTTATATATTTATATGAAGATTTATATCCCCCTTTCTAGTGTTTACACACAATTAAAACCAATTCTAAAATACAAGAACAGTAAATAAAAATAACTAAAATAAAACAGTCAGCTTCAGCCGATAATCAAAGACATTGGATAGGAAATTATCTTCCTGGTAAAATAAAGGCCTGCTAGAATAAAAACATTATTACCATCTGGCGTAACAGCAAGTGAGGGGGCCAGCTGAGCCTCATTGGGCAAAAAAAAATATCCATAATTTTGGTGTGACCACTAAGAAGCCCTTTCACTTGTCCACATCAGCTGAGCTTCCATCACAGGGCATAGAAGGACCTTTCCCCTCAATTTTAGGGCATGTGTAGGAAGAGGTTCCTACAGTGCTGACAGCTAGGAAACTATGGGGTTGGATTAGCTCAGAGGCCTTTAGTTGCAAACCCTTTAGTTGCAAATGGAGGGCTTTTTAAACCAATGGTCTCAATCATTATAACGCAGCTTCATACTTTCAGATGTTGTTAACCGGTGAAGAAACTGCTGCATTGTGATGCAGTAGCAAGTGAATCAATTTTTTAAATGCATTTCAAATTCTATTAGTAATCTATATTGGGTTGGATCCAAATATATATATGAGCGGAAGGAGCTTCCTCATTTGTGCTGTTGTACGAACTTTTGAGTAAATAATTATTGAACCTGTGTTGCAGTATGCTTGCAACTATGTGTCAGTACACACAGTGCATGCAGTTTCCCTGTAGAAAGTAAGCTCTGGTGGCTGGGGCACATACAGTTCCTAAATAGAAAGTCACAAGCACAGCTGCACTGTAAGCACTGGACTGAGAAGTAGGAACTAGAGGGAAGAGCTAGTGAAGCAAAATAAAGCATGTTCTTGTTGCTTTTGTTTGTTTTGTCTAGGATCTAGGCTCGGGGTCTCCAACCTTTTTGGACCTGTGGGCACATTTGGGAATTTAAGATACTGCTGTGGACACCACCACAAAATGCTGAATCAGTTGATTGCTTCTTTGGCATCTGCCTTTTGTGTCTATGAATCTTAGTCTGCTTCTTAATCAGCAAAAACATTTGCTTTGTGTGTATTGGACAACATCTCTTTAATAAGGGATTGTCTAGTTCAACTAATTGCTGGCAGTGCAATTCTTTTAAACATACCTTTTGGCAATGTCTAGTAGTTGCTTATTTTTATAGGGAGGTTACCTGCTTCATGGAAGTTAACAAATAGCGTAAATAGATTTTCTGTCCTCTTTTGACAGCTGAAAGACTGATACTGCAACATTGGAAGGATAAACACTCACCTTCTATAATGCAATGGATCAAGGACCTTACAACATTTTCAGTATTTGAAAGAGTAGCATATAAGATGCCACCTTCAAATGGATACTTATTTGGATGTTTGGTCCACATTTGTTGAAGTTCATGTATAATTGCTATATTTAATTTTGGGTGCCCATGGGCATCATATTAGGGAACCCTGATCTAGACATTGGACTGGTTTGCCACAAATAATGGGTTAATTAATTTGTTTATTAACCGAAGATTTGCCATGGCACATGCCTGGTGGGTTCTGCAGCCATTTTGAATATTTACTCCCTTATCAGAGGTTGCTATGTGATGTCTGAACCCAGACACTATAAGTTAATTGTGGATTAAATAGCCACAGTTAACCTACAATTAGTAGTTAGGTGAACTGTGGATTATTTAATTGACAATTAACCTATAGTGTCCAGGTTTAGCCGTCAATGCGGAATGTGCTCAGCACACACCACAGCAAATCATGGGTTAAACGTCTGATTTGCCACTGTTACATGAAAACTGTCCCAGGGCTGCTATAATGTTCGAATTTGCATTAGGAGAAATTCTGCAAATTGGCTTCTACAGTCGCTGCAGACAATTGTGAATTTGTGACCCTAAGGCAGAAATGACCAAGAAGCAGGTTTGGGAGTTGAATTCACATTGATTTGAACTAACCAGTCAATTCTCTGTCTGCCGGCTCTATTCACTAACACTTAACTGAGATGCTATCTGAAATATGGTGTCCTTTCTCTTAGTTTATTTATGACATTTGTATGCTATATCATAAAACATTACCTGGATGGCTTACAATAAATTTATACATCACTTAGAACAAATAGATTCCAATTTTCTACTTTGTTCTAATGGTTTATTGTTTAGCTCTCTGGACTTTGATGTGCAGATACGTTTGATGCTCTAAAATCTCATAGTAGGTTTTTCTTTTAGATCTGGTGTGTAGAACCTCAGTCCTGAGGTGCCATTCTTGCCCTGTAGTCTTCTTCATATGGCCATTGCCTCCTTTTCTTGACCACTGATTGTTGGTGGTTTCCATTCTGAAAGTTTGAAATGCTGCTCCTAAAGTTTTAGTTACTGGCAGTAAGAATTGTGAGCTAAAATAGACTTGTGTTGCTTTAGGCCCTACCCACCACTGGAACCCTTGAGAGCTTCTCCAAATGAATTCAGCCCTTGGGATGAAAGAAGTTCAATACCAATCTTTTAGAGCGAAGCAGCTGCATATGTCCTGGATGGGGAAAGCGTTTTTTTTTAACCTTCCTTAGATAGCTTTCCGTATTTAAATGGTCCCACATGCTGCTACTTGTCCCATGCTCCTCCAAGTGCCAACTGAGTCTTGGCCTGGGAATCCCTGCTGTTATCTTAATCACTGATTGGAGATAACGGGGGATTCTTCTCCTGGACTGGGAACAGGAGAAGTGACAGGCCCTCAGATGAAACCTCTATGGGTCAGATATTGACCTTCCTTCAGCTGCATTTGGTCTCTAAGTTGGAGGTTCTGCACCCTTGGTGTAGGGCAGTTTTAATTAAATACAATTGCAATTTACCTGAGAAGTTTACTTCACCTTAATTTTGGGAAGGATAGATTTTAAAATAATGTTTAAAAACTGATTTAAATATATATTTAAATCAAATTATATGTATGGACATTATTGTTGAGCTAAAGTATTTGCTTGCAACTAAATATGATAGTAGGTGTGTAGATGCCCTAATCTAGACCTTTAGTCATTTAGCCTATATTCCAATTGTATTATAGAATTCATATTGATCTTGGAAGGAACTACACATAAAAAATATCCCACAAATACACAAGGTGTTTTTGAGTGAGAGACAGGGGTGGGAAGTGTGAGAATTAAAATGAGGACTACAAATGTGCTAAATTAGTTTCAGTTTCTTATTCTTGTTTAGTGTGTTTTGAGTACCGTTTAATTGACATATGTTGCATCTTGAAAGGAACCCCTTTGAAAGAATTGTTCAATTTGTGGGCTGTATTGTTGCAACACACTTAAGTTAAAGCTAAAGATGCTGCCAGATTACTTTACCACCCCCAAATTACTTTACCAATTTGGGGGTGGGGGAATTTGTTTTCCTGCAACAGTACCACACCTGAATAGACTTGGGCCTTACATCAGGGATAAAGTAGACTTTCTGTAAGGTCTCCATAAGAAAAGAGGCTTCTGGAATACAAAACACATTTTGGAATGGGGGTGTAGAATTGTGGAAGATATCTATCAAAGTCTTCTAAAACATGAGCTCAGTGATTCAGCTCATTTCTAATCAGAAGTCACTTCTGGTAGTGGTAAGCTGTTGCACCCTACTGCTATCAATGTATAACAGCAGTTACTAGGAAATAATGTCAGAACTCTTTAGTTCTTGGATTTAACAACAAGATTACTGTTTTTTAATTAGAGGCATATCAATAGAGTGAAAGCTTGGATGTGGGGCATCAAATCAAGAACTGAGTGAGGTGAAGGCAGACAGCATACAAGAATTGTTCAAAGAGATTGAAGTTTAGGAGGAAGGTAGAATGATTGTTAGATGGCAAATGAATATACACTGTAGATATGCTGAAGCTAGAGATGTAAATAATAAATCACAGTGGAGTTATTGCAGAACTACATTCAAAACTGATCTAGCCCAAGAGTGTGAGGTATGATTTGAGAAGTCTTAGATTCAAAACTCTCCTCTGTCAGGAGCTCATTAGGTAGCCTTAGAAAAGCAAGTCATTCTGTCTCAGCCTCCCATGAGCAATATGTAGATTGGAGTAATTTATTGGGTTGTTACAACTTGAGAGAGCATCTGTGAAGCTCTTGAGTATTCAAAGGGCCAAGCTAAGGGTGCTTTCTAGATAGAGGTCTCCTATCACTACCAATCAGAAGGTATTGTGCAGCAATTCCGCCTTTTGTCTTTAGCAGATTTTCTGCCGCAAGAAAAAAGGTGGAAGAAGCAGTGGAAAACATGGAAGGGTTACAATTGAAAGAGGATGACATCTTCCCTGCTCTAAAATTTTGTGAATGAGACAGGGCAACATTGCAATAAAAGCCTTGTCTGCAAGCATTCTAAGTACAGCTGTGCCTTGTCTCATATAAGGGGGGATTAGCTTTAAAAAGCAAAAAAGGTATTTGGGTGAGGTGCTAGATATTCCCTATGCATACAGTTAAGTTTTTCCACGGATGGCGCTTTTCAATAGGCTCCAATATCAAATGTGTGGACAGCTAGGAGAAAAGGGCCGTTTGAATAGGGCCCTTTACCCCTGCTTTATACTTGATTGGGGCAGGTGTGCATTTAAGGAGATATGTCTGCTCCTGTTGCATCTTATTTGGCCGTATGATACTAAATAAATGTTGCTCTTCCCATATTAAGGGAGCATCTCAATGTGAACAAGCTGAGAAGAAAAAAGTCCTAATGTTCTGTAACATTTTGATACTTTAAAAATGGTTTATTACAGCATTACAGCCATCTCTCTATATTGTAAACATAGCCATTAAATATGACCTGGGGAAAATTTAACAAGTTTTATAACTTTGAGAAAACATTTCCCTACGTTTATAGAATCAGTCAGACATACAAATTGAAACTAACTAAAATGTCAAAAGGTTTGGGGCTCCGATATTGGCAGTTTTAATTAAAGCATTTAAAAAAACAGAATTCAAAACTGTTGTGGGTTTGCAGTGGATTGGCTTTAATGTCTCAGTGTGATCTAACTTTTAGATCACAGAAGACTTGTGTGGCTCTAAAATTTAAATTAGTAATGCAAGATAGACTGCAGTTCTTAGATGTTTTGAACTAAATCTCCCATAACTCCCGGCCATTGGCTATGTTGGCTGGAACTGATGGGAATTGTAATCCAAAACACATGGAAGGTATGAGGTTGCTTTTCCCTGGGTTAGAGCATAGGGGTCCAAACAACTCTTTCCCCAGGTAGAATCTGTAGGTAAATATTTGAAAAGATCCCTGAGCTTGTCATACAAAGAGCAAATCTGCTCTGTCTTGACCAATGAGTAAGAGTAATCTGTGTGCCTCTAAATCTTAGAGGTATTCAGTAGCAAAGCCCAACAAATCAGATCTTTGTGCAGTACTGTGTTGGTTCTTAGAATACTTGTCTGATCTTTAAGATATCTGATTTTTATTTACAACTATAATAAGTTTCATACTTGAATAATGTATTTGAATGCTCTTAAATTTTAGGATGCTACACACTCACTTTAAAACAACCTAAAATTTATAGTTTGACCATAAACAAGTATTCCACTTACTTGGGAGTAAGCCCCATTGAAATAAAATGAGTCTTCTGAGTAGTCATGTATAGAATTGCTCTGTGAGGCATTTTAGAAGTGCTTTTTGGTTGCTTGAGGTGATAAAAATCAGTTCTTCATGGTTTCTGCGTATCACATACATGGTCTCTGCACCTGTGTGTGATTTCGGGAAACTTCTACAACTGAGGAACTTTGACAAGATAACTCCCCCACCAACTCAGTCCATGTGTCCCTAGTGGGTTCTCGGTTATTTAGTTCTCTTTTGACCACCGTTGTGGTAGCCTTGTTGGGGAACATGTCTGCATTCAATCAGTCTAGCCCTGCTGAGGATGTGTCTGCCTATACAAGTGTTGGGGTTGGAATTGCCCATAGTCTAGCTCAGACCTCACAAGAAACAGAGTCTTGTCTAATACAATCTGGTCCAATCTGCCCACTGGGCGGGGGTGGGGGAGGGGAATGATAGCTCCAGTATCCCTTCCCCTCACAGCTAGCATGGAAAGAACTGCGCTGGCTGCTTTCAGAGGTCAGGAACTCAACCTCGGTTTTAGTGCATGGGGCGGGGAGGAGACTTGTGGGGCCGGGATACGAATTCTCCTGAGGCCCTTCCAACATCCTTCCCTCCCCCTCTGTTGCGCCTTGGCTAGATGGGCAAAAAAACTTGTCTAGCGAAAAATGCAAAGTGAGAGGATGGGAGAGAAGGAAGCTGGAGAGGCCTCCGCCGTTCCTCCAGCCCTTCATAGGATGCTTGTAAGCCTCTGAGTTTGGGGGTTATGATCGAGGGTACAACCCATAGAATTGCACCCTAAAATATATTGTCAGTCTAGTAGGTAACACTTGAGTAAAGGATGATAGAGAAGTGCAGTGCAGCATTCTGAAAAATGTCTGGGTTGTCCAGATGTGATTTTACAATTCATTAAGATATTTCATAAAGTATATTTTTCAGAATTAGGTAAGGGAGGTGCATGAGGAAAGGGGATTGATTACAGAAAAGAGCATATTAATGTATATATCCATCACAGAATAAACAGCAAAAAGATAAACAGGTGAAGTGGACTCTACTTCACAAAAGGTTATGCCATAATAAACTTGTTAGTCTTTTAAGATGTTTCAAGCTACTCTTTGCTGCAGCAAAATTAACTCTTTTACCTCTCTAGAAGTTGTGTCCATTATAGATGTGCTTTCAAAAATCTTGACCAGAGCAGAATGGAGAACTTATGGATCAGTAAATTGAGGCATGTAAAATTTTCATAGTTCTTTACATCTACAGACTAGAGAAATTGTCCTGCTGGCTTACATCTACTGTCCTGCCATGTGCATGCTTGTTCCACTTGATTTTATACAGGAAATGTAATTAATTGATCCTGTTAACTTTGTTTTAATAGTCTATAATATACGTTCACTATACTCTTTGTAGAGTGTTTCATCTTCTTTCTTTACCATTTTCAAAAGCTATGGGAACACAAGTCTTAGCTATCTCCCTCAGGCTTCCTTAATCAGAATTAGAAAACGGAGTAGAAGTAATGGCTTTCTAGCACTTAGCTTTTGTCTGCTATTGTATAAGAGGAGCTGTATCAAACCAAAAGCCTTATATAGTCCAGAACCCTGTTTCTCATAGTGAAAGAGATGCAGTAGCTCTCACCTCCTTGTTTCCAGCAACTGGTATTTAAAAGCATGTGGCCTCTGGGTAGTATATAGCCATCATGACTTGTAGCCATTTTTACTCAAAGGTAAATCCCACTGGATTCAATGGCGCTTATTTCCAGGAATGTGTGTAGAAGATTGCAGCTTGAATAAAGAAAGCTGCACACTTATAGAACTTGTACTATGTTTAGTATTTTACAGATGTCAGGTGTCTGAAAATGTAGCTCAGCAGTTTCAAAAATATAACATAAATGTTAAACTGCTTTTGCACATTATAATTTTAGTTCTTACTGTATAACTACATATGCAGAAAGAACGTGTCACATCGATGTATGGCATGACTTGACTTGAGTGTCATGTCAAAATTTCTCATGGGGTGCAATGCTGTGAATAGAACTTGCAGTGTGGGGAACTACATTTTACATTATTTGGATGCATATTTTAAGGAGATAAAAGTCTGATGTCTGGGTTTTGCATAAACTTGAGTATTTCTCCAGGTTTTATAGTAAGGAAGGGATTAAGGGTAGCTAAAATGCCCTCAGTTCTCTGGTAGAAAGGGTTTTGTTGTATAGTAGATCCTTTATACCACATGTGGGCAACCTGCTGTCTGTGGCTATTCTTTATGTGGTCTGTTGAATCACTGGGTGCCTTGCCCACTTGCCCTACTGCTTAGCTGGTCAGCTTTTATTATTATTGCTATTATTTACATTTCTATATCACCCCATAGCTGAAGCTTTCTGGGTGGTTTGGGGGGCAAAAAGCAGATAGTGTGGAAATGGCAGTCCTGATCAGCATCGTAGTGTGGGGGTTGGGAGGCACTTACATTGCTGAGAGGGGGGATTTCTGTGATGTGGGAAGAGGCCTTTACCTTGCCTTCTGCCCCTTGCCCAATGATCTTGATGAAGATAATTGCAGCAGGGAATTAGCAATCTTGAGCAGGATTGCTGTGGGGAGTATTGAGTTTAAAGCTTCCCCTGGGATCAGGATCAGGATCACTGAGAAGTAGCGGGGGAGAGTTCAGAACATTTCCCTCCTCTCATTGATTCTAATCAAGATAGCTGTTTTTCCTCTACTAATAGCAATGAGAAAACAAGGATCTAGGTCAGGATTTCTGGGAGAGTGTGTGCACACAGGATTGTGGCCCTTGGGCAAAAAGATCGTCTAGCCTTGTGCTCTTAAACTCTTAATCCCCATAATTACTTTAAATATTGAGCAATTTGACAACGTTTCTTATATTTTACATAGTTATATAAAAACTATTGATTCCATTATTGAACAAAGCTCAGTGTACAATTTTTTTTCTTGTCTCGCAGAACAAAAAAACAACTCTTTGATATTTTTCTGATTATTGCAATATAGAATCTGGTACTGTGATGGATTTAAAGGTCTCTGTGTTAGGATATGTTGCCACCTAATGGTAAAAGAGTAATTATGTAGATCTCTACTTCAGTCGTTTTCAGACTGCTCCGTGGAATCCTATTTGTTTCTCAATGAGAAGATGAAAAATAGTGTGCAAGCTTTCTGAAAAACAACCTGCCCAACCTTAGTGATCTAGCCTTGTAACGTGCAACCACAGCGGGCCAATTCAGACAACACTCTAAGCCATGGTTAAGCTTCTAACCCTTTTGCATGTTAGTGAGTGGGTTTAAACCATAGTTATGTATCCACCATGGTTTGGTTCACATGACATGCTAACTCAACGCTGTTCAGATGACACGCTGAGCCATGGTGGTTAAGCATTTTGAGCTAAACATTGTGGCTTAGCATATCGTGTGAGCCATGACCTAGCATGTCATGTGAACCATTCCTAACCATGGTGGCTTCATAACTACAGTTTAAACACACTAACTAACCATTTGCCAAAAAAGGGTTAGTGGTCTAGCAATGGCTTAGCATGTTGTCTGAACAGGCCCATGATGTTTAGCTCAAAATGCTTAAATACTGTGGCTTAGTGTGTCAGCTGAACAAGGTCATTGGAATGTTGTGTTTTCTGGTGCACATTTTAATTTGTTTATTTTATTCAAAGATGTGTTTATTTTATTTATTACATTTTTTATACTGCCCAATAGCAGTATATAAAAAAATTAAAACCATAATAAAACAACCAACAGGTTAAAAACCCAAATACAAAATACAGTATAAAAAGCACAACCAGGATAAAACCAGGCAGCAAAAATGATATAAGATTAACAGAGTTAGAACAGTAAAATTTAAGTTAAAATTAAGTGTTAAAATACTGAGAGAATAAAAAGGTCTTCAGCTGGCGACAAAAGGAGTACAGTGTAGACGCCAGGCGGACCTCTCTGGGGAACTCATTCCACAGCCAGGGTGCCACAGTGGAGAAAGCCCTCCTCCTAGTAGCTACCTGCCTCACTTCCTTTGGCAGGGGCTCATGGAGAAGGGCCCCTGTAGATGATCTTAAGGTCCGGACATCCTTATAAAGAATTTACAGTACTTAGAGCAGCTTATTACAATCAAAATACCACAATCAATTATAAAACAATATAAAAACAGGCTCAGAAAATAATAATAATAAAGCTCTAAATAGGGTTCACTATATGAAACCGTATTTGTACAGGAAGACTAAAGCTTACTGAAAAAGTAAAGATTTCACCAACTGATAGAAAGCAGCAAGGGAAGGGGCGAAATGAGTCTCATGGGGCAAAGTATTCCATAATGTGGGTCCAGCCACTGAGAAGGCCCTTTCTCTGCCACAGGCGAGATACAGAAGGGCCTCTCCACCAGATTTTAGGGAGTGAGTATGTTGGTAGGGAAAGAGGTGGTTTCTAAAGTATCTTGAACCCAAGCCATTTTGATCTTGATAGGTGATCATTAACAATTTCAATTGTGTTCGAACAAATTTGCAATTAGTGCACCTGTTACAGGATGGATGTAAGATGGTATTGTGGGTAGGCTCAGGTTTCCATGTTCTGAACCAATTGAAGCTTCAGAAGACCCTTGAAAGGTAGCCCCATGTAGAGCATATTGCAGTAATCCAATCTGCATTTAAGTAATGTTTTGGTTCATTTAGGACTGCCAGGTGGTTCTTTTACAGATGATTTAATCCGAAAATAATTCTCTTACGATAGGAAGCTTGAACTATTTCTCTAGCTGAGTAAGTGTAATTTGTGCTAAAGCTTTTGTCCCTTATTTGGGCTTCAATTTTTTTTTGAGAATTTTAAGCACTTTTAGGTTCAAATTTCCTAGACATTTGGTAGGAAATGTAAATACAACTTTCTTTCAGGGCGGGTTGATCAAGGTAATATAAAATTAATGATCAAGAGAAAAGACTGGTTTAAATCATTATGTCAAGTTCCCACTGATACTTAATATTGTTTAAATGCTACAAATTCAGATAGTACAAATCTGATCACTAAACCATGTTATTTCACATCTAAACAGAGTATTATTTACACATGGTTTCATTCTTCTGTATGTCACATTGCATATTTTACTTTCTTTCTTTACCCATATAGCACATGTCTTTAAAATGTTCTTATATAGAGGGAGAGTTCGAACAACACAATAGTCAACCATGTGTTAATAGTCAACTCCATGGTTGACTATGTAGGAGGTACTCCCCACACATCATGATAATAATTGACTGTGAGTTGACTCTTAACACTTGGTTGAATGTTGTAGCTGATCCCCGTTCACTCTCACCCCTTCTCTGCCCTCCGATTGAATGGCAGTGCAGGTTCCCATGAGAATCCCCCTTTGTGCTGGGTTCCCCCACTATTAGTACCTGGCAGCTTGCGAGAGCCTGCATGGGCTCTCTCGGCAAACTGGAGTCACACTCTGCTCCTCCAGCTCTGTTGTGCAGCCGTGCTTCCTGAGAGGTGCACATCCCATCCCTGGGTGGGGTGCTACAATCGTTGGCTCCCCAGATGCTTCCTTGGAGGTGCATTTGCCCTCCCTGGGTGGGGCGCCCTGATATCCACAAATGCGCTTCAGAATGGAAGCCCGTTTGTGGATATCAGGGTGGGGAGAGGGAAAGCTGCAGGAGAAATCCTTCCATCCGCCTCAAATTCTCCTGCAGCTTGACTTTACATGTCAAGCTGCTCAAGAAATCCTTTCACTTCCCTCGCCCCACCCAGGGATGGCAAGTGCATGTCCCGGGAAGCACGTGGGGAGCCCCCGATTGCAGCGCCCCACCCAAGGACAGGATGCGCTCACCCCAGGAAGCTGACATATGTCTATGGAGCTCCGCTGGGCAAGAGCGGCAGGAATTTATGCTGCTCTTGCCTCACGACTCTTTAGGCATGTGAAATGGAGTCAATGGAGCCTGCCACATATTTTTCAACTGTTCATGTTGTTGATACTTTTCAGCCCTAGGATATGGACAATCTAGTTTGAGGTTCACCATATGATCCTTGCCCATCCTGGCTGTTCAAATATGCCAGAGCTCAGTTGGAGATATTTATTTATTTATTATTGCATTTATATCCCACCTTTTTTTCCTCCAATGAACGCAAGGTGGCATACATAATCTTCCTTTTCTCCATTTTATCCTCACAACAACAACCCTGAGAGGTGGGTTGGGCTGAGACTCTGTGACTGGCCCAAAGTCACCCAGTGGGTTTCCATGGCTGAGTAGAACCCGGATCTCCCGACTCTCAGTCTGATACTTTAGCCACTACATCACCCTGACTTCAGATATGGACTTCAGAGGTGGTTAATGTCCCTTCGAGGAATGGTGTGGTTCCTACTGGGGCTGTCACACATAACACAGCATTCAGCAGCAAATGGTGGGTCATTTAATCCAATAGAAAGAGAGGTAGGCTCTAATGTGGAAGAGTAGAAAAGTTTTAAAACCTCTCTTTTTATTGGTTCTACATAGTGTTTTTCCTTCATCATTTTGACGGGTCATTTAATCCACAATTTGCTGGGGATGCATTGATTGTATGAGCCACTTCCAGATTGCAAAACAACTCATGAATGCTCCATAAGATTCTTAATCACATGGAGCACCTTCACAGATATAGGGCACTCTGCTTTAGATCGTCACCCTACACAAGTACAAAGGGATGGAAACTCTTGAGGAGGGGTGTTGGGGCTAGAGTGCTCCTTCTCCTCACATGTTGATTCTACACAGATTCTCAATGCCCAAATAGCACCAGTTTAGAAACTTGAACTGATACAAAATGTGTCTACTAGGAGCTGGGTGATAGGATTGTGTGACACTTATATTGTACCAGTTGCACTTGCTGACAGTGTGTTTCTGGGGCCAGTTTAAAGAGCTGGTGTGGCCTTTAAAACCCTAAATGGTTTGGGTCCAGTTTACCTGAAGGACTGCCTTAAGCCATACTAACCTACTGCACTTTGAGATCAATATCGGTGGCCCTACTTGAGTGCCTGCCTGTCATAGAAATTAAGTTGGCAGGCACAAGGGATAATGCCTTCTTGGTAGTAGCTGCTTACTTGACGTTTTGATTAGATTATTTTTAGCATTTTTTTAATTTTTATTTTGTAGCTTTAAAGTTTGTATGGCACCTTGGAAGAGTTTCTCCTAAAATACAACTTCTAAAACTGAGGGTAGTAAAATTAAGGATAATTAGAATGCTGCTAATAAATTTACTGTTTTTAAATAGTGAAACTTCAGTTGTTTAAACAGGTGAACTTGTTTATGATTTAGTCTCTGTTCTTTCAGGTGGCTTTTCTACAGTGCTCCTTGTGCGCACACATGGTGGCATCCGGTGTGCATTGAAACGAATGTATGTTAATAATGTGCCTGACCTCAATATCTGCAAAAGAGAAATAACAATAATGGTAAGTAAAATCATTGTTACATTATGAATTTATGCATTGGTTTGTGATTTTAAATGTTTAAAATGTGAGTTTGTTACCTCCGCTCAGGTTACTTTGAAAGGCACGCATGAGCTGCTAGATGGGGCAGTATATTACAATTTGAGGAAAAAATACACTTTAAAACAGCATTTCTCGTGGTGGGGGAAATATGTACTCCAAGATTCTAGATTAGTTCTGTAATTTATTGTTATTGTCCAAAAAGAGGTTCAAACATATTTCAAATGTGGGTGCTGTGAGTGTTTTCTAAGATATGTGACAAGTCTTCAAACTGTATTGTAAAAAAAAAAAGCTTACTAGAGGTTATCATAACGTTGAGAGGCAGCACACAAATTACTCATGTTAATTTCAGTGGATTATTGTGAAAGCAATAGTAAATCTTTAGTTGTCTACTTTTTTTAGATCTTGGACCTACCTTAATCCCAACCTGTAACATGGGGCCCAGTTTAATGTTGTAATGCATATGTCCCCTGCTCAGTTCTCTCACTACGTTTTTCCCTTGGTATCTTTCTCAGAGCTCACCTACATTTAACAGTTATTCATTCTCCCTAGGGATCCCATGGAATTGTGGTTCTGGTGGTGAGGTAGAGATCTCTCAGAGCTTTACCACCTACATCAAACTGGTATTATTTGGAATGGAGAAGTCATGACAATTGAACTAGTATAGAATTAGTATAAGTTTTTATTGTAAAGATTCTAAATGTTTTGCAGTCTCTCCTCCCATAACCACCTTTCTACTTAAAAACTCCAAAGCCAAATGTTGTGCTACTGGACCATCTTGAGCCAAACGTTAACCTACTTGAGGGTCTTCACCCACTAATGTCAGGGTTTGACAAATTAATTCAGGAGAGACTACTCTGAATTGATTTACAAGTCCTTTAGTCAAGATGATCATGAGAAGCAAATGTTCAGGAATTTTGGGATGCTGCTCTGATTAACTTATCCCATTGGCTGGTCTCATTGTAGTTCTTTCCTGATTTTCTCTACTTTTCCCCCAAACTTTTTTTTTTTTTTAAAAAAACAAGCAAACTAAAAAACCCAAAACTTCTTTGCACTTAAGAGTGTTTTTCCTGTTTCAGAAAGAACTATCTGGACACAAGAACATTGTAGGGTATTTGGATTGTGCTGTCAATTCTGTTAGTGATAATGTGTGGGAGGTGCTGATCTTAATGGAATACTGTCGTGGTAAGTAATTTTTTGTAATTTTAAATATAAATAGTTCCAGGAGAATTGAGGGGCTACCCACTTCCTGTTTCATTTGCTGGAGCTCCTGCACTTCACCTCTTTGAGAAAGCAGGAGCAAAACGGGGCAGCTACACCTTATTTATGTATTACATTTCTCCCCATTAACACTGTTCTGTGTTTCCATAGTGCTGTGCTAATGGTGATTATTTTTTTTATCACACAGCTTTCAGAAAGCAGACCTGGATTGAACAGGACTGTATTATGGGGGCTGCAGGTAGTGCTGTCTAGTCTAGTTATTCCGTCCTGCTCTTTCAGAAGCTTCCCATCTAAGAGCCTGATCAGGTTGACACCTTAACTTCAGCAATACTGCAGCTTCAGATGCTTTTGGACTGTTCTCTGGGAGCGATTATAGAGTTGATAGCTCTATAATACTGCAAGGGAGAATGAGGCCTCTCTAGGGGAGCCTGAACTAGATATAGTTTTGGTATTCTACCTAACTATAAATGGACTGTGTTTTCAGTTAATTTGTTTTCATTGTAGAAAGTAGAGTGTACAATTCTATTCTGTCTTTGAAATGTTGAGGATATTTAGTCCACTTTAAATTCCAATACACATCTCAAATGTCTCTAATGATCTGTGAATAATCTTACTGAAAAACCTTCAAAGAGCACTCCTGAACCAGTGTAAACATGCCTTTCCTGCTGGGACATTATTGCTTTTATTTTGTAAAGTGCCATGCATAATGATAGTGCATAATAATAATAATAATAATAATATTGTCTCCCTTAATTGGTATTTAGCTTATGCAGTGCTTCGCAAAGGAGATCACTTTCATCAATGTAGGCAGATGCCTGGAGAGATTTTTTTGCTTGGTAATCAAAACTGGTAAAAAGAAAAAAGAAAATTACTTGAAATTGGAGACACAGGCCCAGTTTGCATGACAGATGGGTTCACTGTGGGTTGTTTAACCTCTGATGGGCCGTTCTGTATGCCTGGTGCCATTTTGAATATGCAACCCCCAATTGGGGGGTTGTTGTGTCCAAACCTGGACACTGTGGGTTAATTGTGAGTTGAACAACCCTCGAGTAACCCTAATACAAACCGTTGGTGAGCCCAGTGTGTCATGCAAACTGGATCACAGTGCTAAACTTGAAGGTACTATCCAGCCAAATATGAATACTTTCATTCCCATTTCAGTTGGGAGTGTGAAGCATGTGGTTAAATTTCTCCATTGAAGTCAGTGTGATTTATGCCCAGTTCAAATGTAGAGACAGCCCATAGGAATGAGCGTGCTCACTGCCTCCTACCTGCTTGCCACTTCCACTTTACATCTGGTTTCTCAAACAACCCAAGGTTGTTTGATGTGATGGCAGAACCTATATCTCTGGGGTGTTGAGGACAAACAACCCCGAGTTTGAACTCATGGTTTGTTGTTGGGTTAAAATTCTGGGTTATTTGTCCTGCAATGACCCAGAGTTCTAGGTTCAGATGGCGCATCAAACAATCCAGGAATGGGAGGTTCCTGGGTTGTTTGAGAAACAACCCATGAATTGCCATTATGTCAAGGGGCTTGGCATTTTGACCTGTTTCACCCCACCTAACCTCGGAGCCTGATAAGCCTGCTGCCTGAAGACCTGTGCTAGAAGGAGTATTTGGTGGAGAGGAACTAACATCAATGGTGTGAGCATTTCCACCTGCTTTGCCCCACCCACTCTCACCATGTGCATTTCATCTTGGCTAATTGTGGAGAACCCTCATGTGGAATGGAGATTTATTTATATATTTTAATATTTCTGCATTATGCTTTATTCTTTCCCTGTTTATTGCTCAGTTGTTTATTTTATTTTATTTGTACTGTTTTATTGGAAATTGTATGTATTAACACTTGTGCTATGTATTTAACTGCTGACATTATGGTTATTTGTAATTGTTTTATTGCATTTTTGAATATTGTTATATTTATTGCCATTTAATATCTTGTAAATTATATTGCGAGCTGCTTTGGGCACAATTTTGTGGAAAAGTGGCATGCAAATAAATGATGATGATTACACGTGAACCAAGTCTTAAAGTGCTTAGCTTTGTCTGGAAGTCTCTTGATTTTGATGCTGCTGACTGAATTGGCAAAATCTGTTAACACTTCAAAAGTTACCTTGCTGGCAATTACATCTTAATTTCATTGGTCTAGCTTGACCTGCAGGAGAAATGGAACAGAATTTAGTATAAGACTTTGATTCAGTTTATTATTAAGCCATATAAAAGCTACACTATTTATATTTTCTTGTGATGGTCTTTCTCTATTAAGTATGATACCCTGAAGATAGATTATTTGAGCTCTTCTTTTAAAACGTAGAGCTGTTAGCTGTTCAGAATGTTAAATGTTTTAGTGTTCTAAATAACTAGTGTTTCCATTCTTACAAAATTGTATCACATCTACCCTGTTAAGACCCTCTTTAAAGCAATACTGTATTATTATTTTTCTTTCCTTTTGTAGCTGGGCAGGTAGTGAATCAGATGAACCAGAGATTGCAGTCAGGCTTTACTGAGCCAGAAGTGCTAAGGATATTTTGTGATGCCTGTGAAGCTGTTGCTAGGCTGCATCAATGCAAAACTCCCATTGTTCATAGAGATTTGAAGGTGAGAGGAATCATTGCTGTTCTTGGCTATGAATGAACGTTCCCTTATTTGGCTCCTGTTTTCTTCTTAAGTATGACAATGCTAAATTTGAATCAGCTTTAGATACAGCTGCCCTTCTCCTTTTCAATTCACGAACTTGCAAACCCTTGATGCAGACATTTTTGTGGGGATGGGTCAGGGATTGCTTGTCGACACAGTTGCTCCCAACATCTTCTGTTTGGTAAAAGCATAGACTCTTCATTCTGGCTTTAAAGGCTACTTACCTTTAAGGCTAGGAGAGAGTGAGCTCCTCTGTAGTTTGAAAAGTCCAAATATAGGCAGCTCAAATAGCAAGTTATTTTTGGGAGAGGTACAGGCAGATTGCGGGAGAAGGCATGAATGAGTGAATCTCCATAATGGTTTTGAGAGGGATGGGCAACCTTTTTTTCTGTCAAGGGCTGCATTCCGTCAAGGAAATCTTGACAGAACGCATGCTGGAGTTGGACAGGGCTGAGGCCAGTGTTGAGCAGGGCAAGAGCCAAAATGGTGGTGGTGAATCTCTTCTTTCTCTTTTCGGCCATCCTGTTTCTTTTTTCCATCCTTTTCCTCTCCACCCAGTAGGCTGCTGCAGGAGGGACAGATTGCCCTTGCCAGAGGTCTGAGCTGATCATTTGCAGAGGGCTTTTGAAATTAGGCTGAGGGCCTCAGGTTGCGCACCCCTGGTTTAGAGGATCTTAAACTGTTGGCTACACCCTGAACACCAGTACTTTTTCTTGGGGGAACCGACATTCAAAGTTTGCTTGTGTGGAATGGTAATAGTAGTCTTTGTGCAAAACATGTTGGCTGAACACACAATATTTTGGTTTGTTTATCTGGTCAGTAGAGAGCCTTTAACCATAGAGTATAAAGCTTATGTGCATATAACAGTACCATAAAGATATACATCTTTGGAGAGCGTCAATAAATTTGGTCTCCAGTATCGTTGCTGATGTGTGAACACCGTAGGCACTGCTTATCTGTCAAGTTGAGGATTAAATAAGTGAAAGATCCCTTGCTTGAAATGAAGGAGTGTCTTTGATTTGTATATATGTATGTGTTTTAAATTGGCTTCTTTCTTTCTTTCTTTCTTTCTTTCTTTCTTTCTTTCTTTCTTTCTTTCAAGGTTGAGAACCTTTTGTTGAATGACAGTGGGAACTATGTCCTGTGTGACTTTGGCAGTGCCACTAATAAATTCCTTAATCCTCAGAAAGATGGAGTTAACGTAGTTGAAGAAGAAATTAAAAAGTAAGTTGCATTTCTTAAGGCAGCTATTTAACGCCAATGTTCTGACAATCCTAGAATTAACTTCATAATAACATTAATAGAAACACATACTTAAAATGCTTAACAATTTTAAATACTGATTCCGCAACGAGTATTTTAAACTTCATAAGATCAACAAAGATCCCATTTTCTCTATCTGAATACCAGTTGGTGTCACTGTGTCCAAGTAGAATAAATATTACCTCTCCATGACTATGGGAGTTCCAGATTTTCTGTCTTCTTCTCTTATATACATACCGTTATGGTAATCCTTTTTGTAGTCTCTCCTTACATGGGCCCAGTCCAGGAAAGAAGATTAGTTCAGTCCTTTATTACAAGTTGTTGAAGCTTTTCCAGCCCAAGGAATTCCATTTTGGTGACGCTCTCTGGAGCCACATTTCAGTATTGGGTGAGACCAAAGGCAAAAGGGGCAGGGTCCCAAATATATACTAGCATATTTAAACTTAAAGCTCTAACTGCCAGTAATGAAGTCTTAGGAGAGGCATTTCAATCCTTTTGAACGGGGGAAAGCTGCACAAAAGCTGGGAAAGGAAAGAGGTTGGGGCCAGAGGAAGGGCACATAGCCATCTGGAACCCCAGGAGGGCTGAATTTGGCCCATGGGCCTGAGGTTCTGCACCCTGTTACACTATTTAACACTAATTTGTATATGTTCCATGACTAGTGGACTGCTTGGATATTACATTATGGTTGAGTTTTGAATTTCCAGTTTCCTTTTTCAAATTAGAACTTTCCAAGAATATAACCTAATTAAAATGAAATGTGTTAGTGTAAGTTGAGGAAACATTTGACCTCTCTTAGGGCACAATCCTATGGTCCCTGGGGGTTTGCCCTGGGGCCTGTAGGATTTTTCACATCTCACTTTCTGAGAGCGGAGAGGGAGATCTGACTTTGCAAGCCTTCTACTGCAGTGGTGGAAAGGTCTGCAGCTGTTGTTTTTCTGACGGAGAGGGCACAAAGGAAACAAGTTGGGAGAGGCTGTGGATCCACAAGATCTAAAGCCCTCCTTACGTGCTCCTGGAAGGTGGGGAAAACTATGCCAGTCCTGGAGCCGGTGTAGTGGGGGGGAATTTTTTAAAATCAAAAATATTACTGCCTATTGGAAGTACTGTTGTAAAAACAACAACACAAATTCAAAGTGGGGAAGCCTTTTCTCTTCCACCTGTTGATAAGAGCAGGCAGGGTACAGGAAAAAGTAGTTCATCTGCCTAAGCTTCTCCCTCTTCACTGCAGCTTTCGTTATTTTCTATTTTCAAAAAGAAGCCTTTTGTCCACAAGGCTGCTTGGGTCAGTTTGATAACCTGATTCCAGAAATGGTAAATGAGTGAAAGCATGTCAAATGGAAAGAAAAGTAAATTTTATTGCAAGTTAGCTGGTTGCTAAAAATACAGTTGCAGTAAAAAAAAAAGGTATTCTGCTTAGTTTCATACTGAGTATTAATTGAGAGAATAAGATTGTACATACTACAAGATTCTGTGTTACGGAGAGAAGTAAAATTTACACAAATATAATGGATCGGTCTAGTTTACATGTTACAGTTGTATACAGTGCAGAAGGAAAATAATTAATTAGAAATGTCAAAAGTACATCCTACCGAGATACATTACATTTTGAATGCTTTTTCAAGTCACTACAATGAATTTTGTTGCTCTAAATATGACATCACTTAACAGCTCCGACTGGGCAGTAAAACCACTAATTACTCATGTTTGAATTTCCTTCTGAATTTTAACAAGAATGATATTTAGCTCATGGTTGGTTCCAAGTACATTTCACACTCCAGTAAAAATGTGTAAGATGCTCCAGCACTAGTGAATTACACAAACACTTCAAAGGATGTGCCTTCTATGTCAAATGTAGAAAGTAATAGGGAGATTGGCTTTAAAAGTTCATAATTTTTCTTCCATTTTGAGGATTCTTGTTTGGAATAAGAACTAAAGTGCAATGTACCCACCAACAGAAATCTTCCACTTCGCATGGTGATAAACCAGTTATAAGCAAATTAGTGTTACCTCTTCGACTCAATTTTAGCCTTTTGCCTTCAGTGCTAATTCATATTGCCCCAGTATTCATATTGCCCCTTCCCAGTGAGTATCAAGTGTTTGCTCTTGTTACTTAAAACAAGTTACTAATTTTTGAATTTACATTTAATCTTTATTCCAATTATTTTCTCTTAGGTATACTACATTATCATATAGAGCTCCTGAAATGATCAACCTTTATGGAGGAAAACAAATTACTACCAAGGCAGATATCTGGGTAAGGAAAACTGGATAATTTTGCTATAGTTAATAAGAAGTAATTAGTCCTGTGAAGAAATACATTGGGGAAATGTCGTTATGAGGTTGGGTCCAGACTTAATCATAACTAAGAATAGACCTATTGTAATCAATGGGACTTAAGTCACACTGATTTTAGTGGGTCTACTCTTAAGTATGACTAAGTCTGAATTCAGCCCATAGTATTGTAAAGGCTTTATAAATAAAAAAATGAAATTGCTAGCATATATTCAACCAAATACAGAGTAAAATACATCATTTCACTTAATAAAAAACATCATGATCAGTTATTTACTTAACGTCCTTTGTTCCAGTGATGGAATTTACAGAAATAAACATTTGGATCCAATCCAATATTTTTGTAGAGTGCTTAAGATGAAACCACTCTCAGTAATTCTACTGTATATTTTAATGCAAAAAATTAAGGACCTTACCTTCTGTAAAGCTTCATTGGGCCAAAGCGTAGCAAAATATTCATATTAGGAAAGCTTTGTGTAATGAGGGAGCAGATTTGACAGAACTCCCCTTAATAAAATTGTGTAAACCAGATTACTGATTGAAGTTCAACATCGCTGTCAACAAGTGCCAAATGAGATGGCCCTATTAGCAAAAAACCAAAACCCTACCCCAAAAACATTTTAACAGTCTTGCTATTGTTTACATTTATTTAATAAGCTTTGAAACACCTTTTGCTAATTAGCGTGAAATCTGTGATGTTTGAATTATCATTGAAATGTTAAGTTCTAAAATGTTGTAGTCTTACATTTAAGTTGCTGTGGCGAAATACTTGTTGGTGCTTTTCTCTCTAACACTATGTTTCTCTTCATAGGCCCTTGGCTGCTTGCTATATAAGCTTTGTTTCTTCACACTTCCCTTTGGTGAGAGTCAGGTTGCCATTTGTGATGGAAACTTTACGATCCCAGACAATTCACGCTACTCCCATGGTACACATGGTTTAATAAGTAAGTAATTGAAGCAACTTTCCAATGCAGTTTTGCTTAGATTCTACATAATGTACTGAACCAAAACAGATTATCTTGGATTGTAGATTTCATTGTCGAGAACTGTACTCAGTACATCTGTAGCAATAGCATGTCTTTGTTTTCATGCAAGGTCATACCAGTTCTGGTGTAAAAGGCAAGCTATTCATGAATTGAGATAGTATTTGGGGAAGGAGGAACTTAGGATGAAATGCTCTGGTCCCCAAGAAGGTATAGAATTTGGATCTCTATCTCTGAGGGGGGATTGAGAGAGAGAAAGAGAGAGAGAGATCCAGCCTCAGAGAGGGAGATCTGACCTTTGCAGTTGTGGAGAGGTCTGCTCTGGAACTCCAGCACAGAACAAAATGGGAGGCACGTCAGGAGGTGCTGTGATGCATAAAAGTCCTCCTGTTTGCCCAACATGGCCCTGGAATGGGAAAAAAGCTACACCAGCCCTGGACCTGGAGTAATTTATTTCTCTCCTGTTTGGATAGTATGTAGGAAAAGGCAGTTTCTCCACTTTGGTTTCTCTCTCTCCAATAGGTTTAGTATATGGCTAATGGGTTTTAACTACTCATTTGGGGCAACAGTAGAATAAATTGACAAACAAACATTTTTATTATTCAGCACCTCAGTGGGCCTGTTTAGATGACATTTCAGGGTCTGTGGTTAGCGAAACAGTGGTTCTCTGGGGTTAGCACTAACCACAAGCCATGCTGTCACACAAGACACCATAAACCTTGCCCATTTCCCAGTTTCCTAAACCACACATTAACCACAAACCTTTCTGCTGAACTCCTGAGTCCTCCGAATGCTCCACCCCATATTCCAGGATCCCTTGTGGTACAAGCCCCTTAGTGCTTGCCATTTTAGGTCCGCTTCTTCTCTCATCAGCCATTCGTTTTATGCCAAGTGCTTTGAAGCTGATGATCGCTGCCTCCATCGCTGGAGAGGACATTCGCTGTTCAGGAATATGCATTCCTCCCCCTCTCTCACTGGCCATGACAGTCACCGGCAGATTCAAAACCATTTACAGTGCAGAGGCACTGTCCTGTTCACGCCACCATTTTGAGAGGGTCGCCCACTGTACTTTACACTGGCGGCCATTTTGAATGGCTGCATCAGCACAGCAGCGGAGATCAAGCTTGCGAGCGAGCTCTATGCGCCGCTAACGCTGCTGCAGAACAGCATTAGTGAAGATGGTCTGAATGTGGTTACAAAGTGACCAGGGTTTTGCAAAATGCATCACACAAGACACCCTAAATCCTGCTGCTTAATCAAAAAGTCTTAATCTGCAGGGTTTAGGGTGTCGTCTGAACAGGACCACAGCGACTCTATTCAGACGACATGTTACACCACGGTGGTTAAGCATTTTGAGCTAAACGTTATGGCTTAGTGTATTGTGTGAACCATGATTTAGGATGTTGTGTGAACTATTCCTAACTATGGTGGCTACATAGCCATGGTTTAAACACGCTCACTTACCATTTGCTGCAAAAGGGCTAGTGGCCTAACCATGGCTTGTCATGTTGTTTGAACAGGCCCAGAGTTGTAGCTCACACAACACGCTAAGCCCTAATGTTTAGCTCAAAATGGTTAACCATCATGATTTAGCGTATTTTCTGAACAGAGCCAGTATCAAGTTAATTAATAGTCCACAGATCTTCAGATTTCCAAAACAACTATAGAATTTCATACAGTCATGGAAGGGAAACTAAACAAATTCAAGGAAGTCCACTAAAAATATATTTACAGTCAATTCTTAATAAGCAAGATTGAGACTAAAGGAAAACAACCTGTAATAAATAAAAACAACCTGTTCCTTACCAACTCAGCAGAAGCAGTTCTTTATGGCTTGGATTACAAACTTTGCAACTAATTCAGTTAAATAATAATGTTCTCTTCCTGACTTCTTTATCATGGTTACACAATCAAGGACAAAAATCTGGTTCTTTGATCTATATAAAAATAACACAATAGCAACACATAGAGTTTCTAACTCTTAATTATCACCCAGATATATACTGTTCACATATGGAATGCCATAGAATCTTCCTTCTGAGATGGCTGAAGGAAGAACAGTCAATGGAACCTTATGGAACTATAGCAATCCCCAATTATAAGTGAGACTAAATTTTCATAGCACATGTTATCGAGCTCTGATAATACCTTTAACCCTCTGGGATAAACCAGTGCCACTACGTAGCTCAGGGGGAAAAAAACTATATTTGTTTTCCAAAGAATTCTTCCCAGTCACTCCTATAAGAGTCTTCACACACTAAACATAACAAATTAGAATTATCCTCAGTGAATAATAGAAATCTCAAGTCAACCCTTTCCTTCTATTGAAATGGAATCAGCTTCTGTCCTAATTATTATTATTTATTTATTTATTTATTTATTTATATAGCGCCATCAATGTACATGGTGCTGTACAGAGTAAAACAATAAAATAGCAAGACCCTGCCGCATAGGCTTACATTCTAATAAAATCATAATGTAAAATCATAATGCATGTAAGCACTACTGCTTACATGCATTTGGGTAAACAAAGTATTTTATGCAAAAAATAAATAAAATAAATTGGGACAACCAACTCACATTAAGAATTTACTGCTACAATCCATGTTTGACCCCAAACAAAATTTGTGCCAGGAATTTAGTATAGAAGACCTGTAAAGCATATGGACAAAATTGCCTTCTTTTGTAATCTAACTATAGACTTGGGATTGTTGGATGCATTCTTGAAGCAAAAAGCTTGAGCTGAACAAGGTAAAGAAGACTGGCGACATACCACTCCCTTAATTCCCCAACATCATATCTCTTCCTACTGATGACAACACTAATAGGACCCCTCATCCCTCCCCAGGTTAGCTAATGAATCCCTCAGCTATATAACAAACAGCCATTGTGACTGGAAAGACCCCCCAAGCATCCCTCAATCCAGTATACCTCAGTTAAGCTAATAAACAGCTCAACTAGTACATATTCAGATAAAACTTTTTGAAAGCTCTAGCGTTATACTAGTAAAAGGGCCACTAAATGTTTTTGAAGGGCTACTAAAGTGTTCAGCAGTCTCACATCAGAGGAGTATGCTGCCATGTTTCACCTGGCAGGAGATACAATTAGTCCATGGGGTGGTGCTTGTCTTCCTTCAGGTCCTGGCTTGTTCCTTGGTGCAACAGCAGTGGGAGATCTGAGGGGGTAATGTTGCCAAAAAAAAAAAAAAGTCATGCCCTCAACTGAACTTTGCAGCTGTTTGCTTTTTGTCTGTCAGCCCTCAAAATTAACTAGAAAATCAACTTGTGAAACACTTTTATTGAATTTAGTTTTCTTATTATAAATCTAGACTTCTAATTTTCTTGTTAGAAACTTAATTTGCTGTAATCTACAGGGTATATGCTCGAACCAGATCAAGAACGGAGACCTGATATCTTTCAAGTATCTTATTTTGCCTTTAAACTTGCCAAAAAGGACTGTCCAATATCAAACATTAATGTAAGTAGATCTGTATTTGAATCTGGCTTGATACAATACAATGTTTCAGTGTAGCCAAAAAGAATGGCAGTGATTTTTTTAACTTTTAAAAAATGAGAATTTTTAAACTTTTTTAAAAATGAGCCATTTTACAGCATATACTGAGTTTCTTAACTGACCCCAGAATAGTTATTTTAAATGGATATTGTCTGTTTTTGTTTGTGTTTCATGCTTTTTATGATTTTAAATTTTGTGTATTTCTTTTTAATATTCACTGTTTTTAACTTTTGTAAACCGCCCAGAGAGCTTTGGCTGTGGGGTGGTATATAAATGTAAATAATAATAATAATAATAATAATAATAATAATAATAATAATAATCATTCTCCACATCTTCAAACACATAAATGAGTTTAAATTGGTTCAGAAACTTTAGATTACCTTTGCACTGATAATATTGATAAAACACCTCCTGATATGCTTTGAAAATACTAAATAAGTTACCATATTTTTATTGATCATATCAAATACATCGTACAGTTATGTATTTCACTTGCTGTGCTTGCTCCCAAGAGTTGTTGAATGACCAAGTTAATAGCTTTTCAATAGACTTGGTTCCCACCAAAAAACTATGCAAAATTCAAGAACATGGTAGAACAGAAGAGTATTGCTCTAGCAACGATCTAGAGAACTGCATGGATAATTTTGCAAGCTCCGCAGGGTTACTGACTTAATCCCTACCCCACCCTATCCCAGTAGCCTTTCTGCTCCAGGCCATTGTTGAAATTTAGGGAAACTTCAAATGCTGTATGAGGGCTGCTGCCAGCTTCACAGGCAGTATGTAAGCTCTTGGGCTTCCTTAATGAAATGTTCTGGATTGTGGCATAAAGATTGGATCCAGACATCGTTCTATGTAGAGTAGATCCATTGAATTAAGCGGCAGTGATTTTGATGGATCTACTCTTAAGTATAACCAACAAGTGTTTTGTCTTTGACCATGTAGGTATTTAAATGTAGTCTGCTATATTGGTTATAGAATTTCCTATCATAGATTTAACAATGGGGGTTAGGGAATGTAGCATTCTCCCCCCCCCCCCCCACTCTGAAATTAAGTTCTTATTGATGATTTAATGCCGCTCTCCCCATTTAAATAGGGAAGATGGGAACCTGTAACATAATTTGTAATACATTTATTCCTTCACTAGTCAATGTTCTAAGGTATGTTCCCTGAGTTAGGATGGGTGAACTTTTCAGAGACTCTAGTTCTATATCTTGGTTCAAAATAAGAGAACATCAATAATCTGCAGAATCTGCCTTATGTGGTATGCCTGAGCTTTGGACCTTTAATGACATTTGGTAGGAAGTTAGTGAAAACCTTTGTTTTTAGGAAGGTTTGTATTTGGCTTAGGTTTGTAGATTAATGTGGTTTAACAGTTTAACATTATAAAAAATATTTACTGCTATTGTTGGTGTATTGCTGCTTTTTTCCTACTGCTATTTTAGGGTCTTAATATTTTTAGAATTGATGTTTTAAATTGTTTCTTTTTTTGGTTTTGCTCACCTTGAGCTTTTTCAAGGAAAGACGAGATATAAATACTTTAAACAAAAATTAAACGGATATACATCAAGACAATCCAAGGTTTGAGTACAGGCTTGTTATAGCTAGCCTGCAATAGGACTTTCAGTAGTCTTGAAATATTTATGTTAAATGTATCTCTTCAAATTTCTAAAACCAGCCATTAGAACAAGAGCATACTTTGCATCTGTACTTCTTAGAACACTATGCTTGAGTGTACACCTTGTTCTCGGATGAGACCTTCGCTCCAAATATGCTTTGTGCTCTGTGGAAGAGGATTATACTATCCTAATGGACAGTTCTTCTTCGTGGTCATCTATGCATTCACACATATGGGCTTTGCGCCTGCGCAGAGACCAGACCGGAACCTTCTATAGCTGAGTGGAACGTTTTTGGCGGGAACCCCTCCCCCACGCTACCGTGCATGTCCATGGGGTTCCCGCCCTTACCTCAGTTCTTCTTCGTCCGCCATTGTGCACAGACCTGTTTAACCGAACCTCTAGCGTTTTTCTTATTAACTTTATTCTCTCTTTTACGATCTTCTTCGTTTTTCGATCTTTTTCTAAGACTCTTCTTACTACTTTTCTTATATTAAAATATATATATATATATATATTATTGTAGATAGTTTTCCTCAGCGACTTCGGTCGCGTGAGGCCTGTATGGCAGTTGAAGCCCCGTTTACGAAGTGTGTGAAGTGTGGGGCCAAGCTTCCACCTATTGACGGACACTCCCTCTGTGTCCTTTGTTTGTGCTAAGGCCATATCGTTGAGGCCTGCCATCATTGCATGTCGTTTACAAAACAAACGAGGAAAAGCAGAGCTGACGACCTCCCTCCATCTTGGGGGGAAAAAGCTCTCAGAGCCACGGAGGCTCCTACTATGGATAAAACGGCAGTCAGTAAGTCCGTTACCGACAAAACGGCAGCGAGTAAGTCCGTTACCGACAAAACGGCAGCCAGTAAGACCGTTGATGACCGTTGCACTGAGGTGCCTGAGAATTCCAGAGCGGCTAATAGGGCTCAGATACCCCTAACGCCTGGACGGTCACTGGTGAGTTCCGCGGCCAGGAAAATCTCCAAAAAAGGCCCGGGCTCCCAAATCTTCGACGATCGACAAAACGGCAGCCAGTAAGTCCGTTGATGACCGTTGCACTGAGGTGCCTGAGAATTCCAGAGCGGCTAATAGGGCTCAGATACCCCTAACGCCTGGACGGTCACTGGCGAGTTCCGCGGCCAGGAAAATCTCCAAAAAAGGCCCGGGCTCCCAAATCTTCGATGATGGACAAAACGGCAGCCAGTAAGTCCGTTGATGACCGTTGCACTGAGGTGCCTGAATATTCCAGAGCGGCTAATAGGGCTCAGATACCCCTAACGCCTGGACGGTCACTGGCGAGTTCCGCGGCCAGGAAAATCTCCAAAAAAGGCCCGGGCTCCCAAATCTTCGACGATCGACAAAACGGCAGCCAGTAAGTCCGTTGATGACCGTTGCACTGAGGTGCCTGAATATTCCAGAGCGGCTAATAGGGCTCAGATACCCCTAACGCCTGGACGGTCACTGGCGAGTCCCGCGGCCAGGAAAATCTCCAAAAAAGGCCCGGACTCCCAAATCTTCTTCGGAAATGGAGCGGCGGAACCGGCTAGGAGTCACTCTACTCCTCCTGCCATACCGACCGCTTCGATACCGAGGCCTCCCTCGGTATCGAGATTCCAGCCGCTACCGAGGGCTACGGTACCGACGCACCCTCCCAGTCTATCGGAGGGCGAGTTGCGGGATTCGGTTTCAGCGGCCTCTTTCCGAGAGCCTACCAGGCCGTGAGAGGTTCAGGGACTAATCCCTCTACCGCCTTCGGAATGGGATCGATATCGCCCACTTCCAGGGTGACCACCAGTACCCTCAAGAAGAGTATTATGCGCACCCTTCGCTTACATCGAGACCACGATACCGACGGAGCATGTGTCATCTACCGCTGCCTCCACCGCCCGCCCACCAATGTCCACGGTGTCGACGCCTCGACACCGTACACAGCCATCGGCATCGACTGCCGCGGTTACCACGATACCGACGGAGCATGTATACCTCCAGGTGGTTACAGTATCCTTGCCTGAAGAAAATTATTCATCGGATTCTGAATTGGGGTTGTCGGCTACTCCATCGATGCCTTCACCATAAGATGAGGTTCATGACAACGACCCTTCTTCCCCTTCCGACGATATGGTCAGATCTTCTGACCATATGCTTAGAATGGCTCAGGCATTAGGACTGGTGACCCAGCACCACATGCTTTAAAGCAAATGGCTCAATTATTCTGGAAAACACCGGCTATGTCTCAAGCCACATCGTAAAGGCTAGAGACCCTCTATCGAGTCTAACAAGAAAATGTACAGTTTCTGGTCCAACATCCCAAACCTAATTCGATCGTAGGGAGTCGGCTCAAGGCCGCTCACAGAAGGCACATTCTGCACCCGTGGACAGAGAGGGCAGAAAGTTGGACCTTACGGGCCGGAGGATTTACTCCTCTGCTTCTTTGGGCATCAGCCTACGAGGCTACCATGGCACGATACCAGCTCTTCCTCTGGGAGAAAATAGGATCACTAGGTGAACATCTCCCAGAGGACAAAAAAGAGCGGGCATGAGTCTTCCAAAGTGAAGCTTCAGCCATAGCCAGGCAACAAGTGTCGACAGCGCGACACCAAGTTGACTGCCATTCCAAGTCGATGATGGGATCCGTGTCCTTGAGGAGACATGCTTGGCTCCACTCCGCTAATCTGGCTCATGACACCAAAGCCAGGATTGAGAACATGCCTTACGATGGCGAGGGCTTGTTTAATAGCAAGACGGACAAGACCTTGGACTCTATATACAAGGCTCGCACAACAGCCAAGAAAATAAGTTTCTCTACTCAGCCTGCCCAATACAAGCTGAGACGGTGAACAAGACCGCCTGCTCAACAACAACAGCAGCGGCCCTACTATCAAAGCCAACAGAGGCAGCAACAACAACAACAACTCCAGAGTAAGCGGCCATATCAGTCTACATTTCAACAAGACAAGCGTCAGCCTGACTTCACCAAGAAGCAGCGACTTTGACTTCTTTGTCCCACGTCCACCTCTCTTTGCGAACCGCCTAGCACCCCATTACCATCAATGGGAGTCAATGACATCAGACTCCTGCGTGCTCACTATCATCAACTCGGGGTATGCCATCGAGCTCGATGTCCTTCCGCCTTCTTCGGGGGTGAAAGTAACGGCGCCATCCTTTCCTCTGCTTCCGGAGGTACAGACCTCTGCTATCGAAGAGAGCCATCTCTCCCGTACCCGCAGAGGAACTCAACCAGGGTTTTTTCTCGCGCTACTTCACGGTCCCGAAGAAATATGAGGTCTTCGGCCGATCATGGACTTAAAGCAGTTAAACAAATTCATCATTCCAAGGAAGTTCCGTATGACAACGGTTACTTTTATTCTGCAGCTCCTACACTTGGACGATTGGCTTCTGGTAGCGGACAGCAGTTGCATGCTCCAGAAGGACATTTCAATCACCCTCAACCTGTTGGACTTGTTGGGTTTGTGGATCAACGAGGAGAAATCCATCTTGACCCCACATCAGAAGCTCGACTTTATAGGGGTAACTCTGTCGTCTCGAGATGTGAGAGCATACTTACCGTCGACCAGAGCGAACACCTTACAGCAGTTAGCCATCGATACCGAGAGCCGCCGAAAAGTTTCGGCATGGACAATTCAGAGACTATTAGGCTTGATGCAGTCATCAGGTTTGCAAGACTCAGAATGAGAATATTGTAAGCCTGGGTTTTAAGAACTTTCGATCTTCGAAACACTCCTTCGGTAACGATCACGACGGATGCATCGTTGATCGGATGGGGAGCACACTGCGACTCCCTCACAACTCAGGGCCGTTGGCCTCTTTCCCAGAGGGAACATCATATCTACCACCTAGAACTGCTAGCGGTGGAGAATGCAATAAGAACTTTTTCACAATTGATCGAGGGCTGAATCGTCCTGATCGCAACAGACAACACCACAGTAGTGGCGTACATCAACAGACAAGGTGGGACAAGGTCTCATCCTCTGAATCGATCGGCACTCAGGATTTGGAACTGGTGCATAAAGAGAAATACTCACCTGACGGCGACCCATGTAGCGGGCAATGAAAACATCATCGCGGACGC
This sequence comes from Elgaria multicarinata webbii, assembly GCF_023053635.1. Taxonomy (NCBI): domain Eukaryota; kingdom Metazoa; phylum Chordata; class Lepidosauria; order Squamata; family Anguidae; genus Elgaria; species Elgaria multicarinata. Next base: position 14,212,677 of record NC_086180.1, read on the forward strand.
CCTCAGCAGGTCTTTCCACGTCGACCACGAATGGGAGCTCGATACCGAAGTAAGAGACGTTCTCTTTCGGTACTGGAGCCTCCCTGCTGTCGATGTCTTCGCTACCGAAGAAAACGCAGCTTGTTCCAGGTTCTGCAGCAGAGCAGGAAGAGGAAAGCACTCGCTAGGAGATGCTTTCACCAGAACCTGGAAAGGAAATCTTCTTTACATCTTTCCTCTGTTTCCACTGTTGACGAAGGTGCTGGCCAAAATCCAGTCGGACAGGTCGGACTGCATCCTTATCACACCGTGGTGGCCTCGATAGACGTGGTTCTCCACGCCCTTCGACTGTCGGACAGGAATTACATCAGACTCCCGCCGATACCGACACTGTTGTCTCGACACCAGGGCAGGGTTCGACACGCAAACCCGTCGACCCTCAAGATGATGGCATGGAGGATATCATCCACTCCTCCTCTCGTATCAAAGATTTATCTGTAGACCATATATTTTTGGCATCACTAAAGCCTTCAACAAGAAAATCTTATGCGGCAAAGTGGCAAAGATTTCAAACTTTTGCCTTGGAAAACGATCAAGCACCTGAATCTTGCCCTTTAGCGTTAATCCTCAAATACCTACTGACACTTTATCAGCAGGGACTCGAACTCACTTCCATCAGAGTTCACTTAGCAGCTATTACGTCTTTCATCGAGGCATGATTGGTTTTACACCTTTTGTGCATCCAACATCGGGGAGATTTTTAAAAGGGCTTAAAAATATGATACCGACAGTAAAGAGTATCGTTCCACCATGGAGCCTATCAGTGGTGTTACAGGCATTGACAAAGAAGCCCTTCGAGCCCATGGCCTTATCTGACCTTAGGCTTCTAACATTCAATACTGTCTTTTTAGTAGCCATCACTTTTGCTAGACGTGCAAGTGAGCTTAGAGCTCTCAAGATAGTTGCTCCTTACACTATCTTTCACAAAGATAAGGTTGTGTTACGCACAGACCCTGCCTTCTTGCCTAAGGTAGTGTCAACTTTTCATCTGTCCCAATATATCACTCTACCAGCTTTCTTTCCGAATCCTACATCACCTGTAGAGTCTGCTTTACATACACTTGATGTAAGGAGAACTCTTGCCTTTTACAAGGCTAGGACAGGGAATTTTAGAAAAACAAAGCAATTGTTTATTTGTTATGGGGAGCCTTATAAGGGACTCCCTGCTTCATACCGGCGTCTGTCACGCTGGATTGTAGAGACAATTGAACTTGTCTACTCTATCTCTAAACTAGAACTGGTGAAACCTGTGACAGCTCATTCTACCAGAGCCGTCACAACATCTGTGGTTTTCGGCAAAGGGGTTCCTTTGACAGAAGTCTGTAGAGCTGCAACGTGGTCCACTCCATCCACGTTTGTTAGGGACTACAGTTTGGGCACCCGTGCGAGGCAGGACTGCTCATTTGAAGGACAGTGCTCTCGGAGATCTTCAGATGATGCACCAACCCACCTCCAAATATATGTCAGCTTGCTACTCGCCCATATGTGTGATGCATAGAGACCACGAAGAAGAAATGCAGGTTGCTTACCTGTAACTGTAGTTCTTCGAGTGGTCATCTATGCATTCACACAACCCACCCACCATCCCCACTTGGTGGTGTGAGACTTATAAATGACACAGTTATATGTGGAATGTACTTGTATTTTATTTACACTCATGTTTATGGGGGCACAATGTCGGACTCCTGTAAACTGAGGTAAGGGCGGGAACCCCATGGACATGCACGGTAGCGTGGGGGAGGGGTTCCCGCCAAAAACGTTCCACTCAGCTATAGAAGGTTCCGGTCTGGTCTCTGCGCAGGCGCAAAGCCCATATGTGTGAATGCATAGATGACCACTCGAAGAACTACAGTTACAGGTAAGCAACCTGCATTTCTATGATTACTCTGAAACCCACATCGATCGTTGTCACTCAGATATTCAGGATTTACAAAAACAAGGGTGTCCTGTAACAGTGTTGCCCTGTGGAGTGCTCCTGTTCAGGAAACCAGCCATGCCCTCAATTTCATTCCCCATTCCAATAGACAGCATTCCATGGCCACTGAGCATGTTCATTTCTTATTGGGCTGTTATAGGTCCTGTTCTCCGCTTGAGGTCCTTTTTCTAAAGTTTGTACTTCTGAAAACCTTGGGGCTCCCCCAAGCCTGCTAATCTCTTCTTATGCATGGATGGTGCCCTTTTGGCTGCAGAAGGACAAGCACTCAGAATTGAGTTTGCTATTAGTGTGTGTGTATGTATGTAAGTGTATGAATGATTGATCTTTACTATTGGTTTCTTATTTTATTTTCCAAAATCTATTTAACATATAGTAACTTATTTTCCAAAGAATTCTCCTCTCCCTTCAACTCTTCCTGAACCATTGACAGCTAGTGAGGCTGCTGCTAAGAAAAGCCAAATAAAAGCTAGGTGAGTGTAATCTTTTCTTGGAACGTATTATACATGGTTTGCATAATAATATTGCATTTTAATATTATAAAATGTATTATATAGCTTTTTTGTGTGGCAATGCAGTTCAAAAGCATGTCAGACATTTTCTATGAAGTGAACACCAATGTTGTTGATCCCTCTCTCATAATGTTAGAAACTAGGGTAATCAGATGAAGGTGAATGGTGGGAGATTCAAGATAGATAAAAAGAAGTACTTCACACATCACATACTTAAACTGTAATTGATTACCACAAGATGTATTGATGGCCACCAACTTGGATGGCTAAGGGGATTAGACAAATTCATGGAAGATAAGGCTACCTCCAGTACTGGCAGTACTGGAGGCAGAATGCCTCGTTGTATCAGTTGCTGGGGAACATGAATGGAAAGGTGCTATTGGAATCATGATTGACATGTGGGCTTCCCACTGGCAGCTGGCTGACTACTGTGTGAAGAGAAAGCTGGACTAGATACGCCTTTGGTCTGATCCAGCATGTCTGCTGTTATATTCCCATTGTTGGGGCGTAGTCCAGACGTCCAGTCCCAAAGACTACATAAAGCAAAAGGAACAGAAGAAAGCATAAGGCACAGAATACTTCTTTATCTTGTTCTGGCATAATATAAAATAAAACAAACGTATCTACTCCCTGCCTTTAATTTGCCAAACTTGTTTCCAAGGAAGACCTTGCGCTTTCTGCCCCAGCATCACTCCTGAGTGGCCATGGTGGATTTTGGCATGTGCCATCAGCCATTTTGAATATTCAACCCCCAGTTGGGGATTGCCATGGTTCGGTGGCAGGGGTTGTTGGAGGGGCAAACAATCTTCAAATAATCCATAGTCTGTTGTAAGGTTGTTTTCTCCTTCAGCAGTCCCTGCCGCTGGGGGTTGAACATTCAAAATGGCTGCTGGCACACACCATTAAATAGGCCATGGTGGGCTGCAGTGATTATGCGAACCTGGTCAGTGTGTGCAGGGAGGAGGAAGCCAAGAGGTTGGGAGGAGGAGGAGGAGGGAGAAAGATTTGATAATGCCACTCAGAGAGCAATCCTATGGCCCCTAGGCAATGTTTGTGGCTGGTGGTGGTGGGGACTGTAGGGTTGTTCACTTTCCTGCTTGGGGCAGGGAGGAACTATAGGATTGTTCACCCTGCCAGCTACCTCTCTGCGCTAGGGAAAACGGAGTGCAGAGACAGGGAAAAGGGGGTGTTCCCAGGGGCAAGGAAGGGAGGAGACCAGGGTGGCTGCAGCATGCCTTTTACTGTGACCACCCCAGCCTCCTTTCCTTCACCTCTGAGGCACCACTGCTAGAGAGCGAAATTGTCTGTCTAGCAGAGCAGCTGGAGTGCGAAGGAAGTTTGCCTCCACTGTCCTCTTGCCCTACATTGGATACTTGGCATGTAGCCTCTGAGTTTGGAGGCTGCTGATTCTCCGCATAGGATTGCACCCTTAATCAATAGCCTTAAGGGGAAAAAAACCTGGGAAAATGAATAACATGAACATAAAGAGAACACTTATACTCACCACTGGTGAACAGGGACAAAGCTTCGAGTTAGAGGAAAGCAGGGACAAAATAGCTAAATTTTATGGCTGAACCAAGTAAAGGGATTCCCATCTATGGAAATAGAATGGAACCTCACTTCTCATAAGAATTAGTCCATGCACCCAAAATAGAAACTGTTGGGTTCCTCCAGCCCCCCCCGATGTAGGTTTGAAAGAGTAATCCAGTAGCTTTATACATCAAGTATTTACTCCTGAACTAAGAAAAAGTGAATAACAATATTTTCTTACATGAGTGTGCATTTGTGTACTCAGTAAATTCAATGCAGAAGTATGTGTTGAATGGCACATTAAAGATGTCAAATCATTCTGTTGCTTCTGGAAAAATATTGCTTAAGCCCCCTCTTGTGGTAGTTATGTGTATTGAGAGAATATATGAAATAAAATTGAATATTCAAGTTCTGAAGAAATAAAAAGTGTAACTTATAAATAACATTCTTAGAAGATATACTTCTTAATTTAAACTTGTAAACCTAGCCTCAAAGTTACTAGCTTGCAAAATGTTTACTCACCTGCCTTTTATTATACAGGAGGCTGGTGGAGGATGGAATTAAGCACCATGTTCCTCCTTTGCCAGTCTGTCTTATGTGTGTGAAAAAAGTGGTGAGAAAAATATTTTGCAGAATAGAAATGAACCCTCCCTGTTTCATCTTTCTACTGCTAAATACCTCAATTTCTAAGCTGGACAAGCAGGAAGGAGCTTTGGCTCCTGTGAATTCAGTAAGGAAATGTAGCGGACTGCTGATAGACGGATGAAATACTTCATGCCTCAGCCAACAGTCACCTTGGATGCTTTGGTGGGTGGGGTTGAGGAGGGAGCTTGGTATAGGAATGTGATAGACTACAGGAGGAGGGGCCAAGCACACATTCCCTCTTCTGGCAGCCAACTTCCTTACCTGGTAAGGTTCTTAGACACCTATGAGACCCAGGTGAGTGGTTAAAAACAAAGGCTGTTCTTTACCCTTTTTTGAAGTATGGAAATGTCTCAGATCTCTTTCTTTCTAGAATAACAGATGCCATTGGACCAACAGAAACCTCAATAGCACCACGACAAAGACCAAAGGCTAATACAGGCACTGCCAGTTCTAGTGTACTAGCGATCCAGAGCTCAGCGACACCAGTGAAGGTGCCAGTCCCTGGTGATTTTAACAGTGGGCAAAAAGGTATTTTTTCAAACTAATGGAGTAAATTGAAAAAAGCTTCTCTCCTTTAGTACTTGGGGAAAATCAAGTATTAACTTTATTTAAAATTAGATACCACCACCTTGTAAAAACCTTGGTAATTGTAGGTGTACATGAATCGAAATAAAGTAATTTTTTTATTTACTGCATCTCTACTCTCCTTTTCAGACAATTATTGTCTCCCAAAACGGCTTGCATCAGTTTTAAAACACCCACCCACCCACGACCAGCGCTGACAAGACACACAAGGGAAGGGTAGAGGAGTAAGCCGGGGGGGGGGGGGGGTGAGGAAGAGGAGGGAGATCAGGTTTCAAGGCCAGAGCAAGGTGGTGTGCTGTAAGTGGGAATTTGAATGCACTTTGGGCTAGTCTGAATTTTCCTTGCTGGTGTTCTTGCTTGAATGAGGCTCTTGTTCTTTAGGCCAATGGATGAGGCCAGGGCGTTCTTTCCCCTAACTTTTGCAGCCCAAAGGCAACTGTCAGCTGGAGCGGAGTGTTCTTTCTGGCAGGGAGTGGGGATCGAGCTTCCTGCTGCTGTTCCTTTTCTGTCTGGTGGATGGGCCATGTTGGTATTGTATCGTATTCTTCCTATACCACATTGCCTGCGTTTCAACACAGAATGAGTTGCCCCACAGAGTTGCAAAAACACAGTACTTGGAAAAATACAACCGGGTGATGACTACTTCTTCTTCTTCTTCTTCTTCTTCTTCTTCTTCTTCTTCTTCTTCTTCTTCTTCTTCTTCTTCTTCTTGAGGCAGCCTGTTCACTCACAAAATGAACACGTAGATTGATACACACTTTTTAAGGAAATATGTTAAATTGCATATACTTGTGATTTTCTGTACTGTGTGAGAACAGTATGGAATTTCATTACAATAATTATTTAATAGCCAGTATTAATTGAAGCATAATATTACAGAAACCTTATTATATAGTAAATTTTAACAGTTACAATGCCAGGAACAGTGGTGCCTCATCTTGTCTGCCTGAGGCTTTACTCCAGATCTATAGTTAGGATTTATCCCCTGCCCCAAGAAACAGAACTTCAGTTAGAGAGTGTCTCATGACTGAAGAAAAAAGCTTGCAAACTGTTCTGTAGAGAAATATTTTCCATTTCTTTGCTAGATGTGTCTTAAAATGGAGGAATTTTATTTATTTATTACAGCCAGTGTGGTATAGTGGCTAAAGTGTTGGATTGGGAGTCGGGAGATCCAGGTTCTAGTCCCCACTTGGCCATGGAAACCCACTGGGTGACTTTGGGCCAGTCACAGACTCTCTCAGCCCAACCTACCTCACAGGGTGGTTGTTGTGAGGATAAAATGAAGAGGAGGAGGAGGATTATGTATGCTGCCTTGGGGTTCATTGGAGGAAAAAAGGCAGGATATAAATGCAATAATAAATAAAATAAATTTCTATACTGTCTAGTAGCTGAAGCTCTCTGTATTGTTCATAACAATTAAAACCATCTAAAAATTATAAAACCTAATATAAAAATTTAAAACTATAGTATAAAAGCAAAATGAAAAATAAAAGCTAAAATAAAAGATAGCATCCGTGTGAAGGTTTAAAATAAGTAACTTATTTAAAAATAACAAACCGAGGGATGAAAATGCCTGGGAAAATAAGTTTATTTATTTATTTATTTATTGCATTTCTATATAGCCAAAGCTCTCTGGGCAGTTTACAAAATCTTGACCTGGTGCTGAAAAGACCACAATGTAGGTGCTAGGTGACCCTCTCTGGGAAGAGTGTTCCACAGCCAGGGTGCTGCAATAGAAAATGCATTCTTCTTAGTAGCCACCCACCTCACCTCCTTCGGTGGGAGCTCCTGGAGAAGAACCTCTGAAGATGATCTTAGGGTCCAGGCAGGTATATATGGGAGGAGATGATCTTTCAGGAAACCTGGCCCTAAGCCATTTAGGGCTTTGAATGTTAACACCAGCACTTTGAATCAGCCGTGGAAATGAACTGGCAGCCAGTGCAGATGGGAAGAACTAGCATAATATGATCATGTTGTCCAATCCCTGTCAACAAAAGGTATAATTACTAGGAAGAGTTTTGTGTTTGGATTTTAGAAATGCATTAAGCAGATAATGTGCTTTGAAAATATTCTAGGAGCCTTAAAGCCTGGAAATAGTCAAGATAATGTGTTGTCCCAGGGAACTAATCAGACCCCACAGCAAAATAGAGTACTGCAACAACTACAGCAAGGTGACTGGAGACTACAGCAGTTGCAGCAATTACATCACCAGCAACATCAGCAGCAACAATTGCTTCAGGATGCATACATGCAGCAGGTACCAAGGTGTTTTGGCTATTGTGTAAACCAGTTTGAAATGTGCCTCTTCTCTTACCTAATCAGCCTGTAAATATTCCCTCCGAAGACTTAGTGGATGGGTTTTCCATACTGCCATTGGGAAGAATTCCAGCACATGAAACTAGAGCCTGGGACTTCTTTTGACTTCCTTTGTAGTTTAACTCAAGTTAAGTTTTGGGGAGCTATTTACCTTGCAGGCACCTTTCTGTAGTACATGTATTCTCTACTTGTGGCTTGCTTATCTGGGTTATATTATTTTGGAAAACAATTGGGTTGCCGTCTCCTCTTACTTAAGATTAAATGATTGCATTAGAATAGGGGTCTCTGACCTTCTTGAGCCCATGGGCATATTTGGGAATTTGAGAAACTGCTGTGGGCACCACCATTCCTGCCCACACCAATCCCATCCTTCTGTCCTAAGATTGCATACTGAAATAGAACTCCTTGGGACTGAGTTCTGAGTAGGTCTACATAGGATTGGGCTCTCATCCTATCCACGCACAACCTTTCCCCAGCTCTAAATGAAAGACAAATGCCCTCCCCTCCTCCAATTCCAAAGGAAACTATTCCAGAGATTTCCCTATTTTGGCCCCAGGCTCAGCTACTCTGTTCCCTATCTACCACTCCTGCCTCCTTTTCTGATATCCATGCCCCTACCTGGGAGAGGTGCTGTGTGTGTGAGTAGGTGTTGAAAAATGAAAGAAGAGGCTGGGAGGGAGATGAAAAAAAACAATTGAGGGTGAAAGGGGAGTTAAATAGTGAGGTAAAATGGTTAGGGGGAGAAAAAACAAGGCTCTAGGCTCGGAGTTGCACGGGGAGAGAAACAGTGAAGTAAAGGGTGAGGGAGAGAACTAAGGTTAGAGGCTATGAGGGGGGAATAGTGAGGTAGAGGGGAGAGGGCAAGGCAAGTGACTGGGAGTGGGGAGAAGCAGTCAGATAAAGGGGTGAGAGGGAGAAAAAGAACAAGGCTAGGTGCTAAGAAGTGGGGAGGGAGACAAAGAAGAAGGCTAGGGACAGAGGGAAGGGAGAGAAATAGCAAGATAAAGAGGAAAGGTCTGCATGGGCAGAGGCAGATTGGGCAGGGCCAGGAAGTAACTCTTTCCTTCTCTACCTGCCTGCTGAACAGCTGATCAGCAGCAGGTTCAGGGCCAGGAAGGGACAACATAGCGCTCCAATGTCTTTAAATTTTTTCAATTAAAAATACATTTTTGAAGGGGGCAGGGAGTGGGAAGCTTTGCAGGTGCAGTTGGAAATTCCCAATGGTGTCTTTGCACCTGTGGGCGCTGTGTTGGAGGCATCAGCCTTAAAGTATTCTTAAGTGTGGTTACGCGTTAAAGTGCTACTCATATTGCGAGGACAGTTTTTAATGTGCATGATTTTACTTGATTAGGTGGTATTCTTGTTTTACTAGTGTAAAGCCCGTTGCCAAGGACGGTAGTAGTCTGAGGATGATTCGATGAAAATACGTTTGGCCGTTTCCCTTGTGGCAGGAACAACTTTCAGGGAGCATTTCCTTCTTCCCTTCCATCTTCATTCAACTTTCCAGTTATGTCCCATACCAGCTTCCCTTCCATTGAGCACCCCAATAATATGACCTCTTCCCCTCCACTGTCATAGCAAGTGGAGTTTTCCAACCCACCCTCTTCCCTCTCATTCATCCACACAATTAGCCTCTTTCCTTCCAATAAGAACCGTCTCCCATTACATAAAGCATAGACAGACCCACGCCTCCTCTTTTGCAGGAAAAGGGGGAATTCCAAGCCCCCGCTTGAAAAGCCCTGTGCCCACCTTCACCTGGGCCTGAAAAACATAAAGGGGGGTGGTGGAAGAGAAGAAAAAATGTCTCTTTTCTCTCACCTGCCCTGAGCCAGAGCCATCCATTATGCAGCTGGTGTTCCACCCCCCCCCCACTGCCCACCTCTCTCACACGCAAATACACAAACTCCACCTGTGCACAGGGCATCATGGGAGACCCAGCCCCTCTGATTTGTCCCACTTGAAACCGTGCAGTCCGAGGGGGAGAGCGGGGCTTTTGCACCCAGCAACCTCCCCAAGGCCTAGCAGCAGCCTGTGAACCCTGCCTGTGAAGCAAAATGAATTTTTAAAAAAAGGAAAGCAGGACAATGCAGGTAATGGAGGTCAAAAATATGTGATTGCAGATGAGGTGCTGTTTGGCGCAGAGGAAATAAACTGGTGCTGAACTGTCGTGCAATAGCAGACTTTTGTTTTTTATTCGTTCAGTCGCTTCCGACTCTTCGTGACTTCATGGACCAGCCCACGCCAGAGCTTTCTGTCGGCTGTCGCCACCTCTAGCTCCCCCAAGGTCAAGTCTGTCACCTCCAGAATATCATCCATCCATCCATCTTGCCCTTGGTCGGCCCCTCTTCCTTTTGCCTTCCACTTTCGGTAGCATCAGCCTCTTCTCCAGGGTGTCCTGTCTTCTCATTATGTGGCCAAAGTACTTCAGTTTTGCCTTTGTATCATTCCCTCAAGTGAGCAGTCTGGCTTTATTTCCTGGAGTATGGACTGGTTTGATCTTCTTGCAGTCCAAGGCACTCTCAGAATTTTCCTCCAACACCACAGTTCAAAAGCATCTATCTTCCTTCGCTCAGCCTTCCTTATGGTCCAGCTCTCGCAGCCATAGGTTACTACGGGGAATACCATTGCTTTAACTATGCGGACCTTTGTTGTCAGTGTGGTGTCTCTGCTCTTAGCGGAGCAAATAAACATACTGTTTTGCTATTTAAGTTCCAGGTTTGAGCTTTCTTGAAACTTCAGATGTTTTCTGCATGTTTACACCGCTCAAACTTCATTTTTTTAAAAAAAAATTAGCAAAATCAATTTGGTAGATCTCTAGTTACAGCCATTACACTGTTGTATTCTTATATAGATAAGAATCTGTCCCTTTTTAAATTGTAGTATCAACAAGCAGTGCAGCAGCACATGATTCAGCAGCAGCTTTTGATGCGTTCGGTGTACCAGCAGCTACCTCCCCCATCTCCTTATCCTGCCATGGTAAGTTACCTTTGGATACAAAATTATCTGCCTAAATCTGCTTGATTTATTTATTTATTTATTTCATTTCTATACCGCCCAATAGCCAAAGCTCTCTGGACAGTTCACAATTATTATTATTATTTATTTATATAGCACCATCAATGTACATGGTGCTGTACAGAGTAAAACAGTACATAGCAAGACCCTGCCGCATAGGCTTACATTCTAATGAAATCATAATAAAACAATAAGGAGGGGAAGAGAATGCAAACAGGCACAGGGTAGGGTAAACAGGCACTGGGTAGGGTAAAACTAAGAATTAAAATAGCCTAAAGTATAGAAGCGTAAAACCAGAATATAAAAGTACAACCAGAATAAAATCTAGCAATAATATAGAAATTCAAAATAAAGATTTAAAATAGCAGAGCTGAAAGCTGTATGCTAAAATGCTAAAAAACCAGGAAAAATAAAAAAAAGTCTTCATCTGCTGCCGAAAGGGATACAAGCTAAGGTGCGTGGCCAACCTCCCAAAAATTGTTGCCAAAAGCCACATTACACCTGATCAGCCCCAGTGATTCATGTTGAACTGATTGAATTATTTCCCTTGTATAGCTTTTCCACTTAGCGAAAACAAGTATAAAATTACTTTAATGCCATTTCATGTTTAGCATAATATGTAACTAAATGGATGACCACTGCATTACTTAGCTATGCCACATTTAATTGGCTGAACTTATTTTAACAAGTGACTTATTTATATTATTGCTTAGTATCACTAGGGTATGCAAACTTTTGTGTTGCTGCTTTGGCTGAATTCTGATATGGTAGTTAAGCAGTTCACTACAAGGTGAAATTGAATGGATAATTGAAGGGCTATATGATGTATAATCTTGCAATGTTGACTTTCTCCTCCCTTTTTCTTCGAGATGCAGCAGTACCAACAAGCTCTTCTACAGCAACAGGCCCTTGCAAAGCAGATGCCCCCACCGAAACATTCTCCTGAATTCCCTTCCTCTCCTCAGGAGTTCTCACCAGCCTTAATCTCTCATTCTAAATCCTTTCCATCTCATGTTGGTGCAGCTCTGGACACCTCTTATACTACAAATAGGCAAGCATCTTCAGTTGATGTTAGTAATAACTGCACAGACGTGGTTTATGATTGTTCTTCCCCAATTTGATTCTTAGACTGTCACTCTGGTTTTTGTCAGACATTCTGCTTAATCATTTTAGACTAAAACACAGTGCCCTATTTTTTCTCTCAGTTGCAAAAATAATTACATTAATCGCATCATGAGTATGTTCTGTATCATGTAATGTATTTCAAATTCTGTTAATAACACCGTAACTCATTTTCACAATCAACTTCTATAGGTCATCTTCCTCGGACGCAGAGTCTGTTCCCAGCTATCCAAAACAGAACATCAGTAACCCTCCTGATATGTCTGGTTGGAACCCATTTGGAGAAGACAATTTCTCCAAGCTAACAGAGGAGGAGCTGTTGGACAGGGAGTTTGACCTTCTGAGATCAAGTAAGGGACGCTTGAAGGCTTATTTCACTTCACAATAAATAAGAGCTCTTTAGGTACAACCGGCAGTGCCAAAGACTGTTCTGTTCAAGGGCCACACAGTCTGTTGTAGAGAGAACTCTTTCTGAGCATTTGAGGGCAGATCTAGGCCCGCTGTGTGTCTTGTCCTTCTGTTATAAAAATGCGTACAATAGAAACTAATTGTTTAGCATTTGTAATACCACAAAAATGTCAAGGTCATCTCTTGAGTACTTATTTTTCTTGAGTGTCAAATGCAAAAAGAAGAAAAATAACAGAATGTCTAACAATGCAGAACACCAGTCAGCTGCTTGCATTGCTTCACTTTGCAGTTTTGTTCCCTTGCACACCAGAACAGGAGATTCTGTGGGTCTGGAATGCCTTTTGAAAATGCCTGAAAGAGGGAAAATGACCTAGTACATTATGTTAATGTTTTGTAATGTCTTTTGAGTGGCTTAATGTTAAAGGCTGCTTTATTGTTCTGACACAATAATAGTTGAATAAACTCTCTTCAAGTCAAAAAGCCAGTGTGTTTACTTGAAATCTTTTGCTCTTTTTTCTGCAGTGGATGAGAATATCTTTGAATGGGTTGCTCCTGCCACTCGCTGGAGGAGCAACCTATAGGCAGAAATATATAAATTAGTGCACTCCTTAGTGGAGGAGCAGCCTACTTCCAGTTTTGTTCCTGCCTAGCTCTGAGGCAGAAGTTTCTAGACAAGATCCTGAGATCTCTATCCAAACAAACACATTACTGAGGAGAATTTCTTTTGCATCGAACAAGTGGCCTACTTCCATGCATGATATCAACCTTGGTTTATCTGGTGATTTCCCATGCGCAAGTCTGATCCTCCTAATTGGGAAATCCAGCACAGGAGGACTGTAAGGAAGCTAAGGAGCTAGAGTGCACCCATACGGACATGTTCCTCCACATCAGTTAGGAGACTCACTCAAGTTCATTTCCTGTCTTCACAACTTCCAAACATTTTAGGGACAAAATGGGTTGCACCCCACTCCCCACAAGCTGCCAGACTGAGTTTATTTCCAGCCTCTATATCTCTGTTGTAGGCTATGGGAGCAGGGTGTTACTGGTGGACAGATAACTTCCCACCCTGGTTTGGGCACAGAAACAGTTTGGAGGTGGTAAGACAAATGGCAGTATATAGATCCTGGATTTGGCAAAAAAACAAATCTCATCTCAAGTAAATAACGGTTGCAATTGACAAAACTAAAGCTGCATTTCTGGTACGTTAGTTTGAAAGTAACACTAATTTGAAAGACTCAGACTCCAGTCATAAGAACAATCCGTGGTTTATTACAAGCACAAGCCCTGGGGTCATATGTTCCCTCTCTCCCTCACATGTGAAGGGATGAGATTTAAAACTGGTTCTAAATGACTTAGCCAGTGTTCCTGCTATGTAATGTTTTCCACATAAAGGAAAGTGCAAACAAATAACATACAAACAAACAAACAAACAAACAAACACAAAAAGACATTTTTCTAAGAAAATGAAGCATGCATTCCTCAAAACGACAATTCTGTGAGCTAGAGTTCTGAATTTAAAACTACTAGTTTTGGTAGACATGTTAAGAACATGACTGGAGACCTTGCACATTTGCATTGAAATACTGCTGATGAGCTGAATACAGCTCTTTAAATGTTAAATGACTTTGAAGAGTTGTCCACTCTTACTGTCAACTGCCTCATTTAAACACACTGTACTTAGAATCCAAATGAAGTTTGACATCTGGTGTTGCTGTATATTTGTTAACAAATGGAACTAAATTAAAGTATGTGGAAGAGGAAAGCATTACAGGAGGTTTGACAGACCTCATTCTTACAAGAATGTCCAGATGTAGTTAATTTAGCTGAACATGAACACGTAAAATGGCCGTCACTCTCTACAAAGTTAGATTCTAAAACTCCAGAAATCGCAGTTTATGCCTTGAGTGACTTAAAAAGGGTTCCAGAGCATAACTTTGGTGCTATTGGGAGCTTAATTTAAAAATCATATCAGGAGCTTACATAGCTTTGCATTAGATCAAAGGAGAATAATGTTCCGTAAAACAACAAAGCAAAGGTCTCTGATATTTTGGTCAGGTATTAAAAACCCGAGTAAGTGTGGCATGGAAAGGCAGGAGGACTCCTACATTTGATAATAATTTTTGGATTGGTTTTACAGCTTCTTTTGAATGTATTGTATTTATTATGTAATTTTAATGCTTTCTAATGAAGTTACTTCAGGCTTTATGTTCTTGGTGCACAGTGACACTGATCCAGAGTTTACTTCCCCTCTTTTGTGAGGAAATGCTTTAGATGTCCCCAAGTATTTTCCATTGCATGCTGAGAATGTACTTCTCTTTAGAATGAGAAGCCTCTGTATCTTTGTATGTTCCTTTGCGCTGCTAGATGAACAGCATGCCGGAAAATCCAATATTAGTGATAAAACTTCTACTTACTCTGGGAAAATCGTGCAGCAAAAGTATAGCAGGGAATAGAGTGTGTGTGTGTGTGTGTACTAGATAGGAATTCAGAAATGTTTTGCTTCTGTAGAACTACTGTTACATCTGGAATTATGGTATGAGTCCTGGCTATCTCTAACAGATGCGTATTTCGGCCAACATATAACTTGTGCATTTTGCACTGCTAGTAATTGTGTTAGGTTCTGGTTCTATAAATGGAATGGTATTTAAAATGGATCTAGTAGAACTGCAGCATTCTTGTTGCAGTACATATTAGTTAACACACCCAAAATAAACTATGGCCTTAGCTAGACCTAAAGTTTATCCCGGGATCGTCCCTGCCTGCTCCCGGGATATCCTGTGTGTCATTTACATGAACAAGTATGACCCCGGGACAATCCCGGGATAAACCTTAGGTCTAGCTAAGGCCTAAGAAACCTATAGAAGTGGGGCTAGTTTTGATAATAGAGATCCATGTCAGTAACCTGGGGAAATCTCCATTCTTGCCTATTTCTGTCTTGTCCCTTAGGTATAATTGTCCTAGAGGTGGAATAAAAATGTGTGCATACTTTATTGCTGTTTAATAATTGCATTGACTGAATTACTACTAGAAGAGATACACTTTCTTACATCGTGGATTGAGGATTAAGCCTGAAGAAGTCATCCATAATTCTAGCCTCAAAATGTATACTACTAAAAACAACCACCACACCTTCATTACTCATGAGAATTTTCTGCATTTAATCTTTGTTGTCCCTATCACTTTTTGGCAATCAAACTTCAAACAGAAATATTAAGATAAAACATAAGTTTTTTCTCCTACGGCTTTGGTAGTGTTTGGATCTATAAAACAGGAACCTTTATAAAAGCCTTGATTATTTACAAAGGCAAAATTACTTTTGTATAATTAGCTGTGTATTAAAGTAATGCAGCATAATAAATAATCTGAATGTTTTGATCATCACTGTTTGTATGTTGCACTGTGAATAACTATTGCTATTATACCCTTCAAAAAACATTTTAATTTGTATGTACAAGAGTAACTTTCCTGTATTGAAACCTGTTTATTGAATATGTTAAGTTTTTTCTCTCTTTCTTTTCTTGTAGAAGAGGGAAAATTAAACTAGGGAGACTTAAGCACTGTTTTGCTTTTCCAAAACATGGCAGCTGTCAACTTACGTAAAGACTTGCATAAAAACATTTTTTTAATTTGCTGTGTCTAGAAAAGGGTTGGAACTTACAACTGAACTTGTATTGTCCCTTTTAATGTATATGCCAATTAAAGTATTTACATTTTTCTGTCTTCATTTATCACTACATGCTGTTGATTCTATGAATATTCAACATTTTTTATTTCAAGTGGCAAATAGATTGTACAAATTCATATGCAAACTAATTGGCTCTGAGCAATCAGGTCATGTACAAAAAGGAAGACTGCACTTCTAAAGTTGCTTCTTAAATTGTTTTCATGTGAGAGGTTGAAATTTGACTTTAAAGGAAATGTGCTGAATTCAGAGTTCCCATGAGTGAAATTCCACTCACAGAATACTCCTTTTAAATGAAGGGGTGAGAAGGCAATTTTTGTGGGTTCCTCTTTCCCTTGTGCCCCTTGGAACACTGCCCCAGACTTGGTGGCCCTCTGGACCAGTGGATAAAAGTGGCACAAGGGATTGCAGAGGGTTGGGGGAATCTGATGAATTCCATTTGTGAGCAGAAGGAGCTTTTTGGTTTGTGGAAGGGACACTGAGGCCATAGCTAGACCTAAGGTTTATCCCTGGATCGTCCAGGGGTCAAACCTGTTCATCTAGGTGACACACAGGGGATCCAGTGCTCAGGCGGGGTGAACCCTGGATGATCCCATGATAAACCTTAGGTCTAGCTGTGGCCTGAGTCCAAGCTTGCTCAATTGGAAGGCAGCTTTTCCATTCAGTGTCCTCCATAAAGTTACTCCTGTGGGTTGGGGGATCCTTGGGAACCACATTGGATGGGACCAGGGAGGGCTGTAGCAGGAGAAAGATTTTAAATAAAAAGTTAGGCAGAGGCATCTTGCCATATAGATTCAGGAGTGGCTTTTGGGGGGGGGGATACCAGGGACTGCAGTACTGAGGAGGGGGTGGTAAGTTCCCATTGTGTGAGCAGCCATATCGTTAGAACTGAATACGTAATTATTAGGAATATTTGTGAAGCACATGGGCTGGGATGCAGTAGGCATGCCGAAATACTTGCATGTGCATTGTGTGTTTGACTTTGAACAACAGTCTCTCGTGCTGTACTAGAAGAGGAGCTGCGGCAAAAGGACAGAGCCAGTTGATTCAAGGAAATAATTTCTTCAATTAGTTTTAATACCTCATAGAACTCCAAACAAGTTCTGAATGACTGCCAAATAAAATTCCTCAGGGAACTAAATAGTCTTTGTCAGTTCTAACTGATCCAGTCTTATTTGTGCTCGGTGATGACCAAACTATGATCATTTGGTTTTTCTTGATTTTTGCACCCTCATTGTGAAGGCAAGTTCTCTGTGGCTGCTCTGTATTTGTGTGATCCCTTTCCCTTGGACACTTGCAGAAACCTGGGCAATTTCTGGATATATTGAACCTTGTTATCTGGCTTGACTGAAATACTGGATTATGGCAAGGTGACATTGAGGTTTTGTGTTTGCTGTGTTTATCTGTACGCTTCTGCAACTCTTTTATTTCGTTTGGGCTTCCAAGATGAGTTCTGGGATATTGTACCCATGAGCTCCTGTAAGAGCTGGTATTAAAAGAGACTTCTAATTATATCTTTAACTGGCATAAAAAGCTGCCATTTTTATTTTACTTTTTTTGTTTTGTTTCATTTTTATTTTTGCAGACAAGCTCGTGGAGAGGAGAACATCCTCAGATAAGAATGTGGAGCTACATTCTGCTCCACAGAACCATCCTCCAGAAGATCCCTTTGGTTCTGTACCTTTCATTTCTCACCCAGGCAAGTTACATAATGTAACATCACTTTTTTCATGTAAATATATCTTGATAGAAAAGAAATGGGTCTGGTTAGATGGCACAGCTTCTTTCCTGAAGTCAAACATTCCAGAGACCCAAATTAACTTATTTCTTCAATATCTTGATTATTCCCAGTGCATATCTAACCCAGTTTAAATCAAGATGCTTTCATGCCCGATAACTAACATTTAGTATCTAATACTGAATTTAAACGGCTTTCTTTCTCTGGTCAGCTATTGTATTGTGTTAGTCCTTAAAGTATGTTTGTATGTTTCCATCTTTCTACTACAGTCACTACTCAACAGCTTATACTTATACAAGTTCTGGGAATAGTGTTTATCACATGTCTTATAACATGTGATTGATGCATCTCAGAGGAGATTGGAAAGATCCTACAAGTTGCTACATACAGGTTTCACAATTTGAACTTGATAGAATCTTGACCGTATTTCCATACTTGATTGGACTCTAGATGTAGTAGTTCCTGCCAATGTTTGCTGAACAAAGGCTCAGTTATTTGAAATGATTTTATATATCCAATGCAATTTTTGCTAAGTTGTTCAGTTTTTGACAGACATCTTCAGCTATGCCCATTTTTCTGTTTAGCACAAACCTTTCCTTTCACTGTGCTTTGCTAGGATGTAACAGTGTATTAGGTTGTCCTATCTAGTAACTGGTTGAGCCTCATTATTTCCCATGCTATTTTGTCCTCTAGAGTCCTTTTTTTTTTGGTACTGACTCTTGCTGGATTCCTAGGCTGCCTACTGTATTGCTACTTCCAGCTTTCATCCATATTCTCTTATAAACTGAGGCAGGACTAAGGCTACCATGTCATCCTGATTATACTAAAGTAACTAAGCCTTAAATTATGTGTTTTCAGCTGTGAATGTTGCCTTTGCCAGACTTTTATGCCTGCAATATAATTTAGCCTTATTTTCAAAGCAGGTATACTTGATCTCAAGTCAGCAGTAGTGATAAACTGTGAACCCAATAATACAGGCCGCTAGTCTTGACCATTGAGCAGTTTTGATTGTTTTGATTGCAATACTTAATCTCTTGTACACCTTTGCTGCTGATCTATAGAAGTCCAAATTTAGCTCTGGGAAAATGGTATTAAAGCTTTTTTATTCAAATGCAATCTTATGGGAGTGGAATGATGGACGTGTGTAGGGGAAGATATCCAATAGGCATTACTATTTACTATATTTCTATCCTATTTTTCAGACAAAATATTGGCCCCAAAAGCAGCTCACATCAGTGTGTGTGTGTGAGAGAGAGAGAGAGAGAGCGCGAGAGAGGAGAGAGAGGCCCTACCCTAAGGCAAGACAAGACACACAGGAGAAGGGGAGTAGAGGAGAGAGATCAGTTTAACAATGCCAAAACAAAGTGGAGGACTTTGAGCCAGCTACAGCCCTTCCTGGACTGGGATAACCTGGCAACAGTTGTCCATGGTCTGATAATTTCTTCATTGGACTTTTGCAATGCTCTTTATGTGAGGCTTACCTTGTAGACTGTCTGGAAGCTGCAGCTGGTCCAAATGTTGCTGCCCATGTGTTGACAGGGGCAGTGAGATGTGAGCATATCACACCAGTTTTGGAATCTGCCAGTGAGCCACCAGGCTCAATTTTTATTTATTTATTTATTTATTTATTTATTTATTTATTTATTTATCATACTTATACCCTGCTCCTCAGCCAAAAAAGACTCTCGGAGCAGCTTACACTTAGCAAAAAAGACAGTCCCTGCCCTCAGGCTTACAATCTAATAAAGACATGACACAAAAGGAAAAGGAGTCAAGGAGGGAGGGAGGGAGGAGAGAGAGAGAGAGAGAGAGAGAGAGAGTCCAGCAGGAGCAGGCCCCGATGTTACTTCTGCCTGCTCCTGTCCCCTCGGTCCTTCTTCCCCACAGGGCCAAGATGGCAGTTTGCCCTGTAAGGGGGGGGGAAGAGTCCATCAGGAGCAGGCCCCGATGTTATTTCTGCCTGCTCCTGTCCCCTCGGTCCTTCTTCTTCCCCACAGGGCCAAGATGGCAGCTTGCCCTGTGGGGGGGGGGGAAGAGTCCAGCAGGAGCAGGCCCCGATGTCACTTCTGCCTGCTCCTGTCCCCTCGGTCCTTCTTCTTCCCCACAGGGCCAAGATGGCAGCTTGCCCTGTGGGGGGGGGGGAAGAGTCCATCAGGAGCAGGCCCCGATGTTATTTCTGCCTGCTCCTGTCCCCTCGGTCCTTCTTCTTCCCCACAGGGCCAAGATGGCAGTTTGCCCTGTGGGGGGGGGGGAAGAGTCCAGCAGGAGCAGGCCCCGATGTTACTTCTGTCTGCTCCTGTCCCCTCGGTCCTTCTTCTTCCCCACAGGGCCAAGATGGCAGTTTGCCCTGGGGGGGGGGAAGAGTCCAGCAGGAGCAGGCCCCGATGTTACTTCTGCCTGCTCCTGTCCCCTTGGTCCTTCTTCTTCTAATACCTTCAATTCAAGGTATTAGTACTCATCTGCTAAGCTCTAAACAATTTGGGACCCATGTACATGAAGGACTGTCTGCCCTAATACTGACCTTTCCAGAATTTAAGATTGGTCAAGGAAGTTTTGCTTGTGGTGCGCTTGAGGAATGTGGCCCATTGAGCTACCAAACATGGCTGGGCCTTTTTGGTGGTGGCATCTTGGCTGTGGAGCTCCCTTCCAGTAGAGATTCGGTTGTCCCGAATAGGTCTTTAACAGGCATCTGTTAAAGACCTATTTATTTGTGGAGGCTTTGGGATTATAGGCAAGTGCTCTATCTGTCTTCGATTTATTGTGTAGATGGATTATATATTTGTGATTTTAGAGTCAGGATTTTAATGTGGTTTTTGTGATGTACTGTGTTTTATATCGGTTGTTTGCTCCCCTGGGCTCTTTCTGAGGAAGGGTGGGAAATAAAGTGAATAAATAAACAAACATATTTTTGTCTTCTAAAAACCTCTTAATGGGCAATCAGCCATACTTGATTTACATAAAACTTGTTTTGTTTATTTTTTAAAAGAAGATTGAGGCATGTGTTTGGAGGAAGCCTCTATCCCTTGTTTAAAAATAGATCTGTAGCCATCTGAAACTGTGGGATTCTTCTTGTCATAATTCCATTACTGAAAATTTAAATGCAATCTTGAGATTGATGGTGTGAGGTAAGGAGAAGGCTCTTGGTAATATAAGCCAGGTATATAGATTTGCCATCTTTAGTCTCTTGTCTTTTCTCATCATTTGTTTGAAAGTGTAATAATTTTATTGAACTGTTCCTCTTAATTAGGGTGACCATATGAAAAGGAGGACAAGGCTCCTGTATCTTTAACAGTTGTATTGAAAAGGGAATTTCAGCGGGTGTCATGCATGTATCCATGCAGCACCTGGTGGAATTCCCTCTTCCTCACAACAGTTAAAGCTGCAAGAGCTGTACTAGAGTGCCCAGATACAAAAGAGGGCAGGGCTCCTGCAGCTTTAACTTGTGATGAAGAGAGCATTTCACCAGGTGCTGCATGCATACAAATGACACCTGCTGAAATTCCCTTTTTCTATACATCCGTTAAAGATACAGGAGCCCTGTCCTCCTTTTCATATGGCCACTCTAACTTAATGATCATAATTTCACTACCAGTGAATGTGAGCTCAGAATTCAAGAGGTTTCTGTAATACTGACGTAACAACACATTTAAAGTTTTATATGAGATGAAGAAAAACATATACAAATGCAATTTCCAGGTTTTGTTTGTCTCTTAAAATAAGAGCCGTAAGCAGTCCCTAAATCCATCACAGTGTTTGACATCTGCTACTCTGGCTGTTGCCAAAGAATAGTGCAGATTTAGTTGATGCGTCTCAGCAATCCTTGGAGCTGACATGTGGCAAATTGCTCTGAAATGATGATGGCAGTATGTTACCAATTCAGAAGGAGCTTTAAAATGGCTATGCCTCTGCTTTCTCCCAACCCCTGAAATGATGAACTAGCAGAAGGCATGTAATTACTCCAGTTGTTACAAGCCATTCATCCTCTTATAATCGGATGTCTAGAAAAAGAACATCAGAACAGAATTTTTCCTTGAAGATTGGGATCTTATGATTAAAGATGTTCTACCTGCAGTGGATGTGGGGGTAGAACAATAGCCTTCTGCAAGAGGCAAACCTGATTAGAAGTGATGTAATCTGCACAGTACATTGCAAGCAGATGTTATACCATAAAGTTCTTCAGCTCTTCATAAATTTAGATTTGAAATGTTCGTTGCAGCAGTTTAGAGATTACTTCAATCAAATCTTTTCTGCATGTTGATGTTAAAGCACCTTATTACAACATTATTATGGCATTAATTTAAAAGTGAACTTGAGATTTCCCCCTCTTGGGCATTCACCAAATGTAACGATGTTAAATGAAATATGGATTTATTCAGTACGAGAAGCTGAATTGAGTTTAGAAGTAGGTTTAATGCCATATGCGTGTGTGTGTGTGTATTCATTTTAAAATAGTATTCTGTTTAAAATAGGGCTGAACTACAAGGGCTCAGACATGGGTTTGGGAGAATTTGAATGTGGTGCTACCATAAAGTTAAATGAGGAATCAATGTTATGCCTATGAAGTCGTACAAAAGACTTCAAAGGAATTTATTTATTTATTACATTTATATACCGCCCCATAGCCAAAACTCTCTGGGTGGTTTACAAAAATAAGAAATAAGATGGATTGCAGGTATGTGGAAGATGAAAGCACCTACAGAATGCTGCATGAGTTCCTGGTTCAAAACTGATCTCAGACAAAAACTTATTTGTAATTACATTTCACAAATGATCTGCCTAAAATTAGGAAATGTTTCACCTTCTAATTTTAGCATTTTCTTAAATGTATTAAAGTAGAAATGCATGCTTGCTATTTCCACGTATGCAGGTAAAAGAACGGCTCGTACTGAAAGCAGTTTGAAAAATGGTGTTTGAACAATAAATGTTGTGTTACATCTTTCATGTGGAAAGATTAAGCTTTTAATCTTAAAAAATAATCACATCCATGTAAACAATAACAGTCATCTAAGCAAATGTTTAAATGGAAGGATTTAAATGACATGGAATTTTTAAGTTCTGCATTATGGGTATTCCTTTGGGAAATCTACATCACATCAAGAGATCAAATCCACATTTTAATTTGGCTATAAAATAAAATGTACTAAACTAAGAAGAATCTGACACCAGAAGCAAACCTGAAATGGTTCAAAGCTTGTTTTTGTTCATTCCAGTCGAGCAAATATATCTTGATTTTTATTTTATTTTTTAATTCAATATTGGTGAGGCCAGGGGAGTTACTGAATGTTAAGCCCTTCAGCAGGTAATAACCCAGACTAGTATTCCCCAACCTAGTGCCCTCCAGATACATTGGACTGCAACTCCCATCATCATGCTGGCTGGGGATGATGTGAGCTGTAGTTCAAATCATCTGGAGAAAGCACTAAGTTGGGGGAGGCTAACCTAGGCTCACTTCTACCGCTTTGTCCAGTTGCTGAGATGCTTGAAGGGATGGTTTTACATCCTATAAAATATTTGTGGCTTATAACTTTTAAGGTAGGCATGTGCGCATGTGTGCCCACTTGAAGATTGCTGCTTTATTGCTGCCATCACAGCAAATTTGGCTGTAATTTCAGCAGGAGTGGAGTAGAATTCCTAGTGGGTTCCATGGGGCAATGTGTCCTCCTGACACCTGGAAGTTTCCCACCCCTATTTTAGGGCATATAGCAGACATTAAGAACTCCAGAGCCGCCATACTGGATCAGGCTAAAGTCCCATCTACCGTATTTTTTCGATTCTAAGACACCATCGATTGTAGGACGCTCACTAATTTCAGTACCACCAACAGAAAAAAGCTTTGATTCTAAGAAATAATAAACACACCCGCGATTCTAAGACGCACCCCGTTTTTAGAGATGTTTATATGGGAAAAAAGTGTGTCTTAGAATCGAAGAAATACTGTAGTCCAACTTCCTGTAACTAACCAGATGCCTATGGGAGTCCCACCAGCAGAACATGAGTGCAATAGTTCCCTTCTGGACAACAACTTCTATTTAGAAGCATATTGTCTCTAGTCCTGGAGGTAATATAGAGCCATCATGACAAGTAGCCATTGATAGCGTTATCCTCCATGGATTTGTCTGCCCCCTTTCTAAAGCTGTCTCTTGACAGCAAATTCCATAGTTTAACTCTGTGCTGTACGAAGTACTTCCTTTTGTCTGTGCATTTATTTATTTTATTACATTTATATCCCACATTTTTTCCTCTCCCTCTCCCTTTTTATACTCACCACAACAACAACCCTGTGAGGTAGGTTGAGCTGACAGTCTAACTGGCCCAAAGTCACCCAGTGAACTTCCATGGCTGAGTGGGGACTAGAACCCAGATTTCCCAACTCCCACTCCAACACTGTAGCCACTACACCACCCTGTATCTTCCACTGTTCAGCTTTATTGGATGATCCCCTTATTCTGGTATTCTGAGAGTTTTAGTGTCTCTTAATTCTTTGTATTAAAACTAGCTTTTACATATTTGTGGGCACCTTCTAATGCAAACCTTTTTAGTATCTTTTTGTATTTTACGTCTTTGTATTGTAAAGTTTCTGTGTACCTGTATTGCTGGGGTATGCATTTGTAAAGTTGTTATGACCATGATGGTTGAAACGACAAATAAACACGCGTATTCTGAGAGGGAGAATGGTTTTTTTTAATTTTCTCCACATCATGCATAATTTTATGCACTTGATTATTGTTTCCTAAGCTAAGGAGCATCTAAGGTTGTACACTTTACTCATTGGGGAGATGTTCCAGTCCCTTGATCATTTTGGTTGCCTTTTCTGCACCTTTTCCTGCTCTATAATATTAGGTGCAGTCAGAAGAACTGAACATAGACATCCAAATGTTGGTTGCATCATAAATGTGTATAATGCTAGATGTGTAGATACAGTGTACATTTACATTCTGATCCACCCTTTATTCAAAGCTAAAATCCCACCAGTCAGCTGTTTGTGTGGATGGGGGAGGGGGTAAGGTGGAGTGAAATCTGACTCCTCTCCTGAACAGCTGATAAATATGATGGTTAAAAGCATTTTTACTCCACTCTTCACACCCCCCCCCCCCAAAAGGCTCCCAGAGTGGCTTACATAGATCCAGTATCTGAGGCAATAGGCCCATATGCACCAGTTGCTGGGGAACATGGGTGGGAGGGTGCTGTTGCACCACATGCTGTTTTGTTGGTCCATGGCCGACAGCTGGTTGGCCACTGTTTGAACAGAGTGCTGGGGTAGATGGACCCTCGGTCTGATCCAGCATGGCTCTTCTTAGTGGTAATAAGACAATTGCTGCCCTCAGACTTACAATCTAAGTGACAGGACACAGAAAAAGAAGGGATTTTGGATTTTGAAATAATAATAATAATAATGATGATGATGATGATGATGATGATGATGATGCAGCAGCAGCAGCAGCAGCATACACAGGCATTAGTTTGTATAGTCTCTGAGATCACCACCATCCTGAGATACCAAATGAGGCACCTCCTTCTGTATAGTATCTGTTATGACCTGCAGGGTGAATGGGCCCCTTCTCTCCAAGAGATCTCCCTCCTTCCCCAAAATTCTTGATAGGCTGTCAACAGTCATGATGAACCTCCTGATATGCTGTAGTCTGTCCAGCTGCTTGGCTCTTCCTGAGCCTTTTTGGCCAAAGCCCCTGCCTTCAGTTCAGTCCTAGGAAAAATAGCAAGAAAGGGGGCTTTGGGTTTTCTTTCCCAAAGCTGAGAAACAGAAACACAGCAAGACCTTGTAAAACTCATGAGAACACAAGAAGTCGTTTTGTAAACCTGTGGCCCTTCATGTCGACAAAGAGTTTTTTAATGAGAATTCCTTTTTACATCGACCCAACGAAATATTCAAACATTGAAAAAGAGTTTATTTAGAGGGAAAGGGGGGGGGGCAAGGGAAAGCAATAATCACACATGCACAGAATTCCAAATAAAACCAAAAAGTAAATCTAACTTAGCTAGTTATATGTTACTTGAGTAGAGTCTTGGGTTCCAGAACATATGCAGAGTTCATTGCAGAAAGGATCTTCGCCTCCCATTAGATTGTATAAAGAAGGCTCTCATGGAGTGAGCAAACTCTGATAGTATTACACGCTATTTTAGCTTTTTTTAAATGTTGCCTGTCTCTTAATTAAGGAGATACCGTGTTACTTGCAATTAACACTATGCAAGTAAATATTGAGGAAATTTCCACCAAAGCGGTAAAACCAGTAAAAGCAATGCTATTTCCCCAAACTATTGTTTAGATAGTCACTTTATACTTCCAATCATACAACTTGGAATGGCAAATTCCTAAGCACACATGTTAGGAGGACAAGAGAATTAAGCTCCCTGAGCATAAGCAAGTTCCTTTGGGTGCAGATGGAGGCTTTTCTCTCCTAGTCCTTGTCTGAAGCCCTCAGTTATACTCTTTTGCTTCTGGTTTACGCATCCAGCTAGTTGCAAACATGGTGACACCCAGCAATAGTCCACTTTGCAGGCTGTTTTCTGGCTTGTGTTTCTGGCACACGCAACAGTGCCTCCATGCTGTTTTCTTACGCCCTTCGGATTGCAACAGTCTTTCTCATGACTTTGTTAGAAGGGGCCAATAATGTCAGGGGTGCGTCTTGCTTGAACAACTTGTGACTTGCTTCTGAGTGGCATCAATCTTTTATCTAGTTTGCAACTCGTTCCTCTTCGTTCACCGTAGAAAATCTGCAGAAGATCTCTGGCATCTCCAGGTCGGGCTGGAAAAACTCCTGCCTGGAACCCTGGAGAGCTGCTGCCAGCCAGAGTCGACAATACTGGACCAGATGGACCAATGGTCCGACTCCTCATAAGGCAGCTTCCTATGTTGTTCCTATGTTCACCCTTACTTTTGCCTTCAGCCAATAATACTATTTTCACATTTATTAAGCACATATATTCCTTTTAAACCAACAGAGCAACTATTTCTAAGTAAATGCAAGTTATAGGCCTAGCAGTAGTTGCTTTGACCAGTCATGCAATAACCTCATTTTTTATGTTAGTGGTTTAACAGCAAATCTGAAAATCACTTAGTGGCTGGACCTACGTTTCTAACACCTCTAAACTAAAGACCCGGCTGGTTTGAATTGGAGTCGATTAGAAAAAAGTATGTGGTTTTGGATGTGTTTAGGGAACAGAAGGCGAGAGAATCCTACTCAGGCATCCTGGCATGTTGCCAACTTAACAGATGCTCCAGGGAGCAGTGTTGAGCTACATCATACATCCTATGACCCCACCAAAACCAACAGCCAAAGAGTTAAACATTTATACGTATTTAATTCCCCCAAGGTAGATCAGGGACTTGAATATTCAAGGAAGTTTTGACAAGTCTCCTTATACATACATAACTTATTAAAAGCTCAAGAAAAAGAAAGCTGTAGTAAAAAGACAATTTACATCATGGAGGAAGTAATCTGTATCATGAAGTTATTCAGAATACCAATGTCTTTAGAAGCATATGGATAGAGAACCTTGGATTTTCAGAATTTTTAATAATAATGACAATGGTAACTTGGATTATTTACCATTTGCAGGCATCTAAATTTTTTATGTGCTGTACAAATACAGAAAGATGAGATACATCCTGCCTGCAGGCTCACAGTCTAATAGACACAATCCCAAAGGAATGGTGAGGAAAGCAAGTGGTGGACCAACGGCCTCCTTTGACCAGAGAAGGTTTGATGCTCCACAACTTGCTTTCTTCCCCATTCTTTTTGGATTGTGTCTGTTAGATTGTGAGCCTGCAGACAGGGAGTATCTTATGTTATTGACCAATAGATGGGTCTAGGTTAGCCTCTTGCTCATGTCCTTCTTGGCAGGGTGCAGCCTCTCAGTGGCCCTTGATCTTCTGGCCGACGGATGAGGCTACAGCGTGACGCCCCTTCATTTCTCCAGCCTCAAGGCAACAGAATGGTATTTTGGATTAACTAGCATCTGCTGTGAAATCAGGAAGCACAATTATTTACTTATATTTATATCCCGCCTTCTTTCCTCCAAGGAATGCAAGGCAGCATACATAGGCCTCCTCATTTTTATCCTCACAACAACCAGCCTGTGAGGTAGGTTGGCCTGAGCGTCTGTGACTGGCCCAAAGTCACCCAGTGAGCTTCCATGGCTGAATGGGGATTAGAACCTAGATCTCTCTTAACACTCTAACCACTACACCACACTGGCTCTCAAGTATATGTTTCAAGTATAAACAGGTGTTTTTTCCATAATGGAGGGATATGAACCCTGGGATCCCCTAAGGATCTGCTGTGATACTGGAACTGGGAGAAGTTAGATGACCAAGTTAACACCAAGTTCAGAGAACAGGGTTGTATCATATTCATAAAACCTAAGGACTTAGACTGCAATCCTAAACATACTACCAAGGTATTAATCCCCAATGAACACAATGGGACTTACTTTTGAGTAAACATGCATAGCCTTGCAGAATACTGTGTGTAGACCCTCCTGCAATCAAATCAAAAACTTTAAAAAAAAATTTTTTTGGGGGGTGGGGGAGAAAACACAGAAAAGGACAAAATGATAACGATATAAGATGGGGGAGTGGTTGTTGGTATAGTGTATTTCACCTAGAAGTAAAGGTTAAGTTGGGAATTCATTGTTTTAGTGGGGGAAAGCAACTGGTGCAGCGGTGTAAGAGTTCCCAGCTGCTGGAGGGATTGAAAAACTGAGTAGAACTGCTTGTAAATGGATAAAAGGAGATGAATGATGTCCGGGGCATAGTTAGGTTCTATTTCCCCCCTCTCCATGCACTAGAACTTGGTGTTAACTGAGGAAAATAAGGAAGGCATTTAACTGCACAGCTAGCGAATGCCACATTCAGTCCTTAGTGTCTCTGGTCAAAGGGTTTTAAGTGAACAGACGGGGAAGATTCATCTGTGTAAGATTTTACAGAGTTGCTGCCAGTCAGAGTAAATGTACTGGGCTTCATGGACTAATGCTCCAACCACTAAGGTAGCTCCTTATAATTTAGAATTTGCTGGCATTGTTTGGGGTTTCCGAGGGGAAAAAAGCCAGTTCGCATAATCACTAATTCCGGAATTCATTGACAAAAAATTGTAGTGCTAGCCACTAATTGGATGGCTTTAAAAAAATAAGACAAATTTGTGAAGGATTATGAATAAGAGTTGCTATTATAAAATTGCTGTTAGGAATGGAACGCCCACGCTCTGTCAGTGTTCCTCTAGTTGGGAACAAACAGGGTGGATTTACTTCCATTATTCCTGGCTTACAAGCTTTTCACACTTATGCAGTTGTTCACTGTTGGAAACAGAATGGTAAATTAGAACAAGATGGACCTTTGGTCTATTGCAGCAAAACAGGCATTTTCTTATACACAATGCATTTTTGGCAAGACAGATATTGTTGAAATGGGGGCTCCTTGATATGGTATATTTATGTAGATCTCACAATACAACAGTTGCAAAAATTACTGCTCAGTGAGAATCTAATCTTCTGATTTGCCATCATTTTATTGTAACATTTACTTTAGCTCTGTCAAGGAAATGGTAGTATATCCTGGTTCATAACAAGATGAAGTAAAGTGTGTGTGTGTGTGTGTGTGTTTAGGATGTGAAATATCAAGATGAAATTGAAGTTCTCTTTCATATTCTTTCTTTCAGGTTCCCCAGGAAATGAAATTAACAACTCGGTCAGCAATCTAGAAAACAAGATAGGGAGCCCAACCAAAATTGAGATGTCAAGCTTGGTTTCTGAGGACCATGAAGCCAGAAAAATGGTGACAGAAGGACATACGAAAAAAGGAAGTGATGAATCAGAAAGTGACTTCGAATCAGACCCTCCTTCTCCTAAGAGTAGTGAAGAAGACGATGAGCAAGAGGATGAGGAAGTTTTGCAGGGTGAGCATGGAGACTTCATAGATGACAATGATACTGAATCTGAGAACTTTGGCCAGCACCCTCTTCTGATGGATTCTGAAGAAGATGCAGAAGATGATGATAAGCAAAGTTCAGAGTCTGATTCTGGTCATATTAGGCCTGCAGAGGAGGCACCTGGCAGTAGATACAGAGAAGGGCCTGGCAATTTTGAAGGCAGGGAGCTCATTGTACCGTGTTCTGTGTTGTCTGAGTTGCCAAGTACAGTAACCAAGGTGAGCTCCAAACAAGAATTTGATGTCTTTGGAGCAGTTCCATTCTTTGCTCTTCAGCCTCAAGAGCCTAAACAAAAAGAAAGCCAAGACTTCTCTTCCCAGGCTGGTTTTCCAGGTTTGGAGCAAGATCAGGATGACTTTGATGTCTTCACCAAAGCCCCATTCAGCAGAAAAATATCTCAGCAGGACGACTTGATTTCAGGTTCTGAAAACCAACCTTTCCCCTTATCTCCCAAAAGTGTGGATGTTTTTGGTTGCATCCCATTCCAGCCTACTACTGTCTCAGAAAACAATGAGAGCAAAGAGGACCTCTTTGGCCTTATCCCATTTGAGGAGATCGCTGGGAGCCAGCAGCAGCAAAAAGTAAAGCAGCAACAACGGAGTCTGCAGAAACTCTCTTCCCGCCAGAGACGCATGAAACAGGAAGTATCTAAGAGCAATGGGAAGCGCCATCACGGCACTCCAACTAGCGTCAAGAAGACATTGAAGCCCAGTTACCGTACGCCAGAGAGAGTCCGTAGGCACAAAAAAGCTGGACGTCGGGACTCTCAGAGCAGCAATGAATTTCTGACTATCTCCGATTCCAAGGAAAATATAAGTATTACCCTGTCAGATAGCAAGGATAGAGTCAACCCTCTGCAAGCAGATGATGGTCTTCTGGATCCCTTTGGAGCCAAGCCTTTCCACCCCACAGAATTGGTGCGTCTTCCACAGCACCAAGGATTGGCTGATAATCGTGGGGACCATAACACAGTATTGCCTGGTAGACCTAGGCAGAGTTCGCTACTTGGCAGCATTCATTCTGGCGATGGGGTAAAATTAACAGATGATTTTGGGGCAGTTCCTTTCACAGAAATTGTTGTTGTGCCAAGTGTGACATCTCAACAAAGCCAACAGCAACAAGCAGTAGAGTTGGATCCATTTGGAGCTGCTCCGTTTCCTTCCAAACAGTAGATTCTTCCAGGAGCACCCCTACATTATTTAACTTGGATTCTACCACCACAATCCAACTGGTTGAACTGAGAAGAAACTGATTAATTTTTTAAATACAACATATTCCTTCTCAACTCTGACTAGATCCTAAGATTTTAAAATATGCCAAGTTAAACATACAATATTGAGATGGTGAGATGAACACATTTCAATTAGCAGATTTCTACAAGAGAAATCAGAGGCTAGTATTGTTGTGGGTACTAACTGTGACTACATTGCACAAAGCCACTGTGCCCTTTTTAGAGTGCAGTTACACTTCAACAAAGAGATGGATAAGTCTGACATGCTGGCCAGATGGGACAGGATCTATCAACCCCAAATTGAGAAAATGCCTAAATAAGCCAGGTTGATCTAGAGTTACTTCACTTGTTCTGAAATTTTACATGTTCTGAACATCAGAGTTTTCTGGCTTGGCAATGATTCCTAAACATATACAAAGAAACACAATCCTTTCTATATGTGTATGCCAGAACTCTGCTTTTTCCCAGTAAGTGCCATTAATGTAAAACAGGGATAGTTATAACTTTTGAGATCTCAAGAACGTAGTGGAATACAACATTAGAACAAGTTGGAAATGGAACGAGGAGTTAACTGTATACAACTGGATTATGCAGCATTTTGAAGACTACACAGTTCATTTCGGAAGAGACCCTGGTTTATTTGCATACAGTGCTTGATAAGACAGGGAAAATAAAAGCCGGGAAATTTGTAGCAAGTTCAAACTTGTAAAGATATTAAGTTGGAATTTCACCCAATATCTGGTTCATTTTACTGGGGGTGTGGTGTGGGGTGGCTGTGTTCCAGACAAACTGTGCATACCCTAAAAACGTTCTTAATCCCTTTCTAAAATTGCTCTCCCTTAATATTTTTATTCTGTCTCGTAAATTGTACTTCTCTAAGAGTTCATGCAAAATACACTGAGCTCTAAAGAAACCTATAACTTGAATTCAGGCCGTTTTCAGCAAAGGAGGTATAAAACTGGAGGGTTTACAGAAATGGATAGTGATTTGAGTCTATCAATAAACTGCATAATAAACCACCAATGCCTTACAGCCAGGATTACCACGTCCTGCTATAAACTTACCTCTGAGCCAATTGGTGCCCTTGAGACACTGCTTAAACATTTCTAGAACTTAGAGGGGGAGTACATGACGCATCTTTGAACTTCCCACTTGGGTGAAGCTGTTCATAACGTCTATGGCTCCACTGTGGCCATTCCAAATGGCAGCCAGAAATGCGGTGAGGACTTTAGTTGCATACCTCCCACATTTTCAGTTCATTTGGCTAAAACCTGGGCCAGCTCGACTCTTTCTGAAATGGGTGGGTGCGAAAACCCCACAGTGATCTATTGTATCTAAATTGTACAGTAGTGTATGGCCAGGATCCAGAGATCACTGCAGTGTGTGTGTGTGTGTGAGAGAGAGAGAGATATTAATCCTTGAACTGCAACTTAGTTTATGGCATGTAGTCAAATAATCATATATAATGTCAAAAAATCCATTGAGTGCATGTAAGCCTGACCTCTCTGGATCCTGGGCCTTGCATCTGTGTGAATCTGAACTGAAGCACTTCTGTGCATCTAAATGCAAGGTACATGCATTGAGGCTCTGGGTATATCTGGGTATTGCTTGAATATGAACTTGTGCAAACATGAAATATAATCTTTAACTGGGGGAAGTTAAGTACCTGGTGAATGAATTTCCTTAAAAGGTGCCCAATGGTGGTTTCTGCCCTCTAACACTGTATGAAAGCAAAATATCAAAAGAGAAAAACTCTTTGGTAGTTTGTAGCATGATGTTTGTAACAAGGATGAATTCTGAAAGAGGCGAAGGATCACGATCCCTTAAAAACATACCTTAAAAAGTGCTTTTGAGAAAAATGTTGCATTTATGTAATGGGATGGGCATTTTTTTTTTTGGCAATGTTTTAAAGATATGATTTGAAGTTCTTTCTAGATGTATGTCTCTAGCCTTTCTCCCTTTCTGCCATATGAAGCACAACTCCCACATCAGTTAGGTGTATATCTGATGATACTAAATATTTCTATAAAGCACATATGGCTAAAAATTAGTAGCTGTGCATGTACCTCAGAATGCCTGCTCCTTTATTCTTGTGCCAAAGCCTCTTAGAATGCAATCCAGAGTTGGTTGTTAAAAGTTTGTGATTTTAAAGGTGCGACCAGATAGCTCTCTGTTCAAGGGCTGCTTCAACCATGATGAGATGTCCTACCCTGAAAGTGATAGCCTGTGGCTTCCCAGCAGATGAGCACACAATCTAATAGATGTAGAGATCCCACAGAGTACATGTATTTATCCCTGTGACTATTTCTTATACGGAAGGACTTCCCATGTAGGAAACATGTCATGATGGATGTGGCCATAGCAGGTTGGGATTCCAGAGTGAACACAAACGCTTATTGCAACTGTCCAGTCCCAATGCAGTAGTGTCTCTGTGTGTTTCTAAAGAGGTAGGTGCTTTCCGGAAGCATAACATTCACACACACACACCGCCCCAAAGTAATCACATTGAAGTCCCATTGAAATTAATGGGACTTAAACCGGAGCTAACTTGTCCTACTGATTTCAAGTAAATTTCTCTGGCTGGGGATATATAATGTAAGCTGGCATCTTATATATGTAGTCTGTCTGAAAATCAATCCTCTCCACCACAGCTTGCTAGAAACTTTTTTCTGAAAGTGCTTAGAACGATCCCAATTTGTGCTATGAAAAATGAACAAGTTATGTTTAGAATAATCGCGTCATTGCATTATTTGTATGAAATTAACCTACATGATTGCATTGGCTGGAAGGGTTTTCCTTATATCTGTATTTTGTAGTCTGTTGTTGACAATTCCATTCTGTACATCTTGTATGGACACATGAAATGCCTTTGACGAAGAGGGATGCAAAACTGATTCTGCAATAATTCAGTGGTGGGGGAGGGGGGGCAGACGTAGCATATTTGCATGATTCTCATAAACTTATGGATTTTCCAAGTGCTTCTCTCAAAAACTGGTTAGGTTGAAAAATGTTCAAGGTTTTCTGAGTCATCACCACTGGTGTTTTGACACACTTTTCAGCAGAGATTCTCCTGGAGGATATCAGCATCAATCTGTGCGGTTAGATTGGTAGGATGGACGAAGATGTATGGAGCTCTGCAGGATTGGGGCGTAGCCATACATTCTGTAGCATAACTTTAAGGCCAAAGTTAATAGAAGTGGCCACTCACATTCTTTGCTTTGAAATAGGGTCTTTAATACCCTCCGTGCTTCATATATTCTTATTGACTGGACACACCTTTTTTTTTTTTTTTTTTTTGCATAAGCCTTTATTTTCATAGGTTACTGTAAATAAAAATAGTATGTTGTTTTTGTCCTTTGTGATTGCTGGGACATACAGGCAGACCCCACGAAGTTGGATTTCTGCCTATTTTGCTTTTGCCAAGTGCTGCAGAATCAATAATTTGAATTTCTGTTCAGTTCTGGACTTCATAGAAAAAGGTAATCACTACCTTTGTGGGGAGATATCTTTACTTGCATTGTGTGTGAATGTATGCATATATCTGGACTCAAATCGATCATGGTCTTTCCTGAAATACTGAGAAGGTTGGGAGTTGATTCATACCAATTACTGTCCAAGGAAGGCTTTTTTTTAGTCCCCTCCAACATTTTCTCTCCTAAGAGTTTGATCTTTCCCATAATAGCAGACAGCTCTGTGCACCTTCCCAAACCAGCTGTATAGCTAGTTAATCTTGGGGACACAATCACTTGTTACATTATAGTCACCCTGAGGTGCTTTTATTGTATTGATTAGCTCTGCACATATTTAATTTCAAATGTGATCCCAAAGGCTGAAAAGCGACATGCTCTTCTTTTCCTTTACATGGTAGATACCAGCTGTTTTTTTTCTCCTCATGGTGACTGTACCCTGTCATCCAAATCTGTGTGATTGTTATCTGACGGTACTGTTGTTAAGCTCGATGAAACAGGTTGAATTTACCACCTAGTATCCAGTATCAATTTGAGGATATTTCCTTTCTTTTTACCCTGTATAAATGAAGAGTCTATATCTTTGTGCTTGATTCTGCCCCTGTTGAAATCAATGCTCACCATCGATTAATTTAGAGGATCAGGATCAACGCCTAAGTTGTGGGTGTGAGCTGCCCAGAACTCTTCTCCCAAGAATAAGAAAAACCTACTGTGAGAATAAATGGATATAGCTACTACTGTGAGAATAGCATCTAGAGTTTATCTGAAGATTTTTATATGATAGGGTGTATTTTTATAGAGAGCGACATATATAAAACATACACACGCACACATCACATATCTCTTGGAGTTTGTGATCTAAAACATAACATTGCATTCACAATCATTTTCATGGCATTCAAAAAAGCATAGCCAAAAGCTGCTAAAAGAGTAACAGGGAAATGCAAAATGGTGGCTGCCCGGTTATTTTTCTAGAGCGCGTCTTTGAAAAGAAGAAATATAGTAATAGTGTCTATTGCCAAGTTTGGTTTCTGTGACTAGGACATCAAGAGTCAAACAGCATAATACTATATTTTAATTGCTGGCAAACAGCTTTAAGTGCACTTTTTCGAATTACACTTCCATTTCTTGTTAGACTTGAAATTTCTAAAGCTTTTTGTGTGTGTGTGCGTGTGTGTACCACTAATACAGAACTTTCACTTTTGTGTGAAATTGATGTACCTGAGAAAACAACTTCCAGTTGTTACTAAATAAATAAACCAGATACCATGATTCTGTAGACCCATCTCCTAATTCTGTGATTTTGCAATAGCATTTGGGGTGTTGTAGGCAGGCCTTGTCATTCAAGCACCAATTGAGTTTTCTGTGTATGTTCTCTTTCATGACATATTGTATTTACAGCTTCTATAAGTTTCTCTTGCTGCAGTCAATGCCGCTGGTGTGCTTGTTTTCGGAACTCCTTAAAATGTCTTGTAGTACCTTTTCAGAGATAAACAAATTGAAGTCCATGGGGAAAAGACTATTGGAACACATGCTGCAGATGTCCTTACCCTATTAAATTCACATGCTTTAATATTAGTGCATCTAGTTACACTGTTACTGACATGGCTCATGTAGACTAAATATGCTAGGAAAGGAGGTCACCACCACTCATTCCTCGTATCATGATCCTTCAGCTTGGTCCAAGTGCTTAGGCTATGTCAGCCTTCCCCAACATGGTGTCCTCCAGATGTGTTCGACTACAACTCCCATCTTCCCCAGCCAGCATGGCCATTGGCAAGATGCTGAGAACTGTATCCAAAACATTTGGAGGACACTATGTTGTGGATATGACTTAACCTAGTCTTCCCCATCACAGCTTGTCAATTATGCCACTCTTAAGTCATGCTGTCTTGAGTTTTTCTGACACGTTCTGTGCCTTCTCAGAATTACATCTCAGTGATATTTTGGGAAAAGCCGTGTCCCTTATATTTGCAGGACAAATAAAGCGGCCTAAAAGGAACCCAGCGGTTCATCACTTGCTTTGAGGAATAAGCTATACTTTCACAGTCTTCCTATGAACCCATTTTCTGCCAAATCACTGTCACAGACATAGTTATTTCTTCATAGAGCAGATCTGGTATTCCAAGGGAGAGAAGACACACAGAGACTGATAGAAGAAGCAAGCTCAAGTCCAGACATCACTTGAGAACCCAGGTATAGGTTTCACAGAAACAAGAATACGAACTTAGGAAGCTGTTTCATCCCACTCAGCGGTTCCTCTTGTCTTCATTAGTAGCAGCACAAGAAAGTCTGAGGAACTTGGCCAGCTGTTTAAGACCTTAACTGGAGTGAACCTAAGACATCCATGTGGCCTTTATCATAGCTTGAGCTGTAACAAAAGAACCTGGTGGAGCCTTCCTTTCTGTTTCTTAGAGCTATAATCCTTCTTACAAGTTATAATTAGTATCATTATTTCTCCCCCACCACCCTGCCTCATCCCCTCAGTTTTCTGCTGCCCAATACTTCCCCTGTGCCTGAAACAACACACCACATCAGGTACGTCTGCCATAAAGTGTTTATTTACATAGGCAATATATACATAATACATACTGTGCAACTTGACTAAATTGCACTCAAGTGTAAATAGAAACAACTTTGCAATGACTTTCCTTTGTACATGGAGTTGAAGATGGGCAGAGGAAATAAACTTAACATACAGCAGTACTGATCAATGACCCATGCTTGCAACAAGGTTTATAGTTAACTTAAAATCAGGCTTCCATAGCAGATATTGGCATGTGTTTGCTTGGCCGATAGTCAACATTAGCAGGGTAAGATTTAGGAGACAAAAAATCCATAGCACTGTTTTTACCATTTTGCATTCTGTTTCCTGTAGATTTCTAAAGATCTCTCCAGTTAAAAGCAGCTTATCTATACATTTGCAACAGGTTTAAAATAAATATTAAAAGACTAGTTTACATGCATAAGCAGGTATTTACAAAAGGTTGTGATGTACAGCTATCACTGGAGTTCAATCTATCCATTAGCAGGCAAAACCTCTCCTTCCCTTTGTATTACTAAGCATTTAAATCCTACCAGAAGCTTTTTAAACAATTAATTGAAGTTATTTTTTTAAAAAAGGGTTAGGGTCTAAAAAGAATATTTCCTTGTAATGCTAGAGGCTGTAAACAAAAAGTATATTTTTCTTTCCGAAGCACATTAATTTTGCATTCAACAACAATGAACAGGTTAAGGCCAAAGGGTAAAGGATTTTACTTGAATACAAGCAGGTGTTGAAGGTGATCTGGAGAAAAATGCCAATCAGCCTTTAACTGTCGCTGATATCTGCTCCTGAAGTATTAGTTTTTTGGACAAGAAAAGCCCGCTGCCAGAGGGGGCTATTTTTCAGTTATAATTAAAGTAGTTGTGTACAAGGATAGATTCAGTCATTCTAATATCAGAAGACTAGCCTAACCTATTTTTGTAGTAGTAGATTCCATCATGGCAAGAGATCAACAGCTGTAGAGTTTGTTTTTTTCACTCTCCAGAGAAGGACAGAAGGCTTGTAGTTTTGGCACCTTCAGACTTTTTTTGTTACAAGGGGGAAAGGATTAGGAGAGAGATCCACACTGTTCACAATGAAGCAATAATTCCACTGCTTCTCTGTACACTGCACTGCGATCAGTAGTGACAAAGCAAAGTCAAAAGCAATGTTCAAAGTGAAAAGTTTTTGAGAAGGCAGGCTTGGACTTGAGAAGCAAATGCTTATTTTCTTGTTTGAAGTAAGTACAAGGCAGAGTGAGGTGCAAGTCTGTTGCTGACAAGACAGTTTCCTTCCAGTTATTTTCACTAGCTCATGAGGAACTCTGGTTCTCCTCTTGTCTCATAGAGCAATTTGAAAACTTTTAGCTCAGCTAAGAGGCTTCATGAGAAATTAGCTCAACAAGAACCCTGATTATTATTTTTTTAATGAAGAAAACACACTTGTAATCAGAATTTTCTGCTGTGGCTTGAAATATAGTCTGGGCATGTAGATCATGTGTAGTCTCGCCCAGAATCAAGCCTTTCCCATCGCCACCAGGCACAGCAGCGCCTTTACTGTGAATGGAAGTGTGAATGCACAAAGGTCTAGACCAGCCTTCCTCAACCTGGGGCGCTCCAGATGTGTTGGACTACAACTCCCAGAATGCCCCAGCCAGCTGGCTGGGGCATTCTGGGAGATGCAGTCCAACACATCTGGAGCGCCCCAGGTTGAGGAAGGCTGGTCTAGACAAATTCCAGTTAACATTAAAATTTCAATGCGTGGTGATACGTGGAGAGGACAAACCCCAGGCTCACTCTACAGTTAACTACATGTAGTCCCTGTGGGAACTTTTCCCTCACTTTAAGGCCTGCATTCCCTCAGGTGGAAGCTGTCAGCCCAGAAGACCCACCCCGTCCATGTACACACATCTTCACCCCATCTCTTTCTCTCTCCCTTTGCTGTCTGCCACCACTCCTCAGCCCACTCCTGCACAGCAGAAAAGTCCTTGTTGCGGGATACGGAGTACTGATCTGAAATTACTATTCCCCCCATCCCCAGTAGTTCACAAACTTACATTTTTACCAGGTCTCCCTCTGTATCCTGAGACCGCGATCTATTTAAGAAGTATATTATAATGCATACTTACAAGAGTCAGGTGCTCAACCTCTAGACTATTGCAACCTATACATGAACAAAAATCATGCTGTACTAATCTATAAAAAAGCCATTTTCCAAAATCTAAACTTAGACCACAACTACGTGGTTCTGCAATCTTATTATTGAGACCCTGGCTATTGCTCCTGGTAAAGCAGCATCAGGAGGACATATGTAACGGAGAAGGAGTGGACAGGAAGAGAAGCACTTGATTATTTAAGGAATTTATAAGCTGCTCTTTTAGGGCAAGATCCACCTCAACCAGCACACCTTAACAATTCCCCTGCATACCAATTCTCCCCCCCACCCCAAGCTAGGGGAAGTGGAACAGGGTAAGTACCTCTTTCCTCCCACTTCTCCTCCTCCTCTCAAAACACCAGTTTGCTGCAAAATAGCAGCTGGATGTTCAACATGAGGTCTCCACACCACTAGCCAGATACAAAAATGTTCTGGACTGACTGAAACAATAGTCCATTGGTAGTGGACTACGGACATGTTTGCCACTCAGTTCAAAAAAGAGCAATGAGGCAGGGAGTAGCTGCCCAGGCACAAACGGCTGCTCTACATTTGGCAACATGCAAATGTCATCCTCCCAAAAGATAGCTCAGAGCCATTTTGCTTAGCAAAGTAGCAGCAAGCATCTTGATGTGTTGTTTTACTACCTATTATCCTCTGTTCATTTACATACTTTGCAATAGGCAACACAAGGGGTTTCAGTTTAGGCTTCGAACTGAATGGCATTTTAAAGAGCAAACTGGAATCTAAAATTTTGGACGGGAATCAACACCTTTTCCAAAGATAGGATTAACCTGCTAAGTTACCACTGAAGAACGCTGCAGCAGACAGTCATACTGGAGTTCCTTTCTTCTAAAAGAATTTCAAATTCATATTTAAAATTTTACAACAGCAAACATCAGTGCAAGGACACAGAACACGTTAAAAGGATACATCAGACGATCTGGATTTTCAAGTTCCAAGGTGAGGTCCCAGAATGAGAATTTATCACAGGAACTTCATACGCATGCATTTTAGAGAATGTTTCCTCAGCTTATCAACGGTCCTCCGGCAAAGCCTTATTACCATCAGTAGTTCAAATAGTGATCCATCTTTTTATATGGCCCAGTAACATTACCCCGATACAGGGTGACCGCTGCAGCTGTTTCACTGTCCTAAACCCGAACAGAAAGTTATTTGGTTGCTGCAGACCTATTCAATTGCCTTGGGAATGTCTGCTAATATACCAACCCTAATGTGGAGAGGATTCAAAGCAAGCAGGCATTCATTGTCACACCTTCGGTGAAACTCTGAAAAACAAACAAATTCCATTTCAAAAGACTACAAGCACAGCATGATGATCAACCTCTGTTAAAAGGAGCCTTCTTAAGTCAAGGGGGTACTGGGGAAGGTCACTTACTCCGGAGTTTTAAAGCGAAATAAAAGATGGGGGAAGTGGGCTTTATAGTGGGGCGTTTTGGGTCTGGGAAGGTACACATAAGTCGTTGTAGGATGGTAGAGGATGAGGTGGGAGTTTATGCTTTGTCATGAGAGATCTCAGGTAAGCAAACCGTGGCAATTAAGTTGATGCCAACATTTGTCATCTACATACACACACAGCTATTTCAAGGGGGGAGGGTAGCCCACAGGGCGGGGCCAGATTTCAGGGAAGGATTTAGGACTTCAGCGAATAGATGAATAACAGCTTGCTGAGACTGAGCCCAAATACAAGGAAATCAGGAGGACAAAGATTTCATATTTGAAGAAGAAAGTCCGTAAGAGGAAAGGCCAGAAGCTCAGTGGTAGAGCGCATGCTTTGTATATGTGCAAGTCCTACCATCTCCAGGTAGGCCTGGGAAGGACTCGTTTGAAACTGAGAACTGCTGCCTGTCAGTGTAGCCAACACTGAGCTACATGGTATGACTTGGCACGACGCAGCTTTATATAACCAGACTACCGCAAAGGAGCAAAGGCCATTGGGAGAAGAGATGGGCCTTAGTGATCAGAGAGATCCACAAATTATTCTGAAGGGAAGTCTGCGGCATCAGTGAGACACATCCCCACTAACAATGAATAGACAGTTGGAGGCCCTTTCTTTATGAACCTCTGGGCAAGGCGTCCCACTGGCGCCGTTTTCAGACACAGCATAAAGGCAAATTCCCTTCCCACAACAGTCCATCTTCATCTCCTCAACAAAGACCATCATACCTTGGTGTGCTAGTGTGCGCTGTGGTCAAGGCAAGGCTTGCTGTGTCTGTACTGCATGATGTACACGGTAGACTGATGCCACCAGTACAACATCACCACTGCGAGAATGTGCCATACTTGGTGGCTAGAGCCGAGGTAGTTTAGCTGCCCTGTTGGAAAGGAGAAGGTGCGTGCATTAAAAGATCATGTCTCCTATACATCTGGAGCAGATGTTGGTTGTACGCACCAAGGTACCCATTCATATCCACTCCTGTCTGGCTGAAAATGAGTTATTCACCCTACAGATGAACTGCCCAGAGAGCTCCGGCTATTGGGCAGTATAGAAATGTAATAAATAAATAAATTCAGATGCGTGAAAGGTCCCTGAGATAACATTGCTGGAGAACATCTTCCTAAGCAAGTATCTCTGGACAAGAGGGGAGAGCTACCCCTTTCATGTGAGTTTCCAGAGGCATCTGCCTGGCTACTGTTGGAAACATGAATGCTAGGCTACATGGATCTTTTTGGCAACCCAGTTCTTACGATATTTAAAAATGGGTGGGTGGGTGATGGGCAGGGAGATGGCACATGCCATTTTTCTTTACTGTATACCATAGAACACAAAGCAGGCGGTGCGCAGGACAGTAACTCATTCTCACCATGAATATTGGCCTATGACGCATAGATTTCCTGATGCCCACACAAAAGCAGGTCTTTATAATAGTAATATCAAGATCCCCAGACTTCTGTAGGTGACTAAGGCTTCAATCCTATGGTTTCTATGAGGGTATCCCAGAGCCCCCAGGATTCATCAGATCTTCCCTACTGAGGATGGCAGGAGAGATCTGCCTTCAGAAGGGGAGATCAGCTCTTAGATTCTCTCTCACTCCCCATGGAAACACCTGCGGCAGTTCTTTTTTGATGTCATAACTCTGATGGAGACAACAGGTGCAATGGAGGGTGTTCGAGGACAGACTATGGTATCCAAGAATCCACAGCTCTTGCAGCTCCCAGACACAACTCTGACATGGCTACTAATACATGCCAACCCTGGAGTTGCCATAGATCAGTTCCCTTTCTGGGGCCATTTTTCTTTTTCTAAAAATGGCCCTAGAAGGGGAGGAGGAAACAGTAATGCCCCTCTTCCCTCCCTTCTGCTCTGCTAGGACCACACCAGTAGGGCTCTGAAATCATTGGAGGTTCCAACATCAGAGTCCTCCACCACAAGAAGTATGACTGCCCTGCCTGCAGAACAGCCTTTAGAAGCTGCATATATCCACACTGCAATTTGGGGTGAACAACCGTGCTGATTCCTTGGTCGCTCCCACTATTCATTCTTATAGCAAGGTCCAACAGCTCCCAGAACTTCACTGTGTGTGCCTTCAACAATCCAGCAGAGGAATATCTCTACCTGGGAAATATCTTTCTGGGACTTTGGAAATATAGAAGAGAAATGCTATGCCAGCTATCAAGTACATCACAAGCACACGGGGAGCAAATTCCTGAAATAAAGAAAGAAAAGGGTTAGCATTCGTTGTTGAGGTCAGCAAGTTCCAGATCTATAAAAACACCTGATAAGTCAAAGAGTAACCTTCTCAATAGTGTCCAAATGTTAAGTAGGTTCCGAAAACCAGGATGCACCCCAGATCGGCTGGGGAGTTCACATCCCTATATACTTCTGCTTATTTCTAAAAGAATCATACATAACGTACATAATACTAGAACCCGGGGTCATCCCATGAAGCTGATTGGTGGGAGATTCAGGACAGATAAAAGGAAGGACTTCGTCACACAACGCATAGTTAAATTATGGAACTCACTACCACAAGATGTAGTGATGGCCACCAATTTGGATGGCTTTAAAAGGGGGGTGGATAAATTCCTGGAGGAGGAGAAGGCTATCAATGGCTACTAGACCTGATGGTTGGGTGCTATCTCCAGTATTTGAGGCAATAAGCCTGCGTGCACCAGTTGCTGGGGAACATGGGTGGGAGGGCGCTGTTCACCATGTCCTGCTTGTTCATCCCTGGCCAATGGCTGGTTGTTGTTGTTATTATTATTATTATTATTTTTATTTGTATCTCGCCTTTTGCCCAATGCTGGGCTTCAAGGTGGCCTTACAAAGTTTAAAATATACATCGGGGGGGGGGGGGGGGAGGGAAACAAAACCATAAACAATTAAAAAATACACAACAAAATTATAAGACATTAACATAGATGGAGGGCTGGATTATTCTCCAAAGGCCTGCTTGAACAAAAAAGTTTTAGCCTGCTTCCGAAAGCCCATCAAGGAGGGAGCCAGCCTAGCTTCCCCGGGAAGAGAGTTCCAGAGCACCGGAGCAGCCACCGAGAAGGCCCTCTCCCATGTTCCAACCAAGTGTGCCTGTGAAGAAGATGGGACTGAAAGAAGGGCTTCTCCAGAAGATCTCAAAGCACGGGCAGGCTCATAAGGGAGAATACGTTCTTTCAAATAACCTGGACCCGAACCAGTGGTTGGCCACTGTGTGAACAGAGTGC
This sequence comes from Elgaria multicarinata webbii, assembly GCF_023053635.1. Classification (NCBI taxonomy): domain Eukaryota; kingdom Metazoa; phylum Chordata; class Lepidosauria; order Squamata; family Anguidae; genus Elgaria; species Elgaria multicarinata. Next base: position 14,256,200 of record NC_086180.1, read on the forward strand.
TGGACTAGATGGACCCTTGGTCTGATCCAGCATGGCAATTCTTATGTTCTTAACATGGAAAAGAATGATCATAACCCATGGAACGATCTCTGCAGAAAAAGGGCATGCATGCTTAGGAAAGGAAGGCAAACTGAATGCACCTTTCTTTAGCAGTAGCGCTTGCCCAAACCACACAACAAACTTCTTTTCCCCTTCCTCTTTATTACGCCTCTTCAGTAATCAAACTAACAATGTTGGATCAAAGTTACTGCTAAGAAAACTAGGAAGTTACTCCCATTGTTCCCCAGAAATAATAATTTTGGTACAACCTAAGAACAAGCCATAATAACGTAACTCTGTCTGAAAACGGATGCTCTCTTTTGCTTCATATTGAAAGTAGTGCTGATTTACAGAAAACTGTTATTGTGTAAAAAGAATTGGGATGAAGTTAAAGGATGCAATCCCTAAGCCAGCTACCTGGAAGCAAGTCTAAATAGCCAATGTGGGTGGGTTTGAGATGCAAGGACAGTAACTAGCTTCTTAGCTTACCTGCACAATAGATGCACTGACACCTCCATTGAGCCAAACCCAGTGGATGGTAGGAATGATTCCATAGCCCGACACGGAGCAGAAGATGACGGAGCGTAGCCTGTGCCACTGTTGAGTGAGGTAACTGGGGTGGATCTGAGCAAAGAACACTGCCAAGATCATAGCAAGCACAGTGATCAAATATACTTGACGCCAGTACTGGAAAAGGGGGGGAAAAAGTAGGCAGCCCCTGAGTGATAGCCAACATTAAAAAAAAAAATCATTGGGTCAAGACATAACAAAATCAAATGAAGTGGAGTTTTCTGGAATGTGCCCTAAAGGACGCCCAATAGCTTCAGCTATTGGGCGGTATAAAAATGTAATAAATAAATAAATAATAAATAAGACTTTCAGGTCATGGAGATGAGCCACACCAACTATAAAAGCACTGCCATATTCTCTGGCATATTTTTTTTAAAAAGTGTTTTACATCTTAAGTGGCAGAATCGTTTTTACAAACTTGCAATCTAGTTTTGAAGATTTATTTCCACCATCATCATCATCATCTTTATTACGGTCACCGTCCAGACTTTACACATTCAAAAGAGCAGGGAGAAATTACATACAAATGTGAGAAATATTTATAACCGAATGGAAATCTCTTATAGGCTTTTTGCGGGATCCAGAAAAAAACGATTTGTTTATCTGTGGATTCAAACGAATAAGAAGAAAACTTTAAGATATCAAAAAGAGGGGAATTTCTCATTTTTTGTGATTAAAGAGTAAGAGAACGTATTGTTACTTATTTTTGCTGTGCAGAAAATCAGAAGCCTATTTTAAATGTGTATGTGTTGTTTTTGTGATGTTTGTTTACTTGTTTGTTTTATGTTTGGAAATAATAAAATTTTTATAAAAAACAAAACAAAAGGAAATTTGAAAAATATGCAACAAAACCAATGCTGGAGAGTCCTTATTCTCATAGTATTCAGAAAGAATTTAGCGAAAGCCTCAATTGTGCCTCTGTCCTCTATGTGAGATTTATTTCCATAGTAGGCTGTTCAGTTTGATGGCACAAATTTTAAGTCCCCGATGAACAGGACTCTCCCTCAAAACAACTGCTAATATTATTTGCCTGCAAATGAACCTGTTTTCATTTCTCATTATCAACTGGATTCACAACTTAGGATCAGTTCTTACATTCACATTATACGGAATACATTCTTGTGCATAATATAGAAATCCTGAAAGGTTTTCATATTGAATACGTGTTAGTCCACTCGTATGAGCCTTTTTATTGAGAAAATGGCACACTTCCTGCAGCGCAGCATTGACTGGTAGTTAAAATCCCTTCTACAGGCACAATCAGAATATTGCCAATACCAGCAGATGCCACAAACTATTGCACAGACCTACAGTTTTAAGCAATTTAAATGAGCAACTCATTTACCGAGACAATCAAGGTGTTGGATCAGATCAAAGGCCTATTTAGCTCAGCATTCTGTTCCCACCGTACCCAACCAGATGCCTAGAGGAAGCCCACAAGCAATAGTGCCCTCCTGCTCAAATTTCCCAGCAATACTGAATATATAGCCATCACTATGAGCCGCGGATAGCCTTGTCTGCCATGAAATTGTCTAATCCTTTTTTAAAGGGCACAATCCTATGCATGTGTAGACAGAAAAGTCCTCCAGCTGCCAGCATGCCCCACCCAACATGCTGGGAGTTGTAGGACTTTTTTTCTGTTTAAACATGCATAGGCCTGCACCCTTAATAAACAAAAAACACCAGTTCCTGCTGTTAGGAAAGGTTACTTTGTGTGCTGGCCCATCCCCAATTTCCCCATGCATGCCAGCTCTTGACCTTTGTGCATTTAGCGTGAAGTCATTCAGGTAAAAATATTTAGAAGCTTCTCTGTGATTAGGAACCCTGTTGAAGCAGGGTTCCTGACCAAAGGGAGGCATGTGAGTGTGTTCACCTGAACGCACTTAGAATCCCCCTTCAGACCGCTGTGCTGAATGTGTGAAAGTCAGAAATTGAACTAATGCATGCGGGAAAGTTGGGGCTTATGTGCAAGCCCTCTCCCCATATTAAGACCATACGGGTTCATCCAAACACCTGAATAGCACTAATATTATGGAAAATCAAAGTTTAAGGAGATGCACTGATATTTTTAGCTGAGCATGTTGTTTGTTAACTGGCTGAGCAAAGTGAGGCCTTTGATTGAGCTGATCTGCTTGGCCTTCTTTTTCATTATATATAACATGACATCTTCCTTGAACTTTGTGATACTAGAATTAAATAGGGTCCACTTTTCCAGGACACCGTTCTATGGTTTAATTGGAAAATCAGCTTGATGCCTGCACCTACATTTTAAGAGGAGAGATCTCATTTTGAAAAGCTTATTTTAAGTAAACATAGTATTACTGGAATTTTGAAGGAAAGCTGGGATACCAAAAACTTCAAAGGCAAAGCAACACCAGCAAAGGAAAAGCTACAGCAAACAACAGAAATGCCAACTTACATTATTGCAATAAAATGCGTAAAAGACTCCAGACACATAACAGCCCAGGATACCAATGGAAATGCCTGCATAATCCAATGCCATCCACCGTCGACTGGTCTTTTCTGAGCGATGGCAACAGAAGAGGTGGTACCCTACTGAGCAAAGCATACAGACCTATAAAAACATTCAAACAAATCCATATTAATTTCCTCAGGGACTAATTTCATGAGATCCAAACAATAAGACACCATTTTAAATAGTTGGATTAAACTATATTTGGGGCCCGGGAAGGGGGGGGGGAATATACAAACAGCTGATTGACCACCTGATGTTAGTAGACCATTTTGCTCTGACCTTCACTATTGGGAATCAATAGTACCATACCACCTTCTGCTTGGGATATATCAAGTACTATTACAAATCACTATTATTACTAACAATATTTATCTACTGCTCTGGATTGGTGCAAATAGGAATGAAACAGGAAAAATGAAAGATTAAAAACAGCAAATTAAAATTGTCCAATTTTTTAAAAAGAACAAGTAAAAACACTGGCTCCAATTGGGTCAACATTTCATGCGGAACCACCAGGAGCATGGTCTCCAATGATCTATCAAGTAGCACTGTGACATGTCCTTTGTCCAGATTCAAGCTAGAGAGTAAGGTGAGGGCTTCTCTTATCACCTTTTCTCAAGGGTGATGACACACTTGCCAAGACAAAGAAGCTTGTGCCTCTCCAATTGGGCTACAAACACCTACATAAAGAGCAGGGCAAAACTATCTGCTCTGTTCTACTACCAAGAATCCCCTACCCCATTCTCACTATTCAAAATGACTTACAACAAACAATGGTAACAATATGAAAACGAAGACGGGCTTGACAGATAAAACTTTTTTAAGAAAGGTGGGGGGAGGAAAGAGGAGGGTTCATCACATAGAAGTCACCAGCCCAGCAAGTCAAATGCTTCCCAAAATAATAAAAAGAACGCTTTGACCCAGTGGCAAATACACACAGAAAGGTGCCAAATGAATCCCATGGGGCAAAGTGTTCCATAAACTGAACCCTAACAATATGCCACCCCCTTCCAACATACAGTGGAGTGAAGCCTGTAAATTATTGCTGCACTTTTAAAACTGCATTATGATGTTTTTGTAAGTAGCTTTGGGGTTTTTAAAAAGGAAAATGGGAAACAAATGTTTAAAAGCACAAGCTAAGAGCATTGAAAGCAGCTTCTCCTCCAGGACTGGGGCACAGACTGAGTCCAATCCCTGGTGTCAAGCTGCTGTAAGTGAGCTAGAGTTAGCAGAAGGGCTCCATATTGGGACAGGATGCAAATGTTCTTCCCTGCCTCTTCTCCTTCCCCAAGTTGGGCTGCAGTTTATAAAGGAGCTTACTTGAAAGCAGAAGAGACAAACAGAACAAATTACAAAATCTTCTCTAGAGGCACTCGCTGAAGGCAACACAGAAGTCATGTCATATATGCCCACAGTGAAGAAGAGGAAGAAGCCCAGTAAATGACTCCAGATGTTGACTGTCTCATTGGATAAAATGAATAGGCTGGAAAAAAGAAGAATGAAACAATCATGACTGTCTTGTTCACAACTGAAGCACTTTGTTTAAAAAAAACTTGCGAGCCAAGCCCTATGTTCAAGCTAAGATGGCTGCTACTGCATTCTTGCTTGATTTATACAAGCTAGTCAGTATGCAATTCCTCCACCCTGCCTGTGTGTATATACAGAGAACTTGTTTATACATCTCACCACAGGAAGAGTTCATGCGTTCCAAGGGAGGAAAAACTCTGCTTGGTGGGGGCGGGTGCCGTTGGGAATTGTCTTACGTGGGAATGAGTTGTGTGTGGTGGTGTTATTTATATTTCTGCTGTGTGCATGTGTGAGTGAGTGAATGCATTTTTGCCTTTTAACCTGTGTTTTTGGAGAATAGCCTTGTAATGGTGCAAGAGGGCACTCCAGTTCCAACACTAACTCAGTTTAAGGCAGACTTCCGCAACACACAGCGATTCATATGTGTTGGACTACAACTCCTATCATCCTCAGCCAGCATGGATACACTGGAAGCCCAAGTTAGTCTAAGGCCAGGCATGGATGCACTGCACTTGTGTAATTAGATGGGGGAGCTGGGCTGCTTAAGCTTCTTGCATTATCATAAGAAACAGGACTTCAGGCTCTACCCATCAATATGTTAACAGACAAAAGGAATTACTATATCTCATATAGAAGTACAAATCAGCTTGCTTTGCTCTTTGATTATAATTTAAACACAAGCAGAATAAATATAATGAAACATGTTCACAATCAAAGTTGTGATTGCTTCCTTCCTGTTATTGTTTCCTTATTGTTCAGACTAGTTGGTAGATTTCACTTTGAACCATTTGGATCAGTTCCAAACCTTTTTAAACACAGCCTGGAAGGTAGGTATGCTCTGTAGCCATCCGTGATATAAGGATTGTCCTTAAGGAACACTGGAATCTGTTCATAGGTGTACAAGCGAATTCCTCGAGGGACCAGAATAGGCCAGTACTGGTAGCTTCCTAGCTCAATGTAATGAGCACTCTTCAGGAGTTTCTGATGCATTTTAGTAGTGTTTCAGTCACCAACCAACACAAGGGTAAGATGAGTAGTACAAGGCATTTGGACGATGCTACAGTTTATCTGCAAACAGACCAAGACAAGACATACAGTAGCTTAATATTTAATATTATTATTATTATTTATTTATATAGCACCATCAATGTACATGGTGCTGATATAGTACAAAATATCCAGCCCCACCCTTCACACATCTGTCAAAAAGCAGTTCTCTGTGAAGTACACAACAGATATTGTGCAACCAGAGCAGCGGAAAAGGGTATCTTATCAACTCGAGATACCTAAAGGGTTAATGATTAGCAACTCTTGGGGGAAAACCCAAACAAATCCACAGATTTTTATCTGTGTAGATAAAAATCACACATTAGAGAAGACTAAGTGCCAGGTAGGACAATATTCAAACAAGCAGACCTACCCTATAACCAGGAATCAAACCCTAGAAGAAGCTTTACCAAGGAAGTATGTCAATTGGGGTGGGGAGGGGGGGGAAGGAAACCCAGCCTTAAGGCAGTGATAATCACACACAAACACACAACGTATTTTGAACAAAAAGATCCCCTATATAATGATCATCTTGGTTACTAAAACTCCTATGTTTGAGGAGTTGAAACCCATTCCAACTCCATGAGTAAAGGGATGGTCTCTCAGGAGCAATGCAGCAACCAGCTGAGTATTTATTACACTTACTTGCAGAAGCAAACCACCCACCCACACAACACACAAGAAATAAACACACACACACACACAATTTTGCAGAGGTGTAACCGTTAGTAAATTAACAGTGAAAATGACAAGGAAACTTGTGGCACCTTAACGAAGTGGGCTATAGTCCATGAAAGTTTATGCCAGAATAAATGTGTTAATTTATTCTGGCGTAAGCGTTCATGGACTGTAGCCCACTTCATCAGGTGCAATGAAAGGACCTGCCAAAATGGACAGCGTCCACGAAAGCTTATGCCAGAACAAATGTGTTAGTCCAGGTGTCATGAACCTCTTTCGTTTTTTTAAGGAGTGGAGTGCAGTGGAGGCTGGTGGCTCCAATGTCGCTGGGGTTGTGAATCGGCTCCGGGTTTCAGTCAGAACTGCAATGGAACTATCCAAGGTGCTGAACCCATTTTGGGGATGGGGTTCAGCACTTCTGAGAGCTCCTTTAGAGTTGTGACTGAAACCCAGAGTGGATTCACAGCCCCACTGACATCGGAGCCACCCGCCTCCACTGCTGTGCGTGTGCTGTGGGGGGAGAATAATGGGCTCAAATATTACGGCCATTAAGGTACAAACTGACAAGAAGGGCTCCTGTACTACAGCCATTACAGTAAGAGATAGTCCCTACCGCCGTCAGCACCCACCGCTTATCCCGGTCGCTGCCGCCGCCTCAGCCCTTCACGCATCATGGCGAGAAGGGAAAGGGGCCCGGCTCCTTCTCTTCCCGCTACAAGAAACGCTCACGCCGCTTGCCGACGTCCTCGCTTGCCGGCCGGGCCCACTCGGATTACGCAATCACCGCGCGACAGTCACGCAGCCGCTGTGTCGCAAGTCGGGGCAGGCGGGCGCGCCAATCAGGCGCCGCCGCTCTCCTCCCGCCCATCAACTGTGCACGTGCTGAAGCGCCTGCGTGCACGCGCGCCCCACGCAAAAGGACAAAGCGAGCGAGTGAGGCGAGGCTGGCTTTAGCGATGCGATCGCGGGCGGCATGGGGAAGCACGCATGCGCATAAAAGAAGGGCGCGGTTGTAGCGGCACTTAACGGCCTCTGGGTTTCGAATTTAAATTCTCAGGGAAAAGCGGGGGGTGGGAGCAGGAGCAAGGTTATCAGTCTGATTGGTTGAGCCTCCTCCTTTTCTGCACCGGTTGGTTCATATTTTACCCCAGAGACTGACTGGACACACACTTTGCATACAAATAATATAAACTGGTTTCAAGCTGGTTTACCCAAGGCTGTTTCCATTGGGAGTCCTCAGCATGTCCTAAGCAGGGTGGCCACTTTTGACCGCCAAAAATGAAGACACTAAAGTTTAAATAGAAATACAGTCAGTACAGCCCACCATAGTGTGGAAGATCTGTGGGCATAAGTCCTGCTTGGAGTAGATGGATTGAAATGAATGGGACTTCGGTTATTTATTTATCACATTTATATCCTGCCTTTTTTCCTCCAAGGAACCCAAGGCGGTGTACATAATCCCCCCCCTCTCCATGTTATCCTCACAACAACAACCCTGTGAGGTAGGTTGGGCTGAGAGTCTGACTGGCCCAAAGTCACCCAGTGGGTTTCCATGGCAGAGCGGGGACTAGAACCCAGATCTCAATACTCCCAGTCCAACACCTTAGCCGCTACACCACACTGGTTAGTCATAACTAACAAGCCCCTTTCATTTTAATGGATCTACTATAAGTATGTTAGATTTTCTCTTTTGTGTCTTGCTCAGTCTGCTGTCCCAGTGCTGTTGCTGGGCAATTTCAAGGGCCTGCTTTCCCTTCTGATGGTTGTTTCTAACAGACTCGGCAGCCCTTCAGACAGAATGCCTTCAAAATAGAAGAGTCCCCAATAAAGGACTGTCCTCTGTAAAAGAGGACACTTGGACACTTTAGTCCTTATTGGTAATCCTGCCTTCACTCATACCCCCCCTCCACAGCAGGTTTAATCCCTCCCCCCAACTCAACTCAAGATGTAAAAAATCACCCCCCTGCACCTCCACTCCTGTGGCAGAGAGAAATTTGGACTATGAAATACAAAGATGGAAAGTCGGCTGCCAAGGGCCAGATGTTATGGCCTTATAAATTACGATGGAGTGATGCTGCCAGCTGTGCTACATAACCCAACAATTTTTTAATATTCTGCCATGCTGTATTGTCCAATGCCACTGCTCTGCCAGTTCCAGCCACACGTAATGATGGCTTTCAGATATTTTCAGCAATCAATCATGCACTCATGTGAATGTTATGAAAATATTCTGTTCCTTTATTGATAATAACAGCGTTTTTTTTCTCCCATATCACCATTTGCAGCAATGGCTTCCTACTGCAGTTGTATTACACATTATGTGGGGAATGAAATAATTTCTTCCACTTTCCTACTGTACCTATTTAACACATACAGTACCTAGCACTCTCCCCCGCCCCCCCGGGCTCCCCGCCGCCAGTCCCAGGGAAGATGGAGAACACCTACGACTATCTCTTCAAGCTGCTGCTCATCGGCGACTCGGGCGTGGGCAAGACCTGCCTGCTCTTCCGCTTCACCGAGGACGACTTCAACAACACCTTCATCTCCACCATCGGAATTGATTTTAAAATCAGAACAATAGAACTAGATGGGAAGAAAATCAAGCTACAGATATGGGACACTGCAGGACAGGAAAGATTTCGCACAATCACGACCGCATACTACAGAGGAGCCAAGGGAATAATGCTGGTATATGATATCACAAATGAAAAGTCTTTTGACAACATTGAAAACTGGATAACGAACGTAAAAGAGCATGCAACTTCAGATGTAGAAGGAATGATCCTGGGTAATAAATGTGATATGAATGAGAAAAGGCAAGTTTCGAAAGAAAAGGGAGAAAAGCTAGCAATTGATTATGGAATCAAATTTCTGGAGACAAGTGCAAAATCAAGCATAAATGTGGAAGAGGCTTTCTTCACTCTTGCACGAGGTATTATGACAGAACTCAACAGAAAAATGAACGACAACAGTTTAGCAGGTCCAAGTGGGCCAGTGAAAATAACAGAAAACAGCTGCTTTGATGAACTCCTAATAATAGACTGCAGCATACCTAGAAAAAAAACCCTTTTCCTGCTTCTCTGAAAGCACAGGCTCACCAGCCTCAGAGTTGACTTTTTCTGAATGTAGGTTGTTGCCTTTCTGCTCTTGTGTACAGAAAATGCCCCCTAATGGCTTATGACATTTTTATTCTGTTTTTATTTTCATTTTACCTTGTACACTGCTCCGAAATTTTTTCAATGAGGAGCGGTATATAAATATTCTAAATAAATAAATAAATAAATAAATAAATAATAGTTCACACAGTGACCACAATCCCATGCACTCATGTCTTCAAGGAAATCCCAATGAAATCAGAGGGAGTTTTGTAGAAATATGTGTACGATTGGGCTGCAGATGTAGGAATTTAGGAAGCTGTTTTATGCCAAGGCAGAAGATGATTTGTCTTCTTGCCCAATGTTGTCTTCTCTGACTGCCAGCTGTTCTCTAGAGCCTTGACAGCAATCATTCACATCACCTGCTACCTGATATCCTTTAGCTGAAGATTCAGGGGATTGAACCCAGGACTTTTTGAATCCAAAGCAGGTGCTCTGCCATTGAGCTACAGCTCCTCCTCACCCCAAGTTTTAGTATTTGTTTACTTGTGATGTATAGGATTTGTAGGACTGGATTTTTTTTAAAAAAATGTGCTATATTAGTTTTAGCACATCCTTACCAATAACGTTAGTTTTAAACCATTATCATCTGTAGTGAATTCTCCAAATGTTCACTTCTCTTCTCTTCCCAAGCCAGACTTCCTATGAAGACCTTCTGCAGGAGATCTCCAAACCTGGCTATTTTGGAGTCAGACCATATTAACCAGCTCAGTAAAAGTTTTCAAGCTCCAAAACTGTGTAGTGAACATTTGAGTTAGTCATGCATTCCACCAACTTGTGTTTTTGTTTTAAAGTGATGCACTTTGATACTTTCCCAAAGCGTTGGCCTGCCCTCAAGTGCTCCGTTGTCTCACAATGCCATGATAGTGCCCATTTAGTTTTATGCATTTGGGGGGGCATCCCAACCCTCAGTACCTGGTTTGCTCTGTGGTAGATATTATTTGTAAAAAGCCCCCCTTACCTTTAAACTCTTTGTTTAAAAAAAGTCCCCCCCCCCCCCGCCGCCGATGAGCAAACCCTAATGTGTCTGAGTAGAACCAAGATGAATGTGCTAGGTCAGGGGTGGTGGAATGAGGAAGTCCCTGAAAAGCTGGGGTTGTGGCCAGGGTTGAACCCGGTCCCCACATATAGTGCTGGGAAAAATCTATTTATTTATTTATTGCTTTTCTATACCACCTGCCACGACACAGGCTCTGAACCCCAGACCTCACGTCTGCCACCACTTATTATGGGGCGACACAGGCTCTGAACACCAGACCCGGCCGAGGCTACTCCCTGCTCACACCAAGCACCACCACTTGATACATCTGGGGCAAGGGATAAAGCCCACCTTCCTCCAAACTATGTGGAGAAAGGGGTTTAAAATGGAGAAGGATTTTAATATATATAATAATGCGCTGTGAGTTATATCTGCTTAGGTGAATGATTGTCAGAGTGGGTGCTGAATGTGTAAACTTAAGATGATAAACGCCAAACAGACACGTGGGATTTTTGTGGTAGTTTTAAAACAATCAATCAAAATTTATTTTTAAAAGTTCATAAGCTTTGTTTCAAATAACATTTAAAAACCTTTTTGAAACCTTCCATACAATCCTGTCACTCTCACATTCGCGCTTTCCTTTTTCTCACACAATCATTCTTGAACTTTTCTTTATTATCAGTATTGATTAATATACTTCCACTACGTGCACACCATACTCTAAAGACACCACTCACTACACTGACTCTCAAATTTCCCAGGACTTAAGTACCATAAATACAGAGAGCACTACAGACTCTAAGAGTACCTAACAAGTCTCCCTGAAAAGGTTCTCTCCAAAAGAACCTCTCTGAAAAGAACAAGAACAAGAACTCTCCATCCCCTGAGTCCTTCCCTTATATATCACTCCTCCCCCCTCCCAAGACCTTCTAACTCCGCCCACTCAGGCCAACATTCTACAAACCACAGACTTACAAACTGCAGACATACATTTGGAATTGACTTGTGGGGTGTAATGCCACATATTCCCCCCCTTTTTAAAAAAAACCCGAGTATGGGGCTGGTTTAATACCTGGACCTGTACATAGGGTTTAGGGAAATAAAATAGTTAAACATTTATACATAACAATTAATAGTAATAACAATATATATATACATACAAACCTCTTGGCAAATCAAACTAAGCATAAAAACCACATTTTTATTAGTCCACCTTTTGGCTCCAATTTTAAAAGTCCAGGAGCATCACAATGTCCACAACAAAGTCTCACTTTACTGGTGAACTGGATGATTCCTGGCGAGACAGTCCGTCCGCAATGATGTTCTCCCGACCTGCTACATGCTGGATCTCTGCGTTGAAGCTCCAGATCCGCCACGACCACTGCTGCAAAAGTACGTTGTGGCTTTCCATGGGTTGCAGCCACAACAGTGCTCGATAATATGCTCGCATGATGAACCGCTGTCCCTCCACGCATGCCTTGACTCTGTCCATAGCCCAAACGATGGCCAGACACTTCTCTTGGACAGCAAAACAGTCCCTCTCTCTGTGTGTCAATTCTCCGCTGGAATAGGCCATGAGATGCCCCACATCGTCCACCGTCCGCACCAGCCTTGCTCCAGACCTCTGAAGCGTCTGAGGTCAGAACAAACTTCTCTTTTACTGCCTTTGGTACTCTTCTATCCACCCTATAAGCAGATGTCTTAATAGGGGCATAGGTTCCAGTCTTATCCCGAACAATGCAAGGTCCCTCCCAGCTTTTCCTCATAATACTTAAGGGACCAAGTACATTCCTCCCTAGCATCAGCTCAAAGGGGGAGAATTCAGTGGAGTCCTGGGGAACTTCATGACAATCAAAGAGAAAGTAGGGCAATTCTTTGTCCCAGTCAAAGGGATAGTCTGCCGCATAGGTCTTAATCATCTGCCCATTTGTTTAGGGGTGGAAAGCAGTGGGTGTTATATGTTTGACACCACAACACCTCCACAAACATCTTGTTACATCCCAGAGAAAAGCTGAGCCTTGATCCCTCAAAATTTTATGGAGGAAACCCCAGCAACAAAATATTTTTACTAGGGCTTTTGCTACTGACGCATCAACATTTTGAAGGGCTTCAGCATTCGGGAACCTTGTGGCAAAGTCTATTATGGTCACTTGAAACCTTTTTCTGGTCTGTGTAGGTCTAGGGAAGGGTCCTACCAGGTCCAGTCTTATTTTTAAAAAGGGTTGGTTGGTAAGTGGTAGGGGATTTAGGGGAGCCTTGACCTTGTCCCTAGTTTTCCCCACCCTCTGGTAACTCTCACAGGACTTGTAAAACTCTGTGACTTCCCTAGAAATATTTGGCCAGTAATAATTAGCCATCAGTCTTTTCCGGGTTTTACCTATCTCCATGTGGTCTGCCAAAAAGGAGTCGTGAGCTAATTTCAGCAGCTGGTCCCTATATGGTATTGGTACCACAAGCTGCTTTTCAGCCCCCCAACTTCCTTGTTTCTTCTTGGGCAACCACTTTTGGTATAGGAGTCCCCGATCCCAGAAAACTAGTTCTTTCTGAGCGTCACTAAAAGAAGTTTCTTGTACCTCAGCTTTGGATCTTAAAACTTCCAAGCTGGGATAATTTCCTGTGTTTAAAGCAAACGTGGTATCAGTTTTTGCAACGATGTTTCTTGGCTCAGCAGTTCCTTCAGCTGGGTTGCTAGGCAACTGCAGAGGCATGCCCTCAGCATTTCCAGTTTCGCTGCAATTCTCTGACAAGCCTTCCACTGTTGCTTGTGAGCGTGTAATAATAAACACTTTTCTACCTTCTAACCCCATGATATCAGTACCTAGGATAAGAGGTTCTTCTTGCCAGGAATTAACACCTAAAATACATTTCCCTGTGACTCCCCTCCATGTAACTTCCATCTCGGCCACAGGAATTTCAATTATGGGCCCTGTCACAGGTTTGATGTTAATTTTTCTGTGAGGAATAATCTCCTCCCTCATCACCAGATCTGCTCTAATCAGAGATAAACAAGCTCCAGTATCTAGAATAGCTCTATGCTTTTTACCATTTATTAAAACATCCTCCCACACTAATGTGTAACACTGGGAACTTTGGGAATGTTCAGCATCTTTATTTATATCCACTCTCTTTACTGAGGTACTTTTCTCTTCCCTCAGCCTGGGACATTGTGGTCTAATATGCCCCACCAACCCACAATGAAGGCATGTGAGGTCTGTATTTCCAAACATAGGTTTGGTGGTGTTTCCCGCCTTTTCTGTTGGCAACTGATTTTTATTTACCCCCATTAGGTTTATACCCTGGTTTAATATTATTTTCTTTAGTAGACTTGCTGGTCATATGATAGCCCCGGTTTAAGGAAAATTGATCAGCCAGGGAAGCTGCATCTTGATAAGTTTTCGGGTCTCTATCTCTCAACAGCAATCTTATTTCTTGAGGGATTTGAAAAATTAATTGATCTTTAATCATCAGATCAACTAAATCTTGTTTGGTTTTCACCTCAGCGCAGGTGATCCATTTCTCAAAATGATCTGCTAACTTGTGTCCCAACTCCACAAAAGATTTGGATGACACAGCGTTATGGCTTCTAAATGTCTTCCGGAAATACTCAGGCCCATAGCGAAATCTTTTATAAACTGCTGTTTTAAATGAGGCAAAATCTAAAGCTTCCCCCACAGGAAAACTGTTATAAATTTCAGCCAGGTCTCCCTTGATCAAGTTAGGGATAAACTTCATATAATCTTGTGGCTTTACTTCCCATATCATGGCTGCCTTTTCAAAGGTATTGAAGAAAATTTGGGGATCTTGCCCCTCAACATAAGGGGTAAAGTCTTTAGGAGATAATTTGGGAGGTCTAGCCCCTTCCTCAATTCTCCTCTGATCTTCCCGCTCAAATTTTCTCTTTTCTAAAGCAAGTCGCTCTAGCTCTCTATCTTTTTCTCTTAATCTTATTTCTGCCTCACGATCTTTTTCCCTCAGCCTTTCTTGTTGTTCTATCTCAGCTCTCTTCAATTCTCTATCAGCCTCTTGCTGTTCCAACTCAGCTCTCTTCAACTTTATTCTTTCTAATTCAAGTTGTCTGTCAGCTTCTCGTTGTTCTCTATTAGCTTCTTGTTGTTCTCTTTGTTGTTTTATTTTCTCCATTTCTAGCTGAATGTATTGAGGAGACATTTCCACAGGCACTTGCCTCAGAGGATTTACCTCAGTTTCACCTGCAGCATGAACTCTGTAATATTCTATAAGAGCCCATTTCATTTCATCAACTGACTTTCCTTCAGTTGGCAAATTTAAACGTTTACATCTGTCCGACATAGCATCTTTCTTCATCCCTAAGATCTCCATCGTTATTAGACAGAGACTTAACCTTAATAAATAAAATGGTACTGTGAGTTTTCAATTGAGGTCAGGAGCGGTAAACTTGATATTTTATAATATGTATCTTACCACAGACAAAAATAACCTGTCAGAGAATTGTATCAGCGCAACCTCTGACTTAGGTAATATGTAACTTTCACAGCTAAGGACCTCCGGGGTGCTTTACAGTAACCACCCTCTGTCCTCACAAATAAAATCCTTTTTGACTTCTGTCACTATAAATGAACAGAGTCTACTTCGGATCCCGACGCTGCCACCACTTCTTATGCCACGACACAGGCTCTGAACCCCAGACCTCACGTCTGCCACCACTTATTATGGGGCGACACAGGCTCTGAACACCAGACCCGGCCGAGGCTACTCCCTGCTCACACCAAGCACCACCACTTGATACGCCTGAGGCAAGGGATAAAGCCCACCTTCCTCCAAACTATGTGGAGAAAGGGGTTTAAAATGGAGAAGGGTTTTAATATATATAATAATGTGCTGTGAGTTATATCTGCTTAGGTGAATGATTGTCAGAGTGGGTGCTGAATGTGTAAACTTAAGATGATAAACGCCAAACAGACACGTGGGATTTTTGTGGTAGTTTTAAAACAAACAATCAAAATTTATTTTTAAAAGTTCATAAGCTTTGTTTCAAATAACAACATTTAAAAACCTTTTTGAAACCTTCCATACAATCCTGTCACTCTCACATTCGCGTTTTCCTTTTTCTTACACAATCACTCTTGAACGTTCTTTATTCTCAGTATTGATTAATATACTTCCACTACGTGCACACCACACTCTAAAGACACCACTCACTACACTGACTCTCAAATTTCCCAGAACTTAAGTACCATAAATACAGAGAGCACTACAGACTCTAAGAGTACCTAACAAGTCTCCCTGAAAAGGTTCTCTCCAAAAGAACCTCTCTGAAAAGAACAAGAACTCTCCATCCCCTGAGTCCTTCCCTTATATATCACTCCTCCCCCCTCCCAAGACCTTCTAACTCCGCCCACTCAGGCCAACATTCTACAAACCACAGACTTACAAACTGCAGACATACATTTGGAATTGACTTGTGGGGTGTAATGCCACACCGCCCAATAGCCGAAGCTCTCTAGGAGGTTTACAAAATCTAGTAGGTCTTGGGCAGAGGCTGGCAGAACCTGGAATTAATTGGCTTTTCTGATCTCAGTACTAGTTACTTCAGAATATAGTTTTACTAGTCACTTAGAGCCCGTTTGGTAGCCCTACAATTGCTTTCACTTTATTATCAGTTGCCCAAAGTTCATTTTCTTCACAACTTCCAGCAGATGTCACTCTGTCACTGCAGAATTTCCATTGAAGCACCGTTTTCACTATGAGAAGAATAGAGGGGTTTCATAGTAGTCTGTTTTGGCAACAAACCCCACAAAGAGTCTGATGAAGACTTTATTGTGGCAGAAGCATTTGTGGACTAGAACTCACCTTGTTGGATATAGTGGGCTCAGCCCAGGAAGATAAATCTGTTAGTCTTTAAGATGCCATAAGACTCTTTGTTGTTCGTAAGAAGACTGTGATGATTTTGTTTGAAATTTTATTTGAAAATTTGGGCTATTTAGAGAACCCTTTGGTGTTTGCTTCCAATTAAAACTTCAGACAGATAAGAGAGCTGAATTCTTCATTTTGCAATACCAGAGCAATTCTTCATAATCCAGTTCATATATTTTTTTAAAATGTAAATTAAGTCAGAATGTAGGACTTCTAGAAATGATTGGCTATTGTCCTAATCTTTCCAGGAATACAACTACTTTAGTTTAGAACTAGATTCCAAATTTAATTGAAGTTGGGCTCTTCCTGTGCATAGACTATATCCCTTATGTACCTGCCAGCTTCCTAGCTAGCCCAAGCAAAGCAGGCTGACTACCAGTAGGATAATATCTCACAGTAATATCACAGTAGGATATTAATCTCATGTCAACATGGTGAAGTGTGTTGATAGAGTCCTGGGTTCAAATTCTTCCTTAGCTGTGAAGTGAACTGGGTGATGTTGTGCAAGTTAGGCCTTAGCTAGACCTAAGGTTTATCCTGGGATCGTCCCAGGGTCGTCCCTGCCTGCTCCCGGGATATCCTGTGTGTCATTTACATGAACAGGGACAACCCCGAGACGATCCTGGGATAAACGTTAGGTCTAGCTAAGGCCTTACTCTCTACTTCACAGGGTTGTTGTGAGGATAAAATCAGATAATCTACTGTATACCTCCTGAGATGAAGAGCTGAATAAAAGTATGATTTAAATGTATTGCTGACAGTGTGGTTGCTATGTTCTTATATATGACAGCCATTGTTGTAACTAAGCATGGATGTGCCTGGGCTGTTAGTGGAATTATTTATTTTATTTCGAATATTTTGGGATCATCCCTCTGCTTAATGAACAATCATGGCAATGTAACTCCCCACAACAACAACAACAACAACAACAACAGTACAAAGGATACATAAAAATTAAAAGATCTAAAACTTTTTTTAAAAAACTGGGGATTAAGAATAATTAAGCCCTAAATTGTTTGGGTCCAGGTTACCTATGAGATCGCCTCTCCCATACAGTCTGCCCCGCGCACTCAGGTCCTCTGGGGAGAACTTACTTCAGTCAGCCAAAACTAGGCTGACATCAGTTTCCCAGAGGACCTTTTCTCAGTCCTGGGCCCAGTGCTCTTCAACATTTTTATTAATGATTTGGACGAGGAGGTGCAGGGAATACTTATCAAATCTGCAGATGACACAAAATTGGGTGGGATAGCTAATACCCTGGAAGACAGAAACAAACTTCAAAGTGATCTTGATAGGCTGGAGTGCTGGGCTGAAAACAACAGAATGAAATTTAATAGGGATAAATGCCAAGTTCTACATTTAGGAAATAGAAACCAAAGGCACAGTTACAAGATGGGGGATACTTGGCTCAGCAATAACACAAATGAGAAGGATCTTGGAATTGTAGATCACAAGCTGAATATGAGCCAACAGTGCGATATGGTTGCAAGAAAGGCCAATGCTATTTTGGGCTGCATTAATAGAAGTTTAGCTTCCAAATCACGTGAGGTACTGGTTCTTCTCTATTCGGCCCTGGTTAGGCCTCATCTAGAGTATTGCGTCCAGTTTTGGCCTCCACAATTCAAGAAGGATGCAGACAAGCTGGAGCGTGTTCAGAGGAGGGCAACCAGGATGATCAGGGGTCTGGAAACAAAGCCCTATGAAGAGAGACTGAAAGAACTGGGCATGTTTAGCCTGGAGAAGAGAAGATTGAGGGGAGACATGATAGCACTCTTCAAATACTTAAAAGGTTGTCACACAGAGGAGGGCCAGGATCTCTTCTCGATCCTCCCCGAGTGCAGGACACGGAATAACGGGCTCAAGCTAAAGGAAGCCAGATTCCAGCTGGACATCAGGAAAAACTTCCTGACTGTTAGAGCAGTACGACAATGAAATCAGTTACCTAGGGAGGTTGTGGGCTCTCCCACACTAGAGTCATTCAAGAGGCAGCTGGACAACCATCTGTCAGGGATGCTTTAGGGTGGATTCCTGCATTGAGCAGGAGGTTGCTCGATGGCCTTGTAGGCCCCTTCCAACTCTGCTATTCTATGATTCTATGATTCTGTTGCCCCTGGATTGTGGAATGGCCTGCTGGACGAGATTCGTAAAATTAACTCTCTGTGTGATTTTAAGGCAGCTTTGAAGACTAGCCTTTTATTTCATTTATTTATTTATTTGTTACATTTATATACCGCCCCATAGCTGAAGCTCTCTGGGCTGTTTACAAAAAACCCGGCAGGCCTACCCAGACAATGTAAAATCAAGAGTTTTTAAAGATGTGTTGATTCCTGTACTAATGTTGTTCCCCGCCTCGATCCAAAGGGAGAGGCAGGTAAGAAATTATTATTATTATTGTTATTATTATTATTATTATTATTACATCAGAAAGTGGCATAAACTATTAAATACTCGGCAGAACAATATTGTCTTCAACACTCTAAAAGGCGCTAAAGAGGTGTTCAGGGTGCGAGATTTCCACAACTGGGCTGTATTTACACAAAAGGCCCTGTTACCCATCAACCTCAGCTCTCCAGGAGTTGGAGCAAGGAACAGCACCTCAAATTATGAATGTAAATTTCAGTCAGGTATCCTGGCCCCAAGTTATTCAGGCCTTTATAGGTCAGAACCAGCTCCTTGAATTGGACGTGGGAACAAATTGGAAACCAGCAGAGCTGTTTCCTGACCAATGCTATGTGGTCTGACCAAAATCTGGCTGTAGCATTTTATAATAGTTGAAGTTCACGGACACTCTTCCAGGACATTCCCATGTAGAGCATTATCAAAACTATGGCATCCATCACTTGTCGACAAGCCTCTGTAAAGGCTGAGCTCGATGGTACATTAAACGTGTAAATGCATTTAAAATATCCAATAATGCCACTCCCTGCAAGCTTCTATTTGCTCCAAGAAGGAAGCTGCCATAGGCATCAATTATTATGGTAATAGATAACTTATTTATTCACATGAATCCTCTGGGCATCTTACAAGAATATGTAAATGTGAAGGTAAGACCATCAAACCACAAAATCTAATATGGTATCAATCCAACAGCAGAAGACAAAATCAGTACAACAAATTTCATAGCAACACCAAACTATCAAAAACCTGAAAATTTTAGGAATACCCCCAAAATGTAAATATTACATAGGGTGCAATCCCATACATGTTTAGACAGAACAAAGTCCTATAACTCAAGAATATAAGAGCCCTGCTGGTCAGTCCTCAGGTTGGGGAAGGCTGCCTTAATAATTGTGACTAGAGTTGGAATGCATCACTAGAGTTCATATTTGGGGAAAGCACTGCTGCCAGAAACTGGTCTACTAGTTCTGTACAAATATCTTTTAACTTCACATATTATGAGCTACTATATCAAGCTGACTTTTTGAGTCTGGCACATTTCCCCTAGGAACTGCAGGGGTGTGCGTGGATGGGAACCACACACACACACACACACACACACATCATACAGATGTTTCTCTCTTGAATAAAGCTGAAATTTCAAAGGGCAGCTGGATTTGCTCATATTCTGTGTTTCAACACACTGGGTATAAGGCGCAATTATGGGACATGAGGCAGAACAGCTTGCTTGATTGCTATTGTATTAACTCCACAGTGCTGAGGGTAGTTTTTTTTAAAAAATGGGCAAAGTAAATATATATGGCTTTGGAAGGTAAATACAAGCCGACTATAAACTGTGCCATAGTCTCTTTCTTATTCATGGAGCAGTGTCCTCTACCTGGAAATGCCCATTCATTTTAAATCACTTTGGAATTATTACAGGGGGGAGGAATGATGAAGCCATTTGTTTGTGCTACGTTAATAGAAATAACACCACCCAGGTTTAGCCATGCTGCTGCACGCTGACATTTCATTGGCTGGCTCAGATTTATTTTGCTAGCCATTAGGCTTAATGACAAGTGTTCTCTTATGTTAACGTGTTATCCAGAGCAAGAAAAACAAACAAACAAACAAAATGGTTGCAAGATAATGACTTGGGAAATGGGTTGGATTCAACCTTTTATAGACCAAGATGAATTTATAGAAGGAAGAGGCCTGCAGTGGTGGCGGTAGAGAAAGGGACATTCTAGATATGTGCTCTATAACAATGCAAACATAGATCCCTGTGCTTCCTATATGTGGGGAACAGGCATGGGGGGCATGCTGCTTTTCTACCTGAAAATTAATCGGCTGTTAATCGGCTCTTAATTCGTTGCATCTGCTTTTGGTTTTCTGCAGAATTGAGATCCGAGCACCACATGAGGAGTGTTTCTTTTCCTGCTATTTTGCTACATAACCTCTAGGTGGCCCTGTGGTATAGCAGAATAACACAAATACACAAGACAAAACCATGGTGTTGTTCGCTCTCACAATTAAATGCCACGTTTCCCCTGCTCTAAAAAAACCCACCTCACTGAAAATGCTGGTTAGACGCAGAAATGAAACTGGTGGTTATGACATTGTCTTAAGAACCCACAACCGTGATGAGCTCGTGATAAATGCCTTGTGTAGAAAAGCCCCAGAACAATGTTCCACAGTCAGGCTATACCTAATGTCCATATGCCTGAAATAATAAATACATATTTGTCTGATGCAGAAAAGATTATCATGTTGGTGGTGCGAGGTGAATATTCTTGGGGGGGCGGGGAGCATTCCATAAACATGGGGCTACCACAGAAAAAAAACATTCCCTGAATTACCACCCCCACCCCCACCCCAGCTTCTCTTGGAGGTGGCACACATGGGTTGATTCATGGGGGAGTGATCCTTGACGTACTGGGGTTCATACCTGTGCAGAGCTTTCTTGGTTAAAACCAGTATTTTGAATATGGCCCAGAAACAAATTGGCAACCAATGCATGCAAGCATAACATCATCTAAAGAACCTGTAAACAACCGTGGGTAGGAAATGACAAGCGCACAATAAATGCTTCATGTAGAAAAGCCCTCAGGCTGGACCACCCTTCAAATAGAAGATGTCTTCAAAGAGATAACTGGCCAGTCTTCAAACAGAGGACTGCCCTCTAAAGTAGGCCACATGGGCACCCATACTCGGAGAGTTAGAGGCAGCAGTAGGGCATGGAGCATGGTCCCTGAAGTGTCCCTCTTGCAAGCCCAGGAAGTGGTCAGATAGGCATTGTTGGTGATGCATTTCCTCTTTTTTCTCAACTCACAAGTGGCCACCCTACCTCCAAGATCCCCTCAGTTGCTTCGTCCTGATATGCCACCGATGCTGTAAGCCTGACATTCGGGCACAAGGAAGCGAATGGTGGCATAATTTATTGGTGTTGTTTTTTTCTTTCTTTCTCCCGCACTGTCTCCTGAAAGAACAGCGACATTATTATTCATCTGTACAACTTCAGTTACGAGGCGAAGAGGAAGCAATTACTACCTTTCGGAGTGTCAGCCTCATTGTGAGTTTTGAGTGACAGCGGAGGACGAGGCCTGCCGCGCCACCGCCACGTAGGCTCCAAGTTTATGGACGGGCCTACTGGCCGAGAAGCTCCGGTGATTTAATTTCTGGGACTTGAAATGTATTTATTGTTTGATGGCCTACTAAATTATGAGGCTGCGGGCTTGTCAAACACGTTTGCCAGATTTCTTCACGCATCATCCCAGGTGGAGAGTCTGATAAACAGCCTGGCATCACATCACATGGAATGACCGATGATGCGTCATATATTTTTAATAGACAGAATGTTTTAATAAACATCTACCCACCCGTTACTAAAACACTGGCTTTAAAAAAAGAAGGGAGTGGGTCGCCTTGAGCCATGTAGCTATCCAGCTGTGAATTTTATAATGCAGCCATCTCGACATCATTAGAGGTTATGGTTGCTATTCCAGCTACACTCGTAGTAATAATGAGCTGTGAACACTTTTTTAAACAGAAAGTTTCACATGACAGAAGTGTGGTTTAATTATACCCAGAGCTTGTCAAGAGGCCTCAGCCCTGGAATATGCAGTTGACCTCAGTGTATCTGAGCATACACAGAGTATCTCTGAGTAGCCGCAACACATACACTCATATCTGAGCTTCCATGTCAAAGGTTTGATTTCATGGCAGCACCAGATGTTTTCAAAAAACAACAACTACACACAGAAGTGGAGCTCTCTAAGAAAAGTTAAAACCTAAATATTTTTTCCTAGAACTTAGAAGGCTAAGTTATACTCTATGTTAAATATGTTGAGTGCAGCTAATCCTTACCTTCTTTTTTTTAAAACCTCAGCATAACCACGTGGGGCCCTGATCCAGGCCACATCATGTAGGTAGGGGAGTTTTAAAACTTTCCACGCAGCTATTCCCCGAGTAAATGTATCCCCTTGCCATGGGGGCTAAATAAAAGGGGGGGAACAGCAGCAGCAGCAGCAATGGAAGTTTCTCCTCCACTTTATAGCCTCTGTGGGGATGAATTTAAGGGAAAACAGTGGGTGGGTGAGAAGGTTTAAAGCTCTCCTACTGGTGTGTGATGGTCCTGATCCAGACTGTGTCACTGTATGCTTGCACATACAGCTGTATGCTATGTAGTTATCATAGCATGTTGTGTAGCTCTGAGATCTACCAGCTGGAGTCAGTGCAAAATAGTAGGTGGGTGATGGCGGAGCCAGATACAAAATGGTGGCTCAAGGTGGCATGCCACTTACCTTCTGAACTCCATAAGCCGTGCACGGGGGTGACCTGCAAATGTATATCTGAGTTACTTCAAATCAGGGATTCTCTAATAGAACATTCCAAAACTGGCTACCAAAAATGCATGAAGACCTGGTCCAAGGCAACCAATGAATACATATATTTTCCAGGTGGGGGACACTGAAGCTAAGAGACGAGCAGTTTGCACAAATCCAGAAATGTCAGACAGGGAGGTGCTTTTTTAAAATTTGTAATTCTACTTGCTGCTGTTAAATGACTGGAAATCAGTAATGGTTGCTGATCTACTGAAAATGGCTCAGAGATCTGCTGGAAGGACCTGATTGACCTTCTTCCCCCCTTCTTATACACGCATTTCCAAAATATGATCTCTGGTATAGAACTGCGTTCCTGAGTACCTCAGCTTTTATTAAAATAGGCAAACAAGGAATTTTTTGGGTGCACATTTGAAAGCATAAACCAGGGCTAGGTGAGGGATGATGTTAAACTTGCATCATCCCTCACCATTGGCCAGGCTGGCTGTGGCTGATGGGAGTTGAAGTGTTGCAAGATCTGGGGGCCACAAGTTCCCCAGCCTGACATAAACACACTTGCTGGAGTATTAAAATGCTATGTTTCTTTTGAAAAAGCAAATATTTCCAGTTAATGTTGCTCTTGGAACAATAGAGCTTGTTCAGCATATGATTTTATTTTTTTTATTAAAAAAAAAAGAAAGTCTTGATCCAGAGGAAATTCGTAATGCTTACAGCTGCAATCCTATGCACACATGCTTGAGAGTAGGCCCCAGATACTCCAAGGAAATACACAAAGGATTGGCCTGTAACTATAATTGAAATTACAGAGTGTGCAGTGCAATCCTATGCATGTTTACTTGGAGGTAAATCCCACTGATTTCAATGGGATTTTCTCCCTTGCACATGTGCATAAAGCTGCAGCCTTACATTAGTTATGATATCCAGAAAATGGGAAAAAAGGGATCAGAGACCACTGTGGCCATAAATATTATTTTATAGCAGGATGGGAAACCGTTTTTCTCTGAAATACGTTGTGGGCTGTAGCCTATGGTAGCTGGAGCCAGAGCAGTTGGTGGGCAGAGTTTACACCATTGCAGGTTATTATAGCACACTCTCTCTTCTACACATCGCCGTGCCCCCTCTTTCCATGCCCTCTCTTTCCCTTTCCTCCCCCACACTTCCACCCCATTTCTGCAGGTCATATGAAATTGTCCTCCATAAATTTCCCTAATATTAAGCAAACCAGCCTGCAATTTCCTGGATTCACCCTGGACCCTTTCTTAAAAGTTGGTGTTACACTGTCCTCTCTCCGGTCTCTAGTCCTCTGATTTTAAGGACATATCACATATTTTTGTTAAAAGATCAGCAATTTCCCATTTGAGTTCTTTAAGAACTGGACTCTGTGACTTGATAACTTCCAATTTGTGAATAGGAACTTCATCTCTGGTTATCACTTTTTGCCTCAGTTCTCCAGATTTTTTTCCAGAACACATCAGTTCAGATCTGGGTTTCTGCCTACATTTTCTGTAGTAAAGCAGACACAAAGAATTCATTCAGCTTTTCTGCAATTTCCTTATCCTCCTTTAGTACTCCATTGTCATCAAATGGTCCAACTTCCTCCCTAGTTGGTTTCCTGTTTCTGATGTATTTAAAGAATTCTTTGACCTTCATATTATTAAAACCTAAAAGAATACTTCTTTTGCATCCCTATAGTCTGCTTGCATTTCATTTGTTCAAGTTTGAGTTCCTTTTTGTTCTTATTTGAGCAAGATGCCCAATTTCTAAACGAAGCCTCTTTTTTCTCTCTTGACACTGTTCATTAATGATGGTGATCTCTTGGACTTGTTGCTACCTTTCCTGACCTAAGTACAGATTCTAGCCGAGCTTCTATTATTGTGGTTTTGAGTAACCACCAAGCATTTGGGAGAGATTTAACCCTATTGACTCCCCCTTTCAACTTCCTTCCCCCCCCCACCTTTTTTTTTTTTTACCAGTTCCCTCATTTTGAGCCTCATGTGGCTTAGGGTGATAAGTGGCAGTTACTGCAGCCGAAACTCTCCCCATGGCCTGAGTTCGATCCCAGCGGAAGCTGGTTCTCAGGCAGCTGGCTCAGGTTGACTCAGCCTTCCATCTTTCCGAGGTCGGTAAAATGAGTACCCAGCTAGCTGGGGGAAAGGTAACCACAAATGGGGAAGGCAATGGCAAACCACCCCACTACAAAGTCTGCCAAGAAAACATCAGTGAAAGCAGGCGTCCCTCTAGGAGTCAGTAATGACTCAAGTGCTTTGCACGAGAGGTTCCTTTCCTTCCCCTCTCATTTTAGAGAAGTTACCTCTTTTAAAGTAAAATATTATTTATTTATTTATTTATTTATTTATTTACAATATTAGTATACCGCTCCAAATCCAAAGATTTTGGAGCAGTGAACAGCAAAATAAAAACAGTTTGTTAAAATAATTAATACTTTAAAAAGAAACAGAACAGAGACTATGTTGGACTTCCTTTGCAATTTTCCACTTAGATATACATTAAATTCGATACCACTGTGGTCACTGTTTCCAACTGATTCAACAACACTCACATCTCACACTCTGTCCTGGGCACCACTGGATTAAGTCCAGAACTCCTTCCCCTCTGGTCAGTTCCATGGACAACTGTTCTAGGGCAATCTTTTGGGGGTATCAAGACATTTATCCTCTTCGGTGTGATTGGAGCATGCATTTATCCAGTCAATTTGGGGGCAGCTGAAGTCACCTATTACCACAACATTTCCTCATTTGGATGCCTCAAACAGCGCATAGTCAAACTATGGCATTCACTACCAGAAGATGTAGTGACGGCCACCAATTCGGATGGCTTTAAAAGGGGGTTGGATCAATTCCTGGAGAAGAGGCTATCAATAGCTACTAGTCCTGATGGCTAAGTGTGACATCCAGTAGCAGAGGCAGTAAGCCTTTGTGCACCAGTTGCTGGGGAACAGGAGGGTGTGGTTGCACCACGTCCTGCTTGTGGGTCCCTGGTCGACAGCTGGTTGGCCACTGTGAACAGAGTGTTGGAGTAGATGGACCCTTGGTCTGATCTAGCAGGGCTCTTCTTATGTTCTTATGATTTCATTCTCCATCTCAAGATCATCCTGAGCTTTTTCGGTTTAGGGGATGATAGTATATTCCTAGTACTACATACTCAGTATTTGGGAAGAACCAAGCTTAAGACTGGAAAAATAAGAACACAGAGAAACCTAAATTGATAGATTTGTCCATCCCTAGGCAAGGGCCTCATGAAATTAGGAAGTGGGTCAGATATGCCCCATGAATCTATTAAACACTCGAGTTTAATAGATTCAGATTATAATGCAACTACCAAGTGAAATGCTATTCCTCTCAATATCTATCCTTGAAAAAACCCGGCTATTTTTCCTGCCTGCTGTTGCAGTGTTGGCACTTCTCAGGACCGTATTGATGATTGGATGGCTTATAAATAGGCCTTTCATTGCCCCTTGATCAGTATGCCTTGCCATAGTTCCTTCAAACCCCATCCCTCTCCATCAACCTCTGGTTCCTAAGGGAAGTTGGTTTCATTAACTAGCAAAGAAAGATGTTTCTTCCCTGAAGAAAATATGAGCTGCATTTGTTGCTGCTTGTTTTGGCTCTGATGACTCTGTCTATTAGAGAGTGATTTCTAGCGCATCCCTCTTGTCGCTGTCACCGTCCGTAAACTCTGTTCCCAGCAGCTCTACAGAAACTTGATCTCTGTCTTATTTTAAACAAAGATGTATTTCATTTATTATTATGGCAACCCTGAATGGGTTTTAGCCAGTTACAAGTCATATATAAAATCAAATACAACAAATACATCAATTCATATATTACATTATATTATATAGTATTATTCCACATATGGCTTCCGATAGGACGCCATTTGAATTATCATAGTTCTTAGAGTACATCCTTATTCAAAAAGGCTTTCCTGATTTTTGCCGCATTCACCGCAAAATAGGCTAGATTCAATGGATCACTTTTGTGAACCTCCCAGAGACCTTCGGCTATTGGGCGGTATAAAAATGTAATAAAAATAAATAAATAAATAAATAAATAAATAAATAAATATAGAATTCATTGTGAGAAGGTGGACGTTCCTAGGTGGGAAACACGGGTAGCCACCATGTGCAACCAGATCTGGTGCACATCTACTCAGAAATAAACCCCATTGGCCCCATTCAGAAGACACCTTAAACCATGGCTTTAACCACGGTGGTTAATCCAGAAAGCCGGATTAACCACTGTGTTCAGAAGACACTTTAAACCACGGCTTTAACCTTAGTGAATAAAGTAAAAAGCCTTATTCACCATAGTTAAAGCTATGGTTTAAGGTGTCTTCTGAACACAGCCTGGCTTTCTGGCTTAGCCACCATGGTTAAAGCCATGGTTTAAGGTGTCTTCTGAATGGGGCCACTGTGTCCATTTAGGTTTAACCCCCTGTAGCTGCATGGAGGATTGAGTCCATAAACTAGCAAATTATGGACATTCCAGCTTTCCATATATGGACAGACCAGCTATGCATCAGTGGGTCAATATCAGTATGACATCAAGGCATTGATTGTCCTGGAAGATAATAAGGCCAGCAAGTAAAACTATCTGATGTGAATGATTAAATACAGAATTATTCTTAATTACATGTTTATCTTGCCTTTCCTTAAGAGAAGATAATGGTGGTAATGCACACGCTCCCCACACTATTTTATCCTCACAACAGCCCTGCGATGTGGGTTAATCTGAGAGATAGCAACTGGCTCAAGGCCATTCAGCATGCTTTATGGCTTCATTCAGACAGGGCTGGTATAATGTGTCCAAATCTGACAGCTGAATAAATTTGTTTGATGGCTTCTCTCTACCAAACTAAGCGCTATTCTATCCCATGTAATGCTGGAGCCATTCACTTGTATGTCTGTATATCATCTATCTATCTATCTATCTATCTATCTATCTATCTATCTATCTATCTATCATCTATCAATAAATACAGTCTTTTAATTCTGTCGTTTTAAATCTGTTGTTGTATTTTACATCTCTGCATTGCTGCTAGGTTTTATTTTGCTTTTTACTGTTCTTTGTTGTTGTTTATTCGTTCAGTCGTTTCCGACTCTTCATGACTTCATGGACCAGCCCACGCCAGAGCTTTCTGTTGGCCGTCGCCACCCCTAGCTCCCCCAAGGTCAAGTCCTTCACCTCCAGAATATCATCCATCCATCTTGCCCTTGGTCGGCCCCTCTTCCTTTTGCCTTCTACTGTAGTTTTAAACTTTTAAATTTTATCTGTATGCTGCTCTGAGATCTTAATGATATAGGGCAGGATATAAATGTTTTAAATAAATAAATTTAAATAATTGTATTTTATGCAGTGTTTGGTGGTTTTAATTGTTGTGAACTGCCCAGAGAGCTTTGGGTATTGGGTGGTAAAGAAATATAATAGATAGATGATAGATAGATTACAGAGGAATGAGATGACACATGTGGGCGAGGAATGTGGCGAAAAAGGATTTGTGCGAAATATAGGGCTGGCTCCAAATAACAATATTCATTTCTAAGTAATTTCACTCACATCGCAATGGGTCGAAATGCTTCTGGTCAACCAGACATCTTCGCCAGACGCTGAGACCCAACAAAATACTGAATCAGCCTCTCCTCTTAAGAGGGGACGGTGCACTCTGCAGTTGTTACAAGGTAGCTTCTGTGAGCAGTACTGACTCCATTTTGAAGCGACCCAAAACCCCACCTACAGACTGAGAGCATTCACAGAATAGGGTGACCATATTTGGGAAACCAAAAAAGAGGACACCTAGTGTGTGTGTGGGGAAGCAGCTTTCTGAGTCCTGCAGAAAGTATGTTATTCCCCCGCCACCTTAAAGAACCCGATTGGAGTGGAGGAGGGGAAAGGATTTCGTTTTGCACCACCACCATCCACTCCAATTGGGGCCTTTTCTATAATGTCCACGAATGACCCACTTTCCCCTTTAAGACCTCAATTGGAGCTCGGGGTGGGAGAATGATGTGCCTCAAGAAAGCCTGTCATTCCCTCCTGCCATGCTAATGGCAGCCTAAAAGGGGAAGGTGTGTCATTCCAGGACATTATTGAAAATTATAGAAAATCCCCCCTGACACCATGGAAAGAACAAAAACCAGGACAAATCCGGGGAAATCCTGACAGTTGGTCACCCTATCACAGAAGGCCTAGGTCAAGTAACCATTTCCTGATAGACTTTTTCAAATGCATTCCCCAGAGACAAAGGTAGGGGTAAAACTAAGCAGAATATGAATGCTGGATGGCAAGAGTTTTACCTGGTCATACACATGCTAATGTAGCCCTGTTGCTGAACTCCAGGCTGCATCAAGTACAGCCATCATCCCAAATCACCCTCTTTTGTTCCCATAGCAAGTAGATCTTTAGATAAGATCATACAAAACCCCTCAAGTTTGAGAGAAGAGGCAGGCTAGCTCTCTCTCCCTTTTTGAACCAGAAGCACAGAATAGACTACCCATTCCAGCTTGCAATGCAAGCTGCCATGGGTGAGTCCTTTGCCTCACTGTATTCTTTTCCTCTTCACCTAAGACCAAGAGCTGCAACGCTCCCCAGTTCTGCTCTACAGGAAAGGGCTGCAGCCCCAGGAAAGGCATATTGCCTTTAAAGATTCCCTCTACTCTTTCCCCTGCTGTCTCTGTGTGTATGCTCTTAAGTCTCAAAAAGTATATTTTTCAGTCTTGAAACTGCTTCTAAGCTTCTACTTGCTCAGCTAATTTCCCCCAAACTAGCTTGTGCTTTTGTATTTGTTTCAACCTCAATAAATGTGCCATTGTGGCGTTATCCCCTTCAGTGCTGTAAGTTTCTTGAGTAAGAATCGCCTTACTTAGCCACAGACGCCCTATCGCCCATGTCAAAAGATTCCTTATAAGCGGGTGTAAGTCTTATTAGAACGTGTGCAAGTTTGTACACGGGTCTAATGAGAGCACATCACGTAACACAGTCTTCAATCTTCTTTTTTATTTAACCTCATGTAAGGGCCCACTTTTCCGGCAGAGTTGCTTGGGCATATGGTTCCGGGCACAGTGTTTTGACACTCGAAACGGAACGCCACATTTTCCTTACCACAATATTTACACAGCTGATGCGCACCTTCGGCGAAGTCGTCAACGTCTTTGTGGGTTATGACATTCCCTCCTAGATGTGCTGAGCTTTTCTTTTTAACCTTTCATAAAACGTCGTGATCTTTATGGACTGTATCATATTGTGCCGTAATGTGCTTTATTGTCCACAGAATAAGCTTTTCTTAAAGATAATTGGAAAGCTGGAAATGGCTGCTATCGGATGATTTTTGTGTGTGAAATCCCCCCTCCCCATTATTTCTGAAATGGAGCTGGTGTGTAATAATGACCCTATCTGTTCAAGATTTAAGATTTGCCTTGGCAGAGAAAATTGATCCATTTCACCTTTGTCTAATGGAAATTTTTATCTTGGATTATCTGTTTATGTAAATGAATGTTCCTATGAAAAGAGAACTTGAGGGGCCTGTAAATCTCACTGACACTTCAGTTTAATGGGGGGGAAATTGGAAAGGAGGCTAGTATTTATCTGCCTGAAATTGGTTATAAAAACAAAATTATCTGCATGTACTTCAGCATCTGATGTTCCCTGGAATTTCATTATGCTTTTGAATAATGCAGGGTTACAATATGAACAGGAAGGGTTTCTTTCGTTTTACTAGGTTGCAAGTACCTGGTGCTTTGCTGTCTAGCAGTGTTCCAGGAGCCTGAGAGGCCCAAACTAGACATGATGTTAAACACATATTTGCTGTGATTAATGGCAGCCGTCTGTCGAAATCCCTCCCTTGATCTGTAGCATCTAATAGAACTCCCCGTTTCCCATTGGCAGTCAGTCACAGGAGGTGGGGAGAAGGAAACATGGAATATCATGATGTCAAAACATCACTAAAACCCACTCAATGTTACTAGGGTGATGATATGAAAAGGAGGACAGAGCTCGAATATCTTAAACAGTTGTGTTGAAAACGGAATTTCAGCAGGTGTCATTTGTATGCAGGCAGCACCTGGTGAAGTTCCCCCTTTCATCACAACAGTTAAAGCTGCAGGAGCCCTGCCCTCTTTTGTATCTGGTCACTCTAGTATAACTCCTGCAACATTAACTGTTGTGATGAAGAGGGAAATTCACCAGGTGCCTTGCATGCCTACAAATGACACCTGCTGAAATTCCTTTTTCCATACAATTGTTAAAGATACAGGAGCCCTGTCCTCCTTTCGATAGGGTCACCCTAAAGAATATTACTGATGGGGAGTTTGGAACACCCAGACACAGGCCCGGTAGCCAAGATGGACCCAATGGGTGCACTGTCTCATTAAGCACCTGTTTGCTGCTTCTAAGCATTTTTTTGAGAAACAGGTGTTTTGAGTTGTGGCAGGATAGTGTCCATTTAAAGAATGAAAGCTTGATTTTTAGAGAGGGAAAAGTCCTGGTTAGAAAAAGAAAATTCCACACAGTGGAATTTATCATTCTTATGACACTTAAGTAATTCCGAAAAAACAAACAAAGCCATCAGCAGCTATAAAAATGAGCATTACAAGGAGCTTACAGGAGACAAGAATCATAAAGGCTGGTCTAAAGTGGAGGCTGGTGACTCCAATGTCAATGGGGTGATGAATCCACTCTAGGTTTCAGTCAGAACCAGGACAAGAACCTAAGCCAAACTCTAAAGGAGCTATCCAAGGTACTGAGCCTGGTTTGGGGACAGGGTTCAGCACCCTGGAGAGCTCTGTTAGGAT
Source organism: Elgaria multicarinata webbii (assembly GCF_023053635.1). Classification (NCBI taxonomy): domain Eukaryota; kingdom Metazoa; phylum Chordata; class Lepidosauria; order Squamata; family Anguidae; genus Elgaria; species Elgaria multicarinata. The sequence continues at coordinate 14,288,088 of NC_086180.1, forward strand.
TCTGACTGGTTCTGGTTCTGACTGAAACGCAGAACGGATTCACTGCCCCACTGGCATTGGAGTCACCAGCCTCCACTGCTACACTCCATGCGTCACTCGTCACAGCCCTGGTCGGCGAGTTGAGCCAATCCCCACCAAACATCATGCATTGCGTAAAGCATCGCTGTCCCAGCGGTGTCAAGCTCACAATAGCTCACAGAGGTTGTCCAATGGTTGTCCAAAACCAAGGGCTCTTTAGTAAATAGACCAGCAGCTGGAGATGGAGCTAGAGCAAGCTGCTTGGACTCCTCTAGGAGATCATGGCTCAGTCTGGCTTTGACCTTTGTTAGAGCAATGTCTTAACGGCCGATCTGTTTAGGCAGCCATTACTATTGGGCAGGCTCTCCCTGGCTCAGTTCAGAATTGGCTCAGTATTTCTGGGCTTTCACGGCAAGCCTTTGGAAAAATGCTCGTCTGTTTTCTGAGAGTGTCATCCCAGCTTGAAAAGTTTTGTGAGGTGCACCAATGATGCTGTTGGAACAGTGATGGCAGGAGATCCCATTGAGAGGAAGTTTGCACCCACAGTGTTAGGATGACCATATGGAAAGGAGGACAGGGCTCCTGTATCTTTAACAGTTGTGATGAAGAGGGAATTTCAGCAGGTGTCGTTTGTAGAGCTTTATCACACCAGTGTTATACTGTGCAATCACTGCAAATTGTGTGCAAAGGACTCTGAAGTTTTCCAGTTTATAATCTGCTTTGACTGTGAAGTACTCCCATGCATCCTGCTTTAATTGTGCTTCAAAGGGAAAAGACCCGACCTATTTTGGTATGTGATTAAAGGAGACACCCAAACACAGCAGAAATGTGTGCGCACATTTTTCCTTCCTGTCAGAAAACTCCCTAAGAACTTCAGCCACATCCCACGGAACATGACTGTAAGCACATCAGATGTGCTGCATTAATAGAAGTGTAGGTTCCAAATCGCGTGAGGTACTGGTTCCCCTCTATTCAGCCCTGGTTAGGCCTCATCTGGAGTACTGTGTCCAGTTCTGGGCTCCACAATTCAAGAAGGATGAAGACAAGCTGGAGCATGTTCAGAGGAGGGCAACGAGGCTGATCAGGGGTCTAGAAACAAAGCCCTATGAGGAGAGAGTGAAAGAACTGGGCATGTTTAGCCTGGAGAAGAGAAGATTGAGGGGAGACATGATAGCACTCTTCAAATACTTGAAAGGTTGTCACACAGAGAAAGGCCAGGATCTCTCCTCGATCATCCCAGAGTGCAGGATACAGAATAATGGGCTCAAGTTACAGGAAGTCAGATTCTGGCTGGACATCAGGAAAAACTTCCTGACTGTTAGAGCAGTTCGACAATGGAACCAGTTACCTAGGGAGGTTGTGGGCTCTCCCACACTAGAGGCATTCAAGAGGCAGCTGGACAACCATCTGTCAAGTATGCTGTAGGGTGGATTCCTGCATTGACCAGGGGGTTGGACTCGATGGCCTTTTAGGGCACTTCCAACTCTATTATTCTATGATTCTATGATCTTGATATTGAGCAAATTCACACTGCCCAAACGTGCAAATTGGAATGCAGTTAGCCTTCATTATTTGCACTTCTCAGAACTTTTGATGCACATCTCAGAACAAAATGTGCTGGCAAAAATGTGTATGTTGAAGAAATCCACTCCAAAATATGTGAAAAAACTATACAAAAGCAGCATTATGTAAGGAAAACTGCTTGCAAAAATGTGCATATTGTGCTAATTTGCACACAAAATGCATATATTAGAAAAAATGAACACAAAAATGCATACACAGTTCCGTGCTGTTTTTTTTTTTTAAAAAAAAAGTTGCAAACTGATGCAGAAATTGGATGGAAAAGTGAGTGGGCTGAGAGAACCGAAATGGGTAGTTTCAACCATCCCTAGTAGGATAAATATGGTGTCGTGAATTCCAGAGTTATATGCTTTCCTTTTTTTCCCCCAGTAGAAATTGCGACTATATATGGGTACGTAAATATTTTTCCTTTCTACATTCTGAAGACCTTGCAGACACAATAAGAAAGAAAGAAAAAGGAAGGAAGGAAGGAAAAGAAAGAAAGAAAGATAGATGTCCCTTCATCACTCTAGATAGGCATTTTTTGGATGGTACGCAAGTTGCATTCACAGAGTAAGCAGATGCTTGAAATGTGTCAGACAGATCAATCAATCAAGATGACAAGGGACATAGTTAGTCTGTTTGGTTGGTTCATCTTAGAAGACGACCCAGCAAATGTGCACTCCAGTGGTGAGACACTAGATCATTTTACCACCCCAATACTTAACAGCCTTGAAGGAAAGGCTCATCACTAAACTGTCATGTTACTTTTGAAAAAAGATAAAGTCAGCTCAACTCATTGTTTCTTAGGCTGGGCGCAGTGGCCAGAGAGCTCCATTGCTATCCGTCGTAACGGCAGTGTTAAACTTATTTTATTTATTTATTTATTTATTATATTTTTATACCGCCCAATAGCCGAAGCTCTCTGGGCGGTTCACAAAAATTAAAACCATGAAGAGCATAAAAACAACCATTTAAAATAGGGATGTGCTCCGCTCCAATTAGGAGCGTAGAAGCAGTAGCGGATTGGCCTGCTTCGCCTTACCCAGAGGCGGAGTAGGAGCGGACCGCGGACCCCCTAGAAGCAAGGCGAAGAGAAGCGCCCATTTTTCGGAGCTCCGAGTTCAGGCGGAGCGCTCCGGTCGCCATCTTGAAAACATTTCGCCATAGGATTGCATTGCGGCAAATAATCACGCATAACTACGTTGTTTTTGAAGCTATCATTCTGAAAATTCTTGTGCACAGAGAGTCGTGGATGGGGGTCATTTTGAGACCACTCTCACCTCTCTGCGTTGTCTGGGTCGCGGGCTATATTTTTGTGAAAATCGGGTCAACCGCGCAGCTCAAACTGCGTTTTCGGCTTTTCGCCCATAGGATTGCATTGAGGGAAAGAATCGGGGATAACTGGGGGGGGGGTTTAAGCTATCGTTCTGAAAATTCTTGTGCACAGAGAGTCGTGGATGGGGGTCATTTTGAGACCACTCTCACCTCTCTGCGTTGTCTGGGTCGCGGGCTATATTTTTGTGAAAATCGGGTCAACCGCGCGGCTCAAACTGCGTTTTCGGCTTTTCGCCCATAGGATTGCATTGAGGGAAAGAATCGGGGATAACTGGGGGGGGGGTTTAAGCTATCATTCTGAAAATTCTTGTGCACAGAGAGTCGTGGATGGGGGTCATTTTGAGACCACTCTCAACTTTCTGCATCGTACGGGTCGCGGGCTAGAAGTTTTTAAAAAATCGGCGGGAAAAATACCTTTTTCAAAGGGCTGAGGGGCAGAGTCAGCTCCCGGTCATGATGATCCCAAAGTTGGAGGAGGGCATAGGCAAAACAGTAACTTGGGATTCTGGGAAACTTCTCTTTCTTCATCTGAACGGGCTTTTCCCCGTGTTTTTTAAAACAGTAGCCCCACCAAATGCACAAACACAACCTGAAATCATATACTAAGCCAAGAATAAGAGATAGAAACACAGCACTGCTCCCCACCCTAACCTTGGTGAACAACTGAATCGATGTGGTGCAAGGGGATGAGCTCCCCTAGGGCATCTCATCGTGGACGTGCCCCCACTCTCTCCTGCACTGGAAGGCCATTAGAGCCTTCCAAAGAGAGTAAAACGGTGGAGCAATGCCTATCATGAGTTGAAGTGAATGGTCACTTTTCAGTGGTGGAGCAATGCCTGTTATGAGTCGAAGTGAGCGTTTTACTTCTTCTCAGAGCTGTTGGTGGCTGTCAGTGTCTTGAACTGGCAGCTACTTCCCCCTCCCCCGGGCACGTCCCCCTATTGCTGGTAAAAGACAGATATAGCCTTTTTAAAAAAATTCTTCTTGCTGTTTATTGAGCAACACTGCTGCTTTTAATTCCACCCCTCCTTTGTTTATTGATTGATTTATTCCATTTTATATGCATTACTGGCTTATCCTTGGCTCACTTCCTTATGCCCCCAGAAATGCCAGCTGCATGCCTGCCTGCCTTCCCTCCCTCCTCCCCTGCCCACCTCGCAGGGATGTTGTGTGTGGGGTGCCCGATTTTCAAAAATTCGCCAAAAATCAGGGGATGATGGGATTGCTTTGAAACTTGGCGTGCGTGTGTATATCCCCATGAGGTGTCATGGTGCCAAACATGAGGTTTCTAACTTGAACAGAAAAAAAGTTGTATAATTTTTTAGCTTTCAATGCAAGCCTATGGGGGGGGAAACGGAGCTCCGGATCCGGATCCGGAGCTCCGGGCGGAGCGGAGCGGAAGTGGGCGGAGCGGGGGCGGGGCGGAGCGGCCCGATCCGGAAAATGGTGGATCTGCAAGTGTAGCGGAGTGGGGGGTCCGTGCACACCCCTAATTTAAAACACAAATACAAAATACAATATAAAAAGCACAACCAGAATAAAACCACACAGCAAAAATTGATATAGGTTAAAATATGAGATTAAAACAGCAAAGTTTAAATTTAAGTTAGATTAGCTGTTAAAATACTGAGAAAATAAAAAGGTCTTCAGCTGGCAACGGAAAGAAAACAATGTAGGTGCCAAGCGAACCTCTCTGGGGAGCTCGTCCCACAACTGGGGTGCCACAGCAGAGAAAGCCCTCCTCCTAGGCATAACTTCAGTGCTATTTCTTTGCAAATTGAGCCTGGTTTTGTTGGCTAAACTGGGGAAACCCAAAATAAGTCTTAAAACTGTATATTCAGAATTCCAGCCAAAATCAGTGATTCTCCAACTGCTTCCTGGCATATATTAGTGTGGTGTGGGATAGGACTATTAACGTTCCATAATAAATAAATAAATAAAATAATTGCAGGCTTCTGTGAATCTAAACTAGCCCCTTGCAGAGCTGGGATGCTGGACAAATAGGTGAAGAATCAAATGAATTTGGATTTTTATGAATCTGACCGCTGGCTTTCCACCTGTCGGGTGGATTCTATGGACCATTTTTCTAACTTTCCGGAAGTTTGCGCAAATTTCGTAATTGACAAATATGCAATTAAAAAAAGAAACTTTCAAAAATGTGTATTTCTCTCCTAGGCTAAAGCATGACAATGTATATTTTGGGGGGGCATTTGTACACTTTTGTGAGTGTGGCTTTGTGTAACTGTTCATTTGCGTCAATTTGGAAACTCAAAATAAATCTGAAGCCACCTGACAGATTGCGAAATGCAAATGGGATGGAATTTAAAACGCCTGGACATCTGTATTGCATCTGTATTTCCATCTCTGTATGAGTCCCTTTGGCCAACCCCTTTGGCCTTGGCTCTTCTCAATCACCCTTGAAGGAAGTGAAGGCAGTGAGCAGCACCACACAGTTATTCTTGGAGGCAGGCCCAAGTAGCAGGGCACACCGACGGCTCCTCTCCACCAGTCTGACATGCGAAGCTGCCTTGTTCTGCATCAGACCATTGATCCATCTAGTCCAGCATTGACTACTTTGAGGGCCAGCAGGTGGCCAGGATCAGGGCAGAGGTATTTCCCACACCTGACTTAATAAATAAATAAACCTGGAGATGCTGCAACCTTCTGCATGCAAAGCACGTAATCTATCACTGTGCTATGGGCCTCAGTCGGGTAGTGGAACCAGGGCTTGCAGGGACTTTTTGATTAGTAGGGATGCTGATGTCATCTGCCACCATCCCCCCTTAGAAATCCCTGTTATCTCTGAGTTTAGCTGCAACCATCCATCAGAACTGGTGGGGATAAGGGAGTGGGGAAGGATTTCCCCAGCAACAATATATTGTTCCCTGTTTCAATGCAAAGTACTTTCAGGGTGGCTGGGTCTTGAATAAGCAATTAAGACCCCATTAGATTACAAAAGACCTGCTCTCAGTGAAGATGAAAATGGCTAGAACTGGTTGGTTGATATGGATCAAACACAAATGTTTGCATTTTTGGCCTCTCATTGTCATGGCAAGCATCTGCACTTCAGAATTTACCACTGCACCATTGATGCTCCCGCCCCGCCCCACCCTGCAAGTTTGTGACATGGATCTTTCTTTTTTGCTTGTGTTACTTTGTAATGCACCATGTACATTGTTGGGGATGTATTTATAGTAAGTAGAACAAGTCACACCAGCAACAAAGGGTTGCAGCGTGAAGTGCTCCAATTCAGAGTGCCAACCAGCCATGCCCTTTTTTTTTTAGGATACTCCATTCCATACCACTCCTAATCCCCATTGTGCATGGATGATGCTATTTTGGCTACATAAGGATCCACACTCAGGGAATAGGTTTGCTCTTCATATGTAAAGCAGGGGTGTCCCTGCTAGGTGTTGCAGGAACCTGTGGCCCTCTAGATGTTGCTGGACTGCACTTCCCATCAGCCCCATCCAGCATGAGCAATGGTCATGGATAATGGGAATTGTAACCCACCAACTTCTGGAGGGCCACAGATTCCCAGATAAGGACATAAGATAGAAGATACCTGCACAACTTTTATATGTTGTAGAATTTTTTTTTTTACTTTCATTAGGAACTGACCTCCTACCAAGCCATTTAATTGTAAATGTTTCATTAAAATATCAGTTATAGACTAAGATTTATAATTAGTGAATTCCTTTATTTCTTTAGTGATTGTGATTAATTGTTATATTTCTTCTTCTTCTTCTTCTTCTTCTTCTTCTTCTTCTTCTTCTTCTTCTTCTTCTTCTTCTTCTTCTTCTTCTTCTTCTTCTTCCCTTTATTTTGTTAACCTTATTTCAAAATAAAATAAAATTTCATGAGAAGAAAGAAGAAGAATTATGCTAGATCAGACCAAGGGTCCATCTAGTCCACCACTCTGTTCACACAGTGGCCAACTAGTTGTTGACCAGGAACCCACAGGCAGGACATGAGTGCAACAGGACCCTCCTGCCCATGTTCCCCAGCATTTGCTGTACATGGGCATACTGCCTCTGGTACTGGAGGTAGCATAGAGCCCTCAGAAGTAGTAGGCATTGATAGCCTCCTCCTCTAGGAATTTGTCTAACCCCTTTTTGAAACCATCCAAACTGGTGGCCATCATCACATCTTGTGGAAGTGAATTCCATCATTTATGGAAATGGATATATATTAAAGGTTCAGGAGCTTTGGTTGCCCTTTGCATCTGGCAATCCTATTTCCATTGGCTTCTACATATTATTTTTTTTGCAGGGCTTAAGAGCTGCAGGATTTTTCAAGGGTAGAATCAGACACTCCTCATTATATTTTCCCAGCAGAGGTGAACTCTCAACACATTCCCACTGGGAACAGTGCTGAATTTCTGATGATGCTCACGGCATTAATTGCCACCCAAGTGCTTGGCAGGTGAGATCGATGGGACAGATAAAAAGCAGAGCTGAAGTACAATAGGCAGCTTATTATTATACCATTTGTGTACAACCCAAAGGGGAGGCCGGGGAGAGGCTGAGGGCGTGGGGTGTGTGTGCCACAGAACAATGACATCCCCTGCTAGTGTCACAAATAAATAGATTAGGCTGCTGCGGAGACTCTGTGACACTACAAGGAAGGACAGCCAAACTCCTGCCACAAGTTCATGTCGGCAAAACTTTATTCTACTGCTGGGCTTCAAATAAACATATTGCCAGTTGAGCCACCGCCCCAGTTTGCAAGATCACAACAATCTACGGTGGCTTAAACAAGTCACCATAGTTTGCTGTGAACTGTGGCCCATGACGTCCCATGCCGGGGTTGGTTTACATAATCAGCGCCTGGCTGTGGCTTATCGTGGAATCCCCTTTCACTTCCGAAATTAAAGTGCCTAGGTCTAGGACTTTCCCTTCCAACAGGCTACTAAAAATGGAGCAGGCTGGGGCTGCGGGCGGGGGAAAACGGAGGCGGAAGCAGGCGGAGGGGGAGCTCCGGAGGTGGCCACGGCCACGGCAGGCTCTTTTCCACGGCGAAGGACTGGGAGGAAGAGGTCCATCATTTCTTTGAACTCATCTTGCATTCAGCCGGCTGCATATAAATTTCCTCCGATCTCATCAAGCCCTCACTGTTTGGCCTCCACTGACTGATACTGCCTCATCATACTTAATCTAGGGTGAAATTTCCTCGTCTGAGCTAAATTACTCGCAGCCATCAAGGGAAGCGATATTTATTTTTCGCGGGGCTAATGACCTGTCCCCCGGTCCCACCCACTGATGGTTATTTACTAGGCCCCAGATGCTCGAACTCAAAATGAGCGCTAATGTCAGCAGGTGCCATTCCTCATCCGGCCTTTTGATTGAATTGGTGTCTTCTCATTGACATTGACTCGGTGACTTTTAAGGCCATTAGCCTCCGTGAGAGATGAACCTCTCGTCGGGGCTCCGACGCTGACAGCTGATTAGCAACAAATTACGTGCCAGGAAGGGGGTTCCTTCTTGGGTCGGGGGGACAGTGGGAGAAGACGAGGCAGCGAGCAGCACAGGGTAAGGCAGCGCAAAGATCCCTGCTGCTTTCCTTTCCTTTTCTTTTTGGGTGTTCAAAGTACATCTTTGCAACAACAGCCCTGTAAGGCAGGCTACTATTGTTATGCTCATGTTGCAGGCGTGAGTGCTGAGAGATGGCAGCTTTGTTCATGGCAGAGGTGTGGTTCAAATCCGGGATTTCCTGGCTAACAGCTCAGGTCCTAGTGACCTGCCGATGTGATGGGAGACCTGTTTGGTTAAATCCTCCCCAGTATGGTGCCCTGTACATGTATGGTGCCCTCTGCAACTCCCATCATTCCCAATTAGATTGGGGGAGCCTAGCTTAAACTCTGGTTGGCCACTCTCATATATAAAGACCAAACTAGAGAAGATTGCAAATGTGTTGATGATGATATTTATTTCTTACCTGCCCCCTCTGGATCGCATTTCACCCGTCCCTCTGTTTCTCTTCTAAATGAGAGCTTTGAAGCTAACAGGCAGTGGAAGCATTCAGTGGTGCAGTGGTAAATTTTGCGATGCAGGCACTCATCATGACAGCCCCCTAGCCACGCCCCCAAGGAGAGTCCCAAAATGCAGGTGGCTGTGCTGATCCATATTGAAACACCCATTCTAGCAGTTTTCACCTCCACTAGGAGCAAGTCTCTTGTAAAGCTAATGCAGTGGTCCTGCTCAGCGTTCAGCGATTTCCTCCCATTGCAAATAGCTGGGGGAGGGGTCCAGTCACGACAATGGTGGGGGAAATGGCTTAAAGCCCCCTCCCCCCGTCATGGTCCCAATCCAGCTCCCTCATTTGCTGGTTATTGGTTTTAGTAAATGAACCAACTGTAAACACCGTTGAATACGGTGAGATGCATTTCTGAGTTCACATGGCTAGGATTACACTGGACATGTCATGACAGCCTCAGGGGTGGGCAGCTTGTAGTTGTTGTGATGCTTTTGCCTACAACTCCCATCCTCCTCCACCATTGGCTGTGCTGGCTAGGGCTGATGGCCATCGTAGGCCAAAACATCTGGAGGGCCACAGGTTGCCCATCCTTGACCTAAGGCTTTGGTGATGACGATCCCAAGTCTGCTTTCCTGAGCTTTAAGGATGAACGTGGTGCATAGATAAATGTGTTTCCATCCTGCTAGGGTATGTTCAGGGCTGGTGCCAGGCTTTTTTGAGCCCTAGGCAAGGTGAGCTGCTTTCACCTCCCCCACCCCACTGTATCCCCCCACCCCAGGTAGGCGGAGACAGGTTACCTGTCCCTCGCCTGAAGTCCTCCTGGCTTGGCGGGATGCTGTGGTGGGGTGGGCAGGCAGCTCCAATTCCATCCGTCCGTTTGCCGCCCCCCCCCCCCCAGCGTCCTGGCTTGGCTTTGGCTGGGCGGGCCCAGCTGAAGCCAAGCCAGGAAGCTGGGGGAGGGCAGTCAGACGGCTCCACGTTCTGACTCTCGGTGCGCACCGGAAGTCAGAACATGGAGCCGTTCCTTTCCCCACCCCCAGCTTGGCTTTGGCTGGGAGGGCCCAGCTGAAGCCAAGCCGGGAAGCGGGGGGAGGGCAGTCAGACGGCTCCACGTTCTGACTTCTGGCGTGCGCCCAGCTGAAGCCAAGCCAGGGACGCTGGGGCGCGGGGCGGAAGGCTTCAGAACGGCGGCCCGGAAGCTGCCCTCACTCAGCCAGTGTGGCTCTGGGAGTGGGAGGGCGACTTCCGGGTGCGCCGTTCGGCGCCCCCTTACCTTGACGCTCTAGGCGGCTGCCTAACTGGCCTCTATGGAAGCGGCGGCCCTGGGCACATTAGAACTTGGATGCAGAAATGAGCAAACAACAATATCATGTTGTTTTCAGAGTTATGCTAGGACAAATCCTGAGTAATTTATTTATTACATTTATATATCACCTTTCCTCCATGCATGCATGATTCCCCTCCTACATTTTCATCCGTACAACAGCCCTTTGAGGTAGACCAGGGCTAGGCTGAGAGAAAGTGACTGGCCAAAGATCACTCAGTGAACCCCGTGGACAAATGGGGATTTGAACCTGGGCACCCTGCTCTTAAAGGAATAGCAATCAATGCCCAGTTCTGCCCGCTTCCAGAAAAATAGGGGTAAATATAAAGCTTCATCTTGGCATTTTGCAAGTAGGAAACATTTGACGGCTGCCTGTGAGCCCACGGCCATTTTATTACCCAGCTGCATTTCTCGCCACGTTTGGGCTTCTAACGAACGATATGCAAATCGATCCTAAAAAGAGATCAGCTGCGGATAAAAGGCTGGAGTTCAGTGACTGAAATTTTATGAACAGTGCGATGCGTAAATCTTTTTGAAGGAAGTGGAAATGACTGTCCCATGCCAATGTGAGAAACAGCCCATCCCTGGCCTAGGCAGGAGCTAGCTTAGGCTGTAATAAAAAACTCTGCACATGCCATTGGCTGTTTGGATTGGGAAGCTGCTTTGAGCTCGTTCAGATGGGCAGGAACTGTTTCGTTCCCCTCAAGGTTTGGTACACCGACCGGTCCCTAGAGCCTTAAAGCAAACCCGACAACCCTCTAGTAATTGCGGACCCATGATTATGATTTTGATTATGACTATGATGGTCAATATTCTATTTTTAATTCTCTCTCTCTCTCTCTCTCTCTCTCTCACACACACACACACACACACACACACACACAATGTATCTCAATACAAACACATCAATCAATAATGCATCCTTTCTCCAGTTCACTCGAACAAAGAATGTACATTTTCGCACTCACTTATATAAGCATTATATGTTTCTGGAGCAAAATCTAAATTCATCGCTAAATCATTGTGGACCCAACGGAGGGAACTTTGCCCATCGCTACCTGAAACTTCTTAATTGGAGAAGAGTGAGCTGGGGGGCTTCTTGCGTGCAAAGTCTGTGCGCTACCACGGCGCTACTGTGGACCCTACTTCACAGCTAGCTTTTCAGCAACATTGTCAGCAATGCACTGATAAATAATATCAAGCTGCATTCATCCTTTTGGGTTTGTGCACAAGTCACTAGAAGAAGAAGCCACCAGCAACTGTCCTACTGGCAGAGTGGATGATGATGATGATGAAGAAGATGAAGATGAAGAATAATAATTAACTGTCACGCAAGCGGGTATGGTGTGCCGTCCATCAACTGGCATTTGTGAACTTTTTCCTCGAATACAGGTTGCCTTCTATCATCATGGGGAATAGATCAGAGGCGGGTATATCCCTAAATAAACACAGCGAGGTCATGCACCCATTAATTAGAAGCCTCCCTGCTGTGTCAGAACATGCCGGAAATTACTGTCAAGGCGATGGATCGAGCTGCAACATTTGAATCGTGAGTGAAAGGGCTATGAAGCTCTGATCGCATTGTGCTCTATCTACTGCCTGGTTAGGTTTGTCGGTTTTTCTCAGGTGCAGCAAAAAGGATGTATGTCTTAGGCATAACAATCTCAAAGGATCAAATGCCCCATTGACTTTGAATGATACCACTCTATTCAAAACAAAGCAAAAAGCATAGCTGGTAAGTTGTTGTTGATAATCAGCCCGCTAACCTTTGCATGGGTGAATTAAAAATGGTGTCGGTTAGTTAGCAGCCAGGTAAATGATGATGATGATGAGGAGGAGGAGGAGGAGGTGGAGGTGGAGGAGAATGATAATGATAATGATAATGATGAATATGATGGTGGTGGTTAGGTCCAGATTTAGGTGTGTGTAACTGGGCTGGCAGAAGCTGACTTCCTTGTAACAACCCCTCCAGCCCCCTGAAAATGCTGCACAGTGGGTTGAGCGACGCCGTTGAATGGGTTGAACTGAGGTGAGGGGGTGGAGGGGGAATCTCTAAATATCAGGCAGAGGCGTCTTCCGGGTGTGGAGCTCTTATGTCAATGGAAGGCAGACCCAGGATCTAACCCCAGTGTCTTAGGGTATCTCCACATTCAGCACAGCTCCACATTCAGCCTTGCTGGGGCTTTGTCTTCCAGACACTTCGTGGGTTTAGCAATCGGCTCAATACACACGCTCCCCCCCCCCTTGTTTTTGCCAGTTCGTTCCCATATGTTTCAATTCTACTGCCAGCAGATGGCAGTGTTTTATAGCGCGTTTTCCATTTATTACTGCATTTTCAGGGTTTTATAAAATGATGGATTTCCATTTGAAAACAAGGGGAGCGGCATCGGAGGTTGGCAATGTCATGAAAAGGCCCCAGAAATGTCTGTGAGAGACCCATCACGACTGTGCAATAAATCGCTATTTTACCCATAGTGGCTTACAGCAAAAGTATAAAAACAGTACAATATAATCATTTTAAAAATCAGACATGAGGCTAAAATATGTTAATGCATTAAATTTTTTAAAAAACAGACAAACACTAGCACGCAGAGGGATTTTGAAATTAGGCCCAAAGTCTCATGCAGCCACAGGTTGCCCAACTCTGGGGTATAGTCTACCATGGACACTATAAAGGAGGCTATCAATGGCTACTAGTCCTGATGGCTCTATGCTACTGGGGAACATGAGTGGGAGGGTGCTGTTGCGTTCACATCTTGCTTGTGGGTTTCCTGTGGGCAGCTGGCTGGCCACTGTGTGAAGAGAATGCTGGACTAGATGGACCTTTGGTCTGATCCAGCAGGGCCCTTCTTGTGTTCTTATGTGTGCACCAGCCTCTGCAAAATATTCCTACGTTTCCAGAATTGTTGAGTACATGTGCACATCTGCGTGTCTGTGTGCACATATAAACAAGGACAGTCAGTAATACAGGGAAGCCTCACCTTCAGCAGGAGACAAGTTGGAATCAGAATGACTTCATAGAACCATAGAATAGTAGAGTTGGAAGGGGCCTATAAGGCCGTTGAGTCCAACCGCCTGCTCGATGCAGGAATCCACCTTAAAGCATCCCTGACAGATGGTTGTTCACCTGCCTCTTGAAGGCCTCTAGTGTGGGAGAGCCCACCACTTCCCTAGGTAACTAGTTCCATTGTCATACTGCTCTAACAGTCAGGAAGTTTTTCCTGATGTCCAGCCAGAATCTGGCTTCCTGTAACTTGAGCCCATTATTCTGTGTCCTGCACTCTGGGAGGATCGAGGAGAGATCCTGGCCTTTCTCTGTGTGACAACCTTTCAAGTATTTGAAGAGTGCTATCATGTCTCCCCTCAATCTTCTCTTCTCCAGGCTAAACATGCCCAGTTCTTTTACTCTCTCCTCATAGGGCTTTGTTTCTAGACCCCTGATCAGCCTCGTTGCCCTTTTCTGAACATGCTCCAGCTTGTCTTCATCCTTCTTGAATTGTGGAGCCCAGAACTGGACACAGTACTCCAGATGAGGCCTAACCAGGGCTGAATAGAGGGGAACCAGTACCTCACGCGATTTGGAACCTATACTTCTATTAATGCAGCACATCTGATGTGCTTACAGTCATGTTCCGTGGGATGTGGCTGAAGTTCTTAGGGAGTTTTCTGACAGGAAGGAAAAATGTGCGCACACATTTCTGCTGTGTTTGGGTGTCTCCTTTAATCACTACCAGCTGTGCAGAGAATAAAGGTGTTTTCTTTTCTTTCTTTTTTTACACAAGGCTTCCCCTCCTTACCAACTATGTTTTATAGTTTGAATCACTTAATGTCGAGCTCAGGATGCTGGTAAGATATATGTGAATTGCTAAGGGCACCCAGTAAAATATGACGGCCGTTGGCTTACGTTGCTCGTGCAGGAAAAATTTATGCCAGCCATTTTTACTTTTGTGGTTTGAATATAAGGGACAACAGCTGCTGAATTTATATTTACAGCTCTTTATTTAAGCAGTTACACTTTGAACAAATGTGTGCGTGTTTATGCAAGAGCAATGGCACTCGAGTGCTGTGAGAAATAGCTGTGCAGTGCATTAGTACATCATTGCCAGCATTGATAGATCACACCAAAGGTCCATCCAGGCCACCATCTTGGTTCCCTCATGGGCATCCAGATACATCTGGGAATCTCACAAGCAGGGTGTGAGACGATTGCCCTCTCTTCCTGTGTTGTTTGCCCTCAGCATCTGATTTTCAGAGATGTATTGGCTCTAAATGTGGAGGTTTTAGTTAGCTCTCATGACATAATGACTGGGCTCACACAACACACTAACCCACACTTGATTGCTGAAACATGGGCTGTTTGTTGAACTATGTTTTACCATGTTGTCTGAACACAGGATATTTTCCACAATGTGGCTTGTTAACCATGTAGTGTCACTTACTTTTCTCCAACAAGCCACCTTGGGAACCCATGGTTTGTTGTAGGTTTGTTCGGGGTGGTTAACAAGCCACCCTGCGGAAAATGTCCTGGGTTCAGACAACACGCTAACCCACAGTTCAACAAACAACCCATGATTCAACAGCAACCCACACTCAACCACTGAATGTGGTTTAGCATGTTGTGTGTGAACAACCCAATAGACGTATCTGACAAGAAGCTGTATCACCACATCTTATGGTGAATGCCATAAGTTATTATTATGCATTGTGTGTGCCTCTCCTAAATATATAAGTTCTAGTGTTATGGGATAAAGTAAACAAATTCGCTCTGGTCATAGTCTTTTCTCAGCCCTCTGCATCTCTTCTAGAGTAAGAATGAAAAGAAAGAAAAAAGATGTAGCTGCTAGAAATGGGTCTAAAGTAATGTCTGTGTTGACCCTAAATGTACATGTATCACTTGGGAGAAAAAAAATGAAAAAGGTGAACAGCATGCCTGAAGCATGTGTTGGCAGAGGTAGCAAGACTGGCAGGTGAACCAGGGTTTGCTTTGATTCAAAGATTGTGTGCCAGGAAAATGAAAAGTTGAGAGGAAGGCAGATGCACAGCATGGGTGAAACATTTTTCATTTGATTCCATGCATTTGTTTTATTACTCTTTTCATCCAGTTTAATTTATGATTTAGGATTGCTTGAGTGCCATTTTTCTTGGTAGAAAGCAATGGAGCCTGGTGGCTCCATTGTCAGTGGGGTGGTGAATTCACTCCGGGTTTCTGTCAGAACCAGTCAGAACTCTTAAGGAGCTGTCTAAGAGTAGGTGGTGAATCTGCTCCAGGTTTCCATCAAAACTCCAAAGGAGCTAGCCAAGCTGTCATGTCTAACCCTACTGCTCCTGTTTTGGGAGAAGGTGTTTCAGGTAATCAATCAGAATCAGATTTGGACCTAGAGGAGGCAGTGCCAGACACCAGCCAGCCTGTACCAGTGGGGGAGGAAGCTCTCATGGGCAATTCCCCAGCTGGCAGTAAGCCCTCTCCAGAGCTTTTCTCCTCAAGGCCAAATCCTACACACTCAGCTGGAAGTGAGCTTTCTTCTGGAGGAGAGCACTCCAACAAACTAGCTGATGCTAGGGTCTGCCAGAAGCTAAAACACACAGAGTGGAAGGAAGGTGTGAGAAAGTCAGTCCGACTAAGATTGCCCCAGAACCTGCCTCCACACCAGGCTCTCTGAAGTTACAGGCGTTTGGGAAGGGGCTTCCTGTTCTCCTTGGTCAGACAATTATCTTACTTAGTTTGCATAGTTTTGCCTAGGGGGAAGTTTCCAAGAGATTAGACTCTCTTCAGGTAGAAGAGATGTTTGCTGCTTAATAAAAGCTTTGAGAATTACCTAGCAGGCCTTGTCGTTTGTCTCCCATTGAAAGCAGAGGCCTTCTGAGAAACACGACACAAGCCTGGACATGTTTAGCCTAGAGAAGAGAAGACTGAGGGGAGACATGATAGCACTCTTCAAATACTTAAAAGGTTGTCACACAGAGGAGGGCCAGGATCTCTCCTCGATCCTCCCAGAGTGCAGGACACAGAATAACGGGCTCAAGTTAAAGGAAGCCCAATTCCAGCTGGACATCAGGAAAAACTTCCTGACTGTTAGAGCAGTATGACAATGGAACCGATGACCTAGGGAGGTCGTGGGCTCTCCCACACTGGAGGCATTCAAGAGGCAGCTGGACAGCCATCTTTCAGGTATGCTTTAAGGTGGATTCCTGCACTGAACAGGGTTTTTTACTTGATGGCCTTGTAGTCCCCTTCCAACTCTACTATTCTATGATTCTATTAAGGTGCTGACTGGTTGAGATGGAAACCCGGAGCAGATTCACTGTCCCACTGACATCAGAGCCATCAGCCTCCACTGTTATAAAGATGGGGTATAAATCAAGTAAGAAATAAATAGCGACTTCTTTTTACTAGATCTGCCTTCACCGGCAGTTTCAGCTAACTGGGTGTCTGCCTGAAACACTTCCACTTTCTCTCCCCTTGCCCCCCGCATCATCACGGCTCTCTGTAGAAGAAGAGCTTTGAAAAGAAATGGTTTGCTGACTCTTGGGGCCACGTGGCTCTTGAAATCCCAGTTTGGGTCCCCTTAAAAAAAGAAAAAGAACCCACCAACAACCCCAACTTTCTTGCACCTAAGAAGATACATCTGCACTCATCACAGCGTGCCCACAATGCTTT
Organism: Elgaria multicarinata webbii; assembly: GCF_023053635.1. Taxonomy (NCBI): domain Eukaryota; kingdom Metazoa; phylum Chordata; class Lepidosauria; order Squamata; family Anguidae; genus Elgaria; species Elgaria multicarinata. The sequence continues at coordinate 14,304,962 of NC_086180.1, forward strand.
CAGGAAGGCTCCCTTCAGAAAGGACTCCAGCCCTCCCCAAGGGCTGTTCTTCAACTTAGTGCTCCCGTTTAGCAGGTGGTACTAATAAATTTGGGGAGGGGGCAGCAGCCCTCCCTTTTGCACAGGGAAAACAGGAGGATGCCTCGGGCAGCGAAAACCTCCTGCAAAGCCGGTTAAGCAGTCCAAGTTTGCCTCAGGCAGGAGAGGCCCTGGAGCTGACGAAACGGTGCCCGAGCAAGAGGATGAGAAGCTGATAATAATATTCTGAGCAGTGGGGAAAAAAAAAGGAAAAAAGAAACTGAAAGAGGGAAAACGAAACCATTCCCTTTAGAACACAGAAGAGAAGTGAAGTGAAGAGACAGTGCCTAATGCAAGTTGATGAGACGCCATGAGGGGAGTGTTTCGCTACCTTGTGTGGTAAAAGAGGGAATTTCTGCTAGTGCAGTCGATGGTGCAGTGAGGCAATTTTAGACCCTGGACCAAATGGTCTTAATAGAGCCAAATGTATTACCATAGGTGTGCGCAAGGGGTGTGCCAGGTGTGCCCAGGCACACCCTAATGTCTCAAGCAATAAGCTCCGAATTGAAGCTTTAGGTTTTCTGTGAAATGTGAGGGGCGGCTGGAGGAGTCAGGGGTGAATCGGCCTCCCAGCTGAAATTCCGAAGTGGGATCCAAAGCCACCCCCTCCCCCACCTTGGGACATCTCTACTGTGTAGGGCCCACCATGAGGAAAGGTTTTAAGAGTTGGGATTGTTTAGCTGGGAGGAAAGATGAGCAAGAAGAGACATAATAGAGGTGTACAAAATTATGCACTGTGTGGAGGAAGTAGATAGGTAGACGTTCCCCCCACCTCATAATACTGGAACTCAATGGGGTCATCCCAAGAAGCTGATTGGTGGGAAGTTCAGGACAGAGAAAAGGAAAGACATTATTATTATTATTATTATTTATTTATATAGCACCATCAATGTACATGGTGCTGTACAGAGTAAAACAGTAAATAGCAAGACCCTGCCGCATAGGCTTACAATCTAATAAAATCATAGTAAAACAAGACATCTTCACGTGGAGCATAGTTCATCTTTGGAATTCATGTCCACAAGGTGTAGCGATGGCCACCAAATTGGATGGCTTTAAAAGGGAATTGGACAGAGTCCAGTATCAGAGGCAGTATGCCTGTGTACAGCAGTTGCTGGGGAACATAGACGGGTGGGTGTTGTTGCACTCAAGTCCTTCTTGGGGGGTGTCTGTAGGGAGCTGGTTGGCCACTGTGTGAAGAGATTGCTGGACTAGATGGATGTTTGGGATGATCCAACATGGGTCTTCTTATGTTCTCACGACAGGGGTGATGTGACTTACCCTAGCATACATGTAAGGAGCCCAGGCAACCCGGGAGTTCTCATGTTACCTTGCCAGCCAGTGAAGGGACTTCACTTGCACTGAGATATCTCCTTTTCTCACCTCTGTGGATCTCTGATATTACAAGGTAGACCTGCCAAAAAACCCTTCACAGGGGATCTGTAGGGTGGCCACTTCCACATTGGTAAAAAAGAGGAATAGTGACACTAACAAGAGGCCAAAACAGGTCACTACCTTGCATCATGTTTGCTTCTACAGATTTATGAAAATAGGGTAAGACCGTTGCCAGGTGACCCATCTGCTTGCTTAGTTTGCTGTCCGTGTGCACTTTACTGATCAGCGACTTCAAGGACCTTGCTGTTCTCCGTTCTCCTGGTTCTCTGGGCTTAAGACTTGTGGGACACCTCTTCAAATAGAGGACTGTCCTCTACTAGCTCTCTAAAACAGAGGACTGTCCTCTGTGAGTTAGGACACCTGGCTATCCTACGATCTGTGTTACAGTTACAAAAGTCCCGGCCTCTATTACGTCTGGCCTCTTTCACCAAGGCCCAGTGGAATTCCCTCTGTACAGTTATCTCATTTCCGTTCTTGTGGCAGGGATAAATTGCTCTGAGCTGGTGGCAGATTCTTTCTGTATGCCTTGTGAAGTACTGCACTTTACAGCCGAACTGTGTCCTTCCTGGGAGAGAGGAGGGAAGGGGGGGGGGAACCCATTGCGTGTGATGTGGGGAAAAGCAAAAAAGAAAGAAAGAAAAGGAATTGTCAGGTCAAACGATTGAGTACAATTTGGAATTACAAGGGGCTATTGATTTTTCATTAGACTACCATGTCCCACTGTAAAGATAGGGAATGGTGGGAGAGTAATTCATTGATTTGAGCTGAGGGCCATGTTCTCCTATTGGCTTCCTGCCACATCCCATTATTCCCAAGCTTAAATGTATATTGAAGTCCGTTTATTCTAATCACTGCCTCCTGTCACTGCAAATGCCTCTCAGTAACTATTAGTTTAATCACCCCTTTCTTACAACGTTAATGAGCGGTAATTTCCAGCATTACAGCAGATTTAGAAATATTATTCATGGTAGGCCGTGGTGTTGCATCGGGCGATGTCACTGTCAGGCGTCCGTCAGACTTGCCATTCAAAAAGTTTAATAAATCACTCCAAAACATTCAGTTCTAACCAGAAATGGAGAGGGAGGGCGGGAGAGAGAGATATATTTTCTGAGACCCTAAGAACAGTGTCTTGTTGTCATTGGTGCTTGGGCTATTGGACTCTATCTGTGAAGAAAAATGGTACACATGCTCATGAAATCAAAATTAATTTAAAAACATCATTTCCAGGGGGAAAGATACACCCCAGAATATTATTTGTCAACCCCCCCACCCCCCGGTTTGATGTGAGGAAGCATTCTTGTGGACATAGCATCAGATTATGAGATATGTTTTTTATTATTAGCAAGATGTCTGCCATATCAGGTCACGGGTGTTTTGGAACTGACACACATACACACTGGCCAGACTATTCTCTGTTCCAGCCTCCCCCAAATTAGCCCATTCCAGTTTTTTGGGAATACAACACCCATTAGTACCCTTGCAGACAGAGATTGCCAAGCGGCTCAATGTCATTTGCGCTCAGCTCATCCCATTCCTGTCCCAGAAGGTGAGTGTTTCTGGTGGCCGCGCGTGCTTGATCCCTTCCCCCGTGCCCCATAGTGGGCTCCCCTTCCAACTCTACTATCTTCTGATCCTATGATAGAGTTGTATAAAATTATGCATGGTTTGGAGAATGTGGATAGGGAGACATTTTTCTTCCTCTCTCTAAATACTAGAACCCAAAGGGGTCATCCCATGAAGCTGATTGGTGGGAGATTCAGGACAGACAAAAGGAAGAACTTCTTCACACAGCACATTTAAACTATGGAATTCACTACCACAAAATTTAGGCAGGATCCACACTACTGCTTTAAAATGGTTTTGAAGTGCACTGATAACTGTTGGGACCCATGGCACATTCCATATACCATTTTCAAACCATTTTCGAAGTGTTATATCCTGCTTGGTGTAGCTCTGGCCATAGTTATGGCCACCAATTTGGATGGCTTTAAAAAGAGTTTGGAGAAATTCCTGGAGGATAAAACTATCAATGGCTACTAGTTCCAAAGCTTACATATTAGCGCTAGTATAGGAGGCAACATGCCTACATACACGCGTTGCTGGGGAACTTGGGTGGGAGGGTGCTGTTGCACTCATGTCCTTCCCACAATTCTCATGGGCAGCTTGTTGGCCATTGTGTGAAGAGAAGCCAAAACTAGATGGAGCCTTGGTCTGATCCAGCATGGCTCTTCTTATGTTCTTATCAGCTCCAGCCAGCAAGGCCAATGGTGAGGGATGATGGGAGTTGTAGTCCAAGACATCTGGAGAGACTCAGGTTCAGGAAGGCAGCTTGATGCTACCAGGAGCACTGACTTCAGAAGGGAATGGAGACAGGAAGACCACAACCTGGAATCCTGGTCTTGAGGGAAGCAAGTGATTCCGAATAGTCAATTCTGTGTCACTGCCTGCTATAAAGCTCCTGGATACACTGCATTGCCAAGGGAGATCATGGGCTCTTCCTCAGTGTGTATTTATTTATTTACTTGATTTGTACAACGTTCTACCAGAAACCGGCCCTCGATGCCACTGACGGCAAGGTGGCTGTGTTGACTGGTGGACTTGCCAGGTGTAAGCCTTCCCCTTTAGCATGTTTATGAGCTGCCCAGCCCAGTTTTGCCCCTTGAAGACTGGTGTCTCCGTTTCCCCCAATCTTACACATTAGCTAGGGATGATGGGAGTTGTAGTCCAAAACACCTGGAAGGCACCAGGTTGGGGAAGGCTGTCTAACCTTGTCACTCAGTTCTATGTCAAAAGAATAGCTTTGCTTCTAGGCCTGTTAGGCAGTGTGTTGGTTCCTTCTTTCCTTAGAATGCAGCGTGTTAGTTGCTATTCATGCAAATAGACCTGAGATGTGAGCAGGGAATGATGTAATGGCTGCTGATGTCACAATGCCATTTGTGTTTCCTTAAGTGGGGGAAAGCAGTGCTTTCCTCTATGGTGTTCTTAAGGTGGAAGGTCATTTGGAGGCCTAGTCAAAATGCCCTCCACCAGCAGATCTTATATAACTTGTCCCCCTTGAACTGGCCAAGTGGTTCAAGAGGAGAAGGTGTACTGACAGACAGACTCACAGAAGCGCGTTACATGAGCCATTTTATGGGAAATATTTTATACTGCTTTTCTTTCGAAAAGAACAAAGTGGTTTACTGCTGAAGGGGGAAAAAGTGGGCAAGTTAGTGTTCCAAGCATCTAGACTAAAACCAGCCAGGTGGCAACCATAATTACTTACCATGTTGAACACCCCAAAGCATTTGAACAATTAGGAAATCAGATAAACAAGATTGCTATTTACATAGGATTATCATGACATGGACCTTCTATGGAGGTAGACGGAGAATTTAGATGTTTAGCATAATGAAAGGCTATGTAAAGGGAATTCTCTTGTGTCAACACAATGGCAAATTAGCCCCAAAATGAACGATATTTTAGAAGCCTCCTAATGAAATAAAAGCCAATTTAAAAAAAAAAATGGCAAGAAAAGGAAATGTATTTTTGAGAGCTCTCAATCAATTAAAGTTCTTTTTAGCTGATTAACTCATTTGCTTTTACTGCTGTCTCTTGATTATCCTATTGAGAAAAATATTTCAATACAGAGCTTCATCCCATGTACCTGTTTCCCTCGAATTATCTCCTACAGTGCTAAGCTGTTGCCGTTGTTGTTGTTGCTACCGGGCGGCAATATCCTTTGCATATCAGGAAATGGGTTTAAGGGGGGAAATGTAAAAAAAAAAAAATCATAAAAAATCAAAGGATGACCCAATCTGATTCAAATTTGGTATGCTTAAAGCTCTTCTTAATATCTATTACTGTGCCAATTTTGATGCCTTTATCTTTAAAGTTTACGCAGATGTAAGCATTTGTTTAATTTTTCTTCAAATCCTGCTCCTGCACTCCAGTGGCCACTTGGAAAACAACAAATGATACGTTCGAAAACTAGCAGCAAAATATTGCACTTCTTTTGGTTAAGAAGCGCAATTAAAGCAGGATGCATGGCAGTACTTCACAATGAAAGCAGATTATAAGCTGGAAAACTTCGGAGTCCTTTGCATGCAATTCACAGTGATTGCACAGTTTAATGTTGGTGTGAAAAAGCTTACAGACAGTAGCGTGCTTCGCATGATCTTTTACATGAGCTTTTACATTGTATTTTATATTATGGTTTTATACTGTTGTTTTATATTTTGAATGGTTTTAATTTTTGTGAACCGTCCAGAGAGCTCCAGCTATTGGGCGGTATAGAAATGTAATAAATAAATAAATAAATAAATGATCACAGGGTCCTTGCTGATTGTGTGCCGGCTGGATTTACATAATTACTCTCGCTGTCACAACTTGTTGTGATGTCCGAACCCAGCAAATTGGGTAGTGGGGTGGTTAACAAACTACCCAGCAACCTTAAAATTGGCCATGAGTTCTGGGTGGTTTGTTAACCACCCTACCCATCTACCCATGCTGGTGAGGGAAATTATGTAAATCAAGTCAGAAAATGAGTCACACTGGGGCTGTTCACACAACATGCTAACCCACACTCACTGGTTAAGTGTGGGTTGTTGTTGAACAATGGGCTGTTCGTTGAACACGCTAACCCACAGTTCAACAACCCACACTCAGCCACTGAATATGGGTTAGCATGTTGCGTGAACAGCTCCACTATGACTTATTGTTTGGCTGTTAGCATGCTGTGTGAACCCAGTCAGTTGAACTGTAGGTTGTTGTTGTACTGTGGGTTATCCTGTTGTCTGAACCGAGGACATTTTCCTCAGGGTGGCTCGTTAATGATGTAATGTGGCTTATTTCTCTCACACAAGCCACCATGAGAAGCTATGGTTTGTTGTTGGGTTGTTCAGGCTGGGTAACAATCCACACTGCATGCTTAAGAAACCGCCCTGCAAAAATGCACTGCATTCAGACAACATGATAACCCATGGTTCAACAACAGCCCATGGTTCAACAAGCCACACTCAACCACTATGTATGGGTTAGTGTGTTGTGTGAACCCATCCTGCAATTGTGCAAAGTAGGATAAATAAAATAAAGCCTGAATTAAGAGATTAGAGTCTGGAATAACACACACACACACACACACACACACACACACACACACACACACACACACTTTTCATCGCTAATGGGACCCAAAGGCAGCTAACGACCATAGTAAAAAACATCAGTCCAATGAAATGACATAAAGAGAATAACAGTAGGCATGCAAAGACCAAAATAAATGGCAAATCAAAATGTTCAGTGGCTGATCGTTTTGTAAATATGTAGCCATGAAGTTGGCCCATAGGTGAGTGATTTAAGGTCAGACCAAAGGAAGTACGTCTTCACACAGTGCATGGCCAAACCATGTTTCCAGCAGATCTAGGCAACTTGCTGCTTTAAAAGGGGTATAGGGAGGAAAAAGCTATCAGTAGCTCCTAGTGATGATGCCTGTATGTTACCTCTGGTATCAGAGGCAGTATGCATCATCATCATCATCATCATCATCATCATCATCATCATCATCATATAATAATTTATTAGCCACCTCTCCCTCTGGATCGAGGCGGGGAACAACATTAAATACAATATAATACATAAAGCTAGTTAAAAGAGCATATAAAACCAATACAATATTAAAATAACAATCACTACATATTAAAATTCTTAGGTTTAAAATTCATCTGGGTAGGCCTGCCAGAAGAGATTAGTCTTTATGGCTGTCTTAAACTCAGAGGGTATTAAGGCAACGAATCTCCTCTGGCAGGCCATTCCACAGTCTGGGGGTGGCAGAAGAAAAGGTCCTCTGGGTAACAGTTGCCAGCCCAGTTGTGGCTGACTGGAGTAAACCCTTCCCAGGGGACCTGAGTGTGCGGGGCGGATTGTACAGGAGAAGGCGATCCCTCAGGTAGCCTGGACCCAAACCATGTAGGGCTTTAAAGGTAATAACCAACACTTCGTACTTCGCCCAGAAACTAATTGGCAGCCAGTGGAGTGATTTTAAAGTTGGTGCAATATGGTCACCCCTAGGTGTACCAGTGACCAACCCGGCTGCCATATTTTGAACTAGTCGACGTTTCTGGACTAGGTGCAAAGGTAGCCCTATGTAGAGCGTATTGCATAGGGTGACCATATGAAAAGCAGGACAGGGTCCTGTATCTTTAACAGTTGCATAGAAAAGGGAATTTCAGCATATGTCATTTGTATATATGGAGAACCTGGTGAAATTCCCTCTTCATCACCACAGTTAAAGCTGCAGGAGCCATACTAGAGTGACCAGATTTAAAAGAGGGCAGTGAACCTGCAGCTTTAACTGTTGTGATGAAGAGGGAATTTCACCAGGTTCCCCTGCTGAAATTCCCTTTTCAATACAACTATTAAAGATACAGGAGCCCTGTCCTCCTTTTCATATGGTCACCCTAGTATTGCAGAAGTCAAGCCTTGATGCCTAAGTACATCAGTTGCTGGGGAACATGGCTGGCAGGGTGCTGATGCACACATATCCTGCTAGTGGACTTCCCATGGGCATCTGGTTGGCCACTCTGGAAACAGAAGGGTTGGCCAGAGAGCCTTTCGTCTAATCCAGCAGGGCTCTTCTTATGTACCTATGAATTAAGAAATGTAAAGAAATTGCTCATTACATCCCTGTCAGTTCCCCATCATCACCCACCATCCCAAACAGCCTTTCCAAGGGAAAGCTCAGATTTTTAAAAAGTTTATATTTGAATAGGAAGACCCTATGGAAAGGAGGACAGGGCTCCTGTGTCTTTAACACTTGTCTAGAAAAGAGAATTTCAGCAGGTGTCATTTGTAGGCATGCAGCACCTGGCGAAATTCCCTCTTTATGACTACAGTTAGAGCTGCAGGAGCCCTGCCCTCTTTTGTATCTGGTCATTCAGAGGACAGGGCTCCTGCAGCTTAACTGTGGTGATGAGGAGAGAATTTCACCAGGGGCTGCCTGCATACAAATGGCACCTGCTGAAATCCCCTGTTCTAGACAACTGTTAAAGATGAGTCTTCTCCTTTTTGTATGGTCATCCTATATTTGAGGGGGGGGGGAGGATCTCAATGGAAGGTGATAACCAATGTAATATTTAAAGAGAAGCCACTGGAAGTCCATTATTCCCCTATGACATGAGACCAGCTTTACAATTTGAGTGACAGACACATTCTAAGAAATCAAATCTCTGGGTCAGTAGTCAGTCTTTCCCATTTCCGTATGCTTCAGGTGGGCTGGCCATCTTAATATATTTTTTTCCACTGGAAATGCCACAATCACTTTTATGATTTCATGTTTCACCTTATTAGAACAGGAAACCTACACACACACACACACACACACACACACACACACACACACACACACACAAAAGTGGATCATGTTGAGAAGGAGAAACCTTGTTGACATCACGAGCATTAGCCAATGGGTGCTGTCCACAGCTGGCTTTTACTGAAACCTTGCAGAGTGATGTTTTTCAGAGATGGCCCTTGGAGAGAAAAGGTACATTTGTACTCCATGTGAGGAGGGCATTTCCACGCTGACCCCACCGCTCTCTGAATGTTATGCCATCCATCTTCATCTTAAATTAATCTAATGACACATGCTTGCATTCTGCTTTCGATTTCATACTTTAGTTTCCCCCCATTTTTATTACTCCCCCCCACAGTCCAGCTTGCTGTTTAGAGCTCTTACTGAGGGGGGGGGGAAAGTATTAATAATAATTAAAGCCCTCTTTGCATCTTTCAGCTGCCCACTCCCATCTGTGGCTGTATTGTGCGGCTGGCTGGAGCGATACGCACATAACCCACCCACCCCAAATTGCTGCATCACGCATGCATGACGTTTTGTCTTTAGGAGCAGGCCGGCCGGCCGGCCGACTGTCGCAGCGAATGAATGCCGTGCATCCCGTGGAGATGAAAAATACTGACCAGCAGTACTTGCCGTGTTGAATGTCACTCCCGCGATCCTCTCGCTTGATCCCCTGACACATTTGGGTGCCCCTCCTTTTTTTTTTCTTTTACTCCTTCTCACCTACCCCCACAACTCCCCCACCCTTAAGTAGAGCTGACACAGATCAATACCTTTGATGGAAAGTAATAATCAAGCCTATTAAGTGACAAAGGTTTACTCTGTAACAGCTGTGCTGGCAGGAGAGAAGAGCTTGTCTGCCTAATGAATCATGAAACAATCAGGCAACCGCCATTTGTGTTTAGATCTGTAAATATGGTGTGGTTCAAGTGCCAGACCATCTCCAGCATTCCAGCTGGGGGCACAGATGGTCCACATTCAAAGCCGCACACGAGTGCAAAGAAAAGGAACACCCCCCACTCCGCAGACTCTCTCCTTCTCCATCCCATATTGCACCTCTCAGAGGAACAGGCCAGCTAGCTTCAGGTTAAACTTGAGAGGGTTGCATTAGGAGGCTCTGAGAGATACACCGTGGGCAGCAATGCACAGCGGCAGACGCACGCACACGGGCAAAGTCTGTTTTAAAAAATGGTCTAGGGAGATTTTTTTAAAAAAGATTTTTTTTTTTTAAAAAAAGGGCTGCCAGTCATAGATCGTGCACTTCTGTTTCGTTAAAATCGTTGACGGAACTCCTTTATGCACTTTTTAATTTGCAGTTGAACAGATTGCTTTGCCTCCTGGTGGGATGGAGTAGTCCTTAGCGTGCAGCTCCTCAAGGACGGTGAATGGCGCATGAAAGAATGCAAAACCCCAAATCTAAGCTGGCACAGGAAGAAATGGAGAGATCCTCTCTCTTTCTCTCTCTTTCTCTCCCTCCCTCTCAGAAATGTGGCATTTGTCAATATGGCTGACTACCCAAATAAACAAATTTCTCATAAGACGAGCCTTTGCTGGATCAGACCAAAGGTCAATCCAGTTTGGCGTTCTGTCTGGAAAAGACAGTGGCCATCCAGACACCTGGATGGAATGATGGTCCCACCCCTCTCTTGTTGTTCTAGTGCTGAGCAGTGTAACATGGGTGAGAGGGTGCTGTTGCACTCAGGTCCTGCTTGTGAGTTTCCCCATGGGCCACTGGTTGGTCACTGTGTCAAGAGAATGCTGGACTAGATGGACCCTTGGTCTGATCCAGCCTGGCTCTTCTTAAGTTCTTAAGAGCTTGAAGCTAAAATATGCCAGTATTTTTGGGTATGTTGGTCCCACCTCTCACCTTTGGCCCAGCCCACCAATGGAAAGTGGGTTCAAGAGCGTCTCCAAAATTGAATTTATGCCTTTGTGTAGAAAATTATGCATGGTGTGGAGAATGTGGATAGGGAGACATTTTTCTCCCTTTCCCATATTACTAAAACCCAGTGGGGTTCATCCCATGAAGATAATTGGTTGGAGATTCAGCTCAGATAAAAGGAAGTCCTTCTTCACGCAGTGCATAGTTAAATTATGGAATTCACTACCACAAGATGTAGTGATGGCCACCAATTTGGATAGCTTTAAAAAAGGGTTGGATAAATTCCTGGAGGAGAAGGCTATCAATGACTACTAGTCATGATGGCTATGTGCTACCACCAGTATGAGTCAGTAGGCCTACATACACGATTTGCTGGGGAATATGGGTGGGAGGGTGTTGTTGCATCATGTCCTGCTTTGTTGGTCCCTGGTCAACAGCTGGTTGACCACTATGTGAAGAGAGTGCTGGATAGATAGACCCTTAGTCTGATCCAGCAGGGCACTTCTTATGTTCTTATGATCTTGGGCTGAAAGAGGTCCCCCACCCCTGGACAATCTCCAAGCTCTCTTCCAACTTGATGATTCTGCCAGGCCCTCAGGAAACAATACAGCTTGGCTACTGGCCCTTGCTTAGCTTGATGCACAAGACCCTCATCTTAATCTTAATCTCATTCTTATTTTGTTGAATTCTTTTACTCTTAACTTGTGTGTGCATGTTTATATTGTTTCTCATGTGTATTTTAGCGACACACTTTTGCCAAGAGAGTCATTGTGCATTGGGCACATTTTTAGAAACTGTTAATGCCCATTTGGTGCACATGTCATCTCCTTCCCCAACTCTCCCAAATGTATTTTGCTGCGGCTATCTTTCGTTTTACTCTGTCAACATCCGCTAGTTTCTTTTCTCAGCTGTAATGACCGCGGTAATCCAGCAGTCCTCACAACTACTATGTCACCTACCATGGAGAATTTAGACCTTAAGGGAAATATATTCAAAGAGACCTGTATGCCATCTCCATCTGTTTGTACAATTGTAGGCACAGCTGTCCTAGTTTTGCCTTTTCCTTACAACGTTGGGCAGCAGTTATTACACCTGCAAAAAGAAAGGAGAAAAATATTAGAAATGGTTTAAGAAAGAACCCACCCCCTGCCCCTGGGTGGTCTCCAGATCAAGTTGCTGAAGGGAAGCCATATTTCATTTTTTTAGTTTATTTGTAGATAAAATTTCACATGCAAAATCTGATTGAAATTATGCAGATGAAAAGTGGTTTCAGCCCCCAATAGCATGACATTTGTCAGATAAACTTGTAGCTTCTGATTTCTAAGGTGTATATGAGAGATGAGAGTGGTTTTGGAAATAAAATAAAAACCAATACAAAATAAAGGCAACAGGTATTGTGCAAATATCCCTCTAAAATAATAAACAAAAATCTGTACTCCACGCTGACTAAATTAATCAAAGTTAATCAATAATGGAATGCACTAAGGCTACCAAATTGTCACTTTTATTTGTTTTTACTTATTTATTTCCTCCTGGAAGGAGTACAAAGCAACATAAATGGATCCCCTCGGGTAGCCATTTATGCATTGTCAAAAAAGAAAAAAAAAAGAGGAATTGCATCACCAAAAGGAGACAAAAAGGACATCGATTTATATGTATAGGCACAAATCTTATATAAGAATATGGTAGTGTAAGGCTTATTACTCAAGTTCTACCAGACAGAGTTTCCTCATTTTTGTTTTAAACGGAAGCTTGAGCAACATCCAGAGGTAAGGCCTAGCTCTGATGAAACTCTGCCTCCAGTAGCTTCATCGCAGCTAGTCCTGGGGCACCAGTCAATCCCGTGTTTTCACCGGAGGCTCATGTGGTCTCAGTGGTAACCATAGGGTGACCATATGAAAAGGAGGACAGGGCACCTGTATCTTTAACAGTTGTATTGAAAAGGGAATTTCAGCAGGTGTCGTTTGTATATATGGCTACCCTAGGTAACCATGCTTTGTGGCTATGATGGTGTGGCACCTATGATCTGGGTAGAGATAGCCTAGCTATGGTTTCCCATGCCCTGGTAACCTCCAGATGAGACTACTACAGTCTTCCCAACCTGGTTCCTTCCAGATGTGTTGGGCTAGAACTCCCACCAGCTCGAGCCAGCATGGCTATTAGGCATCCTGGCTTGGGCTGATGACAGTTGTAGACCCACACATCTGGAGGGCACGAGGTTGGGGAAGACTGGGCTACTGCAAAACAAGCTATGTGGTGCTGCCTTTGCAGACTTCCTGGCAACTTTAACTGTTTAACTGGTGTGATGAAGAGGGAATTTCACCAGGTTCTCCATATATACAAATGACGCCTGCTGAAATTCCCTTTTCGATGCAACTGTTAAAGATACAGGAGCCCAGTCCTTTTTTTCATATGGTCACCCTACTGTTTCTTATTTCTGGGAATTTAACTGAAGGGTGGCATAAAACTATTATAAATAAATAAATAAATAAATAAATGCTAAACTTGCTTTAGATTAACCCCCCCCCCGAAAAAGATCCATATAAAATTGAGGTGTCCCCCCACCCTGCTTTAGCACTGGAGCCTTTTCCATTGCCTACTAACCTCCAGCAATTCAGAATCCCCTGTAATGATACTATATGGAGGGCATAAAAACCATTTTTTGAAAGTGGGGCACCCTTCAAAAGCATCGATTGCACGTGAACAATCGCAAGAGTGTTCCCAGCAACAAACCCTCTGAAATAGTGATTTTGAAGACTCTCACAATGCAACTATTCTTTCCCTTAAAAACAACAACATTACATCCCACTCCATTTGAGCTACTGAATGGAGTATCAAGCAAGAAAAGAAGAGTTGGAGGGCACCGGGGCAATAGAGGGGTGGAGGTTTGAGTTGGATGTTAGGTGGGGGCCTCTGATGGCAGCAGGGCGGTGAATCTGCGCCGGGTTGATCCCCTCCAAGTGCTTGCCTGTTAATTTTGCTACCAATACAGGTACCAGCCCAAGTTGGGCTCTCCATTCCATCACCTGCCCTTCCTGCGCATGTATTGAAAAAGGTTGCATGCGACAGAATAGTCTGGCTGGCTTTCTGACAATAATTTGCATTCTAACCCCACTTCCCCTCCCTTCATTCTCTCGGCCACAGTTTCTCCCCAGAAAATCAATTTCAAAAGAGTCGGAAGCTACCCAGAGGACTTAACCGAACCCCAAACAATTTGTTTTGAATGAAAGAGTTTAATGGGCTAATTGTGGATATTTAGCCTGAATGTAGAGTTTTTGTTTCGCTTTGTTTTACTCGGGAGTGCAGGGTATTTCTGCCGAAATGATGGCTTTATCAATAAAGGGAAACGATGACAGTGAATTTCTGCAATTTTTTTGAAAAGTGTGGGATTTCATTTTTTTTTTAAAAAAAGTCAAGCTCTAATGTGAAAAAAACCTGAATTTGTCAAGAAATAACTTAAGAAGTAGCCCTGCTGGATCAGACCAAGAGTCCATCTAGTCCATCACTCTGTTCATACGGTGACCAACCAGCCGTCGGCCAGGGACCAACAAAGCACCCTCCCACCCATGTTCCCCAGCAACTGGTGCACACAGGCTTACTGCCTCAGATACTGGAGGTATTCATAGAATCATAGAATCATAGAATAGCAGAGTTGGAAGGGGCCTACAAGGCCATCGAGTCCAACTCCCTGTTCAATGCAGGAATCCACCCTAAAGCATCCCAATATTTCAAAATGAAATATTGATTTCATTTTGCCACCAGCATCCCAACACTTTTCGTTTTTGCTGTTGTTTTCAGTAGGCTGACCATATGAAAAGGAGGACAGGGCTCCTGTATCTTTAACAGTTTTATAGACAAGGGAATTTCAGCAAGTGTCATTTGTATATATGGGGAACCTGGTGAAATTTCCTCTTCATCACAACAGTTAAAGATGCAGGTGCCCTGCCCTCTTTTAAATCTGGTCACTCTAGTATAGCTCCTGTAGCTTTAAGAGTTGTGATGAATTTATTTATTTATTTATTACATTTTTATACCGCCCAATAGCCGAAGCTCTCTGGGCGGTTCACAAAAATTAGAACCATAATAAAACAACCAACAGGTTAAAAACACAAATACAAAATACAGTATAAAAAGCAGAACCAGGATAAAACCACGCAGCAAAATTGATATAAGATTAAAATACAGAGTTAGAACAGTAAAAATTAAATTTAAGTTAAAATTAAGTGTTAAAATACTGAGAGAATAAAAAAGTCTTCAGCTGGCGACGAAAGGAGTACAGTGTAGGTGCCAGGCGGACCTCTCTGGGGAGCTCATTCCACAACCAGGGTGCCACAGAAGAGGGAATTTCACCAGGTTCCCCATATATACAACATGTATGCAACTGTTAAAGATACAGGAGCCCTGTCCTCCTTTTCATATGGTCACCCTATTTTCAGTTTTGTTTTAAAAAAGCTAGATTATATCTGCACCACCACCAGCAGCCACCCCTCCACACTCTCTTGAAGGTTTCTTCTCAGGGACGAGCCTGCAGCTGGTTTTTGAAAATCAGAGCTGCAGCTGAAAACCTCCCTGCTTTTATCGCAACCATCGTCCCATTATCAAAGTGGGCAAATATCAGCCTTGACAAGCCACTGCTCCCGGCAGGGAAGAGCACTGCCTCTCTAGAAGTGGGAGGGAGAGGGCTGCTAACTGTTCTGCCCCCTGTTGTAAGAGCCGTCAGAATTTCAGATTCTCCTAACAGGAGGCTCTGCTTTCCTTGGCCTGCGTGTCGCCGTCCCGTGCCCCACCGCCCCCCTCTTCCGCCAAACCACAAGAGTTGTTTGCTGAACATTTTGTGAGACTTCAAACTGCAGGCCCGCTGCTCATGGCCCCGGGGCAGGATTTCTGCATTGCTGGAGAGTGAATGATTTAACTATTAAAGTGAGCTGCGGCGTGTGGCTTTTGAATGGAATTAGTTTCAAGGTTGTATGAAACTTGCAACAAGATCAATAGTAATTTCCCTCGCTCTGTCTAAAACAGGAACGGTGAGCCAGTTACATAATGGCAGCGAAGGACTAGAACGTTTGGAGGCTTGTATTTTAGTCTTTGGATGGTCACTCTTTTCTCTGCAGGGTCATGTAGGGTAAGGGAGAGGAGGGCGGGGGGGTTTACCGGGGCCTGCCGCCATTGCCGCCCGCCCATAAGGGACCAAGGGGGAGGGGGACCTTACCTGACTCCGTCCGCGGTCCGTCGGCTTCTTCAATTGAGTCCGTGGTTCAACCAGGAAGTCTGGGCCGCAAGTGCGGCCTAGACTTCCTGGTTGAACCGCGGGCTCAATTGAAGAAGCCGACGGACCGCGGACAGACGCAGGTAAGGGAGAGGAGGGTTTTTTTTTTACCAGACCCTGCCGCTGTCGCCGCATGGGCGACAGCAGCAGGGCCCGGTAAACCCCACTTACCTTTCCGGCGGAGCTCCGGATCGAGGCGAAGGATCCGCCTTCACCTCGATCCTCTTTGCCACGCTCTGCCGGCCCCCCAGTCCTCTTCGCCTCCGCCTTAAGGGGAGGCGAAGCACCCCGCTCCGCTTCTATTTCGCCGGTCCGATTAGAAGCGGAGCACATCCCTAATGTAGAGTGTCCGCCTGTGAATGGCCCAAAAAAGAGGACATGCAGCCCCAAAGAAGAGGAGAAAAGAATTCACTGGCTGCCCTACAAATAAAGGATGGTCCTCTGAAAAGCGTGCCTGAGCTGTAACTGAATCATGTGGGTCAGACATCTGCCTCAGTGAAGGGAGGAGGGCTCATTTGCGGCTGGTCAAAGTTTCATCCACTTTGAAGCCCTGTGTTGCTGCAGCAGGAGAAAATATGTCTTCTTCATTCCTGACCAGCTTGGCCAAGCAGTTGGGTGGCCACTTAATGCATCACCCTCAAAAGAGGAAACACATTATGACCCCCCCTCCACACACACAAAAGGACATAGATTGACATATAATTTGCATGTGCTAATTTATATGTGTAGATGCAAAGTTAGAAGTAGTTACTATAATTTAAATAGAAATGCAATACATCTCACCACAGTGGGGAAGACAGTGACCAAGTGACCTCTGTGCGCCTGCTCAGTCTTGTATCTTGGTAGTAACTATTGGTGGGGAACTTGAAGTCTCTTTCTTCTCTTTTTAAACCTTATTTGGACTGGTTTCCCCTTCAAACACAGGACTGCCCTCTGACAGAGGCACAGTAGCCATGTGTCCTACATTATATCGAAAAGTCTTCTATTTGACATGAAGAGCATAAGAAGAGCTGTGCTGGATCAGACCAAAGGTCCATCTAATCCAGCATTCTCTTCACACAGAGGCCAACCATCTCCCCATGGGAAACCCATAAGCAGTACGGAAATGCAACAGCACCCTTCCGCCTATGTTCCCCAGCAACTTGTATTGACAGGCATATGCCTCCGATCCCAGAGATAGCATATAGTCATCCGGACTAGTAGCCTTTGATGGCCTTCGCTTCCAGGAATTTGTCCAATCCCTTTTAAAGCCATCCAAATTGTTGGCCATCACTATACCTTGTGGTAGGGAATTCTATAGAATCATAGAATCGTAGAGTTGGAAGGGGCCTATAAGGCTATCAAGCCCCGCTCAATGCAGGAATCCACCCTAAAGCATCCACCCTATAGTTTAACTACAAGCTGTATGGAGAAGTCCTTCCCTTTATCTGTCCTGAATCTCCCACCCATCAGCTTCATGGGATGACCCCATCAGGTTCTGGTATTATGAGAGAGGAAGAAAAATGTCCCCTTATCCACTTTCTCCTCACCATGCATAGGTTTGTTCACCTCCATCATGTCTTCCCTCGCTCATCTTACTCCTTACAATAGGGAACTTGTGGAACAAATGTGCTACTGGCACTGGATGGGGTGAGCCTCTGTGGCTCCGGACAAAAGCATTCCGGAGGCTGCAGATTGATTCCTCCTACCCAGACTTTGCATTGGCTCTCCCTAACCTGGAAAGGCCATAAAGCCTTCTCAGTCAGTGTGGGACTCTTGCTGGGCAAAAGCAAGGTCTCCGTGTTCTTACCAAGAAGCTGCCTAAGGTTCATTCACTATAAGAACTCCAAGATGTTGTTGGGACAAGAGCTAAGCCCAGTGGAGGCTGTTGGTTGACGTCAGTACAGTGATGAATCCACTCTGGGTTTCAGACAGAGCCACCTTGGATAGCTCCTTTTGAATTCGGGGTGGTTCTGACTAAACCCTGAGCGGAATTACTGCCCCACTGACCTCAGAGCCACCAGCCTCCACTGGCCAATCCTTCTCCCCCACCTTCCCTGCAGTGACTTTGGCATTGAGAATCAATCCTGGAAGGCCTGCTTTCAATCTGCATAACCCATCCTGGGCTTTGCTTTTTGCTGATACTTGAGTGCTACAGTGGGCCTGTCCAGAAGACACCTTAAACCCTGCTGGTTAAGGCTTTTGGTTAAGCAGAAGGGGTTAAGGTGTCTTGTGTGATGCGTTTTGCTAAACCCTGCTCACTCTCTAACCACAGTCAGACCATCTGCAGAAGCGTTAGTGGCTCTAACCATGGCTTAAAGTGTTGTGTGTGACAGCACGGCTTGTGGTTGGTGCTAACCCCAGAAAAACCACAGTTTTGCTAACCACAGAGCCTGAAGTGTCAACTGAACAGGCCCAGTGTCAGGAACTAGTTGTCAGGACAAAATGGATGCCTAACAGAACCACAGCTTAGAACAGACCATGTAGCTGACTGCATCGGTTCGAACACAGTGCCACCTATAGGTAGAATAGCAACTTTACAGCTAAACTCCCCACTACACTACAATGAATGGATGGATGGAGTGTACAGAAACCATTTCACACTAGGGTTTGAAAGGGATAATGAAGTTTCAAGCCTGGTTGGATGCAATATCAGCGGAAGAACACAGCATGCATGGAGCGCGTGGGGAGACCTTCTAGTGATGCGCAAGCCTTCATAAGCCTATCTTCCCAACCTCCACTTCTTCCTGTGTATCAAGGGCTGTGATATAATCTCAGCTGCTGAAAGCCCTTGCTTATTTCAAACATGAATGATTGCCCTGAGAAATCGGGTGGCACACAGCACACATGCACAGAGAAGCTTGCTTGCATCTCTCAGCTTCAGGGCAGCGCTGGTTTCGTCTGTCGCCTTGGAAGATCCCTGCTTTGTGCGTTCAGCAAAATCCCACAGATCCCAACAAAAGAAGATCAAGGGTGTTAACCTCAATGCCCTGCCTAACCTAACCTAAATGTCCCTCCGTGTAGCCGTGTTTGGAGAAAGGAGCCTTTTCTGTGGCTCCAACTGGCCACCCAGCGTCAATATCGCTCCATAATAACTCATGTTCACCCATCGAATGGGCTCAGTTCGGAGGTGGAGGCTGGCGGCTGGCGGCTCCGACACGATTACCCTTTTCATCAAGTGACATCGCGAGATGCAAGACAAAGGAGGTCCAGGCCAAATCGGTGCCCTCTGGCCTTGATTTCTCAGGACAGCAGGCAGTTCAACAAGAGGCAAGGCCCTGTGGTCATGGGAATCCCTGGCTCACATTTTGAAAGGGTAGTTTCATGTTATAGACAAGGCAAGCTCTGCTTGAATGAGTTGGGAGAATGTTCCCAGGTACACTCCTGTGCCAACAGTTGGCTTTCAATGGCTGGTGCAGCCCACTCATTGAAATGGCTCCCTTCTGTTACAACATCTAATCGTTGTTATAAATCTTGAATATGAACCCTGATCATGCTACTGCTAGGGTGGCCAGGTGTCCGACTTTATGGTGAACTGTCCTCTACTTGAAGAGGTGTCCAGTTCAAGTACAGTTTAAAATCAAAGAACCACCAGGAGGGAGAGCAGCAGGGACCTTGAACTTGCCCATGAACAGTTGGCAACAGGGCAACAGACGGAGCAGTCTATCACACGATGGTATTTATTTATTTATTACATTTATATACCGCCCCATAGTCGAAGCTCTCTGGGCGGTTTACAAAAGTTAAAAACAGTGAACATTAAAAAGTATACAAAATTTAAAACCATCAAAAATGTAAAAAACCACAGTATAAAAACAATGGTATCCATTTAAAAACAACAGCTCTGGGGTCCGTTAAAAATAAACAAACCTAGCGTTGTTAAATGATGTTAAATTGCATTTCTCTTTAAATTATAGTTATCGTTTCTAAATTTGCACCTTTTAAATATAATAGGGTGACCATATGATAAGGAGGAAAGGGCTCCTGTATCTTTAACAGTTGTATCTGGTCACTCTTTTGTATCTGGTCACTCTAGCTAAAGAGGGCAGGGCTGCTCAGCTTTAACTGTGGTGATGAAGAGGGAATTGCAGCAGGTGCTGCATGCATTCAAATGATACCTGCTGAAATTCCACATTCAACACAACTGTTGAAGATACAGGAGCCTTGTCCTGCTTTCCCTGTGGTCACCCTAACGTATAAATTTACCTATGTACAATCCTGGAATCTCTTTCCCCACCTCTCTGGTGTTTTTATTGGTTAAGGAATCTCGTATTTCTGTAGGCCGCGGCCTACTTTATCAGAAGTTACGATGGACAACTATCTTGTTTGTTTGTTTCTAAGCCACCTCTTGGCCCCCAATAAACCCCTCTCCAAGCAACAATTATGATTAGGTGGCTTTTTTTTTTTTTAAAAAAAATACTCTTGTTATTTCGAGACTTTATCCCGCCATTCATCCCATAACTGGGAATTGCTTCACCAGGTTTTACTCCCCAATCAAAAACAGACTGCCCAGAGATAATGCTTGCCCTCCCAACCTCTACACTACTCCTTTAAAGCGCTTTAAAGCACTTTGTAACAGTTTTGACAACTGTTGGGGCCCAGGACACACTGCATATACGGTTTTCAAAATGTTTTCAAAGTACTTTAAAGCGCTTTAAAGCAGTAGTGTAGATGCATCCTATGTGCTTTCAACACTGGTTTGCCTACGTAAGCTGAGCTGGACAGAAAAGGCAGGTTTTACAGAGGGCAGTCCTCTATTTAGGCAGGCCGCTTAAGCTTTGCCAAAAGAGAGGAAATGCACCAACCAAAAATAGGAAGCAAGAGGTCCGAATTGCATAAAACATGTTTATGCCAGTTTATATGTATAGCTGCACATTTAGAAAGAACGGCCAGAATTGAAATTGAAATAGAAAGCCCTAGATCTCACAATAAGGAGGAAAACTGACCAGGTGACCTGTGGGAGCCTGCTTAGTTTCATATCCAGGTGCAAAGGGTTGACGGGCAACTCCGAGTCTCCCTTCTGATTGTTCCTCATCTTTCAACTGGACTTCGACCTTCAAACAGAGGACAATTTAAAGGCATACAAAATCATTCTGAGAGTCATTGACTGACCCAAACTCACCCAGTGAGCTTCATAGCAGAGTGGGGTCTAGAACCTGGATCTCTTGAGTTCCAGTCCAACACTTTAACCACTACACCACACTGGATCTGACCAGGCTGCTTTGCTGATGTGTACGCAACAGTTCTTTAATATCAACCTTTTGTCCTTGGTGATGAAAATGCCATTGTTTGCCCAGAAGGACATAATGAAACCAACTTACCTGGGCAGGATCTACACTATGGCTTTAAATGGTTTATAACAGTATTGACGACTGTTGGGCCCCAAGACACGCTCCATGTACAATTTTCAAACTGTTTTCAAAGTGTTATATCCTGCTTGGTGCAGATCAGTGAAGTGGCCAAGTTTGCCGATGACACCAAATTATTTAAGGTTGTTAAAACACAAAGGAATTGTGAAGAGCTCCAAAGGGATCTCTCCAAGCTGGGAGAGTGGGCGTCCAAATGGCAGATGCGGTTCAATGGAAGCAAGTGTAAGGTGATGCACGTTGGGGCAAAAAGACCCATCTTCAAGTATAACCAAATGGGATCTGAGTTGGCGGTGACCGAACAAGAAAGAGATCTTGGGATTGTGGTGGAGAGCTCAATGAAAATGTCAACCGTGCAGCTGCTGTAAAGAAGGCAAACTCCTTGTAAGGCATTATAGGAAAAAGAATTGAGAATAAAATGGCCAGTATCATACTGCCCTTATACAAATCTATGGTGCGATCACTGTGTACAGTTCTGGTCACCACACCTAAAAAGGTTATTATGGAGCTGGGAAAAGTGCAGAAAAGGTCAACTAAAATGATTAAGGGGCTGGAACATCTCCCCTACGAGGGAAAGTTACACCAACTGGGATTGTTTAGTTTGGAGAAAAAGAGGCTAAGGGGAGACATGATAGAGGTGTACAAAATTATGCATGATATGGAGAATGTGGATAGGGAAACACTTTTCTCTCTCTCTCAAAATACTAGAAACCAATGGGGTCATCCCATGAAACTGACTGGTAGGAGGTTCAGGGCAGATAAAAGGAAGTACTTCTTCACACAGCGCATAGTTAAATTATGGAATTCACTACCACAAGATGTAGTGATGACCACCAATTTGGATGGCTTTAAAAGAGGGTTGGATAAATTCCTGGAGGAGAAGGCTATCAATGGCTACTAGCCCTGATGGTTGTGTGCTATCTCCAGTATTTGAGGCAGTATTCCTGTGTGCACCAGTTGCTGGGGAACCTGGGTAGGAGGGTGCTATTGCACCATGTCCTGCTTGTTCATCCCTGGCCGATGGCTGGTTGGCCACTGTGTGAACAGAGCGCTGAACTAGATGGACCCCTGGTCTGACCCAGCAGGGCTCTTCTTATGTTCTTAATCAGGCTAACTGAGCTAGGCAGTTGCCCTTTCAGCTGAAAGGGAGAGTTTCCCTCACAGTCCAAGAGCCACTTTAGCTCATGGAGGGTCTTTCTGGAGAAGTCTTTGGCGTGTGGCTTGCCTGGTAGACTGCCTCTCACCTGTGCACAGCTCTGCCCACTTGACCCTGCGGTGGACTCTGGGATCTGGCAACTCTGAAGTCCTCTCCCCCCTCACACTAGGGAGAACAAGCCTGATCCTAACAGAACATCATAAAATGTAAAACTTCCCATTTCCAAATGCTTTGCTACTACCTCTTCTTGTATGGTGGGCAGAACCATCTATGGGTCCTTCTGCCTGTAAAAGATGGCTACCCGGAGTACCTCACTATTCGAATCAACATGCTAATTTGCAAACAGAAGAGGGGGGAAATACTAATTAACTCAGCATGTGGCCTTAATTTTAAAACAACAACAACTAGTGAGGGGTTCTGTTATTATTATTATTATTATTATGGAGAATGGGGTAGGAGGGTGCTATTGCACCATGTCCTGCTTGTTCATCCCTGGCCGATGGCTGGTTGGCCACTGTGTGAACAGAGTGCTGGACTAGATGGACCCTTGGTCTGATCCAGCAGGGCAGTTCTTATGTTCTATTTGAGCCAATCAGTTCTCTTGAAAGTGCCTTGCATTTTTTGGTTAGTGAGTGAATGAGCAAAACTGAAGGCAATTTGAGTATAACAGACACACACATGCCCATATGCTCAGTAGATGCTGGCATTACCTTTCCCAGCATGCCTCTGGCTGACACGTCACTCATAGGTATACATCCTCATTAACGGGACTCATTTTCTTTGGCAAGGCGTCCGACAGTAATTTCTGAAGCTCAAGGGTGTGAACAAGATGGAATGGTGCCAATTCTGAATGGAGTTAACGCAACTGCTCAATGAAATGTCAGCTGCCCAACTAAATATAACCCAAAAGTGAAATTTATGCCTTGTGGTCCTTTGCTTTTTTATTGTGATGGTGAAAGGAATGGTGTGTGTGTGTGTGGGGAACCCAACCAGGAACGCAACGGGCTGTAACTATAATAGGTAATTCCAGTCTCTGCTTACCTTTACAAAATCCCAGTTATGCAGGGAAGACAATACAGTGATCAAAGCAATGATGAGATTTTTTTAGTGGCATTAACCGTCATGACCTAGCAAAATGAAAGAAAATGGTTTAACAGAACTGTCAGATCCAATATAGCTAATAAAGGCATGGATAAATGTTTATTACGTACCGGAGACAGATAATTTCTGTACAGAAATTGAGAATGACCTTTCCTGATAACTCTTATCTGCCTGATATCCTGAATAAGAAAGAGAGAGAGAAGGAGAAGGGGAGGTGATGTGCGGGGTGGGGGTGGGGGTGGGGGTGGGGGAGGAGCAAGGGGTTATGCTTTTGGTGACATGTATGAAAGGTGGAAGGCGAAGGGAAGAGAATTACGGTTTTGCAGCTGAGCCTTCTTACAGTAGAAATAGAAAATGTAGATCTGTAATTTCTTTCCCCCCATAGGAACATAGGAAGCTGCCTTATACTGAGTCAGACCTTTGGTCCATTCAGCCCAATCTTGTTGACACGGACTGGCAGCAGCGGCTCTCCAGGGATTCAAGCAGGAGTTTTTCCAGCCCTACCTGGAGATATCAAGAATCGAACCTGGGTTTTTCGGCATGCCAAGGACCTGCTCGCCCACTGAGACATAGCTTCACTCAGCTTGGCCATAGACTGTAAGCATGGATGGAGAGGTCAGGGGACCAAAAGGACTGGGAAGCCAGAGACTCAAGGCCACCTGCTCCTCTTCAACTCTCCAATGCTTTTGGCTACGGTGACCCTATGAAAAGGAGGACAGGGCTCCTGTATCTTTAACAGTTGCACAGAAAAGGGAATTTCAGCAGGTGTCGTTTGTATGCATGCAGCACCTGGTGAAATTCCTTCTTCATCGCAACAGTTAAAGCTTCAAAAGAGGGCAGGGCTCTTGCAGCTTTAACTGTTGTGATGAAGAGGAAATTTCACCAGGTTCTCCATATATACAAATGGCACCTGCTGAAATTTCCTTTTCAATACAACTGTTAAAGAAACAGGAGCCCTGTCCTCCTTTTCATATGGCCACCCTACTTTTGGCTTTCCATTAGAATGGCCACTTATGCATCGTCAAAAGAAGAGGAAGTGCATCCCTCCCCCCCCCAAAAAAGGCCAGAGGTTTCTGTAAAATTTGCATGTTCTAATTTATACGTATCAATGCAAATTTGGAAATGATTGCTATAACTTAAATGGAAATATAATAAAAAATCTCACTGCAATGGGGAGGACTGTAACCAGGTGATTTGGGTGCCTGCTCAGCCTGTGATCCTGGTATTTACAACTTCAGCAACTTCACGGGCCCTGCTGCTCTTCCTCCTTAGTTTTTTTGGCTTTAAACCCAACTTGGACCGGACACATCTTCATAGAGAGGACACTTCAAATAGAGGACAGTCCTCTAAAGTAGGGCACATGGCCACCCTGCTTTCTATGTATATTATAGCCCAACACTTTGGTGGGAGGGTGAAAAGTACCCTTCGGACTTGAGCTTCTCGGCGCTTTGGATTCCAAGGACATGCAGATGACCTTCAGGTCTATGAGCCAGATCTGGTTTCCAGACAGTTGAGGAGTGACACAATTGTGGAGGAACAGCAAGAGCAAGAACCTTTTCATTACCTACCTTGAACAGAGCTGGATGGTGGCTCACAGGGGGACATTCCTCTGGTTTGTGGTGTGGCTGAATGGGTGAGGATGTTGCTTCAGTTTGGTTTTGATAAAGAGTTTACCAAAATTCACATACTTCTCCATATCTGGGACAAAAGAACTTGACGTTAAACAAAAACAAGAATGTGGGAGAAACTAAAATATCGGTGGAACTACCAGTCAGTATTCTAAATGATTGCCTATCAACCTCTGTGGTCATTGAGGTCATCGTAGGGCATGCTCTGCATAAACCTACTGTCCGATTGGAATCCACCAGGAGAAGAGCCTTCAGTGTGGTGGCCCCCATCCTAGGGAATTCCCTGCCTCTGAAGGTCAGGCAGGCGTCAACATTGTATTTCTTCCAGTGCCTCCTGAAAACATCGTTGTTCCAGGAAGCCTCCGCTTAATGACCAGCTGTGGTTTTATAGCACTTCTGTTTCTTTTAAAAATGTATTTTTAATTGTGTTTGTATTCTGTTTTTATTCTTTTATTCGATTTGTCCACTGCTTCAAAATTCTGGAATGGGCAGCAGTATATAAATATTGTAAATAAAAATAAATAAATAAATAAATAAATAAATAAATAAAGGAGCTATCCAAGGTGTGGAGCAGATTGACTGTTCCATTGACATGGGAGCCCCCACCAGCAAGGCCTACTGAATTTGGCTGGTGCAGATGGGTGAGAATTTCAGCTCAGTTCATTTTTTGAGAAGAATTGGCCCAAAGCCTTTCACGTTCAGGAGAGAAAGAGATTGGAGATTTGAAAAATCTGACATAGGCCTTAGCTAGATCTAGCGGTCTAGCGGGATGGAGGGGTGAAGATCTCATGATTTTTTCATTGCGAAATCTCTTCCTCAGTTCATACGCGGCGTATGATGACCTCAGATGGAGAGGTGTAACTCCTGCCATTTTTTTTTGGTTAAAGGGCCAGCAGCGCACAAACACTTGTGCACAAAAGGTAAGTAATATTTTTTTAAAAATAATTACTTTCCCCGCTCCCCCACCCCACCCCCGATGGACGCAGTGCTCCCGAGGAGCTCTGCGCCCCGTGTGCGGCTCGCGGCTCCTCATGAGGAATTGCGAGGAGCTGGGACAAACCGCGGTGCCTGGTCACACTTTCTGCCGTTTCTGGTTCAGCCCGAGACTGTGGAAAAAATGGGCCTAAAGGGTAGGGCGAGATCCCGGGGTGAAGGATCATCCCTCCCTGATCCCAGGATACTCTGTGCATCATGTGGACACACAGGGACGATCCAGGGGATCACCCCGGGATTTCGCCCCATCTAGCTATGGCCATAGTCTGTTTGTTTTGGAGCAAATCTACTTGGTTTATGCTTTCATTTGCAACATGAATTACATGTAGGTTTGCTGCACATCCATTGAGCAGGGCTAGACATAAGCAGAACACATCATTATCCCACGAAAGGCGTGTTTTTCAAGGAGCTGCCTGCTTCCCTGGTACCTCCTCCCCCTCCCCACGCAAACCACAATGTCAGCTTTTCACTGTGTAGTCGGAAGAATTGCAGTCCGTTCTGCTGAAGTCCTCGAACCTGAGACCAGCCTCTTTGACTTTGAAGAGGATTGTTTAAAGTGCCAGGGAAATTAGCTATGGGCTTCAATCCAGGAATATTTTGTCAAAATCAAATTTATTTCAATGAGGGAGACTCACTCTAATGCCCGGAAAGAAATGCGAAGATTCAATGAGGTATGAATAGCTGGAAGATGGGACAATTACCACCTCCTGAAACAATATATTTGTAAAGTTAATTCCTCC
This sequence comes from Elgaria multicarinata webbii, assembly GCF_023053635.1. Taxonomy (NCBI): domain Eukaryota; kingdom Metazoa; phylum Chordata; class Lepidosauria; order Squamata; family Anguidae; genus Elgaria; species Elgaria multicarinata. The sequence goes on from NC_086180.1 coordinate 14,331,873, forward strand.
CGAACGTGAACAATCTCCTTACACTTGACCCTTTTCTATTGCCTCTTCCATGCTTGAACTCTCCTTGAACTTTGGAGATCCATCTTGAGAGCCTGAGATGGCCGTCTCTTTTGCATCTGGTTATTTTAGCTCCAATTTGCAGCCCTAAAACAGCAATTATAGTGATATACTGCCGAAGTCACCCGACATGGATTAGTATCAGGATCAGCACATCTATGTACGGGAGTAGTGAATGGAAGGACAACGGCCATGATTTTAAATGACTTGATTAATTCTGAAACAACATTTCAGAGTCCATTAGGTCTGGCAGGTGTCGGGGTTCCTCTCTGCACTCCCAACCCTACACCAAATGGCCATTTCACCCTCCCTTTAAGAGCCGGATAGGTTTATATTTATTGCTCCTGTTTTCCATAGGGGTTTTTCTTTGCTCCCTCCCATGAAAAGTTCCTCGGCCTTTGGGGTCAATATGGACAATGCCAGCTTTTCCTAAATCACGTGGCTGAATTCATGGCATCCAATTGTAATTTGTCCCCCTTTAGAAGATCCGGTGTGGTTTAGTCATGGAATTTAGTCATGTGGAGAATGATTTCTTCATTACGAAGATTATTTCTTTATTTATTTAATTTATATCCCGCCTTTCCTCTAAAAACAGTGCTCCCGGCAGCTTCCAAAGGAAGTATAAACAAGCCTACTTCTGACATGCGTAAAACATGTTTGTGGTACAGGTGCACAAAAGCCCACTTCTACACATGTATGATGTCCTTACTCCTGATGACTCTCTACTTACTGGCTGGGAGCTGAATCGTGATAGGAATTCTTCGAAAAGGGTTGTGTGTCAGATGATGTGAAGACTTGATGGCCTTGACTGGCTGGCGAGACCACATTATGCCAGTCCTTTTACAACTTCATTGGTTGCCAGTCCAAGTCTGGGTTTGATTCAAAGTGCTGGTATTGACATTCAAAGCCCTAAACGGTTTGGGGCCAGGTTATTTGAAGGAATGCCTCCTCCCATATGTACCTGCCCAGACCTTAAGATCATCTACAGGGGCCCTTCTCCGTGAGCCCCTGCCAAAGGAAGTGAGGCAGGTGGCTACTAGGAGGAGGGCTTTCTCCGCTGTGGCACCCTGGCTGTGGAATGAGCTCCCCAGAGAGGTCCGCCTGGCGCCTACACTGTACTCCTTTCATCGCCAGCTGAAGACCTTTTTATGGTCTCAGTATTTTAACACTTAATTTTAACTTAAATTTAAATTTTACTGTTCTAATTCTGTATTTTAATCTTATATCAATTTTTGCTGCATGGTTTTATTCTGGTTGTGCTTTTTATGCTGTATTTTGTATTTGTGTTTTTAACCTGTTGGTTGTCTTATTATGGTTTTAATTTTTGTGAACTGCCCAGAGAGCTTCGGCTATTGGGCGGTATAAAAATGTAATAAATAAATAAATAAATAAATAAATTGTAGGCCCCTTCCAACTCTGCTATTCTATTCTATGACGAGAGATGAAAAGTCTGACTTTGGCATGACATCTGTGATGGCCCATTTACATATGTAATTCATCACTAAACATGGCAGTCATCAATATGCACATATGAACCAGTCCATCAAGTGGCAGTGGAACATATATGCACTCTTCTATATAAAAGATCTTCCACCGATGATTATCTGATCTTTTAGTAAAAAAAAAAAAAAAAAAATCTTTCAGAGAAGATCATCCGATCATGTCTTTGAATAGATCATTGTTAGGGTACTTTCCTTGTGTTTAATGGTACCTTCCTGTAGTTTAACTCTCATACTGATACATCCCTCCATACATCATGGGAACAGAATCTAGGCACCCAGATCCTTCCTCTTCAAAGAAACTGCTGAGCCAGCAGAAGATGCTTGGAAATGTTGTTACAGTCCCATCGTTTTCTCTACCGTTGCAAGCTTTCATAAAGATAAAACCCAGTAGGGTCATCAAGTGAAGCTGATTGGTGGGAGGTTCATGACAGATAAAAGGAAAGACTTCTTCACACACTGCATTGTTAAACTATGGAATTCACTACTACAAGATGTAGCGATGGCCACCAACTTGGACAGCTTTAGATAAATTAGACAAATTAATGGAGGATATGGATGTCAATAGCTACTAGTCATGGGGGTTATATATTTCCTCCAGCATCAGGGACAGCATGCCTGTCAGTATCAATTTCTGGGGAACATAGGCAGGAGGGTGCATTTGCACTCATGTCCTACTTATGGACTTCCCATTGTCATCTGGTTGATCACCAGAATCATAGAATCATAGAATAGCAGAGTTGGAAGGGGCCTACAAGGCCATCGAGTCCAACCCCCTGCTCAATGCAGGAATCTACCCTAAAGCATCCTTGACAGATGGTTGTCCAGCTGCCTCTTGAAGGACTCTAGGGTGGGAGAGGCCACAACCTCCCTAGCTAATTGGTTCCATTGTTGTACTGCTCTAACAGTCAGGAAGTTTTTCCTGATGTCCAGCCGGAATCTGGCTTCCTTTAACTTGAGCCCGTTATTCCGTGTCCTGCACTCTGGGAGGATCGAGAAGAGATCCTGGCCCTCCTCTGTGTGACAACCTTTTAAGTATTTGAAGAGTGCTATCATGTCTCCCCTCAATCTTCTCTTCTCCAGACTAAACATGCCCAGTTCTTTCAGTCTCTCTTCATAGGGCTTTGTTTCCAGACCCCTGATCATCCTGGTTGCCCTCCTCTGAACACGCTGGACGAGATAGGCCTTTGGTCTGATCCAGCATGGTTTTTCTTATGTTCTTATTTCAGAAGGTGGGAATTTAGAGCAGAGAACTGTTGGGGCAACTCCTCTCAGATGGTGAACAACACGTTACTAGGCTCTTATTCCTTGACAACATGGACATGGATTTTGGAATTTTTGGCTATCTGATAATGGATCAACTCACCAGCCACCTGTTTGCCTTCCCAAAGGTCCATGTTGGAGAAGGCCTGGCATCAAGTCGGAGCAGTGCTCCTTGACGTTCTTTGCAGCATCCCTTTAAGAGTGGAGATGTGCCTTTCATTATAGAGTCCTCCTTCAGGGTATAAGGACTCAGTTAGGCTTTGAATCAACCTCCTGTGGCTCCTCAGAGCTATTCACAGGAAGCTGCCTCGTCCTGAGTCACACAGTTGATCCAGCTAGCCCAGTGTTGTCCACACAGACTGGCAGCAATGGCTATCCAGGGGCGTTGCTAGACCTACCGGGTGTTCCGTCGTTGAGGAGCGGTGAAAGCGGCTTTTCCCGTTCAGCCGTGACGCCTCATCATCCACACCTGCCTTCGATTTGTGGCGGAAGTTTGCGCCGGTTGTGCTGCTGCCGCCGCGAGCACGGTTGCGCAGCCACACCGGCCTGATTGCCGCGGCTTTTTTTTTCGCTCGCTGCACGGTTTGCGCACGTCCGAAAGACCGCAAACTTGCGCAGCCGTCAGCGATGCCGCCGCCGGCCCTGGCGGCGGAAGCGGCGGCAGTGCCAGTGCCAGCCGAAGTGCTGCTGGTGCTGTTGAGGGTCAACATTGATGCGCTCACTTCCTGATGGGGGTCGTGGCGGGTGTCATATGACCCGAGGTCAATCGTCTGCATGGCCACTCTGTGCCTACATCTCCCATCATGCCTCTGAGGTGTCGGCGGCGATGACCGCCTCTGTGCCCTGTGCCCCATCCCAAGGAGCCAACCCACATCTGGCCGTAGCCATGGCAGCAGCCCACAAACAGCTCTGCCCTCTGCCAGCCTGGTACCCACACTAACAGGCAGCGTACAGCACCGCCATTATGCGGCCACGGTAGCTGCCCACCGCAAGGAGTCACCAGCCACTTTTCCGGTCCTCCGTTCCTGCGCAAACTGTCACTGGGGAAATAAAAAAAAAAGCCGCTCCGCCGCGCTGCCCCAGCTGCCGGACTGCGCGCAAATGGCGGAGGCGGCTTGACCGAAGCCGCTGACCACTCCCCCTTAGCACGCCTTTTCCTGCCCAGTGCGGACCGCAGTGACCTCACATCCTCCCACACGTACTCCGAATTACCGCGGGACAGCAGGAAAAGGCGTCCTAAAACTCACTTTTTTAAAGTCGGGAGAAAGAGGCTTCACCGCGGGATAACGGCGGATCCTCGTGAACGTCATCTGGAAGCCTCGACGTGACTGCGGAAGGTAACGCGCGCTAGAGCCTCGTCTAGTAACGCCCCAGGTTTTTAGGTAGCAGTTTTTCCAGCCCTAACTGGAGATGCCAGGGATCAAACTTGGGACCTTCTGCTTGCAAAGGACATGCTCTATCACTAGGCTACGGTCCTCTTATACAAAAATTGAAGTTTCTTAGGGACTGGGTCAGACCATTGGTCCATATAGCCCAGTATTGTTGAGATTGACCAGCAGCAGTCTCAGGGTATCAGTCAAAGATCCTTTCCCATCAGCTGCTCCCTCCTCCTTGTACCTGAAGAATGAGCCTAGAACCTTTTGCATGCCAAGCAGGTGCTTTGCCACAGTGGTGTGGTCCTTTTCCACTATTGCAGGTCTTGCCATCTCATCCTCCATCCTTCCACAACCTGACACCCTCCAAAGATGTTGGGCTAAATCCCCTACCATCCCCCAGATGTCAGCAGTCTGGCTGAGGCGGTGGCTGCGCATGATGTCTGTGTGTCTGGCTGTGCAAGATAGGATTACTTCTCCCATCATGCAGGCTGGGGAGGGCAGGAATGGCAGCTTAGCGCATCGGGACGCTGCCGCGTTGAGGCCAAAATTCCAAAAATACAGTATATTTTAGCTTAAAGCTCTTACCGCCAGTAACTAACTAAGGGCTTTGCTAGACCTACCTGGGAATCCGGGCCAGTAGAGGGGCCAGCCCATGCTAGAAGTAGCACGGTCTGTCTCTCCTAGCTAGACGTAACACACAACAGGGTAAAGGAAAGCCCCGTCGCGTCGGCCATTTTTGTTTCAGCTTAAAGGGGCCATGTGCGCAGGAGCACACCAAGGATAAGGTAGTGTGGTGTTTTTTTTAAAAAAGGGTTCTCCGCTCCCCCTGACCCCAATTTCCTCCCTTGATGTCCGATGCCCCTCTTGCCTGCCCACCTGCCATGTCTGATGCCCCCTCGCCTGCCCACCCACGAGCTCCAATCCCCCCCATCGCCCCTGGGCTGCGATTCACCCCATCTCTCCCACCGGGTCCGCTCTCCCCCCCATCCCCCATCTCTCCCCCCCACGATTCCCCCCTCTGGCCCCAATCTCCCTCCACCCTGCGATTCCCCCCCCCAGCCCAATGGGCACAGCGCGGCCTCTCCTGGCTGCTCGTGAGTAAATGCAGTAGCTGGGGAAAACGGGAGAATGGCCTAGACCTTCCGCAGCCCCAGGCTTAGGCCGGGACTGCGGAAAAATCATGCCAAAAGCGGTGCCGGTTAGCCCGGGGCCAGGGCAGTTTGAGTCCTGCCTGAGCCCGGGATCCCCTGTGTGTCATCTGCATGCACAGGGATGAGGCCGGGCCTCGCACCGCGCTAATGCCTCATCTAGCAAGGCCACCAGCCTTAGGAGAAGCGTTTCCCCCTTTTAGAATTGGGGGAAAGCTTATTTATTTATTTATTTATTTATTTATTACATTTTTATACCGCCCAATAGCCGAAGCTCTCTGGGCGGGTCACAAAAATTAAAACCACAAAACCTGGGAATCATCCCATCTTGTGGCAGTTTTCTTCTTGTGCGCCTTACTCCAAAGCCAAGAACCAATATCCTTCCCCACTCAACATCCCCTTCATTTCCTTATTTTTCTTTTTCTATTTGGCAACAGGGATGGAAGAACCTATCACTTTTGTTTATTCCTCAGTTTTTTATTTTTTCCAAATACTAAATTCAATTTGTGCTGCACTTCAAGATTCTCCCACCCAAAAAAGTTTGCATGAAAATTTGCACACATTTGTCTGCTCGTTTCTCCTAATGCATGCATTTTTGTATGCAATCTTGCCTCTAATGCACAGATTTTTTTTACAAGCAATTTTCCTAACATAATACATTTTGTCAACATTATTTTCACAAATATATGTGTTTTCCATGTGCCCTTTCCCTTGATATAGGCATTTTTGTATGCATCTTTTGAATGGAGAATGTTGAAAGGTAACTGAATTTATTTCATATATTGGTGTGAAATTGCAAAATTAACAAAGTACTAATTAAAATGCAAACCACACACATTTCTTCCCCATCCTGTTTTGGTAACACTGGTGCTTACTAATGGACCTTATTATATGGAATTCTCAACTGACCTCAATCCTCTTATAATGTTAATATTTTAAGAGGAGGAACTTCAGAGCTGAGCTTACTTCTGCAACCTGTATGTGTTTGCATGTCTGCACACGGGGGAATAAGAATTAACTGTTGTGATACCTTGCAATAAATCAGTATTTTCACTCCAACATCATCCTCATATTAAGACTAATTATGTGAGCGGCTTTCTTCCTGCAGCAAATACAGCCATGGTTTTATAGTGAAATTCATCACGTAACGCACCCTAATTCATCCCATATGCAACCTTCCCCTTTCACGAAGCTAATTATGAGACTTTATTTGTGAGGGATATGCAGGAGTCCAATCCCAGCACATAGACTATCATATGGAGCAGCTGGTGCTGTAACCCTGGAGTTTGGGGCCAGTGCAGAACCCCCCCCCCCTCTCCATCAGGATCAGGCCAATTCTCCCTAGTGTGTGGGACTGGGTTTGGGAGCTGAATCTGGCTTGGAGAGTGAAGAAGAACCAGAATCAGAAGTAAACCAGCCAAGACAGGAAGTGTGTGTGTGTGTGTGTGTAGATTCTCCAAGACTCTTCAGGAGCCAAGGATGAATCTTCCCAGGAGCTTATTGGACAGGATGCCTAGGCTCAGAGATCACCCTCTCCAGCCCCTGAGAACTTAGGCCATAGCTAGACCTAAGGTTTATCCCAGGATCATCCCGGGTTTGTCCCTGCCTGAGCCCTGGATGCCCTGTGTGGCACTTAGATTAACAGGTTTGACCCCCTACGGCCTTAGTCTCTGGCCTTAGCTAGACCTACTGTTTAGCCTGCAATGGAGGAGGGAAGATCTTGCATTGTATTTAACATGAGATCCCTCCTCCATTTACATGTGACGCGCAATGACCTCAGAAGGAGTGGTGTTGTGCCCGGCATTTTTTTAAAAGGGGAAGCAGCGCACGAACGCTCATACGCAAAAGGTAAGCATTTTTTTTTAAAAAAAAATTAATTTCCCCACCCTACCCTCGATGGGCGCAGAGCTCCTGAGGAGTGCTGCGCCCTGTGCACAGGTCCTGGTTCTGTGCAAGGAATCATGCAGAGCTGGGTCAACCCACAGCAACAGGCCACACACTCCGCGGTCTCCGGCTCAGCCCGGGACTGCGGAGAAACCGGGGCCAAAGTGGAAGCCGAGATCCCGGGGCAAGGGAGGGATCATCTCTCCCTGATCCCGGGATCCCCTGTGCGTCATGTGGACGCACAGGGACCATCCCGGGGTTGGCCCTGTAATAAAGCCCTGTCTAGCTATGGCCTCTGTTGGAAGGTGAGGGAACCATCGGAGTTGACAGGTCCCAGAGTCTGCTGCAGGGTCAAGCAGGCAGAGTTGAGAAGAGGTGGGAGGTGGTCTGCTAGGGTAGCCACTCTCCGGAGATTTCAACTCAAAGGACCTCCCTGAAAGAGGGATTCAGTAAAAGCACTGCATATAGCTGATAGGCAACTGCCTTGCTTTTTAGGTTAATTAAGCTTAAGGGATGGCTCCTAGCATTCACGCTCCCTTCAGGTGTGAACAGGTGTCTATTTACTGAATAAATCTTTGTGGATTGTAGACCTCTTTACTGTCTCACATCTCAGTGGGAGGGCTTGGAAACATGACACTCTCTGTATGTGCTGTAAAAAGAGCACGTGATAGATCGGTGAGTTATATGCATAAAGCAAGGGGTGGGGGAACCCTATCGGCCTGGGGGCCAAATTCAATTTCTAAGAAGCTCTCAGGGCTCATATTTCAGTGGTGGGAAAGACTGAAGGCAAAGGAGAGGGCCAAAGACAAAATGAGTGGGGCAAAATACCAAACATACAAGCCTGTTTAGCTTAAAGCTGTTGCTGCCCTGGAAGAGGCATTTTATTCATTTATTTTATTTTTATTTATTTATTACATTTTAATGCCGCCCAACAGATGAAGCTCTCTAGGCGGTTCACAAAAATTAGAACCATAATAAAACAACCATCAGGTTAAATGCACAAATACAAAATACAGTATAAAAAGCACAACCAGGATAAAACCACACAGCAAAATTGATATAAGATTAAAATACAGAGTTAGAACAGTAAAAATTAAATTTAAGTTAAAATTAAGTGTTAAAATACTGAGAGAATAAAAAGGTCCTCAGCTGGAGACGAAAGGAGTACAGTGTAGGCGCCAGGCGGACCTCTCTGGGGAGCTCATTCCACAGCCGGGGTGCCACAGCGGAGAAAGCCCTCCTCCTAGTAGCCACCTGCCTCACTTCCTTTGGCAGGGGCTCACGGAGAAGGGCCCCTGTGAATGATCTTAAGGTCCGGGCAGGTACATATGGGAGGAGGCATTCCTTCAAATAACCTGGCCCCAAACCGTTTAGGGCTTTGAATGTCAATACGAGCACTTTGAATCGGGCCCGGACCTGGACTGGCAACCAATGAAGTTGTAAAAGGACTGGCGTAATGTGATCTCGCCGGCATTTTCAGGCATCTCAACCATTTAGAAGTTTTGTGTTTCACAGTACAAAAGCTGAGAAACCACCAAACTAATTTTTAAAATAATTCTCCACGCTGCTCGGCAACTGTTAAGTTTTTATTGTATTTTGATGTCCCGTTTTAATCAATTTTCATTGATAATATAAGCCACCTTGAATGTCATTTTTTTTTGGTAGAAAGGCAGGGTACAAATGAATTTAATAAATAATAAATAAAACAATTGGTAATTGGGAGAAAGGAGGTGTGGTCTTCCAGGGAACCCATTTATTTATTTATTTATTTATTTGTTTGTTTGTTTATTTATTTATAGAAGGTTCAGATTTCCCCAGCAGCGTCCCCCTGGCTGAAAGACTTTCTCACTAATGTATTGATTCACTGGTTCACTCACAGAGGTGCCAGGACAGTTCAGGTATTTCCATACTGCCTAAAAATCTGACATTTGGCACATTTATTTATTTATTTATTTTTTATTTTATTTTATTTTATTTTATTACACTTATACATCACTCCCATAGCCAGGGCTCTTTGGGAGGTTTACAGAAATTCTAAAATTAAGATAAAAACGAGTATACAAAATTTAAAATTCTAAAACACAGAACATACACACAAAGCATTAAAAACCATTAAAAAACGAAACATGTGGGTGATTAAGATGTGCGGCGTATGCCTGGGCAAAGAGGAAAGTCTTAACCTGGTGATAGCAGCGTTGGCGCCAGGCAAGCCTCGTCAGGGAAATCGTTCCAGAGTCTGGGGGCCACCACCGAAAAGGCCCTGTTGAAGAAGACAAGCTGCTGGCTGCTTGGATGGCAGAAGGCCTATGAACCACATGTAATGCACTCTGGGCTCCATGGAGGAAGAACCAGGTAATAGATAAATCAACCGATAGATAAAATCAGCCTCTCCCAACCTGGTGCCCTCCAGATGTTTTGGATTACTACTTCCATAAGCCACAACCAGCATGGACAATGATCAGGGACGATGGGAGTTGTACCCTAAAACATGTGGTGGGTACTAAGTTAGGGAAGGCTGGATTAAGTATTTATTTATGTATTTACAATATTTATATACTGCTCCCCATTCAAAATTTTGGAGCGGTGTACAAGATCAAATTAAATTAAAACAGAATAAAACACCTTAAAATAGATTTTTAAAAGAAGCAAAATGAAAAGTGAACCGTGAACTGCAGCTAGTCATTAAGGAAAGGCTTCCTGGAACAATGACGCTTTCAGGAGGCACCGAAAGGAATACAAAGTTGGCGCCTGCCTGACCTCCAGAGGCAGGGAATTCCATACGAGGGGGGCTACCATGCTGAAGGCTCTTCCCCTGGATATATGTGTATGCAGAGTGTTCACTCTCACTATGGCCCTTTCTACACCCTACAAGTGTAGAGGGAGGGAGGGGGCTGATCCTGGACTTACCTCCTGCCGGGATCGCCCCACCCCCACCCCGTGTCCACATGGCCAGTGCGACGTCCGGAATGGGAGGAGAGACATTGTGCGAGTGGAGGCAGCCATTTTTTTTAAAGGCACAGGAGCTGCTCCCCCCGATTCCTTCCAGCCCAGATCCTTCCCTCTACTGCTCCCCGCTACTTGTGGGGAGGAGGGCAGAAGCCACAAACCTCCCATGGCCTCAGGATGATCCCGAGACCCCGGAAGGAATCGGGTTTTACCAGGGATTATTTATCCCTGGGAAAACCCGTGCTCGTCCCCCCTGCCCCGAGGAGTCCCTGTGTGACATTTGGGCGCACAGGGACTCGGCCGTGACCAGCCTGCATTTTCGGGCTGGTGTAGAAATGGCCTATGATTTCATGTCCTCGTCAGTAGCCAAGAGTGGTATCCCTTCATACCAACCAACTGTGAAGACAATATGATTGGTTCATGATTTGCCCATTAAGTGGTGGATCAATTCTTAAAAGTCTCCCATCGTTCAGGAGAGCACGCTGGATGCTAGCTGAGGCCTTCCTGCTGCAAAGTGTGCTGCTGAACTACAATGTTTCACTCAGAAGTGGTGGACGGCATTGTCCCTTCCAGAGGTAAAACCTTGACAATCCCAAGCCACCATCCAGAGACCTGACAATCAGCTGTGGACCATCAACGGCAGTCAGTGGAAGAGCGCCGTTCCCGGTCGACTAGCTGATCAATTCCATGGAAACATTCTCCCCTTCGAAGCTGAAAAACTAACCGCAGGCACGTTTTAAGTGCCAGATCGCCCATCTGATAGCATGAAAACCCCCTGCCTGCCTCCTGCAATCTCTTCACCCTTCGCTAAATGAGCAGATTCTCGCACGCAGGCCTGAGCAAACGGCGGGCACTTGGCGGAATATCCAAATGGTTATTTTACGTTATTTATATCCAGGCTCCCTGTTCTCAGGACTGTCAATTTCCCCCACCGGAGCGGCGTACGACAGTTAAAGGGACTTTTGGTGACAACCCCTCTGCTTAATGAAGCTTGGAGTTATGGGCAAGCGGCTCGAAGTGCCGTTATTATCTGCATGAGCGGCTAAAGGCCGAGGGTCTCGGGATGTGGAAAGAGGCTTCCGCTGCAAATGGGCACATTGATCATTCATAATCAGAGCAACCAGGTCAGGTTGGGTGGGTGGGTGGGTGAGTGGGGGGCTGCTGGAGAGGCGACGAGCTCGGGGTGATTCGGGGAGGATCTGATGAACGAAGCAGCGGCGCTGAGGGGTTAATGTAATATTCAAACAGAATGAGATCTTCATTTACTTATGAGCTTGACACATTTCCCTCCCCCTGATGCTTTTGCTATGGGGGGCAGTGAGGACAGGAGAGAGAGAGAGAGAGAACCTAGAAGGAAACGACGGATACAATAAGTTCGGTAGGTAAGTGGAGCAGTGGAAAGTCATCCATTTTCTTGGCCCAATTTTCATCACTTGGGCGTGGACCTCTCCAATATGGTGTAACCTCTGGTTGTTCTGCAGTGGGTGACCCTGTACTACAAACTGATCCACAAGCACAGGAGATAGAAGGCAGTATCCAATGATACTCCTGCACAGAGTAGACCCATTGAACTGAATTGACCTAGTTTACGTCAGACCACCATTGGATACTGCCTGAAGAGACTCAACCAGTTGACAGAAAGTCAACCAGTTGACAACAGATTTTATTTATCACATTTATATCCCCCTTATTCTCTCCTTTACCCTCCCGCTAACCCTTCGAGGTGGGTCAGATTGAGAGATGGTGACTGCCCCAATGATATTGAGGGAGCTTCATGGCTGAGTTGGGATATGAACCTAGATCTCCCCAGTCCTAATCTGACACCTTAACCCAAGGTGGGGGACTTCAGGCCACTGGCTCTTCCGTAGTCCCACTGTGGGCCATAGCTCAGTGTGATAGAGCACATGCTCTGTGTGCAAAAGATCCCAGGTTCGATTCCCAGGTTCTCCAGATAGGGCTAGGAAACAATCCTGCCTTAAACCCTGGAGAGCTGCTGCCAGTCAGTGTTGATAATACTGGACTAGATGGACCAACAGTATAATGCAGCTTCCTATGTTCCTAGTCCCAACCTCCAGCATTCCCTAAATGGCCACGCCCCCATTCCCCAAATGGGTTCCCTCAAAGAGCTCCATCTGCCACTGGAATGCAGCCCCCTCAGAGTGTCTTTGAAATTTAATTTGGGCCTCGGATAAAAGTGGAGGCTTGTGGCTCTGATTTTTATGCAGCTATGGATCCATTCTGGGTTACAGTCAGAACTTTGAAAGAGCTATCCAACATGCTGAATCAATTTCAGGGATAGGCCACAGCACCTTAGATAGCTCCTTGAGTGTTCTGGCTGATTTTGACTGAAACCCAGAATAGATTTACAGCCCCACCGAACTCTGAGCCCCAGCCTCCACTGTTCAACACCCCCTGATTTAGGAGCTTAGCCGGATTCCGAGAATTGTCAAATCAACGTCTGCCTGGCCTGGGAGCTCTCTGTGGTCCTGAACGGCTCAACCCTGCTCCGCTACCTGGAACTTGCTGGCACATACTTCCCGGGTGCCAAATGCTTCTCCTTCTGGGTCAGTCGTGTTCAAGCTCGTCTTCATGGCCCTAGGAGAGGAGAGGTCCCCTGTTTTTGGAGTGCTGCTTTTGCAACAACAAGCAATATATACTAAAACATTCTTGTAATCTGGAATCCCTCCTGGCATTTTTGCAATGTGTACATTTTGCTAACCTAGCGGCTGCTTGCAAAGTTAATGAATCTCAACATTTTCCTAAGACATGACACTTCTCAGCAGGATGCTCCTGACTCTGAAATTCATATTTATCCACTCCTCTTTATTAAACTTTTAATCAGATCTCTAATCTCTGCACAGTTTACCTTCTCCTCCTGGTAAACAAGTTTTAAACAAGCTGCCACATCTGATTTTTCAACAGAAGACAAATGGAGGACAGCAAGAAAGGGAGCTAGTCATTCCAAATAGCCCTCTGTTACATCTTGCTGGAACGGTGTCTCCTCTCCCTGGCAAGAATCCCATTTAAACATGTTAAAAACCTTTGTTTTAACGGGATAACTACATTTCTCTCCCAAAACATTTGCTCTCCCAGAACATTTGAGATCTACAACTTCAATCACAGCTTTTAAAGCTCAGCTAAAAACTTTTCTTTTTCCTAAAGCTTTTAAAACTTGATGTTACTCAGACTTTAGACTGTTACTTATACTGTTATACTGTTAGTTTTACCCTACCCTGTGCCTGTTTATCCTACCCAGTGCCTGTTTCCATTCTCTTCCCCTCCTTATTGCTTTACTATGATTTTATTAGAATGTAAGCCTATGCGGCAGGGCCTTGCTATTTACTGTTTTACTCTGTACAGCACCATGTGCATTGATGGTGCTATATAAATAAATAAATAATAATAATAATAATAATTTCTGAAGTATCTGTAAATAGCTGCTAGTCCATATGTTTTTCTCCTCCCTCAAAAGATGGCAAAGCTAACTAAATTGCCTGATTCCCAGAGATGTCAGTAGAGAAGAAGAAGAAGAAGAAGAAGAAGAAGAAGAAGAAGAAGAAGAAGAAGAAGAAGAAGAAGAAGAAGAAAGGAGTAGGTGGGAGCAAAACTGAGATGGGTGATCTTTCCATGAAGTTAGATCTTGACCATATCAAGACTGTTAAGCAGGCCTTGGGTCAGGAAATTGGTCCTTTCTTAGGCTATAGCTAGATGGGGCTTTATCCCAGGGCGATCCCCATGATGCACAGGGGATCCTGGGATCAGGGAGGGATGATCCCTCCCTTGCCCCGGGATCTCGCCCTCCCCTTTGGCCCTGGTTTTTCCACGGTCCCAGGCTGAGCCCATGACTGCGGAACATGTGGCTAGGTGCCGCGGGTTGACCCTGCTCTGCGCGATTCCTCACGAGGAGCTGGGAGTCGCGCATGGGGTGCAGGGTGGGTGGGGGAGCAGGGAAAGTAATTTAAATTTAAAAAACCACTTACCTTATGCGCATGAGCATTCGTGCGCTGCTGGCCCTTTAATCCAATAATAATAATAATGGCGGGTGCGACGCCTCTACTTCTGAGGTTGTTATGCATCGTTCCTCCGTCGCGGGCTAACAGGTAGGTCTAGCTAAGGCCATAGACTACTGTTAACACACAGCGCCAGCTGCAGGTTTTGAGGGCCCTTTGGCAAGACAGCGTACTCTTTCCGTCACCAGCTGAAGACCTTTTTATTTTCTCAGTATTTTAACACCTAATTTAACTTAAATTTAAACTTTGCTGTTTTAATTCCATATTTTAACCTATATCAATTTTTGCTGTGTGGTTTTGTCCTGGTTGTGCTTTTTATATTGTGTTTTGTTTTTGTGTTTTTAGATTGTTGGTTGTTTTTATGCTCTTCATGATTTTAATTTTTGTGAACTGCCCAGAGAGCTTTGGCTATTGGGTGGTATAAAAATGTAATAAATAAATAAATAAATAAATATCCTTCATTGAGTCTACCTACTCACCCTCAACGTCCATAGCTGCTCTTCTCCTCACCTTCTTTCTCATTATTCCCCCCCACAAGCAGTATTTCCCTAATGTCATGTGTTTTTGTAAGTTATTTCCACTAACATACACTTTTTTGGGGGTGCACCTTTCTCTAATGTACGCATTTTGTATGCTTTATTTCACCGGAAAATTATGTCACACAATCCAGAAAAGTCTGACTATTAAAGCAGAACTGTGTTTCAGTTCACAGGTTGATTTGTGAAATGCAAATCAGGTAAGTTTGCATTAAAATGAGAACTGAAGACATTTCTCCCCTCTTCCTAGCTTCCGTGCAGGGTGGTAAGGAACAGCCCCCTTGAACATATTCCGGGAAACTCTTCCTTAGCCAGCTTGCCAAGGCAAACATTACAGTTCTTGAAGGATGCTGGAAGAATTCAATCTGTGCAAAGAAGAGACACATTTAAATATTTATTTAAAATACATATTAAAATAATTATTCCGAGAGAGAAGATTGATCAGATTAACGTGGAAGCAAAACAGAATTAGGAGTAAAAAGCATGCGAAAGCAACAGAGACGACAAAAAAGGCAGATTTACTTGTCCTTGTGCTAAATGGATCAAGGGGTTATTCATGGTCAGGGTAGTATACATTCTTTTCTTTAAAGACACAGGCATATAAAATAAAATAAACATTCTGCATAAAAAATATAGCCAAGGGGGAAAAAAATCCCAACTTGTGTGATATTTGCAAATTGAACCTTGTTTCTTAAGTGTTTCTTATGTTGCACAATTCGTTCAACTTTGTTTTGTTCCATTATTCTATTATTTATTCTATGTTTAGACAGAAAAAAGTCCTATAATTCTAGCATTCTTCAGCCAGCATTGGGAATGCTGGGAGTTGTAGGACATTTTTTTCTGTCTAAACGTGCACAGGATCACACTCTTAGTAGAATTTTGTCAAGAAAGCCTTGAGTAGTTTCCGCCTTTCCCACTAGATGGCCGCTTGGGTCATTTCCAATAAATATCCCCATTTTGCGCACCCATGAAAGTTTGATGCAAATCAAACTTCTGAAGACTCTTCACTTCTGGAGAGAATTTGTTCTGGGCTGGAATGAAAACTACATTGAGGCTGCGTTCTTATAGACATTTATCTGTGAGTCAGTCAAATTGAATGTATTGGGATTTACATCTGAGTAGACATGCAAAAGATGCATGTATTTAGAAAAAGTTGCTCCAGTGGGACAACCACCTTTTAAATACCTTCTGCTTTTCTGGTTTCAAGGTTTCGGATGTAAGTCGTTCACAACAGGAAAAGGGAGAATTTATTTAGACTTGAGCAGAGGAAAGTATGCAGAAGAGGTGTGTGGTTCATTAGCCTGTGGAGTTTATAATAATAATAATAATAATAATAATAATAATAATAATAATAATATTTATTACCCGCCTCTCCATTCTGTTAGAGGTGGGGAACAGCAGCAAATATAAAATATTTAAAACTCAATTAAAACATAATATACATTGTTAAAACATCCTAAAAACATTCTAAAAACATCCTAAAATTCCCCTGGATAGGCCTGCCGGAAGAGAGCAGTCTTAATTGCTTTATTAAATGCTGATAGACTGTTAAGTTGACGAGTCTCCTCCGGCAGGCCATTCCACAGTCTGGGAGCAGCAGAAGAGAAGGTCCTCTGGGTAACAGTTGTCAATCTAGTTTTTGCTAGCTGAAGTAGATTTTTCCAAGAGGACCTGAGTGTGTGGGGCAGATTGTTTGGGAGAAGGCGATCCCGCAGGTAGCCTGGACCCAAACCATGTAGGGCTTTAAAGGTGATAACCAACACTTTATATTTCACCCAGAAATTAATTGGCAGCCAGTGAAGAGATTTTAAAACTTGAGTTTAAAATACTTGAGTTTAGTGTACTAAGTTATCTGTCCCTGTGTATTGATTATGCTCAGTGGGTAACCTCTAAAATAAGACGAACTGGGTTTGAGCCAATCTAGACAGACAGGCAGGATCTACACTACTGCTTTATAGTGGTATTGAAGTGCACTGACAGCAACACATCTGCACCAAGCAGGATATAACACGATGAAAGTGGTATGAAAGCGGTATATGGTACACGTCAATGGGCCCCAACAGTTGTCAGTGCACTTCAATACCTCAATAAAGCAGTAGTGTAGCTCCTGCTTCCATATGCCGCTTTCATACCACTTTCATAGTGCTATATCCTGCCTGGTGTAGATCTGGCCACAGTGTCAGGCTAGGGCAGGAGAGGTCTAGATTCAAATCCCCACTTGGCCGTGAAGCTCCCTGGGTGATCTTGGGCTAGTTACTAACTCTCAGCTTAGTCTACCTTGCAGGGCTGTGGTTGTGATGATAAAATGGCTGTGGGGAGCATCATGTATGCAAGAGGTGGGGAAACTTTTTTAGCAAAATGTAAGGATGTTGGGTGCTGAAAGCCAGCAGTTGGTGTGGCTGCATCCTAAAGTGAGTGGGGCTACCCCACTGCAGGCATCTGGCTTTGTAATGTGATTGCCCAGATCCATGCAAACACATGCACGCACACACACACACACACACACACACACACACTGTATGCCATTCCAAGTTCTTTGGAGGAAGGGTGGAATATAGTTATAATGAATAATAATTACCCAGACATTTCTCACTTCAACACACGAGGTCTTTCTCCATTATTACAGATTTGTGAGTTAGCAATGATTGGAGTTACTCAGTAGTAAGGAAAAGACACTCTGCATATGTTCAGAAACACTCTCTTTGTTCTTTTTACATCTCAGGTTTGAGCCCAGACATTGGAAAAAGTTGTAGGACAAGATCTGAATAGCTCTAGCTCCATTTGGGCCCAATATAATTTTACTTGTTATACTCAAGTTTTTATTATTTTTATGAGCTATTCATTTGAAAATGGAAAACAATGGTCATATTACCTACTGAAACTCTTGTTTTACTCCTAACTATAGACTTAGGGAGTGGTTCAACATTTTAAGAACACTATTTATTTATTTTATTTATTTATATAAAATATTTTAAAAACAAAACCAAATACAGTACAATGTAGCTTAAACGTAGCATTCAACAACCGTTGAATACTAATGCTGGTTGATAACTTATATTCCCTCATTGAAGTTTGGTTAGGGTGACCATATGGAAAGGAGGACAGGGCTCCTGTATCTTTAGCAGATGTATAGAAAAGGGAATTTCAGCAGGTGTCATTTGTATGCATGCAGCACCTGGTGAAGTTCCCTCTTCATCACAACAGCTAAAGTTGCAAGAGCCCTGCCATCTTTTGTAAGCCTGTCGCCCAGTCACTTGCAATGTGGTGATAATAATAATCTTCATCAGATTGTTGTAATTCAGGGCTGGACCTGTGGCCCTCCAGATGTTATTGGACTGCACAGCCCATCCTCTCTAGCCAGCAAAGACAATGGTGAGGGATCATGGAAATTCCAGTTCAACAACATCTGGAGGGCCACAGGTTTCCCACCCTTGATGTAAACGTTATTGAAAAGATGGACATGAAGGATTGGATCTAGGTTTAATCACACTTAGAGCTGATCCATTGAATTCATTGGGGCCATAGCTAGACCTAAGGTTTATCCCTGGATTGTCCAGGGGTCAAACCTGTTCATCTAGGTGACACACAGGGGATCCAGTGCTCAGGCAGGGGCGAACCCTGGTTGATCCCAGGATAAACCTTAGGTCTAGCTGTGGCCTAAGTGTGACTAACTCTGGATCTAACCTGAGGTGTTTTAAACTCTCTAAGGGCACCATCCTATGCATGTTTCGACAGATGAAAGTCCTACAACTCCCAGCATGGCTGGCTAGGGAATGCTGGGAGTTGTAGGACTTTCACTGGTCTAAACATGCATAGAATTGCACTCTAAAAGTTCATATAGCAATGCTTGGTTTTGCCTCTAAAATGGTATAAAGTTTCAACGTGGGCATACACATCGACCCTGTTCAGATGATATACTATGTCATGATGGTTAAGCATTTGGAGGTAAACATTATGACGTAGCGTGTTGTCTGAACCATTCCTAACCATGGTGGCTACATAACCATAGTTTAAACACATTCACTGACCATTTGCTGCAAAACAGTTAGCAGCTAACCATGGCTTAGTCTGTTGTCCGAACAGGCCCATTAAGGATTGGGAATTGTTTTCCTAAGCACCCTTCCCAAGAAACAAGTTCCATTGAACCTGGTAGGGCTTACTTTTGTGTAAAGAAGCATAGGATGAAGCGGCTGAAATGTTCTACAAATGAAATTCTGTACTTTGGTGAATTACACCCAAAGGGAGCAGTGCTTGTTTCACTGTTGCCGTGTTTTTCTAAGCGAGCCTCTCATCAATTAAATGCAAAATTCAATCAAGCTGCCTTAGGTGAACTTTGCTTAGTAGTTTCCCGAGACTGTTTATGTTTTCCCCTTTTAGTTTCTGGTGTAGAAAGAAAATGTGTCATTGGACGGCCTTAAAGCAACAATGATTGAGGGATTTTAAAAAAATTTTTTTTAACCTCTCCGACTGCGAGAGCTGAGAACTTTTAAGATGCATCCTCCGCGTTTTTGTGCCAATCGTCAGGGGAGAAGGGCTCCGGGACTTCCAAAGCCCAGTGTAGAATCTCTCAATCTGGACAGACCCAATTAGTGTCACATTGGTGGAAAAAAAATGCATTTCATGTATGCGCACAGCCAGAACCCCGGTACTGCCGGAGTGCCGGAGCGTTTCCTCTGGTGGTTTGACTGTCAGATTCTGGAGTGGAGAGATTTGGCATGGGGGAAAACAAATCCTCAGAAATGGGGCCAGTTTAAATGGTATCTCCCTGAATCCTTACTGACCCTCTGGCAGTGTTACCAGCTGTGCAGAATAGTTAAAGCTACAAGATCTCTCTTGGCGATGTGCACAAAGCAGGCAAGGTAAACAAAGTGGAAGGCTTTGTGTGCGGCATTTTTTTTTTTTAAGGCAAAACAAAACAGAATCTGGTTAATTCAGTCCCTGTTTCTGCTGTTTCAATAACCCTTCGTTACATGTATGAAACAGTCGGGTCATGGAAGCTCTTTCTCTGTGGGTAAAGAAAGCACTGGAGGCTGGTGGATCCTTTAGAGCAGTGGTCTTCAAAGTGGGTCGTGACAGCAGTCCAGATGGGTTGCGGCAAAGCCATTGTGGAATTCTGAATGTGGGTGCCATGGTGCAGGTTGGGAGTTCGAGCTGGGTCTTGGATCTGTGCCAGTTGAAGACCACTGTTTTAGAGTTCAGAACCAGACAGAACACTAAAGGAGCTGCTCTCTGCACCTTGGAGCGCTTCCTTAGAGTTCTGACTGGTTCTGACTGAAACCCCAAGCGGATCCACCCCCACCACTGACATTGGAACCACCAGCCTCCACTAAAAGAAAGGGTTAATGTTTATTAAGAGAGGACAAGATGGATGTTTTCAGAAGGTATGGGTGGTGTGGAGAGAATGGAGAGCAAAACATTTTTCTTCTAGCAGAAGGAGCTGCGCTTTTACTGAATCAGATCTTCGGTCCATCTAGTATTATCTCTACCGGTTTTTCCCAACTGAGGGTCCTTGAGATGTCTTGGTAGGCTGACCATATGAAGAGGAGGACAGGGTTCCTGTATTTTTAACAGTTGCATAGAAGAGTACATTTCAACGGGGCCATTTATATTCATGCAGCACCTGGTGAAATTCCCTCTTTATCGCAACAGTTAAAGCTGCAGGAGTCCTGCCCTCTTTTGTATCTGGTCAGTCTAGTATAGCTCTTGCAGCTTTAACTGTTGCGATGAAGAGGGAATTTCACCAGGTGCTGCGTGCATACAAATGGCACTTGCTGAAATTTCCTTTTCTACACAACTGTTAAAGATACAGGAGCCTTGTCCTCCTTTCCATATGGTTACCCTATTGGACTACAACTTCCAGCATCCCCAGCCCTTATAGCCACTGCAGTCTCTGACATCTAGAGGACCGCATGATCCCCACCCCTGTTCTGCATTGACTGGCAGTGGCTCTCCAGGGTTTCAGACAGGAGTCTTTTGCAGTCCTACTTAGAGATGTTGGGGATTGAAGCACCAGCTCCTACCACAGAGCGATGGGCCTTTTCCATAATACTACAACTTCAGGTCTCACAATGAAGCCCATTGGCTGTAGTGAGACAATAAAGAGGTCTGCTGTACAATCCACAAATTTTATTCAATAAAAGCTCTCATAGATCCCACAATCACACAAAGGTCTCATCTACACCAAGCAGGATATTGCACTATGGTATGAAAGCGGCATATAAAAGTCAGGAGCCACACTACTGCTTTATAGGGTATTGAAGTGCACTGACAACTGTTGGGGCCGATGGACACATACTATATACTACTTTCATACCCACTTTCATAGTGCTACATCTTGTGTGGTGTGGCTCCTGCCTTTTATATACTGCTTCCATACTGCTTCCATAGTGCTATATCCTGCTTAGTGTAGATGAGTCCGAAGACTGCTTTTTTGCAGTGTTTTATCAACGTATATGTATGGATCAGTAATGACAAGGACAGGGAAAACATAAATCAGCTATATGAACTGAAAGCTGTAGCAAACTACACTTGTTAAAAATATAGAGAGGTCGATTTTTACTTTGAATCAATTCAAATGTTTAACCTGGTTTTCTTTCTTCTTTACTTTTACTGTTTGCCACCTGGGAATCTTAGACATAGGGCAGCATATAAACCTCGCAAATAATAATAAAAAGAACTTGATCAGATTCCTTCAACTGGGTTGAAAAGCATTGCGTAAATGGAACCTGAGAAGCTCCTAAAATGAACACAGTGCAAGAACTTGTAATCAAATGATGGGCAGATTTCAGCAAAAATCTACTACCTTGAAATGGTACTACCATTTCACATCAGCCATAAAATATGTCATAAAATCAGATGTTGATGGAGATATCAAATATTTTGGCAGATACTTTGACAAATATCCAGAGAATTCCTGGCACATCTTCAACCCCAACCTTTGCAGAGGCTTTCAAATAACATTTTCAAAAGCAAATTTGCTTGGGCTCTGCGAGGTATATACCATTGTAACGGGCACTTTTTTGATGCTAAAGGGCTGAAGTAGTATCAAATTTGCAGTGTGTCTTTATGACGGATTTTCTGGAATTGTTCACAGGGTTGGATGCACTGGAGCAGAACGCTATCAGAAGTTCTCATACATCCAAAAGTTTTCAGAGGAACAGATGAAGGAGGTCAAAATGTGATTTGGCTGGCCAGGCTTTCTGGTGTAAGCCAAGCTGTCCGATTTGCTGTAGGGCTACAGAGCCATCTTGTTACTTTGGCAAGCAGCAAGCCCATCCTGTTCTCAGAAACATTTGCGAGCGAAGAAGGAAGCATGGAATAAAGACAGACACCAGAGCTTGGGATAAAACTAGGGCCTCTTTATTTAAATAAGGGAACTTCACCCCTCCCTGGATCTGCATGTCAAAGTGCAGGAATCTATTAGGCCCTTTCTTCAGGCCCCTAGCCTGCCAATAAGGGCGAGCCACTCCACTGAACACAGGGGTCGGGTAAACCCAGCCCCTTATTCAAGCTACACTTCAGTGTATGGGGGGACCGCCCGGCGTCATCCCCACTCAGTGCTGCACAGCTCCAAGCAGATGAGACAGGAAGGTCCCCAAAGGCAAACCATATCCTGACATGAGAGCTGCACAGCCTTCAAGGAGCAGAACCTCCGGATATGCCAATCACCAAAGGGCGCCAGAGGGCTCACCATCCCTATTGTAATATTGTGCAAATTCCCACACATTCCCTGCCAATCCAGTCTAATCCACCTATTTACTTACCCTTCGGTAATCGTAATTCCAGTATGGCGTATGGAGTACACCTGCTCTGGTCTGCTTGCATTGGCTGCCTGTATGTTTCCGAGCCCAATTCAAGGTGCTGGTTTTGACCTATAAAGCCTTAGATGGCTTGGGACCACAATACCTGACGGAACGCCTCTCCTGACGTGATTATACGTTATATCACTACGTTCTATCACTACGTTCTATCACTACGTTATATCACTACGTTCAACATCTAAGGTCCTCCTCCGGGTGCCTACTCTGAGAGAGGCTCGGGGTGTGGCAACAAGGGATAGGGCCTTTTCGGTGGTGGCCCCCAGACTGTGGAACGATCTCCCTGACAAAGCTCGCCTGGCGCCAACGCTGCTATCTTTCCGGCGCCAGGTTAAGACTTTCCTCTTTGCCCAAGCATATGGCAGCACATCTTAATCACCCACATGTTTAGTTTTTTAAACGGTTTTTAATGCTTTATGTGTGTATGTTCTGTGTTTTAGAATTTTAAATTTTGTGTACTTGTTTTTATCTCAATTTTAGAATTTCTGTAAACCGCCCAGAGAGCCCTGGCTATGGGAGCGGTATATAAGTGTAATAAATAAATAAATAAATAATAAATGAATATGGAGTAGGCAAACAACCTGTACACAACTACGAATTTGTGGAAGGTAAAAGTCCGACTCATCCCACCCCCATGCCCGTGCAATGTCTTTCTTCCTCCCCCTTCCCACCCACAAAAGCGCCCCCCCCCAGCCGTTCTGGCTGGGCAGGAAGTGGGCAAGTGGAAGAGGAGGGGAAAAGAGAGAAATGAAACAAATGCATTGCTATATAGAACAAGGAGCAGAAATGCAGAGATAATCAGAGGTTACGCATTAGGCAGAATGTTTTCTTTCAATTGACAGCACTTTTGTTCTTTATTGGGATCCCTGATGCTGAAAACAGGAAGTGCAATCTTTATGCTACACAACAGCATATTTATTAGGTATTTTATGTTGGCGCCTACAAATATGTGTAACGGGTTAGTCCTACTTAGATTAGGCCCATTAAATGAAAGGGAGTGAAGTTAATTTAAGATTGGAAACAACTGAACATCAACAAGAAATTTTTGTTGATTAATCAAAGACTTTTAGTTGATTAATTACCAACAATGAATTTTTAGTGGATTTATCACCTCAGAAATGAATCAATTAACTGACTAAATGGAATTCATTTCGGTATTACCCAGTCCTCAATATAGTGGCATTTTTTGAGCTCCTAAAGGAAAGTTAAGATAGTTTACAACTGAATAAAGAAAAGCGACCCCTGACTATTACTGTAATATGTAACGTGCCAGAAGTACATCAGCCTCTGCATGCCCTTGGTTTTCTGCCCAACTGATCTTGCCGCCAGTAGAAGGTGGCCTATTAAATCCTTGTCTAACAGTTTATTGTCCAGTCCTTTATATAAATTTAACAATGCTAGGTGGGAGGATGGATGATGAACCCAGTGTCCAGTTATTGAGCTAGTCTCCTGGAACACTTTGTTCCAGAAAATATTCACCTTTGGGCATGACCAACACATATGTATATATGTCCTGACTCCCAAAAAACCTCTCCAATGTTCTGGGGACGTCCCTGGGCTCATCATGGATATTTTTCTTGGCGTCAGATACCATCTGTGTATTAATTTTAACATTAATTCCCTGTTTTTGTATGATATTGTGTTAAATGGGCATCTGTCCCACAGGACATTCCAACCTTTTCCCTCAATTTGGAGCTTAAAGTTCTTACTGCTAGTAACAGCTTTAGCAGAAGGCTTTCAGCTAGAGTTATGCACAAGTGGCCTCTTGAAATTCTCTGTCCTATTTGTGGGTGCTACCTGATGGTTGGGTGCTACCTCCAGTATCCGAGGCAGTAAGCCTGTGGGCACCAGTTGCTAGGGAACATGGGTGGGAGGGTGCTATTGCACCATGTCTTGCTTGTTCATCCCTGGCTGATGGATGGTTGGTCACTGTCCGAACAGAGTGCTGGACTAGATGGACCCTTGGTCTGATCCAGCAGGGCTCGTCTTATGTTCTTATGTTCTTAAACTGGGGGGATAATTTCACCGAATTTCTCCAAGGAGAGGGGATATTTTCCCCCAGTTTCTCACAGGTAGGCATCACCATTGGCAAGGGTTGTGGAACAGCTTCCTTCTTTTTTCCCCTATGGGATTTGGGTTACATTTCTGAGGGGTGATTGTGGATACATCTTCTCTTTAATGTGTAGCAGGTGTGAAGTGGGGGCAGCAGCTATTTCGCATCCCTCCAGGGAAAGGGTGGAGCTAATGCTGTGCCAAAATCTGTCCTTCAATTTCCTGAAAGCTTTCTTCCCCCACAAAAGAGCCTTCCAGTTTTCTACCTCATTCTCAGGGCATTTTATAATTTATTTTAAATGTGTGATGGTGGATGCCACGACACAGGCTCTGAACACCAAGCCTGGCCGTGGCTACTCCCTGCTCAAGCCAAGCACCACCGCTTGATATGCCTGAGGCAAGGGATAAAACCCACCTTCCTCCAAACAATGTGGAGAAAGGGGTTAAATGGAGAAGGATTTCAATATATAAAATAAAACACTGTGAGTTATATGTGCTGAGGTGAATTATTGTCAGAGTGGGTGCTAAATGTGTAAACTTCAGATGATAAATGCCAAACAGACACGTGGGATTTTTGTGGTAGTTAAAAACAAAATAATTAAAATTTATTTTTAAAAGTTCACAAGCTTTGTTTCAAATAAAAAATTTAAAAACCTTTTTGAAATTGAGAAAGGGGAAAATAAATTAATAAAGGGTTAACGAGTGAAATATATAGAATATTAGTTGAAAAGGGGGAGACAGAAAGTATTGGCAAGATGGTTTGGGAAACTGACTTGAAGGAACAAATAGGGCAACAGAGCTGGGAAGGAATATGGAAACAAAGAGTGTTGAGAAGTATGTCTGTGAGGATAAAAGAAAATTATTATAAGATTATATGGAGGTGGTATCTAACCCCGGTAAGATTAAATAAAATAAACAAGTTGAACGCAGCAAATTGCTGGAGAGGTTGTCAAAGAAAAAGGAATGTATTTACATATGTGGTGGGAATGTGAATTTGTACAAAAATTGTGGGAAATGGTATTTAATGAGATAAAAGAAATTTTAGGAATGGAGATTGAAGAGACACCTATAGTGGCATTGTTATCATTATATGGAGAATTAGATTGTAGCAAAGAGACAAAAGAATTGATAACAAATTTGTTAACTGCAGCAAGGTTAATGATATCTAGGAATTGGAAGGTTCAAGAGGATTATCATATAGAAGATTGGTATAAAGAAATATGGGATATTGCTATTAATGACAAATTAACATGTAATATAAAAGTTAGACGAGGAATGATAAAAACAAGTGATTTTGAGGGAATATGGAAACAGTTCCTAGAATTTGTTTTATCTAAGGGGAGTGGGAAAGCACCTCCAGAAGAAACAATGAGATTTTGGAAACAGGAATAAGATCCCGTAGTGGTGGGTGCACTTTTATGTTAAGTATGATTATGTTAATAGAATAAGTTAGAATATATGTTATCAAATGATATACAACAATTTATGTATTATGTAGTATTGTTTTTATTGTACTGATGTATGTAAAAAATAAAAAAATAAAAAATAAAAAAAACCTTTTTGAAACCTTTCATCCAATCCTTTCACCCATTCACATACGCGCTTTCCTTTCTCTCACAAAATCACTCTTGAGCTTTCTTTATTATCAGTATTGATTAATATACATCAACTATGTGCACACCACACTCCAAAGACACCACTCTCTACCCTGAACCTCAAATTTCCCAGAACTTAAGTACTTAAAACACAGCACAGAGAGCTAAAAACTCTAAGAGTACCTAAAAAGTCTCTCCCAATCCCCTCAGTCATTCCCTTATATATCACTCCTCCCCCCTACCCAGACATTCTAACTCCACCCACTCAGGCCAACATTCTAAAAACCACACTTACAAACTCAGACAGACATACATTTGGGAACTGACTTGTGGGGTGCAATGCCACAGTGGGTGCATTTTCCCCCCAGGTGGCTGAGGGTAGTGTCTATATTTTTCATTCTATCACACATCTCACCATTGCTCTACAGTATCACAGGCTGCCTGCATTTCCCGATCTGAAAAGGCTCTATGAGAGGAATAAAATTCATGATGTCTTCCCCTGGGCTGGAAGTGTGGGAAGCCAGGAAGGCTACAGGCTCTCAGAGAGATGTTTGTACAATGACACTCACACACCCACGCTCCTCAGCCATCTCATAAGTACGGTAAGCACATGAGCCTTGTATCAAACCCACGTGAATTTCTCCGAAATTTCTTCTCCTTTGAATTTCTTTTCAAAAGCAATTTCTTTGACAAAAATTAAAGCTGAACAGCTGCTGCTCTGTAACTCTGCCTGGGCCCTATCCACTTCCCTCCAACCCCCATTCCTGTTCTTCCTGATTCCTACATCTCTCAGCAAGCAGTGCTGCTTGGCAATATTGATTGCTGACAGTACTATATCCAGTGGAGGCTGGTGGCTCTGAAGTCAGTGGGGCGGTGAATCCGCTTTGGGTTTTGGTCAGAACCAGGCAGAACTTTAAAGGAGTAGCTCCTTTAGAGTTCTGCCTGGTTCTGCCTGAAACCCGGAGTGGATTCACCACCCCACTGACATTGGAGCCACCAGCCTCTACTGACCATCTCTAGCATTCGTCCCCATGTTTTCACCTTGTTTGCTCGATTCATTCTTCAACCCTACATGTGTGGATTGGTGCTGCCATTTTTAGGTATCCATTTAAAAAGGGCGTTGACTCCAGGAAGAGCTCACACTATGAACCTTTAAGGTACCACAGCCATTGTGGTCTGCTTGGCTTTTAACAAGACATTTTTAGCCAAACTTTCTCCTGCCTCCTCCTTTTATTTTTGGCCAGTGCATACATTCAATGTGAACTGAAAAGTGTGTGTGTGTGTGTGTGTGTGTGTGTGTGTGACGTATTAAAAGGTAAGCTGCTGGATGCTGGCGTGCCAATTACTGGATATTAATGGCAGGATGGTATGCATATGTCTGAGCTGGGAAGCAGAAGGTTAATAGACGAACAGCGCCAGAAGATCCCATTTATCAGTTTCTATTTATCTCTCCTTGGGAGGTGGCAGGTTTACAGTAAATACCTTCTGTCCTCCTAATTTCCTAATGATGGGAATAATGATGGAGAATGGTGAAGTCATTAACTGGGACAGCCTCTGTGTATCACTCTGTCAACCGCGTCTCTCCAAGCCCCGCAATGAAAAGTGATGGGGCCCAGCTGTTCACCACGTCCAGGGCTCCTCCCCCCATCTCCCCCTTACTCCCAGCCCTCAAATGCAAGGGTCGCAAATCCCCCACCCCCGCCCCATGACAGGGTGGTAGAAGGAGAGAGGAGTTCCTAATTCTTAGTTCTTTGTTCTTAGACCTCCGTGTCTGCTCGTGGCGGAGTGAGTTTTGCAAACTCGGAGGAGGAAAAAGAGTTATTATGTCAGAAAGTTATCCTCCAAGGACTGAGGAGACTCTGTTACATGCTGTCTGTGGTGCTGGGTAATTGATCACTAATTAAAATGAATGGGGTCTGCGTGGGGGACATTAATAACGTGAGAGACATCAGCCACTACTATGGCGCTGGGCTTCCTTTGCGACCATCAGAAGTTGGCTGCAGTTTTTCAATTTTTGCTAAAGTGATCGCAACAGAAATTGTCAAGACAGTGCAACCAAGTTGCTACATTTCTAGGCACCCTGTGTGTGTGTGTGTGAATGGATACTGTTTTTCCTCACTAACACATAGTAAAATGGTTGCATCAAGAAACCAAGGTCACCCTGAAGGTCGTGGTGGTAGAGCATGATGAATAGAATGAGATGCACTACTAGTGTGAAACATAGGAAGTTGCCTCATATTGAATGGGTTCGCACAACACGCTAACTCAAACTCAGTGCTTGAGTGTGGGTTGTTGTTGTATTGTGGGTTGTTTGTTGAACCGTGGGTTAGCATGTTGTCGGAACCCAGGACGGGCATTTCCCACAGGTTGGCTTGTTAACTATGTAGTGTGGCTTATTTTTCCCTTCAAACAAGCCACCTTGAGAACCCATAGTTTGTTGTTGGGTTGTTCAAGGTAGATAACAAGCCATGTTGCATGGTTAACAAGCCACCGTGTGGAAAATATCTTGGGTTCAGACAACATGCTAACCCACTTTTGCTGATCTTCAATACGTTATAGTATTCCACTACTTCCTTCTGCAAATCTGTTACTGCTTTGCTTGCTGCTATTTGGCTGCCTGCAGAGAGAGGTTGAAATCCCACCCATGTCATTTTCATCGGGATCTGCTTCTGTTGCATGAAGCTGGCCTGGTGGAGCTGCTGAGGCTTCTGGTTCATCATCAAAGCGAGGCTGATCAACCTCACTTTCTATACCTACTAGATCCTGGCATGTAAAAGAAAGTTGCTTTTGGGTAAGAACGGGTAAGAGCCTTGATTTATGCCTGGATACTGCAATGCGTTATATGTAGGACTGCCTTCGAAAATGGTCTGGAAATTTCAGCTGGTCCAAAACAGGGCAGCAAGGTTGTTAGCAGGGACTGGCCAACGTGACCATATTACGCCAGGACTCTTCCATTTGCACTGGCTGCCAGCCCATGTCCAGACCTGATTAAAAGTTTAGAGTCCTAAACAGCTTGGGACCAGGCTAGCTAAAGGATAATCTCCTCCCATATGTACCTTCCCAGACCTTAAGGTTATCTTCAGTGGTCCTTCTTTGGGAACCCCTGCCAAAGGAGGTGGGTGGCTACCAGGAAGAGGGCCTTTTCTGCTGTGGCACCCAGGTTGTGGAAAGAGCGCCAGGTGAAGACCTTATTTCCCCAGGCATTTTAGTCTTGCGCTCTGTTGTTTTAAATCTGTTATTGTATTTTAAATCTCTACATTGCTGCTAGGTTTTATTGTTCTTTGTACTTCTATGTTTATAGTTTTAAACTTTTACATTTTATATTGCATTTTAAGATGTATTTTGTGGTTTTAATTGTTCTGAACCACCCAGAGAGCTGCAGCTATTGGGCTGTATAGAAATATAATAAATAAATAAAATAGGTCACCAGCATGGGTGCTGAAGCAGCAACCAGGTTTGCCTTACTATAAGGCAGAATGAGGTGGTCACTTCAGGTGGCAGATGATGAGGGGTAGGCAGTGGTGGCAAGGTGTTGTAGAACAAAACCCTGTGTGCCACATGGCCCGCCCTGCATCACCCTTTTTATCTTCACAACAACGCTGTGAGGTAGGTTAGACTGAAAGATAGCTCATGTCATGAGCTTCATGGTTCCATGAAGACTGACTTTAGGTTTCCCAGTCATAGTCTAATACCCTAACAGCACTTTAAAAACAGATCAAGTCAGTTCAACACAGGCAAAGGAAAAGAGCATCGATTAATATTGTCTTTCAATGGCTTCCTGGAAGAAAATGGTCTTTCTTAATCATCCTCCACAGAGCTATCAAAGCAATGAACATACAATGTCATTACTACAAATAACCAACAACAATATACATGAAACATTAAAATAATATCATTAAAATAATTATATAATAATAATAATACATTTTAAGTCCTCCACTTTTAATATCAGAATATTTCTTTTTGAACTCTCAATGTGTATCTATACGTGCGTGGGGAAGATATTATCTTATAGTCCTGTCTCATGCCTGTTGGCTCAGCTGTAAGTCCCTCAGCTTTCAATAGGGCTTACTCCCCTCGAAAATACAGTAGCTTTAGTTGCTTCCAAGTGTATGATTCTGAACAGAGAAAGTTAATTTGGAGCAGGGATGGAAGAATCGAAGGCACCCATGAATGACTTGTTGTGGAAGCATTTCAACGTCCGTTTAAGATCATTCCTCCAATTCCATGTTGCAAAACAGCAGTGCGTGACTCCAAATTTTATTCTAACTGACAACTTCTGAATCTACTTGAAGAGATAAAAGCTGTGTATTAACTGCAGCTGGTTTGAAGTTTCACTGAGAAACATTTCCCCCCTCACAAGTCCTCCTTTACACCCCCCTCCTTTCCTTTCATTGCACCATGCAGCTGCTACACTCATTGGATATCTGTTTTA
The DNA here is from genome assembly GCF_023053635.1 of Elgaria multicarinata webbii. NCBI lineage: Eukaryota > Metazoa > Chordata > Lepidosauria > Squamata > Anguidae > Elgaria > Elgaria multicarinata. The sequence continues at coordinate 14,362,491 of NC_086180.1, forward strand.
TATCCCAAGATAACTGGGAACTATCCATGTTTCTGATGTAGCAGCCAATATACATTGCATCACTGCTTCAGAATAAAAAATAGGTGTTCTCATATTTGAATGCACCTGAATTTAAACACTTCTTACACAGCCAGCTAACATTGTCAGGGTGATGGCTAGGTTAGAAACATTATCCCTGACATACTATTTTTCTGTGGGCAAGGGTTCCTGATACAGAAGAGCTAAATTCATAAAATCAGCTGAAACATCTGATTTACACATTATGTGGAATGTGTTGGTAATATTTGATGTTTGTTTGTTTATGTATTTGGTACATTTATATCCTACCTTTCCTTCAAGTAGTCCAAGGTGGTGAACATGATCCTCCTTCACCCATCCATTTTATATTCACAACAGCCCTGCCTGGTAGGTTAGACTGGGAATCACTTTACCAATTCAACTGCAGTTGGTTAGGAATGGGCAAATATGTGAATTTTGGTTTTGCTTAGTTTCTCATTTTCCTGGCTATAGGTTGATTTCAGCCTGCTTCTGCATCAATTTACAAATTTTGCAAGAAGGGGGGAAAAAGTCTGCATGAAAATTTGTATGCATTTTTTGTCCCTTTGGCCTAAAACACATATTGTTGGAATCAGCTTTCGCAAGGTGTGCAGGTTTTACAAGTCAGTTTTCCTAATTTTGGTGTGCAAATGCACTCTGGTTCATATTCAGGAAGTGTGAACTGGATAAGTTTGTATAAAAATTGGACCAAATTAATTTCTCCTCTATCCCTACAGGTGGAAGGATATGTTTGAATGTTTTGCCATCTAAAAGCTCCCTGCTTCAGGGAGAGGGCAACCCACCCAGCATCTTTTTCTTTGCCATACTAGCTTACTTCTTGCAGAGAAAGAAGAGTCCAATTCTCCCCTCCTTACAGTTATCCACTCTGAGCCTTCAGGATGTGGTGGGTTAAAACTTTGAATAACAGTACATACATATTATGAGCATGCGATGTCTTGTGCCAGCCAGGAAGTTGTTAAAAACACATGTTGTTGTATAAGGTCTTCCAGAACTAAGGATGCGGAAGAAATTTGTTCAATTTGCATATTATTGCAAACATACCTAGTTTTGCACTTTCAAACCACTGTGTGAACTGAAAGTCTATTACAATAGAATTCTCAATATAAAACCATGTGCAAAAATGCATATATTAGGAGAAATAACTTTCTACAATGCATTCTGTTAGGCAAAAAATCATACAAAATGCAGATATTAGGATACATGTGCACAAAAAGAAACTTCTCAAATTTCGGAATGAAGCAAACTTGACCAGAGAAATTCTCAAAGTTCAAGATGACCTGGACTTAAGGGTGGACAAATGAGAAACTCAGAGAAACAGAAGTGGGTGGATTTGTTCATCTCTATCTTTCAATTGGGGCTATTAACACGGTCCTGACAAATTGAACCTGCTAGAACTTTGGCTATTGGGCAATATAGAAATATAATACATACATACTAGGGATGTGCTCCGCTTCTAATCGGACCGGAGAAGCAGGAGCGGAGCGGGGGGCTTCGCCTGCCCTTAAGGCGGAGGCGAAGAGGATTGGGGGGCCGGCGGAGCGTGGCGAAGAGGATCGAGGTGAAGGCGGATCCTTCGCCTCGATCCGGAGCTCCGCCGGAAAGGTAAGTGGGGTTTACCGGGCCCTGCTGCTGTTGCTGTCGCCCATGCAGCGACAGCGGCAGGGTCCGGTAACACCCCCCCGCCCTCCTCTCCCTTACCTGCCTCCGTCGGTGTCTTCAATTGAACCCGCGGTTCAACCAGGAAGTCTGGGCCGCTTGCGGCCCAGACTTCCTGTTTGAACCACGGGCTCAATTGAAGACGCCGACGGACCACGGACGGAGGCAGGTAAGGCCCTCTTCTCCCTTGCACACCCCTAATACATACATACATTAAATAAATATTTGCCTGGTAATAGCCTCCCCACTTCATAGGCCCTTATCTTTTATTGGGAATCTCCCCCCATTCATCCTGAAGTGATGCTTTCATTATTCCCATGGCTTCCTGCTCTTCTTTCCTGTTAATGGGGGAAATAACAGCAACGGCTGCAGTTATCTGCTGCTATCATTTTCGCTGGATAAGCCAGCCATGACATAACAGAGATCTTCCATGACACTGGAAGCTATTGCACAGCAATGCTCAACCCAGTGTGCATATAGCGTTTTTCAGAGGTAACCACTGTAAAATATCAGCGACACCACGACCGCACGGTGCCTCCCCGTTAGGAATTCATGCACCTTTCTCCTCCCGCAGACTCGCACGATTCAATACTCGGCCACATATTCAATCAGCCAATCTTGTTCTGCTGCAACGCATGATCTGCACAGAAGTCCCGCTGCCTGCCTTCTTTGTGTGTGTGTGTGTGTGTGTGTGTGTGTGTGTGTGTGTTCAGAACTCTTTGCAACATTTCAGCAAAGAGCTGGAAGGGAATAAATACAAAAAGCTCTCATTAGAGCAACTTTGCCCTCCATTGCCCCCACCCCACCACAATTCCTGCACGCTAATGGATTCATTTTTTTTAAAAAAAAAGGGAAAGGAAAACAAGGAAATGCTTTAGTTCTGGTTAGGGTTGGCTCACTTGACTTGATCTTTGCCTGGGGCGAGAAAAGCAAGGAAGCAGAGCAGGCGGAGAAACAATGTCTCGGAAAATGTGCTTTGTAGAGATGAGCATCAAACATGTCTTTTCCTCTCCTCATCCAGCTGCTTTTCTGAGACCCCAAAGGATGGGGCAGTGGGGTATTAGCAAGAGAGTGCAAACACCGAAGCTTGCTAACCACGGTGTGGCTGAAGAGTGGAAAACCAGAACAATGAATTATTTCAGAGGGGGCTTATTCACACAAGGATTTGTGAAAGGAGGTGTGTGTGTGAGAGCGAGAGCGAGAGCGAGAGCGAGAGAGAGAGAGAGAGACTGGTCCTACCATTAGGCAAAGTGACATGGCTGCCCTAAGCCAGGATTGTCTCAATGGCAGTGGCTCACCGAGGCAAAAGCAGCTGTTGCTGGAGTAATGAATGATCAGGGAAGGATTTGGACCAGGGAGGCTGGTGGCTCTGATTTTGGTAGAGCTGTGATTCCATTCTGGGTTTCAGTCAGAACCAGCCAGAACTTTAAAGAAGCTCTCCAAGGCATTGAAACTTACCGTATTTCTTCGATTCTAAGACGCACTTTCCCCCCTAAATAAACAGCTCTAAAAATGGAGTGCGTCTTAGAATCGATGGCGTCTTAGAATCGAAGCAATACGGTAAGAGGAAAAGAGGAAGCTCCTGCAGCAGCCTCGAGCCATGCGAGCGAGGAGGATCTGGGAGGGTAAGCGCCTGGTTTTTTGTTAGTCAAATTTATTCGCAAGTCCCATCGATTTCCATGGGACTTACTCGCGTGTTGTCCCCCCCTGGTGCACAAACAAGTAAAGAGCGGGACTGGAGAGTTAAGCGTTTTAGCTCCTTAATCGGGCAGCTCTCTCTCCCTGCCCGAAAATATTGTTTTTGTTTCAATGCCTCCCTTCTTCCTGCGCAAACGGCGGTTTCTTCTCTCACAGAGGGAAAAAAGAAAAGGACAGAACCATTGGAAGAAAGCGCAGAGGGGGAGGAGGAGGTTGGCTGGGCGGTGAGGGAAGTATTTCTTCGATTCTGAGATGCCCTTTTCCCCCAAATAAACATCTCTAAAAATGGGGTGCGTCTTAGAATCGATGGCGTCTTAGAATCGAAGAAATACGGTATCCCCAAAATGGGTTCAGCACTTTGGATAGCTCCATTAGGGCTCTGGTTGGTTCTGACTGAAACCCAGAATGGAATCACAGCCCCATTGTAATCGGAGTCACCAGCGTGCACTGCCCAGTTTTGATCACTGCTCAGTAGGGGTGTGCGCTCCGCCCCCAAAATACGAAGCTTCGATGAAGCTCCAAGTTTTCAGAGTGGAGAAGGGACGGTTTTAAAACCATTGAATACTCATAGAGCAGAGACACATCTCATCAGAGCTCTGCTCTGCTTTCAGATAACCACTGTATTATGGTCTATGGGAATTAACAAAAATGCTTACACCTTCATTTTTAAAGACAAAGAGATGAAACTTGGCACCATGACAGCTCTTAAGCAGGGCTTTAGCCATGCCAAGTTTGAAGCAGATCTGTTCATTCCTTGATTTTTAGATTTTTTAAAAAGTTTGTTAGCTGTCAAATTTTGACAGCTCAGCTGTCAATTTTTTTTTAAAAAAATCCTAAAAATCAAGGGATGAATGGATCTGTTCAAACTTGGCATGACTAAAGCCTTGCTTAAGAGCTATCATGGTGCCGAGTTTCATCTCTTTATCTTTAAAAATGAAGAAGGTGTAAGCATTTTTGTTAATTCCCATAGACCATAATAGAGCGGTTATCTGAAAATGGAACCAACCTCCGATGGATAATCCAACAGTGCAGAGAGTTGTTCTGAAAACCAGAGTAGAGAAGTGCCTCATTGGAGCTCCGCTCCAAATTTCGGAGCGGAGCAGAACTGCTCCGCACAGCATACCCCTACTGCTCAGCCATGAAGCTCGCTGGGTGACCTTGTGCCAATCTGTATCTCTCAGCCTAATCTACCTTGCTGGGTTGTTGTGAAGAGTGGGAGAGCCATGAATGCTGCCCTGAGCTTCCTGGAGGAAGGACAGGATAAAAATGTACATAACGTTATCATCATCGGCTTTTGAGAAGACGACACGGATGTGGGGGTAGAGCAGCAGCGACAGGTACTCCTCTTCCTTCCTCTCAGCAGCTGAGTGATATCATAGCACCATCATTCCTGCAGGAGCAAAATGGAGTTGGCTTCTGCTGCCCTGACACCCTCATCAACTGCGGGGCTTTGTGCTTTGGCTCTCATGGTCCAGGCCTAGCTCTACCATTGCCTCATGGAGACAATGCGGGATAAGACATCCAGGCCTTAGCTAGATGGGGCTTTATCCCGGGGCGATCCATGGGATCATCCCTGTGCATCCACAAGACGCACAGGGGATCCTGGGATCAGGGAGGGATGATCTCTCCCTTGCCCCAGGATCTCGCCCTCCACTTTAGGTCCGGTTTTTCTGCAGTCTCAGGCTGAGCCTGAGACTGTGGAATGGGTGGGGTGGGGTGGGGCAAGCAGGGAAAATATGTGTTGTTTTTTTTAAAAAAGGACTTATCTTTTTTTAAATGGTGAGTGCGACGCCTCTCCCTCTGAGGTCGTTGCGCGCCACGTGTGGACAGAGAGGGAGATCTCGCGATAAAAATATCATAAGTTCTTCACCCCTCTGTCGCACTAGACTGGTAGTTCTAGCTGAGGCCCCAGTCCCTGACACCTCTTCAGCCCTACCACCTCTGCAGACTACTAGATGTGGTAGTGCTCCACACCTTGGAGAGCGCCTTCAGGGTTCTGACTGAAACCTAGAGGGGATTCATTGCCCCACTGACAGCAGAACCACCAGCCTCCACTCCGCTCCATACAGCTCAGCATCCCAAATGAGAGGATGCCCACCCACGTGCTGAAGAGGACGCCTCCCAATCAAGCCCCCTCTGATCTGCCCTTCTCCGCTCCCTTGGCTGCCTGTTCTCTATTCTGCCTGCCAAAGAAGAAGCTGATCATGCATTTTGCGAAATTGCAGCAGTTCCTTGGAGAGCTGTTATGTGGATCTCCCAGACTTCCAAAGAGGATGTGTGAGCAGACATCTGTGTAGCGAAGGAAACAGACGCAGCTCTCTTGCAGGCAGAGGGGGAGGCCCGGCAGCTGCCTGAGGGCCTCCTGGCCCCAGCCTTGGTGACGGTGTTGCTAAGGATCCTGGGAGCGGGTGGTGACAGCTGCACCTTCATGTGGCTGTAGAAACATGGGGACATGCCTTATACAGAGCCAGGCGATTTGTTCAGTAGCGCAGTATTATATACACCAGCCTTCGCCGTCCAGATGTTTTGGACTACAACTCCCATCAGCCTGAACCAGCATGGCCAGGGATGATGGGAGTTATAGTTCAAAGCATCTGGATGGCACTAGCTTGGGGAAGGCTGATCTATACCGAGTGGCATCCATTTTCTGGCGTTTCAGACAGGCTATACCTAGCCATACCTGAAGAGAAATTTATCTCAGTTTGGTTTTGACTAGAATCTCCCGATTTCCACCTCCCAGAGCTGAACTCAATCTGGACTTTGGAGAAATCCTGCGGTTCAGCTCACAAATGCAAACGGAGCTGGTTGCGCTGCGAAACTCTGGCAAGCTCAAAAAGGGTGGATTTCCTGGAGAAAAACATCCCTGACAGGGAAAGAAGTTTGCATAAATATCTTCAGGCTCCATCTACAACTTAGCCACAGTTTTCCCCCTTATGGTAATTTGCAGCCTGCTTGAACCTCTGCATCTTGGAAAAGTGTACCAGTTTTCTCCCGCATGGAGATGCATGGGTGGTTCACTCCTTGGGAATCAACAGGTCCAAACTACACTAGGCAGCAGAACAGAATTTCGGGATGGGCGAGCTCACCCTCGTCTGTGCTGCCGGAGGAGACGCATCAACTTAACATTCTACAGCATTCAAGAAAGCTATAAAGACTGATCTCTTCCTGCAGGCCTATCCAGTGGAATTTTAAGATGTTTTTTAGAATGTTTTAGGATGTTTTTTAAGATGTTTTTAACAATATATATTATGTTTTAATTCAGTTTTATGTATTTTATTGCTTATCGTTGTTCCCCGCCTCGATCAAAATGGAGAGGTGGGTAAGAAATAAATTTATTATTATTATTATTATTATTATTATTATTATTATTATTATTATTATTATTATTATTACCACTCTCTGGACCCCTGATGGCTGGCTGACCCTGCTCACTGTGTGTGTTTTGCTGCTGGGTGATCCGCTGGTGCCTGGTGTACGACACGCAGCCTTCTGCTACCTCACCGTAAAAAATTGCCTTTTCCGTAAAGAGATTTTGCGCAAATGGCAGCCGTAAAGAGGCCATTTCTGCAAAATTACATGTGTAAATGGCATACATACACTATTTACTCCTGTAATTTTGCATAAGCGGGCCTCTGTATGGCCGGCGTTTGCACAAAATGTCTCTTCATGGAAAAACACTGAACCATCCTTTTGCATGCTGGCAGACCAGCGGGGATGGCCGTGCTTGCTTAACTCAATGCACGCTGCGATGGGCAAGCGTGGAATTTGTGGACGCCATTCTGGTGGGGCCGAGTTAGTGAGAAAGGCCTGCAACATCCCTAGAACGGATAGATGCTCTGTCAGCGAAAGGCAGTGTTAAGTGGCTCTAAAGTATGAACAGTAAATGTCATTCTGGTCCCACTGGAAATGCTCGTGCCCTTGGGACTCTCTATGTGGCTGCCAGTTTGCTGATCCCATCTGAAGTCACTGTCAGACAGGGAGCAAATATTCGGAAGGTAAGATTGGAAGAGAACATAAGGCAATGCACATTAGGGCAGAATCTCTCTCATGGGACTAGTTAATTTTAAGTTTCTTTGTTAACAGTTTCATAGTGTATTAGTCTTTGACCTTGCGGAGCTCACCGGAGACTCTGTTATACATACCGTCCCCCTCTTCCTTGCTCGATGCTTTTAATTTTCTCTGTGATTAATAAAGATGCTGAGAGCTCCTGTAGGAATTAGGGCCATACAAAAGGAAAAAAGTTTTGTCCCTTTTATAGTCACTGATAGAGACTTCTTGATAGTCGAGGTGGAAAAAGTTCTCAGAGTTGGAAAGGCTCAATGGCACAAGGCAGAACCCGGATAGACACAACCTCTTGTGCCCTGTTGGCTGGAAATAAGTGGTCAGCAACTAGAGCCACGTCTACACCTGACAGATAACCTGGGGTCATCACTACATCATCCTTGTGCATCCGTATGATGCACATGGGATCCAGGGGGCAACCTGGGATGACCAGGGACTTTCCCTGGGATATCTGCGACTGTGGATTTCCTGATATTTCTGCAGTCCCAAGACTATCCTGAGGAGGACGGGCAGTGTGGCCACCACTCCCAGATTATCCCTTCTTCCCCTCCATGGAAGGGGAGCAATTTTGCCATCCCTGGGATGGTGGTGGTTGGTGGTGATTGGGCACATTTTTTAAAACCTTTTTCCAGGTGACCGGCTCATCTTTAAATAAAAGAGGTAGCTGTGACATACCTCTTCCCTTCTGAGACATCATCCGGCCCTCTAGATCCTGGGGGAGGATTGCAGAAGCGGGTAAGTCCATGATCCTCCCCCTCCTTCCTGCTACAACCTTAGGTGTAGACGTGCCTTAGAAGATGGCCCTTGGATGGCCAACAACTGGTCCAACATCTGGTGCTGCTTTACCCTATTGCCTCCTTGGACTCCCTGAACTTCTTCGTTTCCTTCTTCTGTACTGTGGCCTCATTCAGGACCAGGTAAGTTAGGACAGGGGTGGGCTTGAGGGATCTACGTTGGTTTTTTACTAAGACCCTGAAATCCACCAGCCAGAGACTTGTGCAAAAGCAGGGCCGGCTCTACCATTAGACAGTGTGAGGAGGCCACCTCAGACAACAGATGCTGGGTGTTGTTGCTGTATGGAGCTGTATGTGCAATGCTGCCTGCTCACAGCTAGCTTGCTGTTCTCAGGTGTGTTAGAGGCTGCTGTCCCGACACCAGGGTTGAAGTAAGATTCAACTGCCAGGTTGGTGGGTTTATCGTCAGCATGGGAGGTGCCATTTTGTCCTTGGTCTCAGACAGCAAAATGTTTTGGGCCGGCCCTGTGCAAAAGGCATGCCCTTAGAACAGTGGAGGCTGGTGGCTCCAATTTTGGTGGGGCTGTGAATCCATTCTAGGTTTCACTCACAACCAGCCAAACTCTAAAGGAGCTACCCAAAGTGCTGAAGCCAGATGTGTCCATCCCTAGCTTGGACACATGGCTTGATCTGTTTTGTTAGATTATTGTTGACATATTGGGGATGCAGCTTCTTCAAAGCAAAATGCCTTTTCCCTATATGTGCTGAGTGGCTTTCTGTTTTGCCAGGTGCCCTTGAAGCAAAGGCAATTGGTTTCTCCCCTTCTGTGGGCATCTGGGACATGGCTGCTCCCACCCCATATGGGCATGTAACACATGCCAGTTACTTGGGTAGATCACATTAACAACTCAAAGGCCAGCAAAAACAACGAAGCAGGACTGAATAGGGCCATCGTCTCTGTAGAGCCCCGTTCCCCAGCTCTGATGTAATGATGTCAGCAATCAGAGTGAATAATAAGCCATTGGGTGAATCCATCGGTTTGCTCTGCTTCTTTTCATTAACATAGGCACGTAATAGCCTATGCAAGAATATGTCGTGATTCTAAGCCCTCATGCGAAGATGCGAGAAGATGAAGAGCTCTGTTGGGTAATCTACAAAGCTTTATTCAGCAAATAAACACCTCTTCACACCTGAAGGAAGTGAGAATGCTAGGAGCGTTCCTCTACCACAAGATGTAGGGCACGTCTACACCAGGCGATATCCCGGGGAGCATCCCGGGATTGTCCCTGTACGTCCACATGACCGGGATATTGCCATACCCTTTTTTCTCGGTTTTTCCCACGGTCCCGGGACGATCCCGAGGACTGTGTGTGGTGTGGCCAGCTGTTCCGGCTTCCCCGTGAGCAGGGGGGGTCATCACAGGGAAGGAGCTGGGACGGGAATAGTCCAGGGCCATCGGGGATGGGGTGGGGAGTGAGGGCAGGCCTTTTTTTTTACTTACTTTTTTGCTGGAGCGCAGGTATTCTTAAACAAAAATGGCAGGCGCAACGTCCTCCTTCCGTCCCGGATGTCATGTGCCGCATGTGAACACAGGGGGAGGATCTCGCGATCAGCATATCATGAGATCCTCCCCTCTCTCCTGTATCGCCGGGAGGTGTAGACATGCCCGTGGTGATGGCCACCAATTTGGATGGCTTTAAAAGGGGGTTGGATAAATTCCTGGAGGCGAAGGCTACCAATGGCTACTAGCTCTGAGGGTTGTGTGGTATCTCCAGTATTCGAGGCAGTAAGCTTGTGTGCACCAGTTGCTGGGGAACATGGGTGGGAGGGTGCTGTTGCACCATGTCCTGCTTTGTTAGTTCCTGGCCGATGGCTCGTTGGCCACTGTGTGAACGGAGCGCTGAACTAGATGGACCCCTGGTCTGACCCAGCATGGCTGTTCTTAATCAGGCTAACTGAGCTAGGCAGTTGCCCTTTCAGCTGAAAGGGAGAGTTTCCCTCACAGTCCAAGAGCCACTTTAGCTCATGGAGGGTCTTTCTGGAGAAGTCTTTGGCGTGTGGCTTGCCTGGCAGACTGCCTCTCACCTGTGCACAGCTCTGCCCACTTGACCCTGCGGTGGACTCTGGGATCTGGCAACTCTGAAGTCCTCTCCCCCCTCACACTAGGGAGAACAAGCCTGATCCTAACAGAACATCATAAAATGTAAAACTTCCCATTTCCAAATGCTTTGCTACTGCCTCTTCTTGTATGGTGGGCAGAACCATCTATGGGTCCTTTTGCCTGTAAAAGATGGCTACCCGGAGTACCTCACTATTCGAATCAACATGCTAATTTGCAAACAGAAGAGGGGGAAAATACCAATTAACTCAGCATGTGGCCTTAATTTTTTTAAAAACAACAACTAGTGAGGGGTTCTGTTCTGAGAAGAACATGTTCAAGGAAACAAGATTTGCTCATGTGCTGTAGCTTTGCCAACTGCAAGAACTAGGTGCCTGCAGTGTTAGCAGAATATGCACAGGAGCGACTAGGTGGACCTGTGTGGAGAAATTTCTACTTGAGTCTGGGAATAAAAATTCAGTTGCTGGTTCCTCTGCATTGCTCATTAGGATGTATGTAGAGTGGCTTTCCTCATACACTACTTTTCTACGGGCGGGGATTTGTTGTTATTGTTGTTGTAATGACGGAACATTCATTCATGTGATGGAAAGCCATTACTAAGTGGGTATAGTGCCTTGCATGCCTCGGTAGAACGTGGATTTAAATACTCAGCCAGACATAGAGTTCACCCGGTGGTCTGGGACTAGACATCATTTCTCAGCCTAACGTATGTTGCAGATCGTTGTCGTAAATAGGGATAGACCCTCATGTATCCATTCTTTAACTCCTTGAAGGTAGGGCAAGGCATAAATGGGACAAATTTTCCCACCTGCATTCTGTGCTGCTTGCTTTTCCTGAACATGTATCTTTATCATTCTTATAATCCATCAGCCTACCAGCAGTTCAATTCTACCTGCGGGAATAGCCGAAAGCAGTATCTGCTGCTTCTATTGACCTGAGACTTGAGTGTAACCCATCCTTAACTTTCCCCATTTGGCCTCATCAGTTTGGTCGAATGACTAGCCAAGGTACAATAAAGCCAAACAGAGCATGGGATGTAAATTACGAGCCATTGTCTTCGTGCTTTACATGCCTAATTTGTTTATCGCCTCCACTGTGCGTCCCGGCAAACAATTAAGCTTCTGCTGGGGTCAAAGGGTAAAGCGCTCATGTCCAAATGCGTCGTCTCTTAGTTCAGCATCAACCACGATCGAACTTTAGAGATCAACGCTAACAAGGGTAGTGCAACTACAATGGCTTTGTTTGTTGCACACCAGTGGAAAATAAAGCCCATCCGTGGAATTAATGCCATTAACAATTGATGGCGGATTTATCGTCAGCATGGTTTTACAGTCGACAAATTGTAAGAAAAAGAACAAAATAAATGTATGTGGGTTGGGGAGTTGAAGAGACAGACTTCCAATTAAGTGGAATTTCAAACGACATAGGGGTTATTTTATTTATTTTTTCCTTTCTAGAAGCATAATATTTGGAAAGGTCAGACTTCCCACTGAAGTCATGCCAGCCATCTAGAAGACTTGTGATGCCTAATGAGCATTTCCTGCAGCTTCGTTAAAACGTCTTCATCCAAACAAAAACGAAAATGCTCCGGTTGAGCTTGGACCGGAGGTTCACCGTTAGGTAGGGAAGGGAAATGTTTGTGGTCCAGGTTTTGGTTAAAGTCTTGGTAGCAATTTTGACTCCACGGGACCACTCAGAAAAGACGCCAAAGAGGGCTGAACCGAACATTACATTTTTATTGGAAGAGCATCTTGGCAAGGAGAAATCAGCCTAGGTCCATCCATGGCCTGTAGTAAGAGTAGCTGCATTATTGAAGCTGACCAGGTGTGTTGACCCATGTTTCATGTTTGTAAATACTTATTATCAGTGAATAAATATTTATTATTTATTTATTTAGAGTATTTTTATCCCGCACCTCAGCCAAAAGGCTCTCGGAGCGGCTTACAATGTGTCAATAAAGAAGACAGTCCCTACCCTCACGCTTACATTCTAAAAAAGACATGACACACAAGGAAAAGTGGATGGGGAGGGAAGAGGGAGAAAATAAAAAGAAATTAAGGAGACTGTTTAGGCTGGTGGGAAGGCCCTGCTCTGTCCTCTCATCTCCCAATGGAGGGGCAAACCAACAGCTCCTTCTTCCCCACAAGGTGAAGATGTTAGCCCTGTAGGGGAGGGGTCCAACTGAAGCAGGCTCTGATGGTGCCTGTCTGCTCCAGTCTCCCTCGCATCTTTTTCCCTACAGGGTGAAGATGGCAGTTAGCCCTGTGTGTGTGTGTGTGTGACCAACTGAAGCAATATGGCACTCAGGGTCTTAAAGAATGGAACAGCCAATTGGATCCTCCTATTTTGCCTAATCAATGGACTGCTGCTTTAATTGGCAACACTCTGGGACTGCAGAACCAAAGGCAAGCACATTGCCCCCATCTATTTTTGTGAACTGCCCAGAGAGCTTTGGCTATTGGGCAGTATAAAAATGAAATAAATAAATAAATAAATAAGTGTGTGTGTATGTGTGTGTGTGTGTAGCTGCAGTCTATTGTAAGCCACCTTTGGATCATTCCATTGAAGGGCAGGATATAAATCTTCCAAATAAATAATAAATTATAATATAGGAAATGCATAGCACTGCAGAGTAAGTTTTATCCAACCACTTTTAAGCCAGAAACAACTGAAAGCTTTGAACAGGACCTCTTACCTAACATTTGCAGGGTTTTTCTTGTTACAACTGAAGCAAAGTAGGCAAACATGAAACCATAACCAAAATCCCAACTTTCTTTTCTACATTTAGGACATGTCCACACTATTCATTTATCCCAGGGTTGTCTCTAGGTTGTCCCTGGGTGTCCAAATGACGCACAGTGGATCCCGGCGTCAACCAGGGATGACCAGAGACTTTCCCCAGGATAATTGAAACCAGGGATTTCCCAGTTTTCCCATGGTCCCAGGACAACCCAGAGGACTGTGGCAGGTGTGACCAGTGCTCCCGGGTCCTCCCTCTGAGTAGCGAGGCTCTTTAAATGGGTACGGAGCTGCACAGGGTGACTCTATGCCCATCAAGTGGGGGGGGGAGCAATTTCCCCAGGATGGTTGCCGGTGCTTTTGTTTAAAGTTTTTTTAAACTTAGTTTTTTGGAGGACTGGGGCTGTGCAACTGTGTGACCGGCTCCTCCTTCCAAAAACAAAAACAAAAACAAAAAACACGCTGCAGTGGATGTCCTTCTGGGATGTCACGCTGGTGTACGGACGCTGGGGGAGGATCGTGGAAACTGATCCGTGGAAACCTCTCGTTTGGATTCCTGCAATGCGTTATACGTGGGGCTGCCTTTGAAAATGGTCCAGAAGCTTCAGCTGGTACAAAACAGGGCAGCACGGTTACTAACAGGGACTGGCCGGCGAGATCACATTACGCCAGTCCTTTTACAACTTCATTGGCTGCCAGTCCAGGTCCGGGCCCGATTCAAAGTGCTGGTATTGACATTTAAAGCCCTAAACGGTTTGGGGCCAGGTTATTTGAAGGAACGCCTCCTTCCATATGTACCTCCCCAGACCTTAAGATCATCTACAGGGGCCCTTCTCCGTGAGCCCCTGCCAAAGGAAGTGAGGCAGGTGGCTACTAGGAGGAGGGCTTTCTCCACTGTGGCACCCCGGTTGTGGAATAAGCTCCCCAGAGAGGTCCGCCTGGCGCCTACACTGTACTCCTTTCGTCGCCAGCTGAAGACCTTTTTATTCTCTCAGTATTTTAACACTTAATTTTAACTTAAATTTAATTTTTACTGTTCTAACTGTTTTTACTGTATTTTAATCTTATATCAATTTTGCTGCGTGGTTTTATCCTGGTTGTGCTTTTTATACTGTATTTTGTATTTGTGCTTTTAACTTGTTGGTTGTTTTATTGTGGTTTTAATTTTTGTGAACCGCCCAGAGAGCTTCGGCTATTGGGTGGTATAAAAATGTAATAAATAAATAAATAAATAAATAAATAAATAAATAAATAAACTGGGAAACCTGAGATCCCCCCCCAAAGTCCTTGAAAGCCCATAAATGTAGACGTGCCCTTAGTAGCTTTCGAACCACTTATTTCCCTCTCCATACAACTTTTTACTTTTTTTAATCATGAAATTTTATTCACGATAGTCCTCTGTTTGTAGTTGTCCTCTATTTGAAGAGGTGTCCAGTCCAAGCTCGGTTTAAAGAGAACACACCGAAAGAGGGAGTTCAGCAGGGACCTGGAAGTTGCCAACCAACACTTAGCACCTGAACAGTAGACTGAGCAGACCCATAAGTCATTGTCTGATTGCAGTCTTCCCTGTATTGTTTAGTTTTTGTAATTTATTACATTTCTGTGCTGTCCATTAGCCAAAGTTCTCTATGGTGTTGTTAGGGATTTCCATTCCAGGAAAACCTGGGTCTTTGGGGTCCCAATGGATTCCTGCAGTGCCTTCAATTCAGCTTGCAGTCCCGAGCTGGGCCATTGGGCTTGTTTCTGAAATCCCAGGAACGTTTCTGTGGGTTTTTCACCCCCATAAAAAGCCATTTGGGCAAATTACGCATATTACAGCTGCAATTTGCACAATATCAAGGCTGTCACTTGTGCAAAGTGCTGTACACACACACAGGGCTCATCTACACCAAGCAGATATTCCACTGTGAAAGTGGTATGAAAGTGGTATATAAAAGGCAAGAGCCAGACTACTGCTTTATAGCAGTGTTGAAGTGCACTGACAACTGTTGGGGCCCATTGACACCTACCATATACTGCTTTCATATCGCTTTCATAATGCTATATCCTGCTTGGTGTAGATGTGTCATGGGCCCCAACAATTGTCAATGCACTTCATTTACACTATAAAGCAGTAGTGTGGTTCCTGCCTTTTATATACTGCTTTCATAGTGGAATATCCTGCTAGGTGTAGATGAGCCCATAGTTGCCAGTGGAATATTTATTTATTTATTGCATTTCTATACTGCCCAATAGCCAAAGCTCTCTGGGCGGTTTACAAAATAATAAAGGAGAGAATCTTTTTGCTGTGAAAACTGCAGACTTTTCTCTACCCACTGAAGAAGGACAGGACGAAATGTGTTGGGCTTTTTGTTAATAAATTAATTCTTGCATCCTGATAACTTGTTTCTCTCCTTGTGGAAAAATGAGCCGACGTCTGGTGGGCTGAGGTGACTGAAGCTCAGTGACCTTCATCCCCCAGATGGATTCTTCTGACATCCCCAGGTGAGATGTACTGGATTTCTATTTGAGTTCTAGTCGTTATTTCTAAATTTGCATCAAATATGCATAAATTAGCAAATGCAAAGGCTATGCAATGCTATGCCTTCTTTTTTTTAGCAATGCATAAGTGGCCACCTTACATTCTCTGTTATGGTGCAAGCCCCTTGGAATTCCTTTCCTTAACTGGACTGGTTAGGTTCTTCCTTGGGGAGTTTTATTAGGAGTAGGGATGTATGAGAAATTTGTTTCTGTCTGGTTTTGATCAGAACAGGAATGTATGGATTGTGTAGGGGGCTTGCACCTTTCCGTCTGTGTTGCATGGCTCATCAGGCACCTTTGGTTTGACAGAATCAGATTTTTTTCACTTTCTGATTTTGCGCAAATTTATACGTGCCCAAATCTGCAAATTCCACCAAATAAGCATTTCATGCTTTAGCCTATGGTGGAAATGCACATTTTTAGCCAGGTTTTTTTGGGTGTATTTTTACAAAATTCTTTAAGGTTAGGAAAATGGTGTGGGGACTCCATCTGATGAGGGAAAAGTTGATCCATTGCGGAATCCACAGGTCAGAATCATAAAAATACAAATTCATTTGGTTTCCTTGCAGATTCCTCTGACATCTCTACACCAGAATCTAAGAAGTTCACACCTCCCAGAACTGAATGCAGACCTGAAAGCAATCTATGATTGAAGTCCATAAATTTATGATCTTGTCACTTAATTTGCAGAACAAAAAAATGTATTCAAGAAATACGTATATTACAAAATGCACATAAAAAACATACTTTTGAAAAATGCACGTAGATGCACTTTAATCAATGGGAGATAAATGCATCCATTTCAAAAACGTGCACAATCATGGTGTACTTTTGAGAAAATGTGCTTGAAAATATGCACGAAACAAGCTTAAAGGTGGACTTCAGAAAACCTCAACAAGCTTGAGTTTTTTCTGATTCTCACATCCTTAATTGGGAAGCAAGAAAAAATGAGATTTAATTTTAGATCAACTTTTGGGCTGCAAATTGATAACTGATTGCACGTTAGTGTAGCCACTTATGAGCTACAGAGAGAGAGGGAGAGGGAGAGGGAGGGAGAGGGGGAGAGGGAGAGGGAGAGAGAGGGAGAGGGAGAGAGGGAGAGGGAGGGAGAGAGAGGGAGGGAGAGGGAGAGAGGGAGAGGGAGGGAAAGGGAGGGAGGGAGAGGGAGGGAGGGAAAGGGAGAGAGAGGGAGAGGGAGAGAGAATGCATCACCAAAAGAGAGGACACCGATTTGTAGAACATTCACATATGTTAATGTATATAGATTATCATATAATTGCTATAATTATACTGAATTACTGAAATAATTAGGACAATTAAAATATAAATACAATACATCTCACCAAAGTGCTGAGGCACTCATGTCCTGCTTGTGGGTTTCTGGTGGGCTGTTGTTTGGCCACTGTGTGAACAGAATGCTGGACTAGATGGACCCTTGGTCTGATCCAGCAGGGCTCTTCTTACGTTCTTATGAATGAATGGACCCTTGGTCTGATCCAGCATGGCACTTCTTATATTCTTATGGCACCTTCAGGCCCCCTGGTTCTCCCTTTTTATGGTTCTTTATCTTTAAACTGGACTTGGCCTGGCCAGTTCTTCAAACTGGAGGCAGCTGCAAAGAGAAGAATGTCCTCTGTAAAGGTGGATGCATGGTTAGTACCACCTTATTTCCTGTACATTGTAGGACAGTTCTGCTTTCCGATTCATGTGTGCATGTGTTATTTTAGTTGTATTTTAAAATGTATTTAAAGGTAGGAGTCCACCCTGGAAATGCAAGTGATGACTGTAAAATCAATGGACAGATATGTCTTGGAATGTATTACAATGTAAATACAGGTAAGGAGCTTTTCTACTTGAGGCATTTATTGTATGCTCGTCATTCCCTAATGTTGGTTGTTTACAAGTTTTTTAGATGATCCTGTGACCCTTCAGTTTTGCTTCTGTTTTAGACAGCACTTTTGGCAAGTTTGTTTTAGAGCAGGGAAAAAGCGGTATTATTTGTGAAAGTGATAGCAACTGCTTTCCCACTTGCCTAGTTGTGCTATTTCGCTATACCACAGTGCCATTTAGATGCTATGTAGCCGAAAGGCAACACTCTTCACACAGTGCTCGGTTCTCAATTCTGTTATGAAACTGAAAGTAGATACAGTGGATTTACAGCTTGGTGAAGAAAAACGTAAGGTCTAAATTAAAAACAAAAACAACACAGAATGCAAAACCCACATTAGACTTCGGATTGCATCTGGCCAAGAAATGTCACCGTTGACTGAAGAGAACATCTCAACTAACAAGGCCATTTTAAGCCTCCCCCTTTTCATTGCAAAGAAATGGACATTATCCGGTGAACAATTCAGTGAGTATTATTATGGTATTCCTGATTAGCTTTGTTAAGCAGACGTCTAGCACTGCCATGTATGAAGCACTTCAGGGCCACTGGCTTTAATTGCAGCTCAGTAATAACGACCCATAAAAGACAAGCGAGAGTGCTTTATTTTGCACCTTGAATTGTGTTTTTGTCAGAAAATGCATTGCCTTGTGGAGGGCCACAAAAAGGGAGTTAATTTTTCTATTCATTTTAGAATTATTATTATTATTATTATTATTATTATTATTATTATTATTATTATTATTATTAAATAATAATAATAGTAATAATAATTAATAATAAGTTTTTAAATTTAATGGGTTTAGTAGTGTTTTATGAACTGCCCAGACAGCTGCAACCATGGGGCAGTACAGAAATAAATAAATAAATAAGTATTGGGCAAAAGGCAGGATACAAATAAATATAATAATAATAATAATAATAATAATAATAATAATAATAATAATAATTGGAATTGCAATGACCAATAAATGCTCCAGATAAAGTTTTAAGTAAACAATTGCTTTCCGAAAATATCATGCCATGATGGCCGTCCGGTTAACGTTACTCTAGACCAGCCTTCCTCAACCTGGGGCGCTCCAGATGTGTTGGACTACAACTCCTGGGGCATTCTGGGAGATGCAGTCCAACACATCTGGAGCGCCCCAGGTTGAGGAAGGCTGCTCTAGACCATTGCCTACATATAGTCAATGTTGAAAATGCCCCCTTGGCTTCAGCAGCGTTTATCTGTGAAGAGTTTGGGTGGGGCTGTTCTGGGCTGCCATTTTAGAAAGGCAAGTCCGACGTCCTCATTGGGCCCACGGTATTCGTTGCGCAGTGCGTTGGATCCTGGCTGATATTTTCGTTCATTCAAGAAGACGGAGACTCAACCTGTCTGAAAAAAATTCGGCAGAAGTTTCTGAACGCGTCCATCTGTGGCATTTTGGTTTGTTATCTAAAGAAAGGGAGGCGGTGGGGGGGGGGAGGGGGGGCAAGCCTGGCGAAAACCTTACTGCATGTTTCATCTTGTCTGGATGCTGGCTTTCAAAGGATGGCATTTCAGAAGACAAGCACTCCCCACCCCCTCCGCCAAATCTTCATTTAAGGGAAGTAGTAGAGTGTGCCCAGTACTTTTACCATCTGTTTATATTCACAGCCACCTCTTCATTTTGTGCCAAAGTTCTTTGGGCTCTCGAAAAGCCGTCTGCCTGCCTGCAGAAACGGGAGGGCGTGTATTTCTATGTTCACTGCTTTCTGAGGGCTGGTTCACACACGTGTGCCCATCGTTTGATTTTTCTACCCTTGATTGCTGTACGTGTGATGTTTGGCTGCTGAATGGTGAGCTCAGAAACCCTGGAAAGGCTTTGGAGCTGAAGGGCTGGAAGGAGATAGGAACCTTTTGTCTGTGGTATTCTAGGTGTGGGGCAGTGGAGGCCGGTGTCTCCGGTTTCAGTAGGGCAGTGAATCCGTTCCAGGTTTTAGTCAGAACCAGTTGGAGCCCTAGAGGAACTATCCAAGGTATGAACCTTGGATAGCTCCTTTAAAGTTCTGACTGGTTCTGAGTGAAACCTGGAATGGATTCACTGCACCACTGACACCGGAGCCACTGGCCTCTGCTGGTATGGCGTCACATTCACACATGCAATTAGGGATAGGAGAAGCAGCAAGACTTGAGCTGATCAAGGTTCTACAATTTCCTCCGCAAAGCTCCTTCCTGAATGTGAGCATCCTCCCTTCCCCGAACAGGAAAAGTGAGCATTTAAAAACATTATGCAGTCAAATGTGCAATTACCCACTATTAACTAAAGTCTAAATATGAGTGGGGCTTTTTTGGGGGGGGGGGAATGTGCACATTTAAAGTGCACCCTTTCCAAAAAGAGAGCATTTTGTGACTGCAATTGCCTCAAGAATGTGCAACCTTTGCCCAAAAAATGAAACCGTGTTTGAGGTTGGGAACAGGGCATGTTGTGCTGTTTTTCAAACAGTAGAACATACCTCTCTACATGCAAGTCGAACATGTGTGTGAGAGAGAACCTGGCCCAGTTTTCTCTTTCTCTCAGTGGGTTGCTCACCATGCCACTTCACTAGGGTTGCCACCATATTTCACCTGAATTGAAGTGGCAAGGGAAATTCGAAGGCTCCTCTTCAGGCAAAACATCCACGAGACTTTGAGGGAAGCAGAAATGTCTCATGAGACGAATGAAATCTCTTGTGCTGCTTTATGGCAGGGGGAAGGAGCCAATTTTGAGCCTGACAGCCGCGTTCCTATGCAAACTCTTGGGAGCAAATTCTTGTGGTGAGCGAGAATGAGGCCAGAGTGAGCTGGACTGGAGGCAATGTGGAGGGGGCATTCCTATATTGTCTCCCTCCTCTCTCTTTCTCTCTCCCCCCCCTCTCTCTCTGGGCGATCTGTTTGGACAGAAGCAAAGTGGAGCTATTAAGCCTCCCCGGCATGCTTCCGCTTTGCCAGCTTTGCCCGTCCGGCAGAATTTGCACTGGGAGTGCAACTCGCGGCAAGTCATGGCCCATTGCTCTGCCTTGCGTGGAGTCATTCATTTAATAACTCCGCTCTGCAGGCTTTGAAAAGAGGGACGGTACCACATTTCACATTGCTTGAGACAAATAAGAAATAAAAAGGCTGCTACATTGGGGTTGGGGGGGGTTATGCTCTCCCCGCCTTTCACTTCCTTTTAATGCCTGGCAGAGCAATCGTCCCTGGAGTGTAAAAATAACAACAACATTGCATTAGCAAGGGGTTGGGGGAATTTCATCTAGGGGTATCTGTCACTGTATATCACTTGGTGTTGCTTGCCTGTATGTAGGAACGTGGAGCGCACAGGAAGCCCTCTACAAAGACAAGCTCCTTTACCAACAATAATGTTGCCACTTGGCTGGCTTTTTAAATGCTCAGGCTTCCGCCATATTTTAATGGACTGATTGCTGATAGGTGAAGCACTTTGAATACCCTGAAGTCATATATAAAGGATGTGTGCTGCTGCTTTCTAATGGCAATAAAGCCTCTGGCAGTGATTGGTTGAGCTGCCTTGGTGTCACAGAGCAGCAGGGCAGGCTGAAGGGCCTTTGGCTGCCATTGGCTGCCTTGCTCTGATGTCAGAGAAGGCCAAAGCTTCTCAAAGAGCACCGTGGAAGTGCGGTAGGGATATTGGTGGATGAGGAAAGGAGGAGGCATAGATCCAAGAAGAATCGAAAAGAGGGTTGGGAATACCTCAGGGGATTGTGAGGAAAAGAAAAAAGCTGGAAGGAAAATATAACGTAAGAAGAGCCATGCTGGATCAGACCATGGGTTCATTTAGGCCAGCGTTCTGTTCGCAGGGTCCACACTTGTGGTAAGAGCTCCTGACTGGGTCCGGGGGGGGGGATAGATACATGGGGGTGCACCAGACTCCCTGACCTATTCGGGAACCCAGACCCAATAGCAACCCAACGGCAACATAGGCTTACTGCCTCCGGTACTTGAGGGAGCATATAGCTATCAGGACTAGTAGCTATTGACAGCCTTCTCTTCCAGGGGTTTTGATTGCCCAAGTGGGGACAGGGTGGAAATAGGACCCCCACACATAGTAACACAAAATAATCATTCAAATACACCAAAGAGCCGGTGGTGGTGGGAATGCACATGCCAGAGTCATTTGGAGAGGGCCACTGTGTAAGCAGGCCTAAACCTTTCATCCAAGATAGAATTAAAAGGCCTGAGTGAATAGAAGAAAGATTGTCATCCCCTTACAACTGAGGAGTGAGGGACCTCAACAACCCATAACTGTGGTGCCTCGCCGGGAAGGATGTGATCCATCACAATATCTATTCTACCAAAAGGATGAACCTCAAAAGAGATCTGCCATAATTCCCCCCCCCCTGCAAATACTCCATCAAAAACACTGAGTCTGAAATGCTGCACCTCCTTGCCTGGGAGTAAATCCTTTGAACGCAATGAGACTTACTTGTGAATTGACACGTATAGGTGTGTGTGGTGAGGAATGAAACTCAAACAAGTTTTTCGTCATTTCAACGGGGGCTGAAGACCAAATTTTTTTGTGATTCTGAAGATCCACAACCAGTTGTTCTGACATTTTAAATCAGATAGGAACAGCAGTGCTGTGGGAGGGAGTGTATCCCCTCTTAATTTTCCTGATCTAAATTGTCCCCCCATCCAAAGCTGCTGCTGGGAAAAGCATGGGGAAAGCCATTGTATATTTCTTCATCTCAGCAATTGTAGGTGTGTTCTAAAACCAGCATAGCACCCACTAGACCCGAACTCAGTTAGGTAGGGTGACCATATGGCAAGGAGGACAGGGCTCCTGTATCTTTAACACTTGCATAGAAAAGGGAGTTTCAGCAGGTGTCCTTTGAATGCATGTAGACTTGGTGAAATTCCCTCTTCATCACCACAGTTAAAGCTGCAGGAGCCCTGCCCTTGTTCATATCTGGTCAAGAGGGCAGGGTTCCTGTAGCTTTAACTGTGGTGATGAAGAGGGAACTTCACCAGGTGCTGCATGCATACAAATGACACCAGCTGAAATTCCCTTTTCTACACAATTGTTAAAGATACAGGAACCCTGTCCTCCTCTTCATATGGTCACCCTAAGTTAGGGCTACAATTCTGTACCCATTTACCAAAAGGATGGAACCCAAAGAGGCCTCTCCCAAAGATCTTAAACTCTGTGCAGGTTCAGCTGAAACAAGGGTTGTTCTGCAACAATCTTATTGGAATGAATGAAACAAGTTGCAATCCTATACCCATCTACCTGGGAATAACCCCTATTGAACACAATGGAACTTACTCCTGAGTAGACATTCCCGATCCTCCTACACTCCATTTTAAGACTGCGACTAAATGCAGTTTTGTGGCTTCTTCAACATCAAGCCAGGTTTTCTCTTTCCCTCCTCCCCACCTGCTTTGTCTAACACCCAACCTGATGAAGAGCTCTGGAGAACTCGAAAGCTTGCTGGCTATTATTCAGTACCATTGTGGTTGGTCCTAACAAAGGTATTGCCCAACCATACATTTTGGATTTTAAATTATTACTTTTTAATGATGAAACGTGGCTTATTTTGCTTTTTGTTTGTACAGTTCCATATGGCTGATATCAGGTTCAGGAGGTGGGGATGTTTAGATCAGGAAAACAATATGGGGGAAAGGGTTAAACTCCTCGTTTACCAATGCCACTGCTCTGATCATATTTGGGTTGCTTTAAAGTAAAAGAAAATAAACATGTTGGGTGAGCTGATGATGTTGTTGTTTGGCACTGTGAAGAGCCTTTCTTGGTGGATTCCGTCCATAGTCTGATTTGTATAGCAGATGTCAAGCCGTATATTCATGCAGTTACAGCCGCTTGCCCATCGCGAGTAGCCAGGAAGAAACAGATGGCAATAAAGAGAGGAGGCCAAGGAACAAACATGGACATAGGGAATCACGGAGAGAACATTTTGGGGCTCCCTCCACCCCCTGCACCCAAGCCTGACTCATTTTCGAGACTAGCAACATCCAGCTTCATTATAATGGGAATATTTGGAGTCACCTGAAAACATTTAAAGTTTTAAAATTTTAAGAATTTGTAAAACGCTACTGGAATGCCTCCAGGTTTAAGTGGGTCCTGGGCAAATTCCCCTCTGTTGAGCCAGCTGCTTCATGATGGAGGAAGCACCTTCTCAGACTGAAATGCTGAGTGTTCCCCTAGCCTCAGGAGCGCAGGCCTATAAAGATTCGGGCCTGGTCAGTTGCCAGGCACAAAAGTGTCTACCTGCAGAAGAATGACTCCTCATGAGTAACGGTATTCTCGTAAGCAATGCTCTGCTCATGAGTAGACCATTCCTCAGGTGGCACTGATGACCTAGAGCTGTGCTCTGTATGGGGGTCTGAAAGCTGAGGCTTAAATGTCTTTAGTTCTAGGCTCAGAGTGCAGGAATGATGCCTCTGTACTAGTTTGATATCTGCTATGCATTTTCCTGATAACCTTGTTTGTCTCTGGACTTCCCTGCCTACTGACCTTGCCCTTGGTACTGACCTTGGCTAAATCCCTGGAGTTTTGTCCCTGTGCCACTGTAAGCAGAACATGTAGACTTATCTGGTAGCATCAGTAGTAGATGGGCATTTTAATTTTTCAGAGTGCCTTGGAATGCCCAAAGTAGCATTGCTCTGGAGCACTGTGGGATATTAAAGTAGCAGGTGCTATGTTGGGCATTCCATGATATTCTGGGAAATTAAAATGGCTACCCATCACTGCTGTAGCCACAGAAATCTCTGGTTGGAAGGCCCAGGGCACAGTGATGGACCCTTCTGGGGTGCTGATGTTGGACTTCTTGCCAACCTCTGCAAAATGGTTGCTCTTTATTTATTTGTGATATTCATATACATATATAATCCCTAAGTGGGTCACATATAAATATTAAAATCACATTGAAAATACAATATTGAAATCCCAGCGTTAAAAGCAATACAATACAAGGAGAGTAAGACAGAGAAACGTAATTAATTTAATTCTAATCTCAGGAAAAACTGGGTGAACGAATTTGCTTCCCGGAGGTGTCTGAAGGATGCCACATTTTCTACCTCACCTCACCTCACTTACATGTATCATCTCATGTGGCTGTTTATTGGCAAACAACAAAGCAAAGCAAAAGAACTGCAGTGAAGAAAGGCAACTCCACCCCCATAAAACACCTCTCTCCCGCTTGAAATCTCCCTCAGAACTAGTGCAAAGCTGAAATAGGGGAGCGTTTTATGAAGAATGTTGACCTTCTTCCAACTGCAACTGCATTTGCTCACCGTAATTTCTTAGAAGCTTCTCTGGTGTCTTTCTTCCCTACCGTCCTACGATGGCTTCCCCTTTATCAAAATGAACGTTGTAAACTCTTGTCAGGAAGTTTTGAGAGCCGACAAGAAGTGGCAGTGTACGGGTAGGTTCATGTCGCCTCTCCTGGCATGAACCTACCCGTACACTGCGCTCAACGTCTAAGGTCCTCCTCTGGGTGCCTACTCCGAGGGAAGCTCGGAGGTCGGCATCAAGAGAGAGGGCCTTTTCAGTGATGGCCCCCCAATTGTGGAACAATCTACCTGACGAGGCCCGCCTGGCGCCAACATTGTTATCTTTTCGGCGCCAAGTCAAGACTTTTCTCTTCTCCCAGGCATTTAGCAATATGTAATTAGCTTGGGTTTATTTTTGTATGTTTTTGTGGTTTAAAATTTTTGTATATTGTTTTTGAGGCTTTTTATCCTATGTAAACTGCCCAGAGAGCCTTAGCTATGGGGTGCTATACAAATAATAATAATAATAATAATAATAGATGGACCTGTCAGTTTTGGGTTTCTTGTTTAAAGGTCAAGATCACTCTGCCCATTTCCGCATGAACTTGTGATTAAAAAGAAAAGAAAAGAAACATTTGTATGGAAATCCATACATTTTGTTTGTGCATTTTCCCCTTAATGCAGGCATTTTTGTGCATTTTTTTAAACCTTTCCTCCTTCCAAGTACTTTCCATGGGTGAAAATTCAGTTTTGTGTATTTTATATCAAATGGATGCATTTTGTACACACTTTCCCCTAATATGTGCATTTTTGTGAGCATTTCCTCCAGGATCAGTTGCAGCAGAAAAATTGCAAAAATGTGTATTTTGGTACACAGCTCTGTGTCAGTTAACGGAATGGCCTGGGAGGTGCTAATTAGGTATATTTGTAAAAAGAAAATCCTCAATGAAACAGATTTCATTGAGGATTTTTACTCCTCTACTCTAACCTCAACAATTGGGGGAAATGCTTTCATCACTTGAACAGACCTGATATATTAGTTCCAAATCTAGAAGCTGATGACATGCGTGATATTGGCCAGGCATTTAGTAGCCACTTATCATTTCCCTTCGAAACTGCTCTCACTGATAATGGATCTCATTACCATAACGGCTTCTTTATTCCTTCTGACTTGGTTGCCATTACAGAGATGCTCTTTCAAAGTCAATTTCAAGAATCAAACATTTATAGAAAGAGAAGAATCTCGTGCACATCAAGGCCAGAAATCAGCTGGGTCAAAGCATAATTAGCAGCAACCCAATAGAACCATTTAAATTAAGCTCCTTTCCCATGACATCTTTTAAATTTCAGATTGCCTTAGTGGAATTCTGACGTCTCAGATAGTCAACACTGCCAATTATTCCAAAGACATCATTATCTTCTGGTTTCTAATGAGTGTCTAAATTACAGTGCATTATTTGCTTCATTCCTATTCCCCAGTGCCATAGAAATTTCCATCGGTTACAACTGTCTTCCTGCTAAATAATCCACTGCAGTTGCGGCAAAGAGTTTTGGGTTTGCCTGGCTTACAGGAGAGGCTGGTGGCTCCAATGTCAGTGGGGTGGTGAATCCTTGGATAACTCTGTTAGAGTTCTGACTGAAACCCGGAGTGGCATCAGAGCCACTGGCCTCCACTGCTGGCTAATGCACTAACTTCCTGTTGCTAAATATAGTACTCATAGTAGTTTATTACGGTCATAAGACCAGCAAAGTAAAAAAAAAAGCACTGTGAATACAATGGTATAAAACCAATAAGAGTTGATTAAAAATAAAATTTAAAAAAGGAAAATGGAATAAGTGGATTTTTTTTAGAAAAACAATTGCACATGTCCCACTCATAGGCGTGCACAAGGGGTGTGCCGGGTGTGCCCAGGCACACCCTAATGTCTCAAGCAATAAGCACTGAATTGAGGGGGTCATTGAGTAGGGATCCAGAGGAGGATCCAGATGCAGTGGGGACAGTCCTCCAGCTGCCCTCCAGCTGCCCCCCTCCAGCGCACCGTTGCTCAGCAGGAGCAAATAGGAATCACTGCTGGGAGCCTCTCTGCGACAAACCATTTATTTATTTATTTATTTATTTATTTATTTATTTATTTATTTATTTATTACATTTTTATACTGCCCAATAGCTGAAGCTCTCTGGGCAGTTCACAAAAATTAAAATCATGAAGAGCGTAAAAACAACCAACAATCTAAAAAATATATATCTAAAAACCCATGCTTCAAAAAAGGCAGGAGGAGGGCCCCCAAAGGCTAATATCGCCTTGTAAGCTCCTCCTCCAACCAGTGTCACCACAAAGCCCCACCAATGCTGGGGCTTGAGGAGCGTCTCCTCATTCCCCCCCCCCCCCCTGCATTGGTGCTTACATGGACAGGCAAACTGAATGCAGAATAGGGCATCAGTGTCTACAGTATTAAATAAAAAAAAGGAATGGGAGAGAAACACCTAGGTGCACACCCTTATTATTATTATTATTATTATTATTATTATTATTATTTATATAGCACCATCAATGTACATGGTGCTGTACAGATTACACAGTAAATAGCAAGACCTCCCACTCATCATAATACAAGATCTAGCAAGTTAAAACATTGTCAGACGTTTAACATCACTCCGTGCCAACAAGCGATTGCAGCAGTGCAGAGTCTAGCAACCTTGGGGATACTAAATATATCCGGGGCTTACTTCCACTCTCAAAAGAACGTAAGAAGAGCTTATGTTCATCTAGCCTAGCGCTGTTCTCCCAACATTAGCCAGCCAGATGTCTCCAGAAAGTGCACTAGCAGAGTCTGAAGGCCCCCAGCCTCCCGCTGTTACCTAGAATTCTGTCCCCCATGCATCCAATATTCAGAGATACATGCAGCACAGTAAACTAGGGCAACCAGATGAAAAGGAGGACAGGTCTCCTGTATCTTTAACAGTTCTATAGAAAAGGGAATTACAGCCGGTGTCATTTGTATGCATGCAGCACCCGGTGAAATTCCCTCTTCATCACCACAGTTAAAGCTGCAGATTCAAAAGAGGGCAGGGTTCCTGCAGCTTTAACTATTGTGATGAACAGGGAATTTCACCAGGTGCTGCATGCATGCAAATGACGCCAGCTGAAATTCCCCTTTCAATACAACTGTTAAAGATACAGGAGACCTGTCCTCCTTTCCATATGGTCACCCTAGGTAAACTATGTATAGAAAATGTCCCCCTGGGATCTCAGTGAGAGTGGGTAAGTTTGGAGCCTTTAATCTAGCCTCCCCCTCCCTCCATGATCTTCATGAAGAACTCTGTTTCTCCACAGATATTGTGATCTTGAACTGGATTACTGGGGGTAGGGACTTTAATCTTGTCCCGAACAAGATGGTTGTTCTGTTGTTCATGGTTCTGTTTGGGTTGTTCATGGTTCTGTTTGGGGAGAGCCTTTAGCTTAGCCTTCTTCCTCAGCAGGTCTGGAGGCTCCACCACCAAACCTGGAACTATCCCTGCTCCATGGTGGTGCCAAGTTGTCTTTTTGAGGGATGGCAGTGCAGGCTTTCCAGGTGGCCATTAGGTTCGCTGGGCCTGCTCCTCCTTCTCCCGTGTCTTCCCACGACCAATAGGAGGTTGCCTTCCACCAAGGCACACCCCCAGAGTGGCTTTGAGCGAGGACAGACCGGTGGAAGAGCTGGACTGACCTTGCTCAGGCTGGAAAAGTCAGGGTAAGTCAACAACTTTTCAACCACACATCTTGACCTCTTTGCTCCGGTGTGGCTTTGAATCTGTGGCTGTGTCATGTAGGCGACTCAGTGCAGATTTGGAGCCAGACAACGTCAAGACAGCCCCCTGACGAAGATCACTGGAGGGGGGGGGGGAGAGGGTGTGTTTGTGTGTATATGAATGAATGTGAATATGTGTGTGAACGTGCATCCTGGCTCCACCCACTCCCCTCCAGCCCCGCCCAGTCATGGAACCCCCTGCAAAGGATTCCTCAAGGGCCAACGCAGCCCACACCACCAAAGAAATTGCCCACACCTAGTATAAATGGATCACCCTAGATGTACTGGGGACCTTACTTCGATTTCCAACCCATGCTCTTTTCCCACACAGATTTTTAAAATATATTTCTCCTTTTCCCATTACTTTCTCAGACATGTATATGGTCATCAATGCAAGCAGCATCTGACCATGCAATTCTGTGCGTGTCTTACTCAAAAGTAAGTCCCGTTGTGTTCAAGGGTACTTACCCCCAGGTACAGTAAGTGTGTTTATGTTTAGGAATGCAGCCTGAGTTCTATTGGCGTGGGCTTTGATCTTGAGTTTTATTTTTTATGCAAAGCTACAGAACTCTAGTTTATGCACAGATAAAATGCGACCTCCTGTCATCGTTCCTCGTTATTTGGCAAAACCTGTAGAACACACCTTAGCTGTTATCCATTTTAGGTATATTTTGTTGCTTCCTTTTTATCATGCATTAAGGCATCACCTGGTTAGGTTTCATAAGAAATGTTTATCATGCTGCATATTGAATTGATAGATAATGGGTATTTATCAATATTTTCAACAGCCTGGACAACATAAACAATGTTTTTGTTATATTTGCTCTTTTATATTCTGCCCCCAACCAAGGACACTCAGAATATGAAAAACCACAACAACCTGGAATGCAGTGACTAATTGTGATTTTATGCTTTGGTAGGGTGACCATATGAAAAGGAGGACAGGGCTCTTATATCTTTAACAGTTGTATTGAAAAGGGAATTTCAGCAGGTGTCACTTGTATGCATGCAGCACCTGGTGAAATTCCCTTTTCATCACCACAGTTAAAGCTGCAGGAGCCCCTTTCCTCTTTTGTAGAGTGACCTGATAGAAAGGAAGGCAGGGCTCCTGCAGCTTTAACTGTTTTGATGAAGAGGGAATTTCACCAGGCACTGCATGTATACAAATGACACCTGCTGAAATTGTCTTTTTTACAAAACTGTTAAAGATACAGGACCCTGTCCTCCTTTCCATATGGCCACCCTAGCTTTGGATGTGAAACCACAGATTCTTTGTGGTGTATCCAACAGCAGCTAGGAGACTATTATCATTGGATTAGTGAAAAACTTTGATTTGGAGGTGCATTTAAGCCAGTTGTATATAATAAGGGACGGGGTGATGTGTGGCCAAGTGGCCTCTTTTACAGAGCTCAGTCTTACCATCCAGTCCAAGTCTGGTTGTAAGATAAATTTATTTATCAGCACCATGTACATTGATGGTGCTATAATAATAATAATAATAATAATAATAATAATAATAATAATAATAATTTATTTTATTTATTTGTTACATTTATATACCGCCCCATAGCTGAAGCTCTCTGGGCAGTTTACAAAGGTTAAAAACAGTAAACATTAAAAAAATATACAAAATTTTAAAACATAAAAACAACAGTATAAAAACAACAGAATCCATTTAAAAACAGCAGTTCTGGGGGTCCGTTAAAAAACAAACTTAGCGTTGTTAAATGGTGTTAAATGCCTGGGAGAAGAGAAAAGTCTTGACCTGGCGCTTGAAAGATAACAGTGCGGGCGCCAGGTGAGCCTAATTGGGGAGATCATTCCATAGTTGGGGGGCACCACCGAAAAGGCCCTCTCCCTTGTTGCCATCCTCCGAGCTTCCCTTAGAGTAGGCACTCGGAGGAGGACCTTAGATGTTGAGCGCAGTGTACGGGTAGGTTCATGTCGGGAGAGGTGTTCCGTCAGGTATTGTGGTCCCAATCAGAAGAGAGAGGGAAACCTTGAAGCTGCCCATCAACAGCAGACTGAACAGGTAGGCACTCAGGTCACCTGGCCACTGTCTCCCACACTATGGTGAGATGCACTAAATTACTTTTTAAATTCTAAGCATTATTTCTACAATGGCATCTATATGTATCAATTCATACATACCAATTTTATGCAGACATGTATCCTTTTATCCTCTTTTTTTGTTTTGTTTTGTTATCCATGCCCTCTTTTTTGGTGATTTCTTAGTGGTCACCCAAATCATACTGCTTAGAAAGAGAACTCTAAAAATGCCCTGCATGCAAGCATCATCAGACAGTGCTACACCTGGGCGGCTCCCCAAATCCCATTGCTCTGATTCCCCTTTCTGATGCTCTGTTGAGCACTGGGCAGCTGCCATTGTAAATGTGCACAGTGTCCCAGAACATCACTGATCAAAGGAGTGCTGTCGTCCTTCTCCTGTAAGCCCATCCAGTTGCTGCTGTGCCTGGGGAGAAGGGCTGCCTGTATCCCACTGATATCGGTGGCCTACCTACATATAGAGAACTGCTAGAGGGTCCCACCACAAGGACCCCCAAATCCGCCACTGCATGTGAAGTTTTCAGAGAGGATCTAATGCCAAAGAGAATGCTAGGCTAGAATCTAGTGAGGATCACATGCTTGAATGCTTCTCACCTGAAAACCTAGCATGTCAGTGAGAAAGGTTCTAGCCTAGCCTTATCCCTGACTTGCTAGTTTTTTGTGTGCAAGGATTTTTTAAAAAAAACCCCACTGAGGAGCATTCAAACATGCAAATCCCTCCTGCTGCCTGCAGCAATATATACTCTGGCAGAAGCTATGGGCGTCTTTACATTAAGAGGAAATCGCGTTGCTTACCCGGGGTGTTTGTGCTTCCTGCTTTGAGGTGTGATTGTTATGGGCTTAATTGCATGGACGGAGAAAGGCGGCCACGTGGTTTGAATTGAATACTTTCCCCCAGTTGAATTTAATTGAGACAGCACCATCTAGCGGTGGGAGATCCAATTTTTTAAAAGGATGTTACCACTTTAAAAGTGGTACTTTTCATGGCTGAATTTGCAAGGGGGACACATACTGGTTGTTTATGACGTCACTTAAAAGACTCGCAAACTTCTGTGACTGGCCGGTCATGAGTGTAGTATAAATCACTCGTTTAGAGAAGCCCTATATTATGTGATTCTGCTATTTGTAGGGCATGTGTCTGGATATTGTGGAATCTCAGTTTAGACTCTCTGCTGCCGATGCAATTTTTAAAGCAGCCCCACGTCTCTCTCCCTTTTTATGTAATGTGAACATGTGGCAATGATACTATGTCGTGCTTTGATGCTGCTCCTCTTTTGACTCCATCTGTAGATGCCTCGATGTTGACACAATACATCGGATGTGCTGCATATTTTGCAGATTGCTACACCTACACAGATACAGTGTAAAGGGCACATGGGACTTCATTTCCCAGCTACTGTAAGTACTTGGAGTCCACAAGCCGTGAAACTGCCGTCATTCCATGCCTGGTTCAACCGCTTTGGCGGAGGTTTTGCATTTCCAAATACTGCTGAGACCTGAGAGGGGGGAAAGCGGCCTGTGGAGCTGAATGGAGTGGTTGTTTTTAACGGCTAACACTTTAGTGAGATAGTGAGGAAAACAAAAGTTTTCTCTTGAAAATGGAATGCTTTTTATACAGATGCACACGGCAGGAGGGAGCCGTGTGTTCTCCCATGATCATTTTGGCATTAAAAGGGGGCTTTTGAAGGTTCACAAGGTTTCCCTAAAGACTCCCCAACTTTCAGATTTTTTTCACATCAGTTTGAGGATGTATACACAGCCCCAATTGGCTGCTGTTTGGGCGCCATTTTGTTTTGTTTTTTTAAAAATAACCCTTCTCTAACTAAGGGCCTTGCTAGACCAGGGGTTAGCATGGTGCGAGGCCCGTACTTGTCCCTGTGCGTCCAGGTGACGCACAGGGGATCCTGGCCTCAGCCAGGCCTTGAGCTGCCCTGGCACCGTGCTAACGGGAACCGCTTGTAGCGCGTTTCTTCCCGCGGTCCCGGCCTCAGGTTGGGCTGAGGCTGGGACCGCAGGTGTGTAGCCAGGTCCACCACTTTTCCCGGCTACTGGTAGCCGGGAAAAGCGGCGGACAGGATGCAGCACTCCACAGGAGCGCTGCGGCCATCAGGGCTATGGTGGGGGCATGGAAAGGGGAGGCAGGGAACGGAGGCCGGGGAGATCGGGGGGAATTTTAGCCCAGGGGACATGGGGGGGAATTGCGGGTGTGTGGGGACATTGGGCAGGGGATTGGAGATTGCAGATGGGGGGGCGGGTGGGGGAAGGAGAACGGGGCTGGGGGGATCAGAGATCATAGATGGGGTATGTGGCCTGGGGAAGGAGAACGGGGCCAGGGGGGTGGGCGGGGGAAGGAGAATTAAAACAACAACAACAACCCCTACTTACTTTTCCTGCATCCTGCCGCTTTAATTTTTTAAAAAAATGGCGGCCGCGACGGCTCTCCTCCAGAGCTCGTCATGTCTTGTGTCTGAATAAGGGCGAGATCTCGCATTATTCATAACCTGAGATCTCCCCTCCTCTCCCCCGGACTCTCACTGAGGTCTAGCAAGGCCCTAGGTTGGGTCAGGTGACAAAGTCACGGAGGGCCGATGATACCAGTTCAGAGTGAGAGCGGTGCTTCCTGAATCGGCCTTCCTTGGTCCTCAGTAGCATTGTTGTCATATAGCCAAATCTGATGGGCTGTGTGATGGCCTCCCCACTACTAGGAAGAAGGGTCATGTTCTATGCAAAACAACGGTGCTGATGCTGCAGCCTAGTGGGGCTGCAATGAATGAAGCATGCGGCGCCGCCTGAACGCTTGGAATGGGTGTATGGGTGCAGGTTGCCTGATGTATGTATGGTGGAGGAGGGTGAGGAAACACACTTGCTCTCTCCAGCTGCACAATCCTGAAAATATCCAGAATGGAGGCTGCAGTTCACAGTGGGTTGCAAGATGCATACACCCATTTCAGCTCATATCTGGTATGAGAGGCGGTGTGGTGTAGTGGTTAGAGTGTTGGACTGGGGCTCAGGAGATCTGGGTTCTAGTCCCCATACAGCAATATTTTTATTTATTCATTGCATTTTTTTTACCCGCCAATAGCTGAAACTCTCTGATGTAAAGCTCACTGTATGACTTTGGGCCAGGCAATGGCTTTTCGCCTATCCAAGTTGCTGTGAGGATAAAACGGAGAAGAGGAAGACCATGTAAGCTGCCATGGGTTTCTTAGGCCATTTCTACACCTGCCCTTTTTCCTGGGATCGTCCCGGGATCATCCCTGTGCATCCAAATGACACCCAGGGGATCCCGGGAGCAGGCAGGGATGATCCCTCTATTTTCCTGGGATAATCCTTAGGTGTAGAAAGGGCCTTACATAAAATGTGTGCGGGGGGCGGGGGCGTGGCAGGGGGAGGTTGAATATAAATGTAATAATAAAGTAAGGGAGGGAGAGAGAGAGCTGCCAGTCTGGTGGAATGTCACTCTGTCATTAGGAGAAGAAGAAGAAAAAAGTGATTGACTTTTTGTTATTCCCATACTTTCAATAAGAAGCATTAAACATTGTGTCCCTCGGCTCCCTGAGGGCCCTCTGCTCTTATGCTAATTTGTATTGCATCCTATCAGAGGGGGAATGCACTCTACACATGCTCAAAGACACTGTGCACATATGTAAAAAGAAAAGAAGAGCTGTGTTCTCTTCGTAACAAAAAAGTCATTTTGCCTTCAGGCACCTTCTCCCAGCTCCCACCGCAGCAGAAACGCACAGAAGAAGCACTTTGGTTTTGCTTGTGTGTCTGAAACAAATGTTGGTAAACCCTAATAGAGAAGGAAGAGAGAACTAGGGGGGATCTACACTACTGCTTTAAAGCGCTTTATAACAGTTTTGACAACGGTTGGGGCCCAGGACACACTGCATATACAGGTTTCAAAACGTTTTCAAAGTGCTTTAAAGCGCTTTAAAAGCAGTAGTGTAGATCCCCCCCTAGACAAAGTTGTCATAAACTGCCATGGAGATTCAGACTGCTGAGTGAAAGCTGAGTTTTAGTGATGGTAAATTTCAAGTTATCTGTGTATTTTCGAGGTTAGTTGTATTACTGCATATATGTATGGATGCCTTCTTTTGAGGTATTTGTCATGGCCTTTGGCTAGTACAATAAACTTTGGATTGATGTTGTAATAGATACACTGACTAGCAGACAAGCTGGTGCACAGTCATGCATCTGATCTGGGTAAAACCCAGAGGTTACTGGCGGTTTGGAAAAATCTCTCCTCGGTTTGTACCTTATACCTGTCTGTTTGTCTTTCTGCCTGAATGCCCATCATATATTTACTACTTTATGGAGAGAGAGAGAGAGAGAGATGCACATATGATCAAAGGTAGGAAGAAAGGAAGGTGTGTGATATATGGATAAAGAAATGGATGAAGGAAGAGTAGCTATGCAGAATACATCATGCGAGCGTATAACTATACCCAGTCTCTTCCCCGCTGTGTGAGATGTGTGTAAGAGTGAGCGTCTCTCCCTCCTCCCCCCGCCCTCCCACCCCCCTCACAAGCTGGAGGGCCAGAAGGTGGGGTGGTGCTTTAGGATAATGACAGCAGAAGGCAAAGGAAGCAGACAGCTGGCTGGCTCTGCCCAATATGCTTCCCGGAAAGCAGCAAGGAACATTCAGGAGACGTGATGGCTGAACGGCTCCCTTCGCAGCAAAAGGGACGATTGGAAGTAGAACGAGGGAATGACGTCTGCCTTGCTCCAGAGCACCGTGACCCAGAACGTC
Organism: Elgaria multicarinata webbii; assembly: GCF_023053635.1. NCBI lineage: Eukaryota > Metazoa > Chordata > Lepidosauria > Squamata > Anguidae > Elgaria > Elgaria multicarinata. The sequence goes on from NC_086180.1 coordinate 14,397,813, forward strand.
TTGCCAGGCTCCTCTTTACACATTTCCCCTGCCTCCCAAAATCCCATGTGCCTCCTCCTCCAACGTTTTCCAGAAGTCACAGGGGTTTACGTAGGAAAACAAAAAGCACCGTTCCTTTGCAAAAGGGCAAAGATATCAGGCAGGGGAAGTGGATCACATGACTCCTGCAGGAGTCACATGACCTCTACAAAACACCCCTCAAAGGCTTTAGGGTGGCCTTCCTCAACCCTCCAGATACTTCCGTTCCCAGCATTGCAAGCTAGCTTGGCCTAGGCAGTGGATCAAAGAAGAAGAAAAAAAGGACAAACAACTCTCTCACGCGTGTGCTGCCTCTTCTTCAGAGGATAGCCAATGCCAGCTTAATACGTAAAATAGCAAATTTATTTATTTATGTATTTATTAATATACTTCTTGGATGTCTTTCACAGCAGAAGCCCTCCCATGGCAGTTTACAGAATAAAATACATAAAAACAATTAAAATATTAAAAACAACAACAACCCATGAACACAGTAGAATAGCAATAATCAGAACAATCAAAGCCAACAATAAAACCCACAACAACAACAGAGATAGCAATGTTTTGCTCGCCCCATGCATTCTTTCCTCAATGGTTTCTATGGATTCTCTGCTTGACATTGATACAGTCTTTCTCCTCTGTGGATTCCCAGGTGTCTCACTTGGTTTGGTTTTCATGAAACTCATTTGCCACATTCCAAGAGTCTCCTGTGTGGACTCTCTGGTGTGTTCAAAGCTGATGCTCCATGGTCTTTTAGCAGTACTGTGTCCCAAGGAGGTAAGATCCCCTTTCCTGGCAGGCCACCAAGTTGAACTTTGGGCAATGGATCTGACATCACTGTTCTACCAGCAGAATGGATACCACTGGCAGAATGGGACCTGTCTCCTACTTACAGCCCTGTAAATCTGCTCTGGAGGTTTGGGGGACCATCTGGAGTAGATCTGAAGGTACATGGAGGGGCTGCAGGGACAAGGAGAGGATGGGGAAGTTCCATACTGCCTGCAGTGTCTGTTCCACTGGCGGAACAACACTGTTGGATCCAACTCATCATCTTGGCAAGAGAAGACTACTTACCTTCACTGATGGTCTTGTGATGCCTGGGAACTCTGACAATCCACAATGCTTTGGATGACACTCTTATGGCTGCTTCACATGTATGTCTAGACTGAGCATTGGGCAGGACACAAGAACCACCCATGGGCTCATGTCCCCTCCCCCTATTTGGGTTGGAGTTGTAGGGTGTAAGTCGAGGCCTATGCATCCATTTGGGAGTAGGATTTCTCTGTGTGATCTCAAGATAGACTGATCTGTCAATGTTGGGTTTAGATTCTCTCTCCCGCCCCCAATCTTAAGTTCACTTCATCAAGAACATTCAGAATTTGCTTGGCATGAAAATTCAAACACACATATTTGTGCACATTTTTCCTATTACATGCGTTTTTGGATGTAATTATTCAGAATATACACATTCCCCACCCCCTCGAGCAAGTGTCCTAATATAATTAAATTTGGAATATTAGTTTCAGTAACGTACACATTTTCGTCTGCACTATTCCCTATTCAATGCATTTTGGGATGGATTTTTGGATTGGACAGCACCTCTGCAAAATTTGGAGAGGTGAAAACGATGGAGAATAACTGAGCTTCAGTTTGTATAGTGCAGGGGTGTTGAAACCCACAGGCCAAATTCAACTTTGGAGAAGCCATCGAGAACTAGGGTGATCATATGGAAAGGAGGACAGGACTCCTGTATCTTTAACAGTTGTATCTGGTCAAGAGGGCAGGGCTCCTGCAGCTTTAACAGTTGTGATGAAGAGGGAATTTCACGAGGTGCTTCAGACACCTGCTGAAATTCCCTTTTCTACACAACAGTTAAAGATGCAGGAGCCCTGTCCTCCTTTCCATATGGTCACCCTAGTCGAGGGCTGCATTCCAGGAGTAGGTGAGGGTGAAGGCAAAAGGGATGGAGCCAAAGGCAAAAGATTTGAGGCCAAAATACTCAATGTACCAGCCTTACTGTCAGTAACTAAGCCCTAGGGGAGGAATTTCAACTTTTTAGAATTGGGCGGGGGGAGGGGAGGGAAACACTATGGAAAAGCTAGGAGACCACTAAACAGTCAGTAGGGAGTTGTCTCAGGGGAAGGGTGTGTGGCCCTCTGGAGAACCCCAGAGGGCCAGAGTGGGTTACTAAGTGGGCTGGATTTGGCCCACAGGCCTGAGCTTGAACCCCCTGGTTTTCAACCCCTCAGGGCTGCAGCTGTGCCCTGGGTGGGGCTCTGGAGGATCAGGCTTAAAAGCCTTCAGGTCCAGACACTGGGTAAGGAGCAATATTTGAGTATCAGCTCCCTAACTTGTGTTTCTGTGCTATCCCAGTTCTTCTCTGGATCTCCTTTGGATTGCACACTGACCTTGCTTTTGGAACTCTGTCCCAGCAGCACCATAAGCAAAACACCTTCAAAAAGAGGACTGTCTTCTGTAGAGTAGGACATGTTGCCACCCTAGTAGGGATGAAAAGGTTTCTTCTGTTTCATTCCTTGTTTACAACCTTCCTCAACCTAGTGCCCTCCCTATATGGTGAACTACAGCTCCCATCATCCCCAGCCAGCATGAGAATATGATCATATTCCACATTGCCTGTTTGGGAGGGGGTGTTTTATCAATGTGTCCAGTGTTAATGCAGATGTTGGAGAAAGTAATGAATGAACTAAAGCTTGCAACCCTCTGCAAAATTGAGAATAAAACAATGAACTAGGGCTCTTAATGGGTCAATTCCACATTGGAAATAAGGAAACCAGATGATTTGGAAGTCCATAAACCAGGGAGAAATTTGGAACAGAGAATTTCTGTAGCATCCCTCTATGCCTTGCTTAATCTCTAACTTGTAGGGTTACAGCTCAGCTGGAACTGGACATATAGGCCAGTTTACATCAGATCATCTCTCTCTCTCTCTCTCTCTCTCTCTCTCTCTCTCTCTCTCTCTCTCTCTCTCTCTCTCTCTCTCTCTCTCTCCATTTGGTAGTATTATCCTAGAAGATAACATAAGAACATAAGAAGAACCACACTGCATCACACCAAGGTTCCACCTAGTCCAGATACTTGGGATCACATATTTCTAAGTATTTTTATATGAGCTGAATTTCTGTACAAAAACCTTCTGTTTTACTTATATAGTCTTGCAGAGTATTCAAAGGAGCTGCTACAATATTGGAGATAAAGGAAACCCTTGGAAGTTGCCTTGGTAATGCCTAGATAATCCACTTGATCGTTCACCCATATTTGCTGAGAGCACTGAAGAGCAGAAACTGCTGGTGCGCCAGCCATACCCACCCTTAACTACAGATTGCACCACCAACGGGCATGGCTGCTCACTTTCAACTTTGAAATGAAATGATAACGTGCTTGCAAGATCTTCCAAGACACACCCTAGAAAGAAGTTGTCCCTGGGCCTCTCTAGACAGATAACGCACCAGATCAGATTGCGTCTCCGTAGCGACGATGTTGATGCTTTGTTTTTGTGGCTATACAAGAAATGCAGCCTAGCTAATGGGATCACAATATGTGAGATGCCAGAGTATTTCTGTGATTTACAATATGCCTAATGAGCAAATCCGATGAAGAGGTTTGTTGTCTACCATAAAACCAGATGGATGTAAGCAGTGATTAGAAGCAATTAACTCCATGCTGCACTAAATAACTTTCCATCATTAAAACACTCACCACCAACACCACCACTACCATCCTGTCAGAGATAGGGAAGAAAGCACTGCAAATGGAGCCCTCTGTGTGGGTTTTCAGGATCTTTTTTTCTGCTTGACTTGCGGGGGCTCACGGCATATCAGAACATAGGAGCGATGGTCAATTTCTCAAAAGAGAGGTGTCAAGAGTCAAACCTGCCCAGCAGAGCCCTTTATTTTAATTCCTTTTCATGGGCGTCAAACGTAGGATCAGAAGGAGTCATCCTGCATCAGACCAAAGGCCTAGGTTCTCCTACAGATCTTGGGATTGTGGTGGACAGCTTGATGAAAATGTCCACCTAGTGTGCGGCCGCTGTAAAGAAGGCAAACTCCATGTTAGGCATTATTAGAAAAGGAATTGAGACTAAAACTGCCAGTATCATATTGCCTTTATACAAATCTGTGGTGCGACCACACTTAGAATACTGTGTACAGTTCTGGTCACCACACCTAAAAATGGATATTATGGAGCTGGAAAAAGTGCAGAAAAGGGCAACTAAGATCAAGGGGTTGGAGCATCTCCCCTATGAGAGAAGGTTACATCAACTGGGATTGTTTAGCTTGGAAAAAAGGAGGCTAAGGGGAGACGTGATATAAGTGTACAAAATTATGCATGGTATGGAGAAAGTGGACAGGGAGACATTTTTCTCCCTCTCTCAAAATACCATGAAACTGATTGGTGAGAGATCCAGGACAAATAAGAGGAAGTACTTCTTCACATGGCGCATAGTTAAATTATGGAATTCACTACCACAAGATGTAGTGATGGCCACAAATCTGGATGGCTTTAAAAGGGGGTTGGATAAATTCCTGGAGGCAAAGGCTATCAATGGCTACTAGCCCTGATGTATTCGAGGCAATAAGCCTGTGTGCACCAGTTGCTGGGGAACCTGGGCGGGAGGGTGCTGTTGCACCATGTCCTGCTTGTTCATCCCTGGCCGATGGCTGGTTGGCCACTGTGTGAACAGAGTGCTGGACTAGATGGACCCTTGGTCTGATCCAGCAGGGCTCTTCTTAGGTTCTTATGCCTATAGACAGTCCACAAGCATTTGAAGAGTACTGAGGCTTACCTTGTAAAAACTCTCACTTAACAAAGCAATGACTACTTATGTTGACATTGCAGTTAAGGTAAGGAGATATTTATTTATTTATTTATTTATTGCATTTCTATACCGCCCAATAGCCGAAGCTCTCTGGGCAGTTTACAAATTTAAGACAATTCAAAACAAAACAATAGTATAAAACCATAAAATACAATACAATATAAAAGCACAACCAAGATAAAAACAGCAATGCAAAAATACAAATTTAAAATACAAATTTAAAACAGCAAAGTTAAAATTAATTTATAGACTGTTAAAATATTGGGAGAATAAAAAGGTCTTCACCTGGCATCTAAAAGAATATAATGTAGGTGCCAAGCGAACCTCCTTAGGTAGCTCATTCCACAGCCGGGGTGCCACAGTGGAGTCGTCCCGTCCCCCCCAGTAATACCTGTGGGAAGTTTGAATTTAACTGAAAATGTATTAAGGCAAAACTCATGTTTAGACAGAAAAATGCCCTACAACTCCAAATATTCCCCAGTTGGGAAATGCTGGGAGTTTAATTAATTAATTTCTTACATTTATATACCGCCCCATAGCTGAAGCTCTCTGGGCAGTTTACAAAAGTTAAACACAATGAACATTAAAAACAGATATACAAAATTTAACACCACCAAAAGTATAAAAAAACAACAATATCCATTTAAAACAACTATTCTCGGGTCAGTTAAAAATTCAGCATATGCTGTTAAATGCCTGGGAGAAGAGAAAAGATTACAATGTTGGTGCCAGGTGAGCCTCGTCGGGGAGATCATTCCATAATTTGGGGGCCACCACTGAGAAGGCCCTCTCCCTTGTTGCCATCCTCCGAGCTTCTCTCAGAGTAGGCACTCAGAGGAGGACTTTAGATGTTGAGTGCAGTGTACGGGTAGGTTCATGTTGGGAGAGGCATTCCGTCAGGTATGGTGGTCCCAAGCTGTGTAAGGCTTTATAGGTTATAAGATATTTGTTCTGTCCAAACTTGCATAGGATTGCACCTTAGTAAGATATTGGGGTCTCTTAGACCCCATAGGAATTAACATTGTTCCCAGTTCCCAAATACCATTTCTTTAGAGTTGTAGCCATATTATCAATAACACTTTGCAGTTAATATTTTAAAATTTAATTTGGAGCCATTGTGAAATTAAAGACATTTTAACCTCCATGATCAGATTGGTAAAGTGCCTTTTGAAATTTCAGACTTGTTGAGTTTATTGGTGTGGGAATTGTATTTCACCCCCCATAACATGGATAGTTTGAGAAAAGTTCTTAATGTACAATGACGGGCAAGAGCACAAATTGCTCTGTTCCAGCAATTAACTCTAAATTACACCCATATTTTCTCATCAGTGTTGAGGCACATTTTAGAAGTGAACTTTCTGTTATTGCAAAGGGAACCATCAGCCACAGCCAGCATGTCCAATGTTAAGAAGTATGGGAGTTGAAGTCCAGCAACATCTGAAAGTTCACAGTTCCACCCCCTCCAGAATAAATAGGAGAGAACTGATCGAATAAAACCATACACGCAAAATGCATTTGAAGAAAAACATTGTATATCTGATTTTTTTTATATAGAATCATGGAAATTCTCTCATTCAATGCATCATTTCTTTAATACAACATTTAACAGCTGAATCCTTGTCCATCATTTTATTGCCATGCCAAGAATATGGTTCAGCAGTATTCCAGGATGCTGATAAAGGCAAAGGCATAGTGCTTATATAAATACTGGCAACCCTATTCATATGCAGTGCTTTAATAGTTTATCTCTTGACATACTGCTTCCTCTCAATGATTTTGTGCATTTTCTGATCCTTCAGTAATTGGCCAGCCTATTTGCAGAACACCTAAAGTCTGTTTCACAAACGGCTGCCACACAAAGACTACTCAATGGCATCCACCTAGCAACTACTTTGTGCGACCAGCTGTTTTGTGTTCCATGCAGTAAATTATTATTATATTTATTTGTATCCCACCTTTTGCCCAATGCTGGGCTTCAAGGCGGCCTTACAAAGTTTAAAACATACATGGGGGGTTGGGGGGAACAAAACCATAAATGTTTAAAAATACACAAAAAAATTATAAGACCCTCTCCCAGGTTCCCACATAGATGGATGCCAAATTATTCTCCAAAGGCCTGCTGGAACAAAAAACTTTTAGCCTGCTTCCGAAAGCCCATCAAGGAGGGAGCCAGCCTAGCTTCCTTGTGAAGAGAGTTCCAGAGCACTGGAGCAGCCACCGAGAAGGCCCTCTCCCAGGTTCCCACCAAGCATGCCTGTGAAGATGGTGGGACTGAAAGAAGGGCTTCTCCAGAAGATCTTTTTCTCTATGATTTCACAGACTGACAAAATGAATGTGTTCTAGAGGTGTGAAAACAAAACCTAACACATGGGAGTGTTAGATGTCAAGAGCCAGCCATGACCAGATCCTGATCTAGATGTGATCTCCTCCAAAGAGGAGGAGTAGGATCTTACTGCAGGCTTCAGCTCAGACTGGTACCAGAGTGTCTCATTCTGTGGTTCCTTGAGGCTTACAGGGGAAGCTGGCAACATCTGATGGCAGTCAGATAAAGGCAGGAAGAAAATAGGATAGCTCCAGTTGGGCTCTGTTGGCTGAAACTTCTCCTACTAGAGCAATAGGAGGATGTTGTCTCAGCAAGGAGCTAAAGCCCAATGAAGCCTTATGTAGGCTAACAAGACCAGCAGGATGGCCAACTCTGCCCCTCTTGGATGAGCTGGTTGTATTGTTAAAAGGTGCTCACCTCATTTGGTAGTCATTGGCCTAATCTACACCAAGCAGGATATTGCACTATGAAAGCAGTATACAGGAGCCACACTATTGCTTTATAGCGGTATTGAAGTGCACTGACAACTGTTGGGGCCCATGGACACATACCATATACTGCTTTCATACTTCTTTCATAGTGCAATATCCTGCTTGGTGTAGATTAGGCCTTGACTTCTGCAAAGCTGGAGAGATACAGTTTCTTCTGAGTACTCATCCTCTGAGACAAAGGATGATGCCCGGGCTGTGTCCTCTGGCCACTGATGGCTATCCTACCCCTGAAGAAATATCCTGTGTCTCGTCCTCATCAGAAAACTGCTGCATGCTGGAAGATTTGGTGGGGGCCATAACACAGAGCGAGCTCACAGACCTGGGCAGGATCTACACTACTGATTTATAACAGTATTGAAGTGCACTGACAACTGTTGGGGCCCATGACACATTCCATATGCCATTTTCAAACTGCTTTCATAGTGTTAATGGGCTCAAGTTACAAGAAGCCAGATTCCAGCTGGACATCAGGAAAAACTTCCTGACTGTTAGAGCAGTACAACAATGGAACCAATGAATTAGGGAGGTTGTGGGCTCTCCCATACTAGAGGCATTCAAGAGGCAGCTGGACAAACACCTGTCAGGGATTTGCCCATTCCAACTCTACTATTCTATGATTCTATGAAGTAAGCCAGTGCAAACAAATAGGTCACCATGCAGATGCCATCTCAAACATCTCATTCCTGCATTGAGCAGGGGGTTGGACTCGATGGCCTTGTAGGCCCCTTCCAACTCTGCTATTCTATGATTCTATGATTCTGAAATTCATGTGCTTCTTTTTGCTGCCCTCTTTTTTGGAAGAAAACTAAAAATAGATAAAAGAAGCTGCTGAAAACTGTAGTCTAGGCAACTCCCAGAGCTTCTGCTGGGGTTGGCCAACGAGAAAGATGCTTCTGAAACTGTTCGGAACAACATCAAGCAAAAGCCAATAACAACAACTGCTACTTAATGGAGAAGAACCTGCCCCCAATATAAGACTACTTAACATTTGGCATATTGTAAAAATGATGGACTATATCCACTTAATAGAAAAGAAAAAAAGGTTACAGAATCTCTCCATGAAAATCAGTTACCATTTGTTAGTTTCATCCAATGATGATGCGACTTGGATATAGATAAATCTTGTGTATTTAATTTATTATTAGTTAATTTGGAATACAATTTATAGATTTTTTTAAAAATATTAGGATATATATTTATATGGAAGTTGTTGGCATCCATCAACAGCTTTGACTATTTAAGAGTTTCTATAACTATTTAAATATGACATTGTTTATTGTGTTTTTGAACATTGGTACTATTTATGATTCTCAATGACTATATGATTGTTTGATTTTTCTATGTCAGTGTATGAATAGATTGTAATGATTATACTTATACTTAACATACGTCTTTCCTTTGGAGTTTCATTAGGAATATAGGTGATACTATATTAAGAAATCTAAGATGGGTATTTGTAAAGAAGATAAGGGATGGGGTATATGTTGGACACATACTGTAGATGAGGTATTTAATAGGGATGTGCTCCGCTTCTAATCGGACCGGAGAAGCAGTAGCGGAGCGGGGGGCTTCGCCTGCCCTTAAGGCGGAGGCGAAGAGGATTGGGGGGCCGGCGGAGCGTGGCGAAGAGGATCGAGGTGAAGGCGGATCCTTCGCCTCGATCCGGAGCTCCACCAGAAAGGTAAGTGGGGTTTACCGGGCCCTGCCGCTGTCGCCCATGCGGCGACGGCAGCAGGGCCCGGTAACGCCCCCCGCCCTCCTCTCCCTTACCTGCCTCCGTCCGCGGTCCGTCAGCGTCTCCAATTGAGCCCGTGGTTCCAGCAGGAAGTCTGGGCCGCACTTGCGGCCCAGACTTCCTGGTGGAACCGCGGGCTCAATTGAAGACGGCGACGGACCGCGGACAGAGGCAGGTAAGGCCCCCTCCCCCTTGGTCCCTTACCGGGCTCTGCCGCCGTCGCCGCATGGGCGGCGATGGCGGCAGGGCCCGGTAACCCCCCCGCCCTCCTCTCCCTTACCTGCCTCCGTCCGCGGTCCGTCAGCGTCTCCAATTGAGCCCGTGGTTCCAGCAGGAAGTCTGGGCCGCACTTGCGGCCCAGACTTCCTGGTGGAACCACGGGCTCAATTGAAGACAGCGACGGACCACGGACGGAGGCAGGTAAGGCCCCCCTCCTCCTTACCGGGCTCTGCCACCATCGCCGCATGGGCGGCAATGGCGGCAGGGCCCGGTAACCCCCCCTATGGGGGGGGACCGGAGCTCCGATCCGGATCCGGAGCTCCGAGCGGAGCGGAGTGGGCACAGGCGGAGTGGGGGCGGGGCGGAGCGGGCCGATCCAAAAATGACGGATCTTAAAGTGAAGCGGAGTGGGGGGTCCGTGCACACCCCTAGTATTTAATCTTATATCAATTTCTGCTGTGTGGTTTTATCCTGGTCGTGCTTTTTATACTATATTTTGTATTTGTGTTTTTAGACTGTTGGTTGTTTTATTATGGTTTTAATTTTTGTGAACCGCCCAGAAAGCTTCGGCTATTGGGCGGTATAAAAATGTAATAAATAAATAAATAAATAGATATGTTAATTGCTATCTGAATAAGAAAGCAGTAAGTATGTATTAAGTTAATATATGGTTCTGTTAATATTTGGATGCAATATTATATTCGTATATGCCAACAGAAATCTGAAAAAGTGTTAACTTAAACCAAACTCAAACCTGATTTTGGTATAACTATGCTTATTACAATAGAATCATATTGTTAGTAGAAAATATTTTAATCTTGAAACAAATACATACATTTAAAATTTAAACAGAATAGTCCACATACAGCAAACATCAAACACAAATCCCAAACGTGTTTCAACCATAGAAGGTCTTCATCAGCGGGAAGAAAATGATATGTGAATTTTTAAAACTTTATACAAATGTTTAGAAAAACTTTTTACGCCCCTAGATATAGGGAGTTCCTATAGGACCCAAAGTTGGCTCCTGTAAATCTTCAAGCATGTAACAAAAAAGATGAGAGACTAGAAGAGGATCTACACTAGTATATGTAATGTTGTTTTTACAGTCATTGAATGTTTAGTTTTTGAACGATTTAAAACGTAGCAGTTTTTAAAACGTTTACTTACTTTTCTCTTTCCGTGGGAATGCATTCCTTTTGGCCACACTAAGAAAACAAATCCGTTTGTTCTTTTTCTCCGGCTGCCAATTTCCCTTCCCACTTCTTCTTCTCTTTGAGAACCCCCACTTACAAACATTCCTGCAGCCTCTCAAAAGTGAAACTAAAAGTGGTTTCAAAAAGAGTCTTGAATGAAAAAAACGGCTCCGACTTCGGGCGCGGAAATTACATAAACATGCCCCCCCCCCCGGAATGCGATTGGCTAATTAAGAACTACAGGGAACCCATTTAATACGATGAAATCGGCCACATCATAACAAATAGAATGACTTATTTCAGAGAAGTTCAAAATAAAAACCGGAGAAAAGGCAACAATAAAACGTCACAAACTGAACGTCATGTGGCGAAATACTCCCAAACGCACACAGCACCATGTACATTAATGGTGCTATATAAATAATAATAATAATAATAATAATAATAATAATAATAATAATAATAAAAACGGTAAGACACGTTCTAACTTGACTAGTGTAGATCCCCTCAAGGTACTCCCTCCTGTCTTCAAGAGGCTTGACTCCTAAGTCATATCTAGTTGCATAACTAATATCTCGAATATAGACAGGTATATGCAGGATATGCAGGATATACTTGTTAAACAATATACCAAAATTTGATACATTGTCTTTATCAGTTTCCTTAAACTTATTTTGTTTTCATATTTGTATATGCAACACATATTTGAGGTTAGCTGGTGATTTGCGTAATAATGTTTTTAAAAAAGGCAAAAGAGGTTGCTGGAGACTGTAGTCTAGGCAACTCTCTGAGCTTCTGTTGGGATTGGCCAACTAAACAGATGCTTCAGAGACTGTTCAAAACAACAAGCAAAATCAAAACTCAATCCGTTCCTGAGTTCTGGCAACTGTGTTACATGCTTCCTACCCTTTCTCCAACAATTTAAATCAGCTCAAAACAGTTACTGTAGGATACCAGACGTGATTAAAAACAAATGACATAAATGCCCCATCTTATGCTGTTAAACGCCTGGTACCGAAATGATGACAGTGTTGGTGCCAGTCCTCAGTGAGGAGAGTTGGGGGGCCACCACCGAAAAGCCCCTCTCCCTTGTTGTCGCTTCCCAAGCATCCCCCAGAGAAGAAACTCAGAGGAAGGCCTCAGATATTGATTCTAGTGTCTGGGTAGGTTCATGTCAGGAGAGTTGCTCTGTCTGGTATTGTGGTCCTGAGCTGTGTAAGGCTTTGTAGTTTAAAACCAGCGCCTTAAATTGGGCTTGGAAACATAAAGGCAACCAATGCAAGCAGGCCAGAATTGGTGTAATATGCTTCAACCTTCTGATATTAATCTGTGAACCGCCCCTAAAAGCTTTGGCTATTGGGCAGTATAAAAATGTAATAAATAAATAAATAAATAAATAAATAAATAAATAAATGCTGTATTTGTACAAGCTGTAGCTAATGAAACAGTCTTCAAGGGCAGCCCCATGTATTGCACATTACAATAGTCTAACTTGGAGGTTACCAGAGCATCAACTTCTGAAACCAAGGTGCTGAACCTACATGTTGGAGTTCTGACTGAAATCCAGAGCAGATTCACTGCCCCACTGACATCGGAGCTACTGGCCTCCAGTGTATGTGTGTGTATAAAGAGAGAGAGAGAGAGAGAGAGAGAGAGAGAGAGAGAGAGAGAGAGAATGCTTGTAGTTTGTGCAAAAACATGGTGCCCCAGAATATTGAGCAGGGGTGTGCAACCTTTCACCCTCGGGCCACATGCGGAGTTTGGCCTAATTAACTTCAAACTCCGTTGGCATGCAATCAATTCAGGCCCCTGGGAAGAGTGATCTTCCCCTTCCTGACAGCCAGACACATGGGAAGGAAGAGGGACAGAAAGAAAAGTGGTGGCAGAAGAAGAGAGAAAAGGGCATGGCCGAAAAATAAAGAGAAAAGGGGTGACCTTTTGACACTGGCTACTGGCTTCATCCCCACACACTACTGACATGAGGCCCCCGACACTTCACTCATGAGGAAATGCAGCCCTCTATAGAAAAAAGGTTGCTCACCGCTGCCCTACACCTTTTCATCTGGCCCTAATTCTCATTGCCTCTCTCCCAATGTGCCCCATGTTAACATCAATCTAAGTCAGGGGTGTTGAACGTCTTTATTCCTGAGGTCCCGATTCCATCTCAGAGAAGTTCTTGAAGGCCACTTTCCAGTGGTGGGCCAAAGGAAAAGGGGGCGGGGGCGACATACAAAAAATACCACCACAATTTAGCTTGAAGCTCTTACTGTCAGTAACTAAGGGCTTTGCTAGACCTACCTTGGAATCCGTGCAGGAGGAGGGGCGTCGCCACTCTACAAGTAGCGCGAGTTGTCACTCCTTTCCACACGTCGGAGGCGACGGGGAAAGGAAAGTCCTGTCCTGTCCACCATTTTAGTTGTAGTTTTAAAGAGGAAGGATGCGTACGGAAGCTTTTGCGATCAGGTAAGTGTGTTGTTTTTTAAAATAAGTGTTCCCCCGCTCCCCCCTTCCCCATCTCTCCCCCATCTCCGAGCTTCCCCTGCCCCTGCCTGATCTTGCCCCTGGCTCCGATCGCCCCCCCCGCGCTCGCCGATTCCCCCTCCCCACAATCTCCGTGTCCCCCTGCTGCCGCCATCTCCATTTCCCTCCCCATCTCCCCAGGGCTCCGTTTCCCCCCCAATTTCCCCTGGGCTCCGTTCCCCCCCCGATCTCCCCACCCCACCCCCGATGGCTGCAGCACTCCTGGGGAGTGCTGTGCACCGTCTGCCGCTTGTCCCAGCTATTCGCGAGTAATTGCGGTAGCTGGGAAAAGCGGCGTAACGGGCCACAAGTGGTGCCGGTTAGCCCAGGGCCAGGGCGATTTGAGCCCTGCCTGGGCCCGGGATCCCCTGTGCGTCATCTGGATGCACAGTGGGGAGCCCAGGCCTCGCACTGGGCTAACCCGTCATCTAGCAAGCCCCTAAGTTTTAGGAGAGGCATTTCCCCCCTTTTACAATGGGGGAAAAAGCTGGGAAAACACCAAATGATGGATGGCCATGGGAAAGTTGTAGGGCCAAAGAAGATGTGTGACCACTTGGGGAACCTTGATGGCGAAATTGGAACTCTAGGTGAACCTGGAGTTCTACACTCTTCATCTAAGCAATCGGAGCTTTGAGCTCCCAATGTTCTGATTTGTTGATGGGTTTGGATAATCCCTTGGCCATGAAGCTAAGCATGTTTGCATTGTACATCATCTTGAGCTTTAAAGAATGTGTAGTCAAGTTACAAGTACAAGTTCCTCCCTCATATTTATCAAAACAGACCAGCTTTGTCTCAGATAAGACAGCCATCTTGATGTCTTCATAAGGAGTCAATAGTATTTGTGAAGAGGTTCGGTAGTTCTTCCGTTTTAGGGCAAACATAAACAATTGCCTTGATAGCTACCTTATACAGATTGGGAGACTTGTCATCTAGCCATCATGGCCAAACACATTGCTTGATGTGGCATGATGGATGGACCAGGTGTAATGAATGGTCCATTCCATGGCTTGCCATTAAAGCAGATTCCCATCAAGAAGATGGATGGTGGGCGGCTAAATTTATCTCTAGCATGAAGGCATCAAAAACAACATTGAGAATTCCAGACTTCCTAACCAGGTGTGCACTGCAGGTTTTGGAACTGGGGTTCTGTAACACAGAATGGTCACATCCTGAGAATTGATGTGTGACGCTTCTGACAATATCAGAGTTTGCAGTAACCCTTGTTGATCCCTTTATAATAAGGGCTTGAAGTCCTTGGCCAGAAGTACACACTCATTGCATAGGATGTAGGGGTGAGGTATGATATATGGTATAAGTCTTTCCTATATGAGATATGTAAGATTTATCATAGTAGTTGCTCAGTTTTGATCCATATAAGAAATTCAGGAGGGCTTATGGAGGCCTTTCTTATACACGTCCTCTCATTTCTTTGAGAGATAGAAATGAATACAGATGCTAAACTATGGTTGCCACGTTTGCATTGCCAAACAAGAGGAAATGCATCACCAAAAGAGAGGACAAAAGAGGATACAGATTTGCATCTGTTTAGCTGCGTGTATACATGCAAAATTAGAAATAGGTGTTATGGGTAGCATCCAACAGTGTCATTCCATTAGTGCAGTGGTTCCCAAACTTTTTCAGGTAACTGTCCCCTTGGTTCTACAAACTCACGCCCAGTGCCCCCTACCCTACCCTATAAAAATCATTATTCAGAATAGCGGTTTTCACTGACCCACTAAGGAAGATCATAACAATAAAATTCAAAACAGTAAAAATTAATTGAATATTTATTCAAAATCCAATTACATTTTTTTAGTTTATTCAATTAAACATAATTGATGAACTTGATCCAGTGATATCATCTTTTCAAAGTCTGATAGTCATTTAGCAAGAATATTAGATATCACATTTAGTAATATTTAGATATCACATTTAGTAATATCTAAAATGTGATTTAGATATCACAGTTTAGATATTTAAAATGTGATTTAGATAGCACATTAGGTATTACATTTAGTCAAAAGCACGAAACGCTAATAAAGAGACATACCCTGCTTGGTGTGCCCTGCTACACCGGCTGCAAACAGAGGCATTTGCTCTCTTTTCCTTCCCTCCCTCGGCAAGCCTTGGGTGGGTGCTTCCTATTTAAAGGGGCTGCACTCCTCTGGATCCTGCTGGTTTGGGCATTTGGGCAGAGCAGCAGTGGCAGCGGCGGAGAAGTTGAGAATGAAAAAGGGGGTCTACTGTGCACGGTCCCTTTAAATGGGAAGCACCCGCTGCAGGCTTGCCGAGGGAGGGAGGAAAAAGGGAGCTAACGCCTCTGTTTTGCAGCTGGCGTGGCGGGGCACACCAAGCAGGGTATGTCTCTTCATTAGTGTTTTGGTGCTTTTGAAACATTTCAATTCACCGTTAAAAGGACTCTTCTTAAACAGTATTAATACATGTGCGGATTCTTCCCCTATATGGCTTGGGACCAAACTACCTTCTCCTATAAAAATGTCCCTGGGTTTTAAGACCTTCTGGAGACGTGCTTCTCGGAAAATACCACCTCAAGCGCCCCCTGCTGCCCCTTTGCCTCTTAGTGCCCCCCCGCCTCTTACTGCCCCCAAGGGGGCAGTACCGCCCACTTTGGGAACCACTGCATTAGTGCAAATAACATTGCACTAATGGAAACTATGTTCTCAACTTTGCAGAAGAGAAGAGTCCAACTAAAATTATGTTTGTACAAGCACGCCTCTGCATTGTGCTTATGCATCCCATTGCACAACCAGTTGCGGAAGCATAATGGGTAACCACTCGTGCAATGGGAAGATTCAGCAGAGCTCTGAAAATTTGAGTTTGTGGAATGACATCACTGGATACTGTCCATATATTTAAATAGAAATACAATACATCTCACCATAGTGGGGAAGACTGACGAGGTGAGCTGTGTACCTGCTCAGTCTGCTGTCCAGCTGCTAAACATTGCTGTCAAACCTCAAGACCCTTTACTGCCGTCTTATGGTTCTTTGGACTGGACAGTCCTTCAAATAGAAGTCATCTTCAAAGAGAGGACTGTCTTCTGTAAAGTTGGACACCTGATCACCCTATGCTAAATGGAGACATGTTTTTTTACCAGCAAGATTTCCGTTTTTGTTCATCAGTTAGGAGATGATTATCTGCAAAATGATTTGCAGGCCGGGAACAGGAAAAGGGCAATATCTATTTTGTGTGCATTTAAGATGAAAAGAATTATCTTTCTGGATCCGGCGAAGATCAGTTTAACCCAGCATTCTGTTTCTGAGAGTGTCCAGCTAGACGTCCCTTGGGACAGGACTTAGAAGCAAGCATGCTGTTCACCTCTCACATCGAGTAACCAGGGATTTACTGGCTTCGGGTGTGGCGGTTCTATTTTGCCATTATGGGTAATAGCTGTCGGTGGACCTATATGAAATTGTCCAATTTTGGGAGACACCATTTTAGGAGCGGTCATAGAGATTTCAGTGAGAACAGACAGATTCACAGCAAGTTTACAAAAGCCTCCTTTCTAGCTAAGATTAAATGTCAAAAAAGACAGTATACAAAAAATAAAATAAAATGATGCATATATAGAAGCACTGCAAAGAAAACCCAGTTCTGTGAATTCGACTCAACTAACTTTGTCCGCCTTTAGTCCCATTGAAATCAATGGGGATTATTATTATTATTATTATTATTATTATTATTATTATTATTATTAATTGCATTTTTATACCACCCAATAGCCGAAGCTCCCTGATTCTATAGGGATGCTTTAGGGTGGATTCCTGCATTGAGCAGGGGGTTGGATTTGATGGCCTTGTAGGTCCCTTCCAGCTCAGCTATTCTATGATTCTATGAAATTAGTCATGACTAACTTGTCTCATTGAATTCAATGGGACTAAAGCATGATTAATTTAGTCTAGATCCAAGGAAAGGAAAGGAAAGGAAAGGAAACTCTCATGCAAACACTTGAGTCATTGCTGACTCCTAGAGGGATGCCTGCTTTCGCTGATGTTTTCTTGGCAGACTTTGTAGCGGGGTGGTTTGCTGTTGCCTTCCCCGGCTATTATTACCTTTCCCCCACCTAGCTGGGTACTCATTTTACCGACCTCGGAACGATGGAAGGCTGAGTCGACCTGAGCCAGCTGCCTGAGAACCAGCTTCCGCTGGGATTGAACTCAGGCCGTGGGGAGAGTTTCGGCTGCAGTAACTGCCGCTTACCACTCTGCGCCACACTCGATCCAAACCTTTATATTTTATGGAGGTGGAGGTGTCCCGGGTCCTCCAATACAGCTGCAAGACACATCAGAAGAACATTTGCAAGTCATTTGGGGACCCATTTGATGAGGACTCCCCGTTTTCTATCCATTCTCCTTCCTTCCAACCAACTTCCCAGGATATTGACCTCTCTTGCTAGCTTGGCCGCAGGACTCGCAATGCTCCGGAGCGCCCATTCCCCCAACCGCCTGTTCGGCAGTCTGGACAGTTGGAGTGGATTCCTGCAGTTCTGCATGCGGGGCTTTGTGAGAAATTGCCGCCTGCTCCAATGTGATGTCCTCCCCCCCGCGCCCGACGCGATTCTATTACACGGCCGCTCAGTTTAATAATAATTGCCATGCAGGTCTCCAAGCCCACTGCCAAGGCCCCGGCTCGTCCAAAGTCATTTGGTGAAGGAGTCCATTATGATCAATGCTTGCAGTGATAAATTCCTGGCGGTGGTAGCAGCTCACAGCAGCCTCCGCTCATAATGACATTCTGCTCTTGTTGGCAGGGAGCCCTGGGCGAGCACGCCGTTCCCCCAAATAACAAAAAATGATGACAACAACAGCAGCTGCAGCAGCTTGACAAACGTGGGGAGGCTTTTGAGAAGCAGAAGGAAAGGATGCAGGGACCGCACGTCCCGATGTATTCCTTCCCGTGACCTTTGCTCCTCCAACTCTGCTACCTAAAGCCACCAGAGGTCTCCTGTTAGTCTCTTCCGTTGCCCCCTGGACCAGGAACGTTCCCGCCAGGATGCTTATACGGTACCACCACTCTCTCTTTCCCTTCAAGCTCCCCCGTGAAGCCTTGGTCTTAATTAGGGATGGGTGAGGACGTGGTTTCAGTTTGGTTTTGATAAGAATTTACCAAAAGTTCACAAAGTTCTCTATATTTGGGACATAAAGAAATTGAGATTTTTTTTTTTTTAAAAAAAAGGTACGTGGGAGAAACCAAAACTGAGAGATTTATCTAGGGATGTCATGAGCATCCAATTGGGTCCTTGAGGGCAGTGGACACCCCCACTGCATTTACCCTTGCATTAAGAGGGCCTTTAAGACACACACACCCCCAGTTGGAGCAGAGGAGGGGGAAGCACACATTTATTTATTTATTTATTTATTTATTTATTTATTGCATTTATATACCACCCCATAGCCAAACCTCTCTGGGTGGTTTACAAAAGTTGCTGGGGAACATATGTGTGTGTGTGTGTGTGTGTGTGTGTGTGTGTGTGTGTGTGTGTGTATGCGCTGTTGCACCATCTCCTGCCTTGTTTATCCCTGGTTGACAGTTGGTTGGCCACTGTGATGCAGTGACGGCCACCAATTTGGATGGCTTTAAAGGGGGGATGGATAAATTCCTGGTGGAGAAGGCTATCAATGGCTACTAGTACTGGTAACAATGTGCTACCTCCTGTATCAGAGGCATTAAGTCTGTATACACCACTTGCTGGGGCACATGGGTGGGAGGGTACTGCTTCACCTGTGTCCTGCTTATGGGTTCCTGGTTGACAGCTGCTTGGGCACTGCATGAATGGAGTGCTGGACTAGATGGACCCTTGGTCTGATCCAGCATAGCACTTCTTACGTTCTTATCTTGCATTGGATCTGGATCTGAAGCAGGTCAACCTGGGCCCAAAGCGCTCCAAGCGGAATTAGAGCAAACCTGAAGCAAATCAGGAGTGGTGGTGGTCCATGCACAGCCCTAGCTAAAATGTCCTAAACGAAGATTATATTGTCAAAGAAACTGAAAAGGGCAAAGTAGGCAGATGGTTTGCCGAAAGACTGAAATCTTGAAATGAGAATACAGAAGATTCGTTGTCAAGGATCTCCTGACAATGCTCCCTGTGACTGCATGCCAAATGGCCAACAACAGCATCCCAAGTGCCCCTAAAGCAGTGTCACAGTTGGGGTTAATGAGAGGGAGGGAGAATTTATTTATTTATTTATTTATTTATTACATTTTTATACCGCCCAATAGCCGAAGCTCTCTGGGCGGTTCACAAAATATCAGGGACGTGTGGTTCCACTGCCACAGCGACAGAGATACTTTCTGCCCTGCCACTGATGAAGAAACTTGCATACTTTGGTAAGTCTGTATACAAATTCCCCAAACAGAACAAAATTCTCATCCGTCTGTATTTAATCAAATCGAACAGGTAACAGTGATTCCCTGCACAGAGAGGACTATGTTGTACCTCTGAAGGGTAGCTGTTAAAGCCCATCAGAAAAAGAAGTGGCAACCCTAATTCTGCACCGCAAACATGGTTGAACACACAGGGATTCAAACAGTGGAGGGTGGTGGCTCTGATGTCAGTGGGGGCAGGGAATCTGCTACGGGCTTAAGTCAGAACAGGTTAGAACTCTAAAGGAGCTATCCAAAATGCGGAACCCATAGGCTGGAAAACTCCTTTAGAGGTCTGTCTGGTTCTGACTGAAACCCAGAATATTTTTGTTGGGGTTGGGGCCATAGCTCAGTGTGATAGAGCACCTGCTTTGCATGCAGAAGGCAACCGGTTCAATCCCCGGCTTCTCCAGGTATAGCGTTGCCATATTCTGAATCCACAAAACCAGGACAATTTCTTTTATGGGGGGAACTTTTCTTTCTCCCCTCTCTCCTTCCCTCTCCTTCACCCCCTTACCTCCCACTCCCCGCCCCCCAAACTCTCTTTCTTCCCCCACAAATAACCCAGCAGCTCTGCCCGGTGCTTACCCTAAAGCTGTGACTGCAACCAGCCAAGCCCACCAAACTCCTTTTCTTTGCCTGGGACTCAGGCAGCCTGAGGAGAGCACGTGCGCCTTTCTTTGCTCTTGTTCCCCTTCTACGCAGCCACAGCCGCAATAAGGTGAGTCGCGGCGAGTGACTCAGCTGAGCCTGTGGAGGAGTGGCGGCGCTCTGCCTAGATGGATGCATCTCTTCCTCTGCTGCTGCCACTCCACTGAGCAGGCTCAAGGCACCATTTCGGAGGTTGGAATTTCTCCAGCCGGCTGGACCAGGAATCCAGGATTCTTGACTGACCGACTGGGACATTTTGGAAATGCTTGGAAACTGTGACATTCTCAGTTTTCTGGGACGTATGGCAACCCTATCCAGGTAGGGCAAGGAAAGAATTGTGCCTGAAAACCTGGAGAGCCATTGCTGCCAGTCAGTGTTGGCAATACTGGGCTAGACTCAGTATAAGGCAGCTTCCTATGTTCCTACGTTCCTATATTTACATCCCCCGTGACATCGGAGCCACCAGCCTCCAATACATTCAAACCAGGCTTTGAAGTGCTAAGCACCAAAAGCCCTCTGTCTGAATGGGGAAATGCGGCAGTTTCACTTTCTCCTGCATCCAGTTTTTAAAATCTCAAGTTCTTTCCATCTCATTTAAGAAGAAATTCATGGACAGCCATCTGTCAGGGATGCTTTAAGATGGATTCTGGAAGAGAAGGGGAAAAGATCCACCAACACGCCTGAAGTTGAGCACACAATATATAGGGAGCCCCATACAAAAAGCCTCAATGTGATTTATCAAAGCCAGCAGTGTCAATGGACATTTAAATTTTTTTTAATAAACATATAGCAAAGTTACTGGTGATTAATAAGGAAAAACACATGTCATAAACATGAAAGAATACAAACAACGGAAAATGTATAAATGTAAAATTAAACAATGACTCCGGATAGTATGCACCGTTTCCAACTTTGTCAGTAATACACGTTTTCAATTTTCAAAAGTTAAGCATTCACCATAACATAAAAGCTTGGCATGTTTATTTATTTATTTATTTATTTATTTATTTATTTAAGGATTTTTATGCCGCCATTCAGCCAAAAAAGGCTCTCATGGCGGCTTACAAAAGTATTTCTTGACAGTCCCTGCCCACAGGCTTACAATCTAAAAGACATGACACAAAAGGAAAGGGGATTGGGAGGGAGGAGGAGGAGGGGGGAAAGGAAAGCAAATTCAGGCACTACAATCTTAGTTGATTGTTGGCTGCAGGTGCTAACCGCCATGGTAAATGCCTTCTCCTTGTCCGTTTAGACTCATGCTGTCTCTAGCAGTCGTTAATTACAGATTAGAAATCCTTTCCACAATTTTGGACATTTTTCCTCAGGAAAATTCCGATAAAAAGAATGAAGCAAATGCAATTCATCACCCATCCCTAATAATAAACGTTCTCCAGCTTTCCAAGACAGAAAGCAACTAGGTATGATAACCCAGAACTGTACTTATTATGAAAGACAAACATGTCAAGATGACTCTGCCCACAATAACACAGACAGCCATCTTAGAACTGCTGTACCAGATTCTACTCTGCAAGACACCTTCTATGAGGCAGATGAACCTCCTACAACATTAACTCTCAAATAGCCATATGGTTTCCCACACACTTTACTATCAGCAGAAAGTCTAATGATGTCTACTGAGGAGGACATAAGGAGTTTCCTTATGCTGGCGAAGACATCTGGTCCATTTAGTTGATGCCTCTCTATTCTGACTAATTACAACTCTCCATTTTTTCCTGAGATGGTGGGAAGGCCTTCTTGTGAGGCAGATGTGACTCCCAGGCTGAGTCACCCTTCATTTTAGACATTTAGAAGAGGGATGTAGTGTATCAGAACGGCAGTGCAGAGTTTAAGCATGCATTTCCAATGAGAAAACACTCTGAAATACAGTGCAACACATACCATCATAACACAGAGGAGTTGGATCAAATGCCATCAACTTAAATTTAGGCAGATAGAATGTGTTTTTTTTTTTAACTTGGCACTGAAATTATGGTAAAGTAGGCATCTAATGGATAGATTTTGGAATGACATTCCATAACCAGGGTGCAACATTGAAAAGACCCTCCTCCCTGGTAGCCTCACCCTCAAACGGGGATGAGGCACACCAAGAACAGAGCATTTTCTGCAAACATTAATAACTGGGCAGGTTCAGATGAGAATGGGCTCTTCCTCATGGATTCAGGGCCCAGGCAGGTTAGGGCTTTATAGGTCAGAACCAAAACTCAATTGTCCTTCCAATTTGCACTTGAATTTTGCGATGGAGTTCTCCAATCAAAGAATCATCCAAAAATGTATATGGATCCAAAAGTGGATACAAAAAAGAATAAATTAATGAAAAGAACATTCAATGATGTTGATTATTTTTCAGCAGGGCCTCCATAGGCCTACTCAATTTATCTTTAATATTGCTTTTAATGTTGTACAGCATTTATATAAAACTCTTGGAGGAGGTCACCTAGGGATCACTGAAGAACGTAAGAACATAAGAAGAGCCCTGCTGGATCAGACCACGGGTCCATCTAGTCCAGCACTCTGTTCACACAGCGGCCATCCAGCCATCGGCCAGGGACCAACAAGGCAGGACATGGGGCAACAGCACCCACCCACCCATGTTCCCCAGCAACTGGTGCACACAGGCTTACTGCCTCGAATATTGGAAATAGCACACAACCATCAGGGCTAGTAGCCATTGATAGCCTTTGCCTTCAGGAATTTATCCAACCGCCTTTTAAAGCCATCCCGTGATAGTGAGTTGCTGTGTGTAAAGTTGCTATGTGCTGTGTAAAGAAGTACTTCCTTCTTTACACAGAGAGCTTCGGCTGTGGGGCGGTATATAAATGTAATAAATAAAATAAATAAATTTGTCCTGGATCTCCCACCAATCAACATCATGGGATGACCCCACTGGATTCTAGTATTTTGAGAGAGAAAGAAAAATGTCTCCCTATCCACATTCTCCATACCATGCATAATTTTGTACACCTCTATCATGTCTCCCCTTAGCCTCCTTTTTCCCAAGCTAAACAATCCTAGTTGATGTAACCTTCCCTCGTAGGGGAGATCCAAGTGGTGCCTGAGCACTCATTTGTCAATAACGAAGGGCCAGTCTACACGGTCCTTGGCATATGATTTTAATGTAACAAGCCTGTGTCTTCTTTTTGACCATTTCACAGATGATCTGCTCCTCAATGGATCAACAGATTTCCCTTTCTACAGAGCTTCCAGAGACAGCCTCGGAAAAGGCACACACGACATCTCATCAGCTGGAAGTGGCAAGCACTAACGTGCTCTGAATAATGACAGGGTGTGGGCGTGTTTCGATCTTGTCAGTCGCATAGGCAAAGAGGGACTTCCTTTGTTTCCTAATAGGAATCAGCCACTTGTATTTACCATCTGCTTTCCATGATAGAACCATACCTTGTGAATCTGGAGCGCATTCTACTCTCCGGAACTCTCACATGGTGCCCCAAGGTATGTGTGCGTGTGGCAGAGATTGAAAAATGCAGCAAGACCTTGTTGAACATAAAGGAACCCTCTCACAAGGAAGGGCAATCAACCAGGATGGTGACCAAGGGGAAACTAAATAAATAAAAATTCAAGCCGTCAGAAGTATTTCCCACCCCCCCTCTGCAGCCTCCATGAAATATGTTGGATGTGCTCAACCAAATGCTAATAAACAGGTGTTCCCATCTCAGAAACCAACACTGCACAATTGGCAATCATGGAGTGCTGTGGCTGCCAAGACAGACGCCAAGCTGAGGATTAAACAGCTATGGAATCAACAGCTCCCATGAGAGGTGCACATTGCCAGCCTATTCGGCCTCCATGCTCCCCCTTCAGAACAAGCATCATTCTTATCAGGAGTTTGACGCTCTTCCTGCATAATGTAAACTCCTTATGGTGCAACTTGTGCCTTCCTAGATTCTGTTCATGTGGTGTGCAACTGTTTCTGATATCTTAACGTTTACCACGTCATGTGTAAAGAATGAGTAGGATTAAGAGTGGCTTCAGATGTTACAGTAAGTGTGTGCACACACTGCATTCTCTAAATGGGAACGTGCACAGGAGAACTTGCAAGCTCAAGATGCAAAAATAAAATAAAATGCATACTTGTGTTTCATTTTGCAAGTACTTCTTGTGTTACATTGGAAACACAAGTCACTTACACATCTACTTGTCTGCGCAAAAGCTACCCTCCAGATGTTCTATTATGTGTTCTCTACCAGTTAAATTGAGGGCTGCAAAATGCTGAGTGAAACATCAAGGAGCTGCAGGAATCATATGGTAAGATTAGCTGTGTCACAGATCACAGGGAACTGGGCACCAAGAGTCAGGGCAGGACCTTGGAGTTCTACAGGACCTTGGAGAGCTCTAATGGAGCGCAGGCGTTGCTCTTATACAGCCTTCCCCAACCTGATGTCCCACAGGTGCACATTTTTGTGAACATTTCACCTACAACGTGTTTTTTTTTTTGGGGGGGGAGTATGGAGTTCTGTTTAATATACACATTTTTTGCAAGTAATTTCCCCTAATTTAGTGAAGAAATTTGTGAATTTTGGTAAATTCATATCAAAAACAAACTGAAATGAAATTCTCATTTGAACTTTTCACAATAAACGAACTGGAGATGGAGAGACCATTTTCATGCAAAACATGTGCTTTACCAAGGAGCTACAGACCCTCCCAATCTTTACAGCAGATTTGGGGAACATGTGTTGTTGAGCTCCAACTCCCAACAGCCCCTACCACCATGGCCAATAATCAGGGATAATGGGAGTTGTAGACCGCCAACATCTGGTGGCCCAACCCTGCTATGCAGACAAGATGTAAGGCCAGAAGAAGGCAGCCTTTAGCAGGAGCTGTTTTGCCAACATCGGCAAAGATCTTTGAAGGTGTGCGCTCATTCCACCACCAATGTTTCTGCTGTTGGTACAGACCCGAGCAGTGACGTTTCTCTCGCTTTGATCAGAGTAGTAAAATTTCCCCAAGGGTGGTAGTGATGGGGGTAGGGAAGGGTGGTTTGTACCTCCCTGCTTTCTGCCTTCTTCCATGCCAGGAGCTGCCTCTTTCTCCTGCTCTTCACCTCTTGTTCTTCACAGCTCAGTACTAATCATTGGTCCAGAATGCAGGGTAGACTTGCCAGCCCCATTCCGATGATGTAGTTATTTCCAGTTGGCACTTGGGAGCCATGAGGATAGGAAGCATTACTCATAGCCAAGAGTACAGATGTTTCTAATTGCTTTCCATTACCAAGAATAACAGCTGTTTACATCTATCAGCAAATAATTCACAAGAGCTCCAGACTATTAAGATAACACACCCCACCTGGTCACCATCACACGTTGTCAAGGCCAAGGCTCCGGCTGCCAGAAAAGCCCCTGTTCGGCTTCTCTGTTCGCCGAATGACAGCATGTGTCACCTTCAGATATCCTTATGCTACCCCACAAGCGCTGGCTTCTTGGTGGCCTGACACATCAAATGGACATATGGATTGTTCATAGCTTTGCAGTAAAATATTTTATGGTCCTGCTGCAGCCAAGGGCGGCCAATGCAGGGAAGGCAAGGACCAACTCGAATGGAAGGGCTTTCTGCACTTCCGAGAAAGGGCTGGCTGTCAATGGTGCAGTTCAGTTGCCTTTGATCTGAGCGAGCCTTTCTGCCCTTCATTGCACCCCTCAATCTTCCCTCTTCTGTGTCTTTGACCTAATCATACTGTTATACAAGTTCTTTTGCCCTTAGGGACGAGATCCAATTCAGCCCCCAAGCACTTTAACCCTTTAATGCGATCCATAGATCCATGAAAAAAACAAGAATCAAACATGGAACATCAGACAGTTAAAGCTATTGTCAACTTTCATCTAATACACAGAGAGCTCTAATCCTGGCCGCCACTGTAAAAAATTTAGCAACATTATTATTATTATTATTATTTATTTATTTATATAGCATCATCAATGTACATGGTGCTGTACAGAGTAAAACAATAAATAGCAAGACCCTGCCGCATAGGCTTACATTCTAATAAAATCATAATAAAACAATAAGGAGGGGAAGAGAATGCACCAAACAGGAAGTATAAAAGTCAGAGCAAAATCAAGTTTTAAAAGCTTTAGGAAAAAGAAAAGTTTTTAGCTGAAGAAAAGTTTTTAGCAACAGCCAAAGTTACTTTTGAGGACTTATCTTCCAACAGAAACTTAACATAGAATTTGTCTGAACTTCTAGACAGTTTACTCAGCAATGGGGTGTTCATAAGATGACAGGTCTGATTATAAAAGCTACAGGACAGAAGGATATGCTCCATCGTCTCCACTTCCATATTCCTACAGGGGTACCGTCATTCCTGATAAGGGACACCAGCATATCTGCCCCAAAGTAATTCAATAGAATAAACATTGCATCTGGCCTTGGAGAAAGCAATACGATATTTAGCCACCGACAGGTTCTTTAAATAGTCAGCCAGCTGAAGAGGCCCAACGTAATGAACGTGCAATGCACCAGGAGAGCAAGAAACATAAGAGCGAGTGCGTAAGTTGCAGAAGGCTATGTCCCACAGTCTTTGTTTAACAGATTTAAAAGCAAAATTCAAGCCCAGATTAAGGAGGAGGGAAGAGGAGAGACCGATTGAAGCTGCCTTCCTGGCAAGAAGCTTGGACCAACTGTTTTTGACCTAATCTAGACCAAGCAGGAACTTGCACTATTGAAAGTGGTATGAAAGGGGTATATAAAAGGCAGGATTGATACTACTGTTTTATAGCGGTATTGAAGTGCACTGACAACTGTTGGGGCCCATTGACACATACCATATACCCCTTTCATAGTGCAATATCCTGCTTTGTCTAGTTAAGGCCCAAGTGCACAATCCTATGCATTTTTAGTAAAAAAAAAAAGTCCTACAACTCCTAGCATTCCCCAAACAGCTATGGGGAAAGCTGGGAGTTGCAGGACTTTCCCCCTGTTGAAACAAGTAAAGGATTGTGCCCTTAAAAACATAGCCCTTTAGGGTGCAACTCTGGGTTTCAAGCAGCACATAATGCTGCTGCTACTGCAAATGAACTTCCTTGCTCAAGTTTAACCTCTCCTGTGTAAGTTATGTATGACAATGGATCCAGTTACCTAGGGAGGTTGTGGGCTCTCCCGCACTAGAGGCATTGAAGAGGCAGCTGGACAACCATCTGTCAGGGATGCTTTAGGGTGGATTCCTGCATTGAACGGGGTGTTGGACACGATGGCCTCAGGGCTGGTGCTACCATTAAGGCCAACTAGGCAGCCGCCTAGGGCGCAGACGTCAGAGGGGCGCAGACTGCCCCCTCTCCCCACTCCTGGGGTCGGAGGTTTTGGGGGGTGGGGGCTTGGCTTGTGTGTGCCCATGCATGGCCAGCCTTTCCCTGCAGCTGCAATCAGAGGCCCCAGAGAGGCGCCACTCATTTCTGCTGTCCGCATGATGTGTGTGTGTGTTGGTTATTACAAAACCCTCAGAGACGACATGGAGGAGATGGAAGAGGAGCAGGTCGGGGGACAGCCAAAGGCTCTGTGGGCCAGGGAGGCGAGTGAGAAGGACGCAGAGACAGGCAGCTCTCGCAGAGCAGCAGCCCCAGTGTGCTGCCTTCCCCGTTGGGGGCTGCAGCTGCTGGAGACCGAGCGGGGCTTGCCAGGCAGAGACACCCCCCCCCCCCCGCAGCCAGCACACCAGGGCTCGTTCGCAGCCCCTCCTCACAGGGTGCGCAGAGGCACAAGAGCAGCTGCCCGGTCAGGGCAGAAGCAGCGTGCCCAGCCTTGCTGCTGCGCCCTAAAGGAGGCTTGGATGGGCTGCCCTTCCAGAGCTGGGTGGGGGGCGGCCCTCGGGGAGGTGTGGAAGAAGTGGCACCTACGGGCTGCCTCTCTGAATGAGAGGCAGGGCTGCACCCCCAATAAGCTTTGGGACAATGGAAATAACACCCCCTCACACACACTATGGTGAGGAAGCTCCCCTCCCCGCCCACGCCCAGAGCTCGCCTTGCCTAGGGCATGAAATAGTCTGGCAATGGCCTTGGATGGCCTTATAGGCTTTTCCAACTCTACTATTCTATGTTTCTATGTTTATAGGATACTTTTTCCCACCACCCCTGAAGACTCCCATCATCTCTTAAGATTGACATGCTGGCTGGGACTGATGGGTGTTGTAGTCCCAAACATCTGGAGGACACCACGTTGGATGTAAGATAACTTATCGTGCAACGGCATCACATCGCTCACTAAACAAGACATGCAAATCACATACTATGACTATCATGTTACTATTATACTTAAATTGTCTATTTTTCTGCGAACTGCTTTGAGCACAATGCATTTGTGGGAAAGCATATATAAATAAACGATGACTATTGCATTTTTGCAGCCCTGCTGGAGGAATGCTACAGGGGCAGTAGAGTGACCAAGGTGTCACAGATCAATGATCTTACATTAGCTTCCTTAATACGGTGCCATCCAGATGTTTTAGACTACATCTCCCATTAACCCCAGCCAACACTGTCCATGGTCAGGGCTGATTCGCAATGGGGTGAATGGTGTTATGTCTGGTTTGGGTGTTGGACAGCCTCTTTCTCTAACACAGCACAATACGTATGGGGCACACACACACACAGAGCGATTAGGTTTCAGAAGAAAGCTATTAGCATAAATGAGAGCTTTGCCCCCTAACGCTAATTGCATGGCAAAGGGGGGATTTTCACCAATATCATAACTCCCTGTATGCTGCATTCCTGAGGACGTGCCCTCTCTCTGTGCCTCGGATTTAATTAAAAATGCCCACAACAAGATCGCTAATCAGTCATGTTATTAATATACTGTGATGTGAAGTCAGGCTCTAATTTAGAGTTTGAGCAGACTATCCTTCGCATTGTTTAGACAGAAAAATGTCCTACAGTTCTAAGAATTCCCTAGCCAGCTAGGATTTCTTTCCCTGTTTTTTTTTCTGTTGAAACATGCATAGAAATGCACCCAAAGCCTATTACTCTCCCTTTAACTGCCACAAACAGTTTTTTTTTAGAATGGTGCACTGCCTACTTCGAAATCTATCATTTCTGGCCTAACTGGGGTAAGGTGTGGGGTAAACCTGACCCAGAAATTTCATTTGCAGCAGCAGCATATGTTGCATGTAACTCATAATTGCACCCTGAATAGGCTATGTTTTTAAAGGCACAATCCTATGCATGTTTAGACTGAAAAAGTGTCCTACAACTCCCAGGGCATCAGTGGCGGCACTGGAAAAAAATTCAGGGGGGGCACAGCAGGGGCAAAGTACATTTCTAGGTGGGCGGGCTGTGCCCCACATATTAAGGTCTCCAAAGAAAAATAATGGTATATCTCACACTATAACTGCCATCCTAAACATGTATTGATTTAGTTGTGTGTTTTTTAAATATCATGTATTAGCTAAATTCAAATTGCAGTAAGGGAAAAGGCTTTTAAACAAGGTAGTCAAATATATAAGCATTTCCTTGACATACAGATTAAACAGAAATAATGCTTTCTTTAGAAAACAGTTACTTTTCAACCAGCGCAGGTAGAAACAGAAAGGTAGACTCTTAGTGTAAGAAAAGTAAGAGCAAACTGTGGGCCCTGTACACCTAGGCAAACCCAGTGTATGTTGTTATGTGGTTATATAATGCCTATTTTCTTTGATATGTTCTTTATGAAGATCACTTAATTGCACTAAAACTGAGCCTCCTTTGGATTTCTGTGGTTTTTTGGTAACTCTCCCATGCCACCTTACAGGCTTAAAATCATAGAATAGTAGAGTTGGAAGGGGCCTACAAGGCCATCGAGTCCAACCCCCTGCTCAATGCAGGAATCCGCCCTAAAGCATCCCCGACAGATGATTGTCCAGCTGCCTATTGAATGCCTCTAGTGTGGGATAGCCCACAACCTCCCTAGGTAACTGGTTCCATTGTTGTGCTGCTCTAACAGTCAGGACGTTTTTCCTGATGTCCAGCTGGAATCTGGCTTCCTGTAACTTCAGCCCGTTATTCCGTATCCTGCACTCTGGGAGGATCGAGAAGAGATCCTGGCCCTCCTCTGTGTGACAAACTTTTAAGTATTTGAAGAGTGCTATCATGTCTCCCCTCCATTTTCTCTTCTCCAGGCTAAACATGCCCAGTTGTTTCAGTCTCTCTTCATAGGGCTTTTTTTCCAGACCCCTGATCATCCTGGTTGCCCGCTTCTGAACACGCTTCAGCTTGTCTGCATCCTTCTTGAATTGTGGAGCCCAGAACTGGACACAATACTTTAGATGAGGCCTGACCAGGACCGAATAGAGAGGAACCAGGACCTCATGCGATTTGGAAGCTATACTTCTATTAATGCAGCCCAAAATAGCATTTGCCTTTTTTGCAGCCATGTCGCGCTATTGGCTCATATTCAGCTTGTGATCTACAACAATTCCAAGATCCTTCTCGTTTTTAGTATTGCTGAGCCAAGTATCCCCCATCTTGTAACTGTGCATTTGGTTTCTATTTCCTAGGTGTAGAACTTGGCATTTATCCCTATTAAATTTCATTCTGTTGTTTTCAGCCCAGCACAATCACTTTGAAGTTTGTTTCTGTCTTCCAGGGTGTTAGCTATCCCTCCCAATTTTGTGTCATCTGCAAATTGATAAGCATTCCCTGTACCTCCTCGTCCAAATCATTAATAAAAAAGTTGAAGAGCACTGGGCCCAGGACTGAGCCCTGCAGTACCCCACTCATTACCTCCCCCCAGTTTGAGAAGGTTCCGTTGATAAGCACTCTTTGAGTCCGATTCTGTAGCCAACTGTGAATCCACCTAATAGTTGTTCCATCTAGTTGTTCCACTTTTAGCTAGTTTGTTAATCAGAATATCATGGGGCTTTGTCGACTGCACTTCTGTTACGCAGCTTCAATCCAGTAGCTTTTTTCCAGTTGTTGTACCCTTAGTGAGTAAATGACTTTTCAGCAATACAGGGATCTTTTCCAGAGAAATGGTGACAAAGCAAAACACAGCATTTTGTATTACACTGTATTCTAACCAAGAATAGCATTTGTTTCATGCTGGGTTGAAATGTCTCCATGAATTAGACTTTCTTCTTGAGACTGTGCAATGTCACTTGGACCAGGTAACTTTTTTCCCTTTTTTACACAAAGGGAGGCATTAACTCAACCCCTAAACAAGCATCTGGCAACTCTGAAACACTTTCGTCTTCAGAATTATCTATTTCGGAAATATCAGACTCACTACTACTGCCAGATAATTCCTCCTCCTAGTCAAGTTCTGGTTCAGTTAAGTCTTTCCATGGAACTCTGTGTTTCTGTGACATCAGACTTTTTCCTGAGTTTTGCTTGGCTTGTGAAGTAGTAGACAATGTTTTTGAAGATGATGCTCCTGATGAAGCGGAGTTTTTTATTATTATTACAATCCATTGCCTTTGTAACATGTAATTAAAGAAATAAGAGGCATTGAATATGGTGAGATTAATTGATGAGTAAACGTTGTGAGCAAATTCTCACAATTTACTCTTGCACTGTGAGTGAATTCTCTCTCCCCCGCCCCATTCCTGTCTTAATTCTCTGAGGAGAAAAAAGGAAGACATGGAGAAGGTACAGATTAATTCTTTCCTCCCCCTCTCATTTTTCCTGGCTGACTGTAATGAGAAAAAAAGGAAGAGATCCATGGAATAACCAGTATTCTTCCAGCTGGCTGGCTGCTGGTGCTGGAATATAGTTTGGAGAACTGCCAAGAATAAGTTTAGGCATCAGAGGTTTTAAGTGTGATGCAGTTATGAGGGGCCCCATCCCAAACCTCAGTTACCTAACCCTAATTGGTGGGGCAGAAAGTGGGTTCATTGGAGACAGAGCCAAGGGGGTCACCACCCTCCTAGATACCTCTCTAGAAGAACACAGAGAAATAAGTGTGGCAGAGCCCACTTATTGAAGCAAGGGGAGGTAGGGAAGGAAGAAGCCCATTTCACACACAGGTAAACTGAGGCAGGAGGCAAATAAGAGTCAATTACTGCAAGAGAGTGAGTTTGGGTTGCATAATTGCAGCACACTTAAGTTCTCAGAGCCAACAGAGAGCAGGCTTTAAATAAAGTGTCTTAAACACACATGCACACAATTTATCCAGGGTATGTCACAGCACAGAGAAAGGCATTTATAGACAAGCCCACTTCTCCAACATTTAAATTAAATGCAGATGGGAGACCAAGAAACCCATTTCACACATAGATAAACTGAGGCAGCAGCTAAATAGGAGCCAATGACTGCAACTGAGAGAGTTTGGGTTACATAATCACATGTTTAAAGGGGGGAAATGCGCTCCGTCAAACAGGAGGAATTTAGCCACGAATACATATTAACTTGCACCATGAAAAGCAAAGAAATTATTTTTTAAAACCATGTGTTCACAATATAATTGAGATGAGTTATAGAGCAAAACAAAATGGATTCTAGGCCCAAACACACACAAATACTCAATAATTTCTCAATCTGAAAATCACACACACCAAGCCCAAAAAGATTTTTACATGACATGGCACCACAGAGTTACATGCATTCCCTATTGTCACAGCCCCATGAAAATATTTTTTACATGAATCTATTGGGCTCTGATGGGAATGGTTTTTGTTAAAACAAAAGTATTTTTGCTGAGGGAAATAATCCCCTACCCACCCAGAAATGGAGATAGCAACCAGCAGCAGCAAGAAACATTACAAAAAACAGCAATAAGCTCATGCCAGGATGAAGTTGGTAGTGAAGTTCTTGAAGCTTCCTGCCCCCACCCCACCCTGCTCAGACTGAGCTGGCCAGACAGGCAAAGGTTAAACAGCAAACAGTACAACTTTAGCAAAACTATAATACACGGGGCAAAACAGGCTGCTAGCAAAAAGCAACATGCAAAAACAAACAAAACAAAACCCAATATATACATAACAGCAATGTGCTGAATATTAAAAACCCCAAAAAGCTTTTTGCAACCAGCACAGAAATATTCTACGAACCAGATTCAATTCACAAAAAGGCAAAAGTGTAGTTTGGATCATGTTATGGTTATGTGTCCTTGGGGGAGTTAAATCGCATTTTGACATGTGGGTGGAGCTTTGAGGGTAGGACAACATGATTGGCTGATTTCCTGATTTCCCACCTATCGGCTGCCTCGTTCCTTCACGCCGTTTTTAGTTTGAATTCTCTCATTCTGCAGAGCTTTGCAGAAAGAGCTCATTAAAACAAAGAGGGGGGAACAGGCATCCTCCTCTGCTGCCTTGTTCCTCCCACCACCGCTCCCGCTTTGTCTGTTATATGAATCTGCGGAGCTCCACACATAAAATTTATAGTTTCCATCATCTCTACTCCATAGCATCTAATATGCGCATGTGCGCATTTATAACTGCACTATAAAAAAAAATTCAGGAAATAAATCACTGTTGATGCTGCAGTGTGACCCACTTTACCTACATTCGAATAAACGAAAATTTGGTCTTATATTTAATGAGGAGCAATCCCGTCGTTGTATAGACGGGGTCCCAGTGGGTTTCCATGGCCGAGTGGGGACTAGAACCTGGATCTCCCAACTCCCAGTCCAACACTTTAGTCACTACACCACACTAGCTCTCTGTACTAAGATAATGTATATGTGGCACTTGACCATAGCTGGTGTCACATCTGCAAATCCCAACCAGGCTTCTGAAAACAAGTCTTTCATAACTTCTGTACAGAATATGCCATATTATTGTAGAATTCCCCTTCTCCATTGTCTGATACATCTTACAGGTAATAATTTTTGCAATTGACATTACAATGCCTTGAAATTCAACGCCAGGCCAACAAAAATTAAAGCCGTTAAGGTTTCATTTTGAGTTGAAATACTTAAAAAAAAACTTTAAATGGACTGTTTTATCATAATGCTGTAATTTTAAATGCGCTAAAAATAGCATTAATAACCATCACATTAAGTTCTCTTTCATTAAAAGAAGAAATCTAGCACTAAATTATGAAATGATCAAATTTACGAGGCCTGAGTTAGTAAAGATTTTTGCACGAGCATAAATCACACGACATGATTCCCGTCTGGTGATGGCTGCAAATTAGGAACTACAGTAAATTTCAGTAGACATTAATAATATAAACATCTCCATGCTTCAACCAATTGGAGCGATGGCACTGTTTGGCCCTCAATAGATAATCCAATTTTTTTTCCTGTTGTTGCTCAGCATTGACTTGTAAAGCTTTCTTCAACGGCTATAGGACGTATTAAGGCTTTTCAAACAAGAAAAAAATTGTCATCTTTTGAAAAGATCAATGTCTATGAGCGGTCTTATCAGAAAAAGAAAAAGGAAATGTGATTTGACTTGTTAAGTTACATTGCAATTCACAGGTGTCATATTTATTTATTATTTATTTATAATATTTATATAGTGCTCCCCGTTCAAAATTTCGGAGTGGTGTACAAGATAAAATTCAATAAAAACAGAATAAAAAAACCTTAAAATAGATTTTTAAAAGCAAAAGGAAAGGTGAACTGTGAACCGTCGCTGGTCATTAAGGAAAGGCTTGCTTGAACAATGACGGCTTCAGGAGGCGCAGAAAGGAATACAAAGTTGGCACCTGCCTGACCTCCAGAGCCAGGGAATTCCATATCATATCTTTAACACTGGGCTGGGAGAAGGGTTTTTTTTTTTAATGTCAAGGGATTATCTGTTGGAATCTGCATGCCAGCAGTGGGTGGAGCCAGACTCAAAAGTGGGTGGAGCCAGAATCAAAACTGTGCTTTGGTGAAGCTCAAAGTGGGCAGAGTTTGAGCCATAGCAGAGCTAACATTGGGTGTAATTGAAAAAAGGGTGGCGTTTGCAAAAAAAATATATCAAATGTTTGCTGCACCACACAGACTTCCCTATAAATAAACTTCATTTAGTAGCGCAGGGGAGAGGGATTATACTTCACTGGTGAGCCTAGTTCATAATGCTTTTGTGAGATGAATGGAAAAAAGGCATCAGCTGGCCCACCGTTCATTTGTGTGAAGAGAAAAATAACAAACTGGCTTATGGTGTTTGTGTTAGCCTGAAGAAATCATAAAATGGCCCAGAAAGAATGTGTGAGTTGGAGAAATCACAACATGGCTTAGAATGCATTTGGGAATCTGGAGAAACCATAAAATGGCTTAGAATGCCTTATATCCCTCCTTTACAGTCATTGATGCTGACTCAGTTTGCCTGTGTGTGAAATGGGTTTCTTGCTGTC
Source organism: Elgaria multicarinata webbii (assembly GCF_023053635.1). NCBI lineage: Eukaryota > Metazoa > Chordata > Lepidosauria > Squamata > Anguidae > Elgaria > Elgaria multicarinata. Next base: position 14,433,411 of record NC_086180.1, read on the forward strand.
CCACTCCCCTTTACTTTATATCTTGGAGAAGTGGGCTCTTCTACAAATAGTAGGGTGACCATATGAAAAGGAGGACAGGGCTCTTGTATCTTTAACAGTTGCATTGAAAAGGGAATTTCTGCAGGTGTCATTTGTATATATGGGGAACCTGATGAAATTTCCTCTTCAGCAGAACAGTTAAAGCTGCAGGTGCCCCCTGCCCTCTTTAAAATCTGGTCACTCTGGTATAGCTCCTGTAGCTTTAGCTGTTGTGATGAAGAGGGAATTTCACCAGGTTTTCCATATATACAAATGACACCTGCTGAAATTCCGTTTTCTATGCAACTGTTACAGATACAGGAGCCCTGTCCTCCTTTTCATATGGTCACCCTAACAAATAGTGTTCTCTGTTTTACTATTCTGGATAAATTGGTGTGTGTGGTGGGGGGTGGCGAGGTTTGCTTGAAATGCATGCAAATTGAGGCCTGTTTTTGGCCTTCATTTTACTTGGCTTAACTATTGAATAGCACTAAGTACCATGCTTGCTTGGCGTCTGTTTTGCTTGGCTGTATAATGCATCTCAGTCACACTGTGGGCACATGGTTTTAAAAATCCTTTCCTTCCTTTTGGTCATGTGAACTATGCCTTAGAAAATATATTCCTGGCTAAATTCCTCCTGCTGCCTTAGTTTGCCCATATGTGAAATGTTTTTTGCATTGTCACGCTGGAGACATTTCTGGGATGGGGGCACTGGTGGGCTAAACTGTGTAGCAAATGCTGGGTAGCATGTGCAGCAAAAATAAAAGGAGGACGAGAGCCAGGTCAGAAAAAAAGAGAAACGGGTTCCCAGGATGCAAATAATTTATTTTCACAAAGCCCAATGTGTTTCAGCCTGTACTTTATTCAAAGCCTTCCTCAGGGGGCTGTAATGTTAATTCAACTTCAAAGTTTATTGTACTAGCCAAAGGCCATGACAAATACATCGAAAGAAAATATTTATACATATATACAGTAATATAAATATTTCGAACAGTAGAAAATTATACAGATAACTTAGAATTTACCATAACTAAAATTCATCTTTCACTCAGCAGTCTGAAACTCAGAGGGGATCTACACTAGACAAGTTAGAATATGTCTTACCGTTTTTAAGTGTGCGTTTGGTAGTATTTCGCCACACGACGTTCAGTTTGTGACGTTTTATTGTTGTCTGTTCTCCGGTTTTTATTTTAAACTTATCTGAAATAAGTCATTCTATTTGGTATGATGTGGCTGATTTCATCATATTAAATGGGTTTCCTGTAGTTCTCAATTAGCCAATCACATTCCTGGGGGCATGTTTATGTAATTTCTGTGCCCAAAGTTGGAGCCATTTTTTTTCTTTCAAGCCTCTTTTTTGCAGACATTTTTAGTTTCACTTTTGGGAGGCTGCTTGCTGGATCGTTTATAAGTGGAGGATTCTCGGAGAGAAGAGGAAGTGGGAGGGGAAATTGGCAGACGGGGGAAAAGAATGAACAGATTTCTTTTCTATGGCCGTAGCTAGACCTAAGGTTTATCCCAGGATTGTTCTGGGGTCAAACCTGTTCATCTAAGTGCCACATAGGGCATCCAGTGCTTGGGCAGGGACGAACCCAGGATGATCCTGGGATAAACCTTAGGTCTAGCTACGGCCTTAGTGTGGCCAAAAGGAATGCATTCCCACGGAAAGAGAAAAGTAACGAAACGTTTTAAAAACTGCTACGTTTTAAATCGTTCAAAAACAAAACGTTCAATGACTGTAAAAACAACGTTTCATATACTAGTGTAGATCCACTCTCAGTCTAAAACACAGTCTAAAACTCAGCTTTCACTCAGCAGTTTATAGCAATTTTGTCTAGTTCTCTCTTCCTAATCTTTTTTGCTGCCAGAACAAAAACAAAGCCACTTTATGTTTCACATAACTGTTGGTATCACTCAAAAGAGAAAGAACCGTTTCGGCAAAGGCTGAATACAATAAAATATATTAAAATATCTTTTTGTTATTAGGTTAATTAGGCACATTGCCTTAAGGGCTTGTGCCCATATTGTGATACAAAATAGGTGTCCAAGGCTCTGCCGCTCGGCTCTACCTGTGGTGATGTTCCTTTCCCAGTCAGATTGGCTACAAGTCTCCATTGCCTGTAGGATCTACTTTGTTTTTTACGAGAACTCTGAGGTCTCTGTTTACTGGAGCCAGAAGAAAATAGTGGCACTTTGGGCAGATGGGCTGATAATTAAGGAAGTTAAGGCACAATGACATACTGAGATAGGAAAAAGGACTACAACTCCCAGCTGGGGAATACTGGTAGTTGCAGGACTTCTTTCTGTCTCAACATGCATAGGATTGCTATACAAAGTGTTGTGCCCTAAACCCAAAATGGATTCAGCACCTTGGATAACTTCTTTCTGGCTGGTTCTGACTGAAACCCAAAATGGATTTACAGCCCCACTGAAATTGGAGACACCAGCCTCCACTGTTGATATCTTCAAAGAGGACAACATCCTGATCCAAAACAGATGAGATAATCCAGGCTAGGTTTTTTTTGGAGCGGGGGGAGTTACTGCTACCAAAAGAGAATTTTAAACATTTCCCCCTCTTCACCTCTCCCCATATCTCACTTAGAGAAAACAGAACAGTAATTAATACAAAATTTAGGAAATATGGATTTGCTGTAAGGCGTTACATACTTCACTGGTTCCATAAGACCAGAGGCACAGAACAATAATTAATATGTAGTAAGATGTGGCGGGGGAGGGAGGAAACAGGATGCGATTAAAAATGTTATGCAATACGGAGAGCAAAATGATGGCCTCTAGGCAGCATCTGGGGGACAGATTCCTGGATCCGAGGCTGGTGACAGCACTCTGCCCTTAAGACCCGGGAAACTGAGCTCCCTGGCCTGTCTGCAGTCAGCGCAGAGATAACCCTCCAGAGCCGGCTGCTTCTATCAGCTTCTATGAGCTTGGAAACCCAAACTCATAGAGGGGTGAAAGGAGGCATGCCAGTGGACGGGGAGGGGAGGAGACATGGTATGGAGAATGCAGATAGGGAGGCATTTTTCTCCCTCTCCCATCATACTAGGGCCATGACTGGATGAGGAGGGTAGTAGGGTGATGATCTCACAATTTTATGATCGTGAGATTGTCACCCTGGTTTGACAACCAGGGTGCATGACATTGCGGCAGCCATTTTTTGTTTTTTAAAGAGAAGGAACGCACGAGCGCTCGCCCGAAAACTGGTGAGTTGTTTTTTAAAATAATCTCACCCTCCCCCTGACTCCCGATGGGCACAGAACTCCTGAGGAGTGTCATGTGGATGCACAGGGACGATCCCAGGGCAATCCCCGGGATATCGCCCCATCTAGCTATGGCCTAGAACCTGATGGGGTCATCCCATGAAGCTGACTGGTGGGAGAGTCAGGACAGCTAAAAGGAAGTACCTCTTCACACACTGCATAGTTAAACTATGGAATTCCCTACCACATGATGTAGTGATGGCCAGAAATTTGGATGGCTTTAAAAGGGGGTTGGATAAATTCCTGAAGGCTATCAATGGCTACTAATTTATTTATTTATTTATTTATTTATTTATTTATTTATTATTTATTACATTTCTATCCTGATGGATCTGTGCCACCTCCAGTATCAGAGGCAGTAAGCCTGTATACACCAGTTGCTGGGGAACATGGGTGGGAGGGTGCTGTTGCACCCATGTTCTGCTTGTGGGTTCCTGGCTGACAACTGGTTGGTCACTGTGTGAACGGAGTGATGGACTAGATGGACCCTTGGTCTGATTCAGCAGGGCTCTTCTTACGCTCTTATGAACTTAAGGGCAACAATAGACATTACTTTAAATCCATATCTTTGTGGGATTAAGATCGGCTCCTTTACATGTATTCCCCCCCCTCCCCAAGGGCTGGGGTCTTCTCTATCTTTCTATACAGCCACTAGATGGTGCTCTGGTATAGCGGAATTGCACGATTCCACCTATAGATATAATGCCATTCAGAAAATACTGCACTTTCCTCAATCTAAAAAAGAAATGCCTGTTAATGGTTGCAAAGCACAGGAGAGGCCTTGAAGGATGATGACATCATGTAAAGGACTCGCAAACTACTGATGGCGAGCAATCTTGAGCACACAATAAAAGCCTCATGTAGAAAGGCTTGAAGGGTCTTGTGGCACCTTAAGGACTAGCACATTCACTCTGGTGTAAACTTTCATGGACTAGCACATTCACTCTGGTGTAAACTTTCATGGACTACAGCCCACTTCATCAGATGCATGAAATCTTGGTCACTGGGTGAACTGATTGCTGGACTAGTTGGACCCTTGGTCTGATCCAGCAGGGTGCTTCTTATGTTCTTATGAGAATGGGAATATGGGGACATTCTCTCCCACTCTCTGAAGCCTCTGTTAGGCAGAGGAAAGCACCCGCCTAGCTAAACCCATGCCGCGTTTCCTGCTCTTCATGGAACACTTGGAAGGCTTACAAGGACCCAGAGCAGATCCAATAGGATCGCGCCCTTCTAGACTGTTCTGGCTGAGGAATGCTGGGAGTTGTAGGACTTTTTTTCGGTCTAAACACGCGTAGGATTCTGCCCTTAATGTCTGTATTTGTTTGGATCACTTTGGGCACGGAAGCCACATTGAAGCCCAAACTCACTGAACTCCGGATGCTTCCTGCATCGACAGGCGGCATGCAACTGTGGTTCAATGCAGAAGACAGGATAAAGTGCTGATCTGATCAAACGAAACAGGTTGCCTACCCAGAATATCTGACTTTCATCAGCATGGCCATGATTGCATGCAAAGCACCTGCTGTTGAATGACAGATTAAGCCTGCTCCAGTTGTAGGGTGTTTTTTTTTTACTTTACAGATGTCATTAAAAAAAGACATTCCCACAGACCTGTTCATTCCCCAAGCAATGCCTTTCCAGATGGGAATTAGAGAGCAAGTTTCAGGAAAATCTGCTTCTGCCTCGCTCAACAGCAACGACAAAAAAAGAATATTACAGTAACCTTCCTCTTCTAATCCATTCATTTCAGGTTTGATTTACCTGCTCAACTTTGATCAGAAATCTCTGTAGCTTTACAAGATTATGTGTGTCGCGTTTTGTTTGTGTCCCCTGAAATGAGAGGAAAGTATGACAAGGTTCTGTGATTATTCTATATTTCAGAAGCTGGGATTAACCTGTGCTTTGCGATTAAAAAGATAGTGTGCGCAGATTGAAAGGGGAGGCAGTCATGTTTGAAATTCTTCGTGTGTTGGCATTGTGGCTGGCCTGCCAGGCACATAACTGCCTCTCTGCTTTAGGCCTCATGACACCATCCTGCCATCCCCATGAAAAAGAGGACACTCCGATGTCAGTGGGGCAATGAATCCGCTCCAGGTTTCATCAGAACTCTAAAGAAGCTGTCCAAGGTGTGGAGTGGATACTGACATCGGAGACACCAGCCTCCATTGGAAAAAAATATTACAATTTAAATAGAAATATCATGTCTCATCGAGGTGGGTAAGACTTATGGCCTGTATGTACTTTCTTAGTTTACTATACAGGTGCTAACTGTCAAAGGGTAATTTCAAAGCCCCTTGCTCTCTATTGTGACTAGGCCTGTTCCCCTTAGGCTGGGAGAAGGAGTTTCAGGCGATCAATCGGAATATGATTCTGAAGCAGAAGAGACAGCACCAGAAGCATACCAGCCTACATGGGAAGTGGGGCAGGTGATTCTCATGGGCTCTTCATCAGCTGAGGATGAACCATTGCCAGACCTTATCACTGAAAATGTTAACAACACACAGTCTGCGGGAAATAATTATTCTTCAGAGGGGGAGGGCGCTTCAGGGCTAGCTGATCCTAGAGTCCGCTGCAGACTCAAATGGGTGGAGCTAAAGGAAGGTAAGAGAAGGTCGGCCCAGCTAGCTTCTTGCCAAAGGCTTCTTCAAAATCAGCCCTCTTGAAGTTAAAGCTTTCTGGGGAAAGGCTTTCCCTTTTTCTTGAAAAGACAATTGTCTCACTTAGTTTGCATAGTTTTGCCTGAAGGAAAGTTTCTAGAGGTTAGACTCTCTTCAGGTGGGAAGAGCTTTGTGGATTAAATGGCAGACCTCTTTGTTGTCTCCCAATAAGGCGGGAGGTTTTCGGAAACACAACACTCTCCCTTCTTATGGTTCTTTGTCTTTTGAGATTATGGAGGAGTTGCTGGGCATGTTTAGCCTGGAGAAGAGAAGATTGAGGGGAGACATGATAGCACTCTTCACTTAAAAGGTTGTCACACAGAGGAGGGCCAGGATCTCTTCTTGATCCTCCCAGAGTGCAAGACACGGAATAACGGGCTCAAGTTAAAGGAAGCCCGATTCCAGCTGGACATCAGGAAAAACGTCCTGACTGTTAGAGCAGTACGACAATGGAATCAGTTACCTAGGGAGGTTGTGGCGTCTCCCACACTAGAGGCCTTCAAGAGGCAGCTGGACAACCATCTGTCAGGGATGCTTTAGGGTGGATTCCTGCATTGAGTAGGGGGTTGGACTCGATGACCTTGTAGGCCCCTTCCAACTCTGCTATTCTATGATCTCCATATTCCATGCATAATACTTAAAATAAGACATTTCCCTAACATGTCACCCTTTCCCCATGAATGCATATCATCATCATCATCATCAATAGAGGTGATGATCGCGGTGTACCTCTTGCAACAAAGCAGCCAACCCCTTTTGGAAACCAACTTTTTAGGGAGATGTTCCTTATACCAGAACTGGGCCAAGACTTCTGATCGCTCCCTCTCCTTTTCCGTCTGTGGTTTCGACTTATTCAAGCTTAGCTGGAGCATAAGGTGCAAAATTAGGACAATGTTCCAAAGAGCGGTAATCTATCAGTTTATTTATCTCTTATCGTCTTCTGGAAATCTTTCAGGATTATGGGTTTACAAGGAGAGCTTACGAGAAAACAAAACTAAACACACAAACACACATACGTGGAAGAACCTTCGGGATAGTAAATAGGAGGATTAGAGAGGAAAATGGTGGGAAAGCTTCTTGGAATGCCTGATCCTCACTACAAGCACCAAATGAAAGCTTATCTCAGGATATTAGGGAGGGGTAGGGGAGAGAAGGCGATCAAGTGAGAAATTGCAGAGAGAGGGAGGGGACCATTTGGGTACAGCAGGTCCCCTTTGTTCTATTTCTTTATTGTTCTGGCCCCACCCTAGGAATGGGTGAGAAATTGGCTCAGTTTGCATTTGAATGTGAACTTACCTAATTTTGCACCTCTAGGTGAACCAGAAATCAGTTATCCTTCAAAATCTGAATGTCTTCGAATGTTGCAGTGGAGTGTGTAGGAAAATGCATATACTAAAGGAAAGATGTGTACAAAAATGCATATATCAAGGAAATAACAATGAAGAATGCATTCTATTAGTAATATTGTTTTGGGGGAAAATGGGTATAGTAGGCAAAAATCCATGCATTAGGAAAAATGCACACAGAAATTCTTAAGAAATTTAATGCAAACTTTTAAAAGCAAATCCTCAATATTCAGAATGAGCCAAACTTAAAACTGGAGAAATTCTCAATGTTTGAGACAAAGCAAATTTAAGATTAAAAAAAAGAGAGTGAAATGGAGAGAAACTGAAATTAATGGACTGGTCTGCTCCTAGTTTACCTTGCCCTGTGCTACACTTCTGAATTCTAGTTTATCTAGGATAATTTCTAAAATTAATTCTAGAACTAAAGCTCATATAATATACTGCAGCTTTCTGTTGCTTCATCTTGTTTTCATCTCTTTCTTTCTCCCTGCTGCTTCATTACGCTATGCATTTTATCATTTAGGTGCATACTGCTAAAACACTGCAAAAAAGCAATCTTTATGCTATGCCATGCAGGACTACATCAAGATTCTTTTTGTGCAATGTTCTGACGATGTGCACATGTACTACGGTCCATGGGTGAAGTGCCCACGTGAAAAGGATTTGGATACAAGCAATCAAGGTTAGAGTGGTGTTGGTTTTTTTGCAGTGTTTTAGCAGTATGCACTATACATTCATATCAATAAAACACTGCACTAAAGGCAATCTTGATACAATCCTATCTACTGTTGGATCAAGGTGGCTTCAACCCCCTCCAGTCTTGCATCAATCCACATTTACGCATCATTCATATAGAGGAGTGCGGTGAGGGGAGGAGGGAGTATGCAAATGAATGGGGGCACGCGCGGTGGAAACTGTGGCAAACTGCATATGCAAAAGAGTTCTGAGCAGAATTCAGAAATAAAAAAAGAATGAAATCTTTGTGCCTTGCATGATCAGGTATTCAGGCAGGGAGTTGAAAGGGCCAGAGAATGATTTCATAGTAAAGGCTAAAGTCAAGGACCAAAGCAATGAACAGAGATTAGATAATCAAGATGCAGGTCAGTAGTCAAGGTCAGACAGATGGCTCTGAAAACGGTTTCCATCCCTGTTCTAAAAGCTGTCCAGATTACCTGGTCTAGCTGGGCCGATGAGCTGTTGCAGTTCACTTCTCTGGCCATTTTCTGATTGGCACTGAGTGGCAGCAAAGATCAAAGCAGAAATTCCCTCTGTCGGAGCATCTCCTTTAATACCAAAGTGAATAAGGCCTCACAGCCAGATTCCCTGGTTTGGGTCTGCTGGTGCCTTGCAGGAAAATTCCAACCTCAGGAAAAAAAAGTCCAGGTAATCAGGAACTCCAAAATCTGGGGAGAAATGTGAATGAGAATTGTGGGAGCACCTCTAAATGCCATAGCAAACTGCAGAATAAGTCAGAAAATCTCTCACTTCCTATGCTGAGAGAAGGAATTAAGTAAGGTGAGGCGCATCACCAGAAATATAGGAAATGCATCAGCCAGAAAGAGGACAAAAGATGCAATAGGTTTGCAGATGCTAATTTGCATGTATCGATTTAGAAACAACTGCTATAATTTAAATAGACATATAATACATCTCACCATAGAGGGGAAGATTGTGACCAGGTGAGCTGTAAACCTGCTTAATCTGCTATCCAGGTGCTAACTTCAAGGCTCTGCTCTCCCTTCTTATGGGTCTTGATATTAGGGGCTGGACAGCCCTTCAAAGAGAGGATTGTCCTCTGTAAAGTAGGACACCTGGCCACCCTGGTGTCACCCTAAAAGAGGAAATGCATCACTAAAAAGGAGGATCCAAGAAGACACAGAATCGTGTAAAATGTGCATATGCTAATTTATATGCATATATGCAAATTTAGAAAGAATGACTATAATTTAAATAGAAATATCATACATCTCGCCACCGTAGTGATGACCTGTGTGCCTGCTCAGTCTGCTGTCCAGGTGCAAACTCTTGAAGGGCAACATCAAAGCCATGCTCTCCTCCCTTATTAGGGGTCTTGATCTTTAAACTGGGATTGGACTGAATAGCCTTTCAAGGACACATCTTCAAAGAGAGGACTGTCCTTTGACAGCTCATCAAACAGAGGTCTGCCTCTGAAATGTAGGACACATGGCTACCTTAGGATTGGGGAACAAGGGCTAGACAGGATGCCTAACAGGGCTGTCTGGCTTGTAGGCTTTGTAGACCACCATTTTTAATGGAGTGTCTAGGGATGGATGAATCCATCCATCAACTCGGCTGTCTCTCAGTTTCTCATTTTTCCAATCTTTAACTCAGTTCATCCCAGGCCTTAGCTAGACCTACCTGTTAGCCCACGACGGAAGAGGGAAGATCGCACGTTGTGTTTAATGCGAGATCCCGCCTCTGTTTACACGTGACGTGTGACGACCTCAGAAGGAGATGTGTAGCGCCCACCATTTTTTTTATTAAAGGGTCAACAGTGCACAAACGCTCGCGGGCAAAAGGAAAGTACTTTTAAAAATTTAAATTATTTTCCCCGCTCTCCCCACCCTACCCCCAATTGGCGCAGCACTTCTGAGGAGTGCTGCACCCTGTGTGCGGCTCCCAGCTCCTCACGAAGAATTGCGCAGAGCCGGCCACATGTTCCACAGTCTTGGGCTCAGCCTGGGACAGGGGAAAACCAGGGCCAAAGGAGAGGGCAAGATCCTGGACAAGGGAGGGATGATCCCTCCCTGATCCCGGGATCCCCTATGCGTCATGTGGACGCACAGGGATGATCCTGGGGATTACCCCAGGATAAAGACCCATCTAGCTGCGGCCTCAGACTCTGCAAATTTCTCCAGTTTTAATTAATGTTCATCCCAAACTTGAAGAATGTCTTTTTAACGTTTGCATGAAAATTCGTATGCATTTTTGTGTACATTTCTCCTAATATATGCATTTTTGTATGCCTTTTGCCCATTATACAGACTTTTTTTTAAAGCAATGTCTGAAATATAATGCATTTTTGAACAATACTTTCCCTAATATTTGCATTTTTTGTATGTAGGTTTTCATTGGAGACCTTAATTGCAAAATTGCAAAATTCAGGGAACTGCAAATTTCAAAGGATAACCGAGTTTGCATAGTTTCTCAAAAGTGTGGAATTAGGTAAATAAAGTGCAAATGGAATGAATTTACTCATCCCAGTGCCTTTTTTCAGATGGATCATTTCCCCTCTCAGTTGTTCCTATGATAAATCCAGGGTTCTTTCTTCAAGCTAGCGTACCTCTTGCAGGGAAACAGCATTTTCCACGAGGCATGTTTTTGGGTTATTTCTACATGGCCATGAACAGGGCAGGTTCTCCGTCCTTCTTTTACCAGCCTTAGAGCACCCAGTGGCTCTACTAGGTTCATGGGGAGCCCTGCAGGCCTCTTTCTGCCCCACATGCCACCCTTGCAGCAGCCATTCCATCCCTCTCCCCATACTCCTCTATTATTATTATTATTATTATTATTATTATTATTATTATTATTATTATTATTATTTACATTTGTATGCCACCCCACAGCCGAGGCTCTCTTGGATACATAGGATAAAAGCACTGAAAAAGAATATCCAAAAATTTAAAATTCACAAAACCACACCATTTAAAACCACAAAAACATACAGAAACAAACCCAGGTTAATTACATATTGCTAAATGCCTGGGAGAAGAGAAAAGTCTTGATCTGGCACCGAAAAGATAGCAATGACGGCACCAGGCAGGCCTCGTCAGGGAGATTGTTCCACAATTGGGGGGCCACCACAGAAAAGGCCTCTCTCTTGTTGCCGTCTTCTGAGTAGGCACCTGGAGGAGGACCTTGGATGTTGAGCGCAATGTACAGGTAGGTTCATGTCGGGAAAGGTGTTCCGTCAGGTATTGTGGTCACAAGCCGTGTAAGGCTTTATAGGTTAAAACCAGCACCTTGAGTTGGGCTCGGAAACATACAGGCAGCCAATGCAAGCGGGTCAGAATCGGTGTTATATGTTCGAACCTTCTGGTCCCTGTTATCACTCTGGCTGCTTCATTTTGCACAAGCTGCAGCTTCCGAACCATCTTCAAAGGCAGCCCCACATAGATTGCATTGCAGGATCTGCTTAGTATACATGCCAACTTTCAGGTGTCTAAGTGTCAAGGTCTTGGAGCTGACAGATTGAAACACACCCTCTTTTATTGTTATTATAGATGATATAGTTCCTGGACCTGCATATTTCTCAGACCTTTACAATTAATTACTAGTCACTGGGACATTACAACATTTAAAATAAATAAATAAAAGTGCAGGGAGAAATTATACTTACTGGCAGATTAGCACATGGGCGTCATTTTGAAATGCAAGGTTTGGGGTCTTCCTGTGCTTTGATCTTGGCAGATTTGGGATATGTTAATCAGCTTTCATTTCAGAGTGGAAAACACTTTCAAACGCTTCTCTTACAATTTTGCGGGGGAGGGGGCAGGGGCGGGAAGGAAAATTGTAGAAATTAGCTGTTTTTACAGTCTACTGAACGGCATATTTCTACAAGCATGCTACAACCGTAATTTGGAGAAACCAGAAGTGGATGGACAAGTGATTTATTTAAATCACCCTGCATGCTAATAAAGAAATTGATGTAGTTAGATGATGAGTAACTGTATCGGATTCAATTCTACCACTCACTTTTTTCTTCTATCTTATTCCTAACTTTTCATATTCCTTCAAAAAAATATATGTATTGTCAGTTGTCTTTTATTTAGTTAAAAAAAATAAAATCTTCTTTCCTTCCCTCCTGCTTTAGTGCCACAGTTCATGTTTGAAAGCTCTGGACTGCAGGACATCTGCATAGGTAGAGATAAATCTTCTTGGCATTTTAATTTTCTCTCTGGAAATTTTGTTTTGCTGTGCAGGTATTGAGGAGTTCTGGGGGTGCTTTTCATGATTGCTCTCCTTATGAAAGCAGCTGTTCCGTGAACATTGAGTATTTTGTTACCTCATCATGAACTAGAGTGATATTATGACATGGTGGGGGTTGTTGAGGCAATATCTAGCCCATTTCTCATCCACCAGGCTCTCACTGATTGATTTAATATGTCAACTCTGGAACACTTAATCATCCCTGATCGTTGTTCGACTCTATGTTATTTATGTAAACGATGCTTTACTCCTTGCCTTTTGTACCGATAAATCCAGTTGGATGCAAGATAAGAGGTCTTTCCTTGAGGGATTATACTAGCAGCAGTGGTCTCTTTCAATCTTCATAACAGTGAGGAGAAAGACGTTGGGTAAGCACCTCCTTTTTATGTTCCCGTTCAGGGAGTTATGACAAAATGGGGGAACACTGTAGAAGAGGACGAATAAAATCAAGAAAGACAAATGACCTCTTTGGAGATAAAAGCTGATTGAAACTCGAGATAAGAGGGACTTTGCCCTGGCTAACATAAAATTGGGAGACTCCATTAAAGTCACCTGACGTTTTCATCAAAACCTGGGAGGCTGCCTAGGGCAAAGATAAAATTGGCAGAAATGGCTGTTACGTATCTGTATATACACACACACTCACACACTGAGATACATTCACACACATTCTGCTGGAAGGAAAATTTTCTGGACCCCAGTGCTAAAATGGGAATTGTATTACTTGGAATCCAAAAAGCACTTATGGACAGTAGCTAGACCTAAGGTTTACCCCAGGATTGTACTGGGGTCAAACCTGTTCATCTAAGTGCCACACAGGGCATCCAGCGCTCAGGCAGGGTCGAACCCGGGATGATCCTGGGATAAACCTTAGGCCTAGCTACAGCCACGGTGTGCTTAGCACAGAATTCCCTTTTTCAACACCTGATGTCCCTGCATGCCCTGGGTGACAAACTGTTTTTGCAACTTCCATCAGTATGCTATATGTCAGAGATGTTGAACTGCACCATTGGATCCACTGGTGTCTGCATGTTAGCGCTATCCACATTGCACAAGCATAAACCAACACTCAATAACTCTTCCTAGCACAACAGGGCCAGATCTACACCAAGCAGGATATAACACTATGGGTCTGTTCAGAAGACACCTTAAATCCTGCTGGTTAAGGCCTTTGATTAAACAGCAGAGTTTAAGGTGTCTTGTGTGATTTTTTTTGCTAAACCCTGCTCACTCACTAACCACAGTCCGATCGTCTGCAGCAGGGTTAGTGGCTCTAACCATGGCTTAAAGTGTTGTGTGCGACAGCACGGCTTGTGGTTAGTGCTAACCCCAGCGAACCACAGTTTCGCTAACCACAGAGTCCAAAGTGTCATCTGAACAGGCCCACTGAAAGCGGTTTGAAAACAGTGGTAAATGTACTTCAATACTGTTACAAAGCAGCAGCGTAATCCTGCCCTAGGCTCCAAGAGAAAACTCCACTTCAGGCACTTTTGATTTACACTAGCAAAACATTGATAGCACTAGACACTGTTGGGTCTTTCCCATTATTTGCTTTGCCCCTTAGTCTTTGTGGTCCCACAGGACTCTTGGTTACACCTGCTGTTGTTTTTACTAGAACAGACTTAACATGGCTTTCCTGAAACAACAGGCTTTTGTGAAGCACCTTCTCTCATGCCTGACCCAGATGGTTTTGAAGCCAATAGGAAGGGGGACGTTTACTCCCCAGGTGACTGACTTAACATGACCGGCCTCTCTTCACACTGCTGCACCCAATGGACAATCTGCCATTGGTGGAACTGGAGTCATCGGTACTATTTATTTATTATTGCATTTATATCCTGCCTTTTTTCCTCCAAGGAACCCAAGGTGGCATACATAATCCTCCTCCTCCGCTCCGTTTTACCCTATGAACAACAACGCTGTGAGGTAGGTTGGGTTGAGAGTCTGTGACTGGCCCAAAGTCACCCAGTGGGCTTTCATGGCCTAGTGGGGACTAGAACCCGGATCTCCCGTCTCCCAGTCCAACACTCTAGCCACTACACCACACTGGCTCTTAATGGGAAATGATTGCTTCTAAGGAGATTTATTGTAGGTCATCCTCCAAAGAGATGGAGGCAAAATAATAATAATAATGCTAACATGATCTCTTCTGGTTCTAGTATGGCTGTTAAAGTGTGTGCGTTTTTAAAAAGAGGGTGATGATAGATAGATAGCTATAAGGCAGGAGACAGATGGATAGATGTGGGGGTGTAGGAGAGGAAGACAAAATCACTGAATGTCAATGGCCATCTCTTCTCTCGCTCACTGTTTCCATGTTGCCAGGATAGAAAAATCCCAATGGTTCTTCCTCCAACTCATCTCCCCACCCCCATGCTGCACCAATTTATATGAAAATTAAGATTACAAATTAAAGCCAGGCTGTCCTGGAGTTTTCCAGTTCATCAGCCATCCAATAAAAATGATGTTGCATTCCTTTCTCTATGCATAATTCCCAGGAGATTACTCCGTCCTTAGAGCTTAGCTGTGTCCCTGATATAAAAGATCTCTATCCACTTTTATTGAAATCAAGAAGTAACATCATAATCCCAATATTGAGGTATAATCTTTATTATCTTCTGAACCTTGGAGGGGTTCCCCCCCCTTGCTTCTTCACCATTGTGTTGCTTTAGAATCATTTGGTTGATAATCTCTTGGTGTTTACCTTGATGTGGATAAGGTTACGAACCAAATCATCATGGTGTGTGTGTGTAATGCTCCAAAAATCCTTATTATCGCTTGGCAGGGCTTTGGTTTACAGTCAATTGACAAATGTATTAGCTTTAACAATTTTATCACAGTTTCTCCTATATACAAAAGCTCCCTAGTATTTCTGCAGAAGCCCAAAGTGGCCTGAAACTGGCTGTGGATTTTGCTTTAGCATGGCAAGTTTAAATTCTCTGCATACCAGCAAACATGAGTATCACAGTTGCCATTAGAGCTGTGTGCGGTGCATAGGGCAGCCTTTGAAGAATGCTTGGAAACTATAATTGCTTCTAAATGCAGGGGCAAGGTTGTTAACAGGGGCTTTTAAACTGGCAACGTGACTCCCTTATTGTAACAGCTGCCCTGGCTTCCAGTTTGTTTCTGGGCACAATGCAAAGTGCTAGTGGCGACCTTTAAAGCCCTTTATGGTTTAGGACCAGAATAACTGAAGAGCTGCCTTCTCTCATTAGAGAAGCAGGCTGACACTTACGCTGTGCCAAAAAAAGAAAAAAGAACAAAGGAATTACATCACGCCCCCCCCCTCAAAAAGAGGACAAAAGAGGACATCAATTTGCATAACATTTGTATATGCAAATTTATATATATAGGTGTGCGTTTAGAAACCATAACTATAATTTAAATAGAAATACATCTCACCATAGAAGAGAAGGCTATGTTGAGATGACCTGTATACCAGCTCAGTCTGCAGTCCAGATGCCAACACCGAGTCCTCTGCTGCTCTCACTCCTGAGGGTTCTTTGACTTTAAACCAGGTTTAGAGTGGACACCTTTTAAAACGGAGGCTACCTCTTCAAAAAGAGGACTGTCCTCTGCCAGCTCTCTGAAACAGAGGACTGTCATCTGTAAAGTAGAACACCCAGACACCCTACATATGAACCTGCCCAGTCTTTTGAGATTATCTCCGGAAGCCCTCCAACTTTCTCAGAAACACACTTTGTTGGGACCAAGGAGAGAGCAATTTTGATGGATGCGGAAAAGCTTTCAAACCCGCTACCAAGGGAACAAAGATTTGCATTAAAATGTTGATATGCTAATGTATATGTATCAATGTAAATTTAGAAATTGCTGTAATTTAATAGGAAATAAAATTCATCTTGCCGTAGTGGATAAGATGGTGACCAGGCGATCTGGGTGCCTGCCCAGTCTGCTGTCCAGGTGTTAACGGTGCATCAGGAACTCCAAGGCCCTGCTGCTGTCTCTCCTTAGGGTCCTTTGACTTTAAACCCTCAGACCCAAGATTGGTTGCCTGCCTTTTATCCCACTTCAATTTGTGACCCGTTCAAAGCCTAAAACAACAAACCAGACAGGAATGTGTGAACTCAGGATTTCATATCCCGGAAATTTAACTGGCTGCATAAACAGTCCTTGATACCAGTGTGTCAAATGGGACTGGAATGGTCACCTTTTCCAGCTGAGGAAAACTTCACCTGAGGATTTGGGGAAATCAGGCTGGTGCAGAAGGCAGAAGAGCAGGTGAGGCTGGCTTGTTCTGGTCCAATGGCAACCCCATGTGGGACGCCCTCCTTTGTAAGCAAGAACGGGGCCTATTATGCATTATTGGTTGACTGCCTACAAAAAGGCCGCTTCGTTTGATACAGTTTTGCCCATTTCCTCAGAAAGCCTTACCTCAGCTGAGCCTGGTTAATTACCATTTCTCCCTCTTCAGAGCTTTAATAGCTGCCGGCTCTGCCTCAGGCTGTTAAGTACCAGACTAGTCATTAAATACTGGTCAAGATGATTTCTTCAGGATAACAACCTCATTTTTATGATTAAAGCAGTGATTCTGCACTGGAGTGGAGGGAAAACAAAGGGTAGTCTCTGTAATCTCCTCCAGGTCACATGTGCTCCACAGTGGGCCCAGGTGTGCTGTACCAGGTGTGGAAGCTTCTTGCTGTTACACTATATTCTTTCAGACCCCAGGTAAAGACCTTTTTCTCTCTCTCAGCATTTTAACAGCCTATCAACTTAATTTTAACTTTTCTGTTTTAAGTTTGTATTTTAAAGTTGTATTTCTGCACTGCTGCTGATTTTATTCTGGTTGTGCTTTTATATTGTATTTTATATCATGCTTTTATACTGTTTGTTTTATACTTTGAATGGTTTTAATTTTTGTGAACCGCCCAGAGAGCTTTGGCTATTGGGCAGTATATAGAAATGCAATAAATAAATACATTTGGATGCGCCCAAATTAAATTTGGGTTGGAAGCCTTGAGTCCTTCTGTTTAGAGAGCCTACCCACTGGAGGCTGGTGGCACTGATGTCAGTGGGGTGGTGAACCCATTCCAGGTTTCAGACAGAACTAGTCAGAACTCCAAAGGAGCTATCCAAGAAATTTGGATTCACTGCCCTAACTGACATCAGAGCCACCAGCCTCCACTGCTACCAACAGCAACTACTTTTTCAGGGTAGGGGGTGGGTTGGAGAGGAGGGAGCAGTAAATCTGTCAACTATAGGGTGACCCTATGGAAAGGAGGATGGGGCTCCTGTATCTTTAACAGTTGTGTAAAAAGGGGGATTTCAGCAGGTGTCATTTGTATGTATGTAGCACCTGGTGAAGTTCCCTCTTCATCACAACAATTAAAGCTGCAGGAGCTCTGTGCTCTTTTGTATCTGATACAGGAGTCCTGTCCTCCTTTCCATATGGTCACCCTAATCAACCACAACTTCATTGAGGTTCTCCCTTTTCCACTGCAAAGCTGGTTTGTCCGGGACATTCCCCATTCCCCGAGAAACTCATGCATATTAAATCCATAAATGAAACTCAATTGAGCCAATTTCCTACATTTCCTTAGTTGATGCAGTGGGGATGTGTTATTATTATTATTATTTATTTATATAGCACCATCGATGTACATGGTGCTGTACAGATAACACAGTAAATAGCAAGACCCTGCCGCATAGGCTTACAATCTAATAAAGTTGTAGTAAACAATAAGGAGGGAAAGAGAATGCAAACAGGCACAGGGAAGTGTAAACAGGCACCGGGAAGGGTGAAGCTAACAGTATAGAGTCAGAACAAGCTCAAAGTTTAAAAGCTATAGGGAAAAGAAAAGTTTTTAGCTGTGTTTTGAAAGCTGTGATTGAGTTGGTAGTTCTCAGGTGTTCTGGAAGAGCATTCCAGGCATGAGGGGCAGCAGAGGAAAATGGACGAAGCCGAGCAAGGGAAGTAGAGACCCTTGTGGACCAGCTTCTTAACTTGGAAAGTGGCCTGCTAAAAGGATGTGTTGAAAAGGATACTGCTTGGGTTATTTTTACACCTCTCTCTCTCTCTCTGAAGAGATGGTTGTCAATACCATTATAAACTGTTTTAAAGCGGTAGTGTAGATCCTCCCTTAGTTTAGAGACAGTTCTTTTTTTCTTGCCCATCATAAAGTGGATATTCAAGGTCCCCGTCCCTCATCTTGATTTGGGTGTATCCAAGGTAAGAACATGAGACTTCCAAAAGCAAGAAGAACATTCAGTGGAGGCTGGTGGCTCCGATGTCACTGGGGTGGTGAGTCCGTTCCAGGTTCCAGTCGGAACTCCAACGGAGCTATCCAAGGTGTGGAGCTGTCTAGTGATTTATGCCACATAATGCTGTACAGAGACACAGAGGAACACTCCAGTACTGTGTTTGACAAACAGAAGAATACCTTTTGTTCCTGGAATACCTTTCCGCTACTCTTTTTACTAAAACCTTTGCACCTGATGGGTGGTAAAATCTCCCCTCCTCTCATTTTGCAAGAGGAGAAGGTGGGCTGAGGAAGAGAGTGGCGTTATAGAGCTCACCACAGGGCAAACCAGAGACATCCGTGTCAGCTCATAGCATGGCCACATGACCCTCTAGATGAAAGGCTGCTGCATCAGCGTTGCTGTTATTTAAGCAGACGGAATGGAGAGAGCAGAAAATAATGAAGCTGTGTCAGAAGGAATTACTTTGAATCTTGCTCTGAACAGAATAAGTCCATACTTGCCACACACAGAAACACACACAGGTAAGCTGAGGTTATGTCCTTCCGTCTCTTCATCTGCTAAGCTGATAACGCACAGACATATTGACAAGGGCTGAAGGAAAACATTAAATATTTCATCAGTAAGATTATACCCCAGAAAGACAGATGTTGGGAAGCCGTAATATTTAAAAATAAAGAGATAAACACATGCTTTGCAGGGGTGGATTTTTGTATTTTATTTTCTACAATGGAAAGGATGGGGGAGGAATGGGAGATTTATGGTATAAGCAGCGGATAGGAAATTACTGTTCCCTAAAAGCAGATTAAGAGCCAAATAGACTTCATTTACTCACACAAGCAGAAATACAACAAGAGGAAGGAAAGGGAAAAATTGGGTCCGGAATGGACTACATGAGGGCGGGAGGGAGAGAGAGAGGTGATTACTTTGGGGACAACAATACATTAGAGCAAGCTTACTCACCATCCTATACACTACACCAGGGATAGGGAATATATATTTTTTCTGTTGCGGGCCACAGGGGTAATTGGTCAGGGTCCATATGCCGGTGGTTGGCAGGGCTAAAGTCAATGGTGGGAGTGGTAAGTACTAGAACACAAATGGCCTCTCGGCCTATTTTTGGGCAGAGAAATTTATTTATTTTATTTTATTTTATTTATTACATTTTTATACCGCCCAATGGCCGAAGCTCTCTGGGCGGTTCACAAATTTGGGGTACAGTTTCATTGAGAGCATCATCAGACAAGCATTTTATAGCATGCTTGTTACTGAAAGATGTTTGTGGGTCCTTTTTACGTGGCCGTTGCTTGCTTCCTCTTTCTTCCCTGTGTGAAGAAAGAGGAAGCTGCTCGTTCCTACTGTGTGACAGGAGCAGGAGGCAAAGCGGGGTAGGGGAATGTGATCCCCCAGCCCAGTCTGATGAGGGTCTGAACTCCTTCACAGGGAGGAGAAATTCTCAAAAGTTTCTCACAGGTAGGGCTCACCATTGGCAGGGGTTGTAGTGATATTTTTTTTAGTGTTTTGGGTTTGTTTGTCTGTTGCTGCCATTACAAGTGACATCATCATCAATGGATTAACTGACTGTACAATGAAAAACAAGACACTCATGACCACTAGGGTGACCATATTTGGGAAACCAAAAAAGAGGACACCTAGTGTGTGTGTGGGGAAGCAGCTTTCTGAGTCCTGCAGAAAGTACGTTATTCCCCCGCCACCTTAAAGAACCCGATTGGAGTGGAGGAGGGGAAAGGATTTCATTCTGCACCACCACCATCCACTCCAATTGGGGCCTTTTCTATAATGTCC
The DNA here is from genome assembly GCF_023053635.1 of Elgaria multicarinata webbii. Taxonomy (NCBI): domain Eukaryota; kingdom Metazoa; phylum Chordata; class Lepidosauria; order Squamata; family Anguidae; genus Elgaria; species Elgaria multicarinata. The sequence continues at coordinate 14,453,679 of NC_086180.1, forward strand.
ATGAATGACCCACTTTCCCCTTTAAGACCTCAATTGGAGCTCGGGGTGGGGGAATGATGTGCCTCAAGAAAGCCTGTCATTCCCTCCTGCCATGCTAATGGCAGCCTTAAAGAGGAAGGTGTGTCATTCCAGGACATTATTGAAAATTATAGAAAATCCCCCCTGACACCATGGAAAGAACAAAAACCAGGACAAATCCGGGGAAATCCTGACAGTTGGTCACCCTAATGACCACTCCTTGGCCACCTCCTGAGTAAGGTAAGCACAAGAAATCTGGATCCAACCCATGAAAATTTCCTGAAATTTTCTTCAACTTTGAATTTCTTTTTGAAAGTAATTTCTTTTCTATCAAACTGAATGAGAATGGGTGGGGTGGGGGAAGTGGGAGAAATTTTCAGCACAGCACTTGTCAGAACCAAAAGTAAATCGAAACATCCATTTTTTCTCTCTCTGACACCATCTTCTCTCTCTCTCTCTCTCTGTGGCCTAATCTATACCAAGCAGGATATTGCATTATCAAAGTGGCATATAAAAGGCAGGAGCCACACTCCTGCTTTATAGCGGTATTGAAGTGCACTGACAACTGTTGGGGCCCATTGACACATACCATATACTGCTTTCATACCACTATATCCTACTTGGTGTGGCTCCTGCCTTTTATATACCACTTCCATAGTACAATATCCTGCTTGGTGTAGATTAGGCCTGTGACAATCCTTCTTTCTCTCTCTCTTTCTCCGCATCCAACAGGATGCCAGGGGAAGGACAGATCACTCTTGGTAGAGATCTGAACCGATCACTTTCAGAGGGCTTTTGAAATGAAGCAGAGGGCTGCAGGTTGCACACTCTTGCACTAGGTGGTGCACTTATCGCTCTCAGGATGACGCTGGAGGGGAGCAATATTCCTTTCTTCTTCTTCTGAAGGCTGCTCCATGAGGAGGAGGAGGAGGAGGAGGAACAGAAGTAATATAGAACATTTCCACTCCACCCACAATTTCTGGCTTGGGTTAGGGAGAAGTGGCAGTAATAACAACCTACTGAGGGATTGAAGGCCATAATTGGTTCACAGTAACAGGGAACAAGTAGGTCAGCCCACCATTTCTCCCACTTGTGGCAATGGCCTTGCTGATGTATGGGAGAAAAACCAATTGGACTCTACAAATTATGACCAATACTTGTGCCTAAGGAGAGCAACTGACAGTAAGTGTTAAGAGTTCTGGGCTAGATGGACCAAGGCTCTGACTTAGTATAAGTTAAACTAGGGTGACCCTATGGAAAAGAGGACAGGGCTCCTGTCTCTTTAATTGTTGCATAGAAAAGGGGATTTCAGCAGGTTTCATTTGTATGCATGAAACCTGATGAAATTCCCTCTTCATCACCACAGTTAAAGTTGTAGGAGCCCTGCCCTGTTTTGTTTCTGGTCACTCTAGTATAGCTAGAGTGCAACTTCAAGACTTCATGCTTTTGGACAGCAAGCAAAGTCTGATATTGGTCTTGTACATTAAGAAAGAGCACAATTCTGTGTGTGTTTAGACAGAAAACAGTCCTATAACTCCCAGCATGCCACAGCCAGCTAGGACTTTTTGCTGTCTAAACACACATAGGGTTGCACCCAAATCCCATTACTCTCCCTTTAACTGCCACAAACAGCGTTTTTCTTCTTCTTCTTCCCTTTTTTGAGAATGCGGCACTGCCTTCTTTGAAATCTATAGTTTCTGGCATATCTGGGGTAAGGTTACACTCGGAACTTACCAGCTTTGTCAGTTTCTAACTTTGTTCCATATTTCACTGGATCATCCTGGCAATAATTAGTTGTCTGGTACAATTAAGAGCAGTCTCTTTGGGTGAAGTGCTCAAATGAACATTTAGCAACTAAGTTGTTAAAATGACCCAGCAGGGGGGCCAGCGAGTCAGTGGTTCCTAGCGATGGGCCACACTTAGGTAATATTGTGGCTTCAGCAGCTTGCTCCGAGGATTTGCAAACGCTTGCATTCCGCCCAGCTAGGGAGAAGACACATTCCTGTTTGATTGCATTGCTCAAGTCAGTGTGTCTTTGAACTGACCTAATGGCTTTGTCATCACTCCCCAGGAGTCAATTCAGTGACATCCTCAGATGCCCCTGAAAAACCATAGCTCACTGAAATGAAATCTCCAGGTCATAACACAAAATCAGGACATTTTGGTTTTTTATAGTCCAAAAGGTTGGAGCCCTTGGGTAAAATCCAGCATATGTCTTACTTGCCTCCTTTTGGGAGGAATCATCAGATGGATAAACTTTGTATTGGAAAAGTCTTTAATATTTTCTGACGGACATATTCTCTTAGAGTATATACCTGCTTCTTGGAATGTAACACCTGGTCAGTGTAAATGGATTTTTTTGTGCCGTCTTGACTGCTAAAAGACTGATACTACAATATTGGAAAGTTAAAAACTCAGCACTTTTAATGCAATGGGTTGAAGACCTAGGCAGGATCCACACTACTGCTTTAAAATGCTTTATAACAGTAGTGACAACTGTTGAGGCCCAGGACACACACTCTATACAGTCTTCAAAATGTTTTCAAAGTGTTATATCCCGCTTAGTGTAGATCTGGCCCATACAACACTAGCAACATTTGAAAAAGTGGTATGTAGGCGCCATTCACGAATGGACTTATTTTTGGCTATTCGGTCTGCCTTTACTGAAGTTTATGTGTAATTTATTTCTCCCCCCTTTTTTAGAATGTTGTAATATTTGAAACTGAGACCTTTAAAATGTGTGATTGCAGTCAACCACCCCCACCCCATCCCTCTCTGAGACTAGGTCAAGGAGGAGGAGATGGTGGCAGTGGCGATAGCAGCTTGGGGAAAGAAAAAATATTTTAGGAAGAGAAGGAGGAGGCTGCAGAAGCAGCTCGGGGCAAGTAAATAAACTCTTTCCCCAGAGCAAGGGGCTTTCCGGCATTCATTCCGCTCACTGGCGCCCCCCCCCGCTGTCTGCCTGGGCAGATGGTGACAAATTAGGGTTCGCCATCTGCCAGGAAAGCACCCAGAGCAGCTATGGAGTGAGGACAGACTGGTGGAAGAACCGGGCTGCCCTCACTCTGGCTGGAAAAGTCAGGGTAAGTGAATTTTCAGCTCTTTGCTCTGGGGTGGCTTCAAATCTGCAGCTGCGTCATCTAACCATCACCGCGCAAATTCGGAGCCACCGCGCAAATTCGGAGCCACCCCAGGATGAAGAAGACATCAGGACAGCCCCCAGGTCTACTGTGAGTGCAGGCTACTGTCGACTGTATTGCTTTGCATGCGTGGCGGCCTCATCCTGCTGGGTGCTCCTCCTCCCTACCAGTTCAATCCACTGCCATTGGTGAGGCACAGCAATGCATGATTTGTGTTGTGTTTGTTTGTTTTGGTAAGGGAGGCACTCTATGTAGTGACCACCCCCCTCTCCCAATGAAGGAAAAACAATAGCTCAAACAGACACGGCAACCGAATTGCCCTCACTTAATTAGATCTTAGAGCTACAGTAGCTGCTGAGCCATTTCCTGTCTTTACAAATGAAGCGTATTTTAGGTAAAGAAGAAGCTAGCGGCGCTTCGGCATTTCCCCATATGCAACAGTACCAGCAGCAAGGTTGTAATGAGTGGCTCTTTGCGAATATAATTCCCTCCTTCCTCTCTAAAGTTCACAGGTTTGGCCTGAACATCTGCGATGTCCTTCCCAGAGGATCAGCATCTGTTTCATGTGCTGTTCTGCTCACTTCTTTTACTTTCCACGACTTGGGCTTAGTTCCATCATAAAGTAGGACTGGCATAATATATGTGCATTTTATTTAGGACTAAGAGGCAGAAATCACCTCTGGTGTGTGACTTCAGCCTGATTATCATTGCCGACCCAGCAAAATATGTCCGGGGTCACAATTTCAAGACTGAAACAGTGGCAAATAAGCCGAAGGGGAAAGAGAGAGACAGAACAGCTCACCCTCTGAAGAGAAACAACACCAGACGCTGCTTTAACTGTTTGTCCTAAGTAAACTTGCTTCCTAGCCCTTAACACACACACACACACACCCTTGAATGTAACAGTAATGTACTGCAGCCGTATGGATCTCTTGGAAGCCTACAATGCAACCTCAGATAAATGGGACCATGAAATGGGTCACACAATGCTCAGCTGGAGCTGAGTTGAAACCACACTCATTTTGATAGTGTCAAAACATGGATCTCTTTATCAGTGATTTTTTTGCACTTCTTGCATAAATCTTTAATAATAATAATAATAATAAATTTATTTATTTATTTATTTGTTACCTGCCTCTCCCTCCAGATCGAGACGGGGTAAAACATAAATACAAATGCCATAAAATACATATGATTAAAGCATTTAAAACTAATACATTGTTAAAAGCAGCACATTATTAAAAGGCATCTTAAAATTCAACTGGGTAGGCCTGCCGGAAGAGATCAGTCTTTATGGCTTTCTTAAAATCCGGAAGACTGTTAAGTTGACGAATCTCTCCCAGCAGGTCATTCCATAATCTGGGAGCAGCAGAAGAAAAGGTCCTCTGGGTAATAGTTGTCAGCCTTGTTTTCGTTGACTGGAGTAAATTCTTCCCAGAGGACCTGAGTGTGCAGGGCGGATTGTACAGGAGAAGGCGATCCTGCAGGTAGCCTGGACCTAAACCATGTAGGGCTTTAAATGTGATAACCAACACTTTATACTTCACCTGGAAACTAATTGGCAGCCAGTGAAGAGATTTTAAAACTGGTGTAATGTGGTCGCCCCTAGGTGTACCAATGACCAGCCTGGCTGCCATATTTTGAACTAGTTGAAGTTTCTGGACTAGGCACAAAGGTAGCCCTATGTAGAGTGCATTGCAGAAGTCGAGCCTCGAAGTTACCAGTGCATGCACTATCGTGTTTAGGTCTTCCGACTCTAGGAAGGGGTGCAGCTGGTGTATCAGCCAAAGCTGATAGTAGGCACTTCTGGCTGTCGCATCTATCTGGGCTGTCATTTGGAGCGACTAATCTTATACAGCACACTCTCTATTGCCCTCAACAATGTCATCGCATTACGAATCTGATTGGCTACATAGCATTGTGACATCATCCCGGTCAGTATGTGATCCCTGATTGGCTAGTATGACCTATGTGACTAATCCAGGAACAAGAAAGTAGTAGTAACCACTAACCAGGAAAGAAATGGTGTTGATGTAGCTAGCAGAAACAATGCCACTGAATTCACTGGGGGGGGGGGGAGAAGGGAAAGGTAAATATTCTCACAATGTGTCTTTTCAGGAAATATTTCTCTTCCTCTAAACTTCTGTATTTGACTCAATAAAATGGGAGAATATTTGACACAGGCCTGGGAGTGGTTATATGAGGAGCAAAGACTAAATAGGGCAAATTTCCAAAGAGCTGCAGTAGATTCATTGTGTTCTAGACCTGAAAGAAACCCTCCATATGGTTGTGAATGTGTATTTGTTTATATCCAGAGCACCCTGCCTTTCAGCCTTGATTGGCTCCAAAATTGGCTCCAAAGCAACTTACAAATGATTATGCTACAGAAATAACAAATTGCCATTATTTCTATTTATGGATTGTATCCAATGTTAGTTCTATTTAAAGTAGACTCGTTGAAATGAATGGGACTTGTTACACTGATATTGGATACAGGCCATTGGATACAACTTGATATATGCATGAACCCCTAGCTATGCAAAGATGCTTTCGGGGAGGAACTGGAGTTCAGCCCATTTGTGTCAAAGCCTCTACAGCTTCCACTCTGTACAATAGTTTCTCATTCCAGGGAGCCTGGGAATCCGTAGATGGATAGGTGGCTGCATCATCTTTTGATCGTTTAAGTAACACTGAGGCAGGAACCAGTTCTGACTCCAGATTTTAAGTTGAATAAATAGGCTAATTCTGAAGGACAGACTGGCTGGGACTTTTCAGAGCCATATGTAATCAGGAGTGATCTAAATGTGCCCCATCCAAGCTGAACAAATAATATCACTTTTCTGCCTAGCACTAGTAAGCCATTCTTGAAATAAGGACTTTTTCAAGACATTACGACCTTTTGTTAATATATTTGCCTCTCCCTAAGCACCATTTTGGAAGCCAATATAAAATGAAAAATAAAATAAAACAATGAGGGCCCGATGCAGAAAATCTGAACGGCACATCTAAACCTTTCTCGTGTTGGAAAGTGAAAATATAAACCTTTCTCATGTTGGAAAAGGAGGATATTTAATCTCTGAGGGCATGGCTAGATGAGGGTGGAGGGGGACGATCTCGCGATATGATGATCGTGAGATCCTCGCCCTCAGTCTATATGCAGCGCGTGACGTCTGGGGAGGAAGAGGATGTTGCGCAAGCCATTTTTTAATTGGAAATGAAATCTGGAGCACTCCAGCACACAAGATATGTTTAAAAAAATAAAAAGAAAAAACCTCCTGCTCCCCCCACCCCACCCCCGATGGGCACGTACTTGCGAGGAGCCGGGCCGAAACCACAATGGCAGGCCACACCTCCTGTGGTCTTGGGATCATCTCGAGATTGCATGAAAAACTGTGATTAAAGGGTAGGGTGATATCCTGGGGAAAGGAAGGGATCATGCCTCCCTGCTCCTGGGATCCCCTGTGCATCATGTGAACATACAGGGACGATCCCAAGGTGATGCCCGGGATATCACCCAGTGTAGACATGCCCTGACTGCCCTTTATTGCTTCCTCAGAATCTACCACGAATCTAGAGCTACACCTGCCACTGACTGGCAACAGCTCTACTGGACTTCAACAGAAATCTTTCTCTGGACCTGATACTTCAAATATGGGAGGTGAGTGCTCTATTACTGATCTATGGCTCAGACCTATAAGGTATACATGAAACACGGGCCTTCAGTTATGTGTACTAACACTTGAAATAGTCCTTCATCAACAGGTGATGGCAGTATTGAAGAGCTGAAGGCCACAGAGATGCACGTGAGCCACAAAGTTAGTTGTTGCTTGGTGTTTACTCTTGCTTAGACTGTTCTTCCATCAGAGTTCCTATCCTTTTCCTTTCTTCTACATTAAACTTGGCTTACGAAACCTAAGACAATCTCTTGGTCTATAGGAAAGATATAGAAAATGTTGAGGGTTTACGCTACTTGACCAAAGAATCAGTGACTATAAGGATGGGCAAACAAGTGATGTTTAAGATTGCTAGGATTCTTTGAACATCATCTTGCAGTTTGTCTCATGTCCAAATCATGTTTTGGATTGCTGCTCGCTCCGTGTGAATGGGAAAATTACACAAATTGAACATGAAATTTGCACAAATTTCCCAATTGACTAAAGCAGGGCTGATTCAGTCTAGGGGGACGGAGAGTTGTGAAAATTAGGAGTTGCACAAATTGAACTGGGAAAGTTGCACAAATTGAACATGAGCACATGATCGGCAATGCATGAATAATCTTGGCAGATTATTGTGAGCACAAGCATGTATCTGCCAAAAATATTCATGCATTGCTGATCATGTGCTCATGTTCAATTTGTGCTCATGTTCAATTTGTGCAATTTGCATGACTTGTGAGGAAAAAAATGACATTCTCAAACATCCTTAAGTGGATAGCCTCCTTTCCTTGTTCCGTGACATCTACTACCCAACTTTTTATTCTCTCAGTATTTCAACAGTCTATAAATTAATTTTAACTTTGCTGTTTTAAATTTGTATTTTAACTTTGTATTTCTGTACTACTGCTGATTTTATCCCGGTTGTGCTTTTATATTGTACTTTATATCATGTTTTTATACCCTTATTTTATACTTTGAATGGTTTTAATGTTTGTGAACCGCCCAGAGAGCTTCGGCTATTGGGCGGTACAGAAATACAATAAATAAATAAATCTGTCATATTCCTTAGTAGTGTGGTACAATCTCAGCTGGATGCTTGCCCAAGTTATCTTCTCACAGTGAACATTTCTTCTGAATATGCTCCCAGATTGTAAGGTTTGAGATACACCATGATTTCTGCATCCACTTACCTATAGTAAGTGTAAAGATATTGTACTATTTGTATATGTCTTGTCAATTATAGCCTTGTCAAGGCCCACAGGACTATTAATGAACCAGAAGGCCCCCTCAGTAGGCCTGGCTTGATGCCTTGTTCACCATCACTGCTGCTACCAACTCAATTTCACTGCAGCATGTATGTGTGTGTGAGTAAATGTGTGTTTATAATTTTCAATGCTAGCTCTGGGTCTCATTAGAATCATAGAGTTGGAGGGAACCTTTTAGGTCAACCACCTGCTCATTCCAAGGAATTCAGGGCTAAAGCATCCTCAAAAGATTTTTGAAGACCTCCAGCGAAGAAGAGCCCACCAGTGAGGTCATTGGTGCCATTGTCAAACTGCTCTTACTATCAAGACGTTTCTCTGAATGTTTAATGGAAATCTGATCTCCTGTCACTTATTGTAAGTTCATTAGATATAGTCCTGCCTCTTTGGACAGCAGAGAACAAGTATTTGCCCTCTTCTATGTGCCAACCCTTCAGACTTTTGAAGAATGCTAGCGTATCTGCCACCCACCCCCAGTCTTCTGCAGGCAAAACATACCCAGTTCCTTCAAACTTTCCTCATAGGTCTTCCCATATTTCTGACCATCTTTCATTGCCCCCCACCGAACCCATTCTAATTTGTCTGTAGCCTTGTTAAAGTGTGGTGCTCAAGACTAGACGAAGATTACACCATTAATCTTCATCAACAAGTCAGACCTCCACCTAGGCTTATACATGCCCAATTTATATTGGTGGCAAGGTCGAGAAGCTGGACTCCAGATCATCCCTCCAGGAATCCATATCTTGGGCATTGGACTCTATGCTATGCTACTTGATAATAAAGACTACGGAATCAAAATCCCCTCTCCCATAATACTAGAACCCAATGGGGTCATCTCATGAAGCTGATTGATGGGAAATTCAGGACAGATAAAAGGAATGACTTCTTCACAGAGGCCCCGGTCAGACAACAAGTGGTTCCCAAAGTGGGCGGTATTGCCCCCTTGGGGGCGGTGGGATTGCATAGGGGGGCGTTAAGAGGCAAAGGGATGGCAGGGGGCGCTGGCAGGGGGCACTAACAGGCAAAGGGGCAGCAGGGGGGCGCTCGAGGTGGTATCTCCAGAAGGTTTTAAAACCCAGGGACCGAGCAGGAAGGAGTGGCAAATTCAGCTGCTCTCCCCACACCGCTCCTGCTCAGGAAGGACTTTTTCATTCACGCAGCCGCTCTCTCCTCTGATCTCAAGCCCACAGCAGCCCCACCAGAAGTAGGGGGTGGGGGAAGCGCCCACAGGAGGCAGCAGAGCAGGAAACAGCGGCGAATTCAGCTGCTCTACCCACTCTTCTGCCTAGGAGGGCCCAGGGCTTCTTTCCTGCTGGAGCCACCACCACCCACTCGCTTGCTCCCTCCCTCGGGCAGAGCTGCTCCCTCCTACAAGCTGCTCCGGCAGACCTCTCGCGATAGTTGCTGCACAAGGCAGGAGCAGCAGCCATGTGGCAGAGAGGAAGGAGCACGTGGAGGACGGCGGGCAGCAGAGCAGCTGCCAAGAACAGCAGTCAGCCGGCAGGCTGGGTGGGGAGCAGGACTGCTTGTGCTGCTGCAAGGTATCACCAGGCTCTCTTCCCCTGTCAGGAGTTGCAGATTGGGGCCATCTCCCCTCTGAGCTGCTGCCCTCCTGTCGTAATCAGCCCGGCAGCTATTGTGAGTCTTGGGGGGAGGGGGGTCGAGAGAGAGAGAGAGAGAGAGAGAGAGAGAGAGAGAGAGAGAGAGAGAGAGAGAGAGAGAGAGAGAATGCTGTGTGTCTCTGTGTGTGCTCCCCCCCAAAAAAAACTGGACTACAACAGGATTGGGAGAGAAAAGAAAAGGGGGAGGGAGAGAGAAGTGCAATTCTCCAGGTCCTTCCTGGCTAAAGAAGATTCAGCAGCACCTTTTTCCAGAATGCTTGCTGAAACCATTCCTATCTGCCCTTGCTTATTTCAGGGTGTCCAACCCCCTTTTTTCAAGCGTTCTTTTGGTAAACATGGTATGTGTGTATCTTGTGTCACCATAAAAACAGAGCTGCAACACAATCCTAAGTATGTCTACTCAAAAGTAAGCCCCACTGAGATCAATAGAACTTACTCTGAGGTAAATGTGCATAGGATTCAGCCTGAAAACGAAGAGAGGGTGAAGAAAAGACAGGAGAAAATGAATTGTAGAAATAGAATAGCAAGGTAACTGTGGTATATTTAACCATATTTAAAGACAATAAGTAGTAGTACAGTAAAATTAGTGCCCCTCTACTTCAGTCCCAGCCAGATTTTCCATAGGAAAACTCTGTACCAGGTGGCAGATAATTATTTTAAAATTTTAATTAAAATACATTATCCTTTCCTATAACAAAATGATGCTTACTCCTAAGTAAGTGTGTTCCACTGAAGAAGGAAATCCTATTTGATTCCTGTATTCATGCTAGTGTAACATGATAAGTTAAAGGCACAATTTTATGCATGTTTAGACAGAAAAAAGTTCTTCAACTCCTAGAATCCCCTCTAAATGGGAAGCACCCGCCCCAGGCTTGCCGAGGGAGGGAGGGAAAAGAGAGCGAACACCTCTGTTTGCAGCCAGCATGGCAGGGCACACCAATTGGATTTTGAATAAAGTATTCAATTAATTGTTACTCTTTTGAATTTTATTGTTATTATCTTCCTTGGTGGGTCGTTGAAAACCACTATTCTGAATAATGATTTTTATAGTGTAGGGTAGGGGGGCGCTGGGCATGAGTTTGTGGAACCAAGGGGGCGGTGACCTGAAAAGGTTTGGGAACCACTGAACCATGCTGCTTAACCACAAAATGGTTAACTGAATGCATTAACCGTAATGCATTCCATTAACCATTTTGTGGTTAAGCAGCATGGTTTAGCATGTTGTCTGAATGGGGCCATAGTGTATATTGGAAGTATGGAATTTGCTGCAACAAGATATAGTGATGGACACCAATTTGGATGGCTTTAAAGGGGGATTAGACAACTTCATGGAGGAGAAGGCTATCAATGGCTACTAGTCATGGTGGCTATATGCTACCTCCAGTATCAGAGGCAGCATGCCAATGTACACCAGTTGCTAGGGAACCTGGGCAGGAGGGTGCTGTTGTATTCTTGTCCTGCTTGTGGGATTCCCATGGGCAGCTGGTTGGCCACTGTGTGAACAGAATGCTGAACTAGATGGACCTTTGGTCTCATCCAACAGGGCCCTTTTTATGTTTTTAACTCTGCTCTCCATGTAAATAACACTTGAATTTTATCCCCACCCAACCCAAATACACACTCCAAACACTATAGTAGGATGTTTGCTGGGACCGGCAATATTAAAACAGCATGACTTTGACCTGAATATGAATGTCAACCAGTCAGACAAGGCTAGCCCATATTCAAGATATAACAACCAAATGATGCTAAAGCCAAGAACCAGGCTAAAAGGCAAACTGAGATGCTGAGCAATTCATGTGGATTCGGCAAAGTGCTTTGAAGGTCTACCCATGCAGTAGTTCATCATCGAAGATGCCTGGATATAATGTCTCTGCTTTTGCCATTGCTCACATTTATGTGGGGGCCGGTCTGGAAAGCAGTATGTTATGCAATAGGGTTTGTCTTGTCTCAGCAACGATATTAACAGTCTAATGCTAAACAGGTTCCGAGGAAATGAGGAGGGGGAAAAAATGACTTACTATATTTACCCTGAAACAAGATTCAATCTGCCGCTGTATTTAATGCTATATTTTTCATTATCTCACAAGCATATGTTGGAAGGGCTACAGATGATGAAGTTAGCTGCTGGGCAGAGCTATCATCAATGCTTTCCATCTTTATTTTAATAAGAGGAATGAGCAAATTGTTTGTGACCTTTGTCAAGGGCTTCCTGGAAGACAAGAAAACCTAGCTCGCAACAGAATCACTAGCCCGGAGCTCCGCTGAATATTCAAAGGCCTTGCTCTGAATAAATTGCCTTGTGATGAAGCTATTGTGTCTGATGGAGCCGGAGCTGCCATCCAAGCAAAAGGCTCTGTAGGCAAAAGTTGTTCTCTGTCATCCCCCCTCCCTTCATACACACACAATTTATCTGCAGTAAAAAGCACTGTGGTTTGAGCCACTAAAAGATGCCTGGGAAATCCCTTCCTCTTGATGATAACTGGCGGTATATTGCACAATGCCTGCTCTTTCATTGTGGTCTGGATCATGTTGGTTTTAATTGGAAGCCTGCACTTTCGACAAAGAGCTATAGATGACATGCATGCGGGGATAGGTAGCCTATATCAGAGCAGGGGCAGAGCATGGCTGTGGCCATGTGCTATAAACCAGGAAGTTACACTTGTTTTGATAAGTCAATAAAAAATAGTGTGGGGGAGAATCATAATGCAGAAGTGCCATTTCACAACTCATAAGTGGCCCTGGGAGGTGGAGGGTGGACACAGGGCTGGTGCCAGACTATTTTGCGCCCTAGGCAAGGTGAGCTACTTTCACCCCCCTACCAAAAATGCCAACTTTGATTTTTTAAGAACATATGTTTCCTGGAAAAAATAGAAGTACAAAACTTGAAACTGCTAAATTTATTTTAAAGTGCAAGAAATACGTCATGCCAATTATAGCAAACAAATTGGAAAGGAACGTCTATGGGTCTAAAATGCATAATTTAATAGGAATATAACCTCCAAATCAACCCCCCCAACTCACACGCGCGCGCACACACACTCAGCATCACTCACTCCAAACAAATGCATGCATGAACACATGCATTCGCTCAAAGACCCCATGCACCCCATTCACCCATACATTCTCTCTCTCTCTCTCTCTCTCTCTCTCTCTTCTGGGCGCGTTCCGGAAGTCCGAACGTGGAGCTACCCCACCCCCACCCCAGCGTCCCTAGCTTCGCTTTGGCTGGGCGGGCCTGGGACGCCATCTCACCTGCCCAGGCCCAGCTGAATCCTCGGGCCGGCTCACAGCCAATGCGCTTGAGTGCTGTGCTGTGCCCAGCGCCCCTCTTAGCTTGGCGCTCTAGGCGGCCACGTGAGTGGCCTCTATGGTAGCACTGGCCCTGGGTGGACAGGGGAATTGATGATCAGGGGTCTGGAAACAAACAAAGCCCCATGAAGAGAGACTGAGGGCACATCTACACCAAGCAGGATATTGCACTATGAAAGCAGTATATAAAAGGCAGGAGCCCCACTACTGCTTTATAGCGGTATGGAAGTGCACTGACTACTGTTGGGGCCCAATGACACATACCATATACCGCATTCATACCGCTATATCCTGCTTGGTGTGGCTCTTGCCTTTTCTATACCGATTTCATAGTGCAATATCCTGCTTGGTGTAGATGAGCCCAGAAAGAACTGGGCACGTTTAGCTTTGAGAAGAGAAGACTGAAGTGAGTCATGATAGCATTCTTCAAGTACTTGAAGCCAAATACACAGTTACAAGATGGAGGACAGCAATACTACAAGCAGGAAGGATTTTGGAATTGTTGTAGATCGCAAGCTGAATATGAGCCGACCATGTGATGTGGCTGCAAAAACCGCATATGCTATTTTGGGCTGCACTAATAGAAGTTACAGCTTCCAAATTGCGTGAGGGACTGGTTCTCCTCTATTCGGCACTGGTTAGGCCTGATCTTGAGTATTGCGTCCACTTCTGGGCACCACACTTCAAGAAGAATGCAGACAAGCTGGAGCATGTTCAGAGGAGGGCAACAAGGATGATCAAGGACTGGAAACAAAGCCCTGTGAGGAGAGTCAAAAAGAACTGGGCATGTTTAACCTAGAGAAGAGAAGATTGAGGGGAGACATGATAGCACTCTTCAAATACTTAAAAGGTTGTCACACAGAAGAGTGCCAGGTTCTCTTCTTGATCCTCCAAGAGTGCAGGACACGGAATAATGGGCTCAAGTGACAGGAAGCCAGATTCCAGCTGGACATCAGGAAAAATGTCCTGACTGTTAGAGCAGTACGACAATGGAACCAGTTACCTAGGGAGGTTGTGGGCTCTCCCACACTAGAGGCATTCAAGAGGCAGCTGGACAGCCACCTTTCAGGTATGCTTTAAGATGAATTCCTGCATTGAGCAGGGGGTTGGACTCGATGGCCTTATAGGCCTCTTCCAACTCTACTATTCTATGATTCTATGGGCACTACGGTGTAGGGTACGGGTAGAGAACCTCAGGCTTGAATACTAAATCTGGCCCTCTAGCGCTCCCCAAAAGGCCAGAGCCCCTTCCCCCTGCTCTATCCTTTTCCCTGCAACCAATGGTCATTTATTTATAATTTCATTTCTTTTTAGCCATAGAGCTTAATATAATAAAATCTCCATGCATTTCACACTAGGTGTTTTCCCAGCGTTTGTGCAGTTCCCCCCTGCCTCAGGTGCAGTGAAGGATTCTATCCCGTCGCTGGTGTTGAAGTAAACTTCAGTTGCCAATCCAGTCTACTTTTGTACTTGGAAACAGGGAGGGGACCTTATCTTGTTCTTTGCCTCCGGCAGCAAAACATCTTTGGCTAGTCCTGGGGTGGAAGCAGTCAGGAGAAGGACTGTGACTTTGGTGGGGGTGGGGAACCACTCGAGGAACAGATGCAGTGGATCTCAAAAGAGGTGCAATATGCCAGCCTCTCCTCTCAGACTTTTCCTAGGTGGGAGCTGCTTGTCAGGCATTCTGGGGCTGGGATCTTGGGCTCTGAGGCTGGTGAGCAACTTCATGAGCTGCCTTGGACAGCGTGTGCTCATTCTTGGGATCCCTCTTCAGGCGTAGGCAGGAACTGAGCTGTGTAACATTGAGCGCTGTGGTTGGCTGGCAATATGGATAGTCTGGATTGGCTAGGCTTGATGTATATATAGTAGAAGTCTGGCTAGAACAAGAGCCTTTCTCCACAGCAGGTTCTAACTGCTGTTTTCTTTAGCTCCCACCACAAGCCCCTAATCGCAGGGGCCCTGAGCTCAAGAATACATTCACCAGAGCTAGATTTGTGTGTGGCAGCAATTGGGACTGCTCTGGCCTTGACATCTCCTTGCATTTTTGTTCATTTGTTTGCTTGTTTGTTTCCGGTGTGTCCTTTTGATTCCTCTGCACCCCTCGTCACTTCCCATTTGGTGCTGGGTAGCCATAGCTTCTAACTAAGTCAGCTTCCGAAGAGAAGAGGCAGTAGAGGAAAATGTCCGAATGCGTGACAAATATATTCAGTGTGTGACATGTATCGAGGCAGTTGTGGCTGCATCGAGGGTGGTCTGCAGCCAAATGCAAAGACGTTTGCGTTCTTGCCAAGTGCAGATGGACTCTGCAGCCATCTGGCCCTGGGCAGCCAAGTATCCAGCAAGACTCCCAAGATGAGCAACAAAAGCAGCAAACATCTTTAACCAGGGGGGGCTCGATACTACCTCTATTATGTCCTCCATCTGTTTCTTCTAGCCTACCGGACGAATCGGCAACGTACAATATGGATTGAACCTCCGTCGCTCAGCTTCCATTATTGCAGAATGAAATAGTTATTCCTCAAATAAACCGAGTGCGCGCATAGCATCACATGCCAGCACTAAGGTAGCATGCATACATTCATGTGAATGAGCAGGGCAGTATAAAACATGACTGGGGACAAGAAAACAGAGTATCTAACTGTATTCATGACTGAGCACAAAGATAGATGTATCCCACACTGTGATATGAATGCAAAACAGACTTTTTCAAGGCACAGACTTTTCTCAAGGCATGAGAATGGGGGCATGAGAGTTGTCAGATCAGATCAGATCCATATATATATATATATATATATATATATATATATATATATGGTGAGTGTGTTCTTTCTGCCTTTTCACACCTAGCTACGGTAGCAAGCCATTTTGGCTACTCCGGTGACTCTACTTGCTTCCATTTATTAATGCTATTTTGAAGTTCAGTCCATGAGGAATGGCCTCCATGAACAAGGACACTGTGTGAGATATGCCACACTTTTCACTACGATTGCTGCTTCTCATGCTAAGCCATCTGCTTGTAAGCTCTGAGTACTGAATGGAAGGTGTAAACCTGGCGTGGCATTGATACGGTTCTTCCATTGTTTTTGGCTGATTCATAGCTCACTGGATGTTGTCCAGGTCTTCTCAGCACAGCCAAGGTTGCCATCATACAGCGTAAACGCCATATGTTAAGATTCAGATGACATATTACCTAAGAAGTCGCAAATGATTATGCCGTGTCTCTTTTTACAGGGCTGTGATTAGAAATATTTATGTAAATGTGCCTTCTGAAGAGAAATTGCATTTGGTGTTAGGCAACAATACATGTGGCAGCTGTAATGAGATACTTTGACTCAGCCATGATGTTGCCTCAAAGACAATATGAATTAAAGGTAATGAAGAAATTTTGCTCTTCTTCTTCCTCCTCCTCCTCTCCTCCTTTTTAAAAGAAGCCACTGATTTTTAGATTAATTTTGTTGTGATTGTAACCTCTACTGCTGCTGTTTTCTGGAATAATCAAGAAAAATAAAAGTAGGTTCACACAGCAAAGGAAGCAAACATTCAAAAGCCCTTTTAAAAAGGAAATAGCAGGTGTGGTTAGGGAAGGAGAACCAATCTGTCCATTTCAGACTTCAATGTGAACTCACCTGATTTTGCAGTTTCAAACCATTATGCGGACTGAAACTCAACTGTCCTTCAGAATGTGCACATCTCTGAATTTTGCAATGGAGTTCTCCAATCCAAGAATGCATACAAAAATGGATATCTTAGGGACAATAACATGCAAAAAATGCATTATATTGGGGAAACTGCTTGCAAAGAAATGGATATATTAAACCAAAATGCATGCATTAAGAAAATGTGCATAAGAACTTTCATGCAAACTTTAAAAAAATTCTCAAAGTTTGGAATAAGTCAAGCTCAAGACTGGGCATGCATGAGTTTCAAAAGATAACAGTTTCAATTTGCATAGTTGTTCAAAAGTGCAAGATTAGGAATGAATGAGTTTCTCCCCCATCCCTATTCCTAAAGTTTATTAGTTTCAGTGGAACTACGAGAGACAGTGGCCTGGTTCAGACAACACGCTAAACCATGCTGCTTAACCACAAAATGGTTAAGGGAATGCATCAACCATATTGTGGTTAAGCAGCATGGTTTAGTGTGTTGTCTGAACCAGGCCAGTGTTAGTACTGAGCGAGTCAAAGTTTCTTTCCTGCTTCAAGTGCAGCCACGAGCATCCAAGCTCAACCTAGGCATCCTTCTCGTGGACCACATGTCAACGTTGACAGGCATGTTCCCAAGGAGGGCTGTCACCGTGGGATCAGCTCACACATGATTATGCGAGGGATCAGCACGATCGGCTGTCACCGATTTCACTGACATCTGTCCCCACCGCGAGACGAGCTGCAAACATGAATTATTGAAGATGTAGACATGCGGATCTGTGTCGTGATTACGCCAAACAGCACATTTTGCCGCACACTTGAGAGCTGAAGAGAGGGAGGCTGGCGGGCAGGTGCTTTAACCCCTTTTGACAAGCTGTTGTCGCCATCTTTCTGGGCACTCTGACTTCTTGGGCTAGTTTATTGTTAGGCAGGCTGCATGTCTTACGTACTCCTCATAATATTGTATTAGGTAGTATTGAAGCCATATGAACTAGTATTATTAGTTAGCATGCAAATGTCCTTAAACAGTTATGTTAGAGAGAACAATTGTAAACACCCCAGGGCTGTTTTTGTAAAATAGTACAATAGGCAGCTAAGATTTCTTGGCTCCAATCCGAGACAGCAGACACAGAGTTTTCTTGAATAAGCTCTTACCCAATCAGCTGTTTGGCAAAGAAGAAGGGGTATGGCACGTGTGTTTGTGTTCAATCTCACTTTCTATCTTGGACAGCCCATCAGTGACCTAGGCCTTAGCTAGACCTACCTTTTAATCCAGGATGGAGGAGGGAAGATCTCTCGTTGGGTTTAACGCGAGATCCCTCTTCTGTTTACACGTGAGGTGCGACGACCTCAGGAGGAGAGGTGTCACGCCTGCCATTTTGTTTGTTTTTAGAGCAGCAGGAATGCAGGAGCGGTCGAGCGCCAAAAGGGAAGTGGTTTTTTTAAAAAATAAATTTATTTCCCTGCTCCCCCCACCCTACCCCTGATGGGAACAGCGCTGCGCCCTGTGTGCAGCTCTCGGTGAGGAGTGACACAGAGCCAGGTCCACCTGCAGCAATGGGCCACATGTTCCGCAGTCTCGGGCTCATCCCGAGACCGCAGAAAAACCAGGCCCAAAGGGGAGGGCTCTATCCTGGGGCAAGGGAGGGATCATCCCTCCCTGATCCCGGGATCCCCTGTGCGCCATGTGGATGCACAGGGATGATCCTGGGGTTTGCCCCATGATAAAGCCCCGTCTAGCTAAGGCCCCAGTTTGCATGATTATTTAAGCCACTGTGGTTTGCGGCATGTGCTGGTCACCCAGGGAAGCCCGTTCCATAACCCAACCACCATTTGGGGATGAGTTGTTAGCATGATTATCAAACCACCCACAACCCCGAAACAGCCCATGGGTTCTGGGTGGTTTGTTAGCCATGTCAACAACCCACACTCATTGGGTTTGGATGACAGACAAGGTATGACTAGGACATGAGTTATGGAATGGGCACCCATGAATGCATGGCACATGCTGCAAACCGCAGTGGCTCATTTAAGCAACCGTGACTCAGGGCTCATCTACACCAAGCAGGGTATTCTACTATGAAAATGGCATGAAAGCAGTATATAAAAGGCAGGAGCCACACTACTGCTTTATAGTGGACTTGAAGTACACTGACAACTGTTGGAGCCCATTGGCACATACCATATACCTCTTCCATACCACTTTCATAGTGGAATATCCTGCTTGGTGTAGATGTGTCAATGGGCCTCAACAGTTGTCAGTGCACTTCAGTACCACTATAAAGCAGTTGTGTAGATCCTGCCTTTTATATACCATTTTCATACCACTTTCATAGTGGAATATCCTGCTTGGTGTAGACGAGCCCTCAGTTTGATTGTGTGAACGCAGCCGGTGAGCTTTGAATACAATTCCAGCAGCTCTGTCTGGGAGGGAAACTATGTTGAGCTACCTATGGTTCCTCATGGGGAAGGGCCATAGCTCAGTGGTAGAGTACATGCTTTGCATGCAAAACATCCGAGGTTCAATCCCTGGGATCTCCAGTCCTTCCAGATACCCCAGAGAGTGTCTGCCAGCCCTTGTACAGAGCACTGAGCTGGATGGACCAATGGTCTGACTCAGTATGCGAAAACATCCTAGACTCCCATCCAGTCAAAGAAACACACGGAGAAGCCTCCTTCCATATGCACATGGCCTGTAACTAGATTTGGGTGAGTGTCTCTTATCTACAATTCATGTATAACAACATTGCTATCGGGCTCTCAGCTATGAGCTCCGAACAGCTGCGGCTTGACCATGTGTTGAATTTATGCAATGAATTTAATGCTGGGCACTTTAAAATGTTTGACCTTTTAAATTTTGATTTTATTTCCTTAGCATATTTGTATTACTGGAAGGTACCTTGAGTGTAGAACATTGTTGTTGTTGTTGTTGTTGTTGTTGTTGTTGTTGTTGTCGCTGCTGCTGCTGCTAATACTACTATACCCCCAGTGAAATCAGCTAGTGCATGTAACAGTGTGCTGGTATGCAGTAATGCACCTTGAAGGGGAATCTTCTGTGGGCTTACAAAGTCATTCAGCCCAAGTCTTTCAATGCATGTCAAACTTTCAGGGATTGGATCCAGATTCTGCCTTCCATTCAGTGGAGGCTGGTGGCTCCGATTTCGGTGGGATTGTGAAGCCATTCTGGGTTTCAGTCAGAATAAGCCATAAATATAAAGGAGCTCTCCAAGGTGCCAAAACTATTCTAGGGATAGGGTTCAGGACCTTGGATAGCTCCTTTAGCCTCCACTGCTTCCATAGATTTTTTAAAATTCCATTTCAGTCCTAGTTTTTACACATAGGCCATGGCTAGACCAGGCCTATATCCCGGGATTGTCCCGGGTTCATCCCTGTGCATCCAAATGAGACACAGGGGATCCCGGGAGCAGGCAGGAACGACCCCTCCATTTGCCTGGGATAATCCTTAGGTCTAGCTAAGGCCATAGTTGCAGCTTTCACCCAATGTGGTACAAGGAATAGCGTTGGCTGTGGATATGAGAAATATCAGCTCATGAATGAAACCTAGAAGATGGAAGAGAAAATGATAAGGATGAATGAATCAGTCTATTTCAGGGCCATGTCACTTTCACTTGTTTCAATTATAAGTCTTATTGTTGGTCTACTTTTTTCCTTTCCTTTTTTTAAATGCACAAAGATTTGCATTGTTTTTCATATGCAGTTTCCTCTAACGTACACATTTGTACTCAATGTTCCCTATTATACACATTTTAAGCACAACTTCCCCTGACTTATATTGTTATATTCAAAAATCGTACCTTGTATATGTATATATTATATATACTATTATATATACAAAATTGTATGTAGGCAAAATTCAGTGAACTGCATAATCTGAAGAATAACTATGTTCTGATCCACTTATAAACGTTGGGAAGTGCAAATTAGATTGGTTCACTTAAAAATGGAAAAATAATAATCTCCCTCATCTTTACCATGTTATTATTGCAGTAAGGAGATAATACATTGAAAATTTTCCTGAGCCTTGTGACATCGTGATGGGACAGGAATCAAAATTAATTTACTGAATAGTTACTTCCTTCTTCCTGATTCCTTAACACACTTTTAAAAAATCCCCCTATCCAATAGATTCTCAAACAAAAGAAGCCATTTACTAAACGTCCTATACATCTGAATACAAGGGATGGGGGCTTATGGAAAGATCAAAGTTCAGCAGCGACAGCCCGCCCCACCCCCGCCCACCATTGTCGAAGTAATCATAAACCAGTGTCTTATATCAGGAGCCCAGGAATATTTAGGGCTTTATGATAATGGATTATTTATTCTAAATATACTCCAAGTAATTGTATAGCTCATATCCAGCAGGTCAGGATTACAAATTTCATTACAGTTTTCAGAGATTGCAAGCCTTTAGACAATTACTGTAAGTCCATCTAAGAGATAAAAATCGTTTCCTCAATATGGAGACGGAGAGTTGCACTGATATTGCATTCTCTATTATTCAATTTTATTATGGGGTTGGTGGTGGAGGTGAGGAAAGGCGATTGCAATCCTCCTCTATCTCCTCTTCAGTTTTGAGAAGAAAATACTGCTTTTTAGAACTGAAATACTTTCCAAAACCCACTTTAATTATTACCTTTTCCTTGGTTCGGTTTGTTTCTCCTCTCTTTCTCTGACTTGGTTGGTTAACACCATTTTTTTTTCTGGTTAGGGCCTTTTCCTCCCACCTTTTTTCTGGACAATCTGGGATTGTATGTGTCATCATGGTATCACCTAGCCAATCAGACTTAGTCATGTGATGATGTCACTGAGAGCAAATGAAATGAATTGAGAGTGAAGGCAATGCTTCATTGTAGTAGTCACATGGGTGAAGTCAGCCAATTGGACTCCCAATTTCCTTCACCTTGCCCCTTTAACACATTTATTTATTTATTGCACTTATTTATTTATTTATTACATTTCTATACCGCCCAATAGCCGGAGCTCTCTGGGCGGTTCACAAAAATTAAAACCATTCAAAGTACAAAACAACAGTATAAAACCATAATATCTCTGGGCGGTTTACAGAAATTCTAAAATTAAGATAAATTTATTTATTTATTTATTTATTTATTACATTTTTATACCGCCCAATAGCCGAAGCTCTCTGGGCGGTTCACAAAAATTAAAACCATCATAAAACAACCAACAAGTTAAAAATACAAATACAAAATACAATATAAAAAGCACAACCTGGATAAAACCACTCAGCAAAATTGATATAAGGTTAAAATACAGAGTTAAAACAGTATAATTTAAATTTAAGTTAAAATTAAGTGTTAAAATACTGAGTGAATAAAAAGGTCTTCAGCTGGCGACGAAAGGAGTACAGTGTAGGCGCCAGGCGGACCTCTCTGGGGGTCCTGGAAAATTCCTGGAAAAATTCCTGGAAAATTGGTAGAAGTAGGGAGGGGATGTTTTTTGGTGCTGTCAAAAACACGTCTTTCTTCTTCCCCTATTTCATCTCAGCCTTGACTGGAATTTCTTCCTCAAATTTTCTTGGCAAGTCTATATTATTATTATTATTATTATTATTATTATTATTATTAATGCTTTAGGAGATGAGTAAATACAAGAAAAAAGAAGAAAAGAAAAAGAAAAAGAAAGCAACTGTCGTTTCAAAAGGTCTTTTGCGTTTGGCCTTTGATTCAAAACCCACCCCCCATTTACTAACACTGGGTCAAATCCAGCATTCCTGACTGCTCCAATGATCTCATCCTTAAACATCTAACTAGCCTTTGGCTGTACAAAGCCTTATGGCTGAAAAATCTGGCCAGAAGCAGACTGAATCTAATTCGCAGAAAACTGGTAAACCAGGGTTTGTTGCATTGAGTGGCCAAATGTTGTCTTTAGGCAGCCAAGAAAATTATATCAGCCAAGTTTTTGTGATCAAATAGGACCAGTCTGTGTACTCATGCCTGACAGCCCCAGGTGATCAGAGACTGATGGGGGGGGGGGAAAGGAGGGCAGGAGGAAGGACAATATGTTTTACTTCTCTTTAATGTGTGCGTGTTTTAAATTGACCTATAAAAAGGAATGGCCATTCTGCTATGTTCCACATTAGCTTAGTGCCAATGGAGATCTGGATTTTTTACCTAGAGCTCTATTGGCACATCCTAACAAGGGAAATGTGAGATTCAAACTCCTGTGTTATTGGCGTTTTCCTCACTTGAGATTTTGGTAACATTTAATAGGCAGATGTCTTCTACCGCTTATGTTAACATGAGTCTGTAGGTGTTGTGTAGCTTAATCACTGAATGTCAACTGATAAGCAATTAGACTACTACAATTCCCAGCAATCCTCAGCTAGCCATGCTGGCTAGAGAATGCTGGCAGTTGTAGGACTTTTTTTCTGCCTAAATATGCATAGGATTGTGTTCTAGGTTCTTCTTTTTGTCTCTGGCCTTAGCTAGACCTAAGATTTATCCCGGGATCGTCCCGGGGTCATCCCTGTTCATGTAAATGACACACAGGATATCCTGGGAGCAGGCAGGGATGACCCTGGGACGATCCCGGGATAAACCTTAGGTCTAGCTAAGGCCTCCATCTCTCTTTATTCCTCTCTCTCTTTTACAATATCAATATATTTTACTTTTAAAGAACAAGTGGGTTATGCATCTGATTACCCAGATGCATAATCTCCTGTACATTGATAGATACATTTAGTTCAATGTAGATATAAAAGGTCATTACTACAACTGCAGATTTCACTTGACTGATTGGTTATATTAATCAAGTAACCCCACCCCACCCCATTCTTACACAGGATACAATGACTCTTCTAAGAGTTTGCACATAACTCTAAGCCATGATGTGGTTTGATGAAATTTGGCTTGTCGTTGTGTGTGAACTTATCCCTGCAAACAAGGCATGGTTTGTTAATCAGTTACAAACCACAAATAGAACCCATTGTTGGTTTATGAAGTCTGGCTTGTTTAAACCATAGCTTGCTGTGATGTCTGAACCTAGAACTATGGCGTATCCCTGGCTTGTTTGTGCTGATGTGTGCCATAAAACAGGTGCCCAAAGACAGCAGCCTGAAAACAAAATTGCTCTGAAGGTTGACAAAATGGGCAGGAGAAAAACAAATCAGGAGTAAAACCAGCCATAGGTGTTTGTTTTTGTTGATCTGCAAGACAATTCATGGCTAAAGCAACAAAAATGGTTAACATAGCCATGGCTTAGCATTACATCCGGATGCAGCCGCTGTTAGGTCCACCAAAAAATAAAGTCCGCTTTCCTCACCATGAAACTATTGTTTTAGGAAGACACATATCTATGCAAATTTAACTGAGTTATGTTCATATCCATTCAATTATATGACAAGCCTGAAAATTACTATTATCACTAATTTACAATTGGTGGCATAATAGTACAAACAGTAAAATATTGGCACAAAACATGGAAATGCATAAAAATACCACCACCAGCAGAAACAACAATGTATACTTTTACCTAAGATTTTTTTTAAAAGAGCAACAACAACAACGACTCCTAAACAGTATCAGTTTATCTCAATCCACTTTGTGATTTTATTTATTTATTACATTTCTGTGCTGCCCATTAGCTGAATTTTTCTGGGCACTTTTATTTAATTTATTTATTTATTTATTTATTTATTACATTTTTATACCGCCCAATAGCCGAAGCTCTCTGGGCGGTTCACAAAAATTAAAACCACAATAAAACAACCAACAGGTTAAAAGCACAATTACAAAACACAGTATAAAAAGCACAACCAGGATAAAACCACGCAGCAAAATTGATATAAGATTAAAATACAGAGTTTAAACAGTAAAATTTAAATTTAAGTTAAAATTAAGTGTTAAGACAGAGCTTAAAACTAGGGTGACCATATTTGGGAAACCAAAAAAGAGGACACCTAGTGTGTGTGTGGGGAAACAGCTTTCTGAGTCCTGCTGAAAGTACGTTATTCTCCCGCCACCTTAAAGAACCCGATTGGAGTGGAGGAGGGGAAAGGATTTCATTCTGCACCACCACCATCCACTCCAATTGGGGCCTTTTCTATAATGTCCACGAATGACCCACTTTCCCCTTTAAGACCTCAATTGGAGCTCGGGGTGGGGGAATGATGTGCCTCAAGAAAGCATGTCACTCCCTCCTGCCATGCTAATGGCAGCCTTAAAGGGGAAGGTGTATCATTCCAGGACATTATTGAAAATGATAGAAAATCCCCCCTGACACCATGGAAAGAACAAAAACCAGGACAAATCCGGGGAAATCCTGACAGTTGGTCACCCTATTAAAACTATAAAATGCAACAACATAATAAAGCATAATATAAAACCATAAGTTGAAAACAGATGGTGGCACATCTTAATCACCCACATGTTTAGTTTTTTAATGGTTTTTAATGCTTCACGTGTGTATGTTCTGTGTTTTAGAATTTTAAATTTTGTATACTTGTTTTTATCTTAATTTTAGAATTTCTGTAAACCGCACAGAGAGCCCTGGCTATGGGAGCGGTATATAAGTGCAATAAATAAATAAATAAATAAATATGATTCTATGATTCTATGGGCAGGCATATATTGGGCCGGCGACCTGGCCCAAAGCCATCAGGGCTGTGTAGGTTAATACCAGCACTTTGAATTTGGCCTGGAAATGGTCCAGCAGCCCGCGTAGATCATAAAGAATTGGCGTAATATGACCATATTGGCTGGTGCCTGTGAAGAATCTTGCCGCCCTAATTTGGACCCAATTTCTGGACTGTTTTCAAAGGCATCCCCACATTTAATGCATTGAAATAAACCAAAGAAGAAGTTACTCGATCGCAGGGGTATTCTTCCTATCTTTTGAAACAACAGCAAAGGGACTCACCCTCTACTTTTCAATTTCGTTCCTCCTTCCATGCTAACTCACTTTGGTCATTCAACCCTTATGTAATTCCTGTCATTGGTGTGTGTGAGGTGGAGAACTGGGTCATGTTCACTGGCCTTGCCTTCTCTGTCACATGTTCAGTGACCCAACTCAGCTGCCTTCCACATCGTGGATGGCCTGAATGGGGCAGCCTGCTCCACATGCATCTTCTCCCAGCCTGATTTAGAACCCTGCACAATCAATATTCTAGACCACACTGGTGAAAAAGCACCAAACCAAACTAGCCCAAGAAGCCCAAGCTGTAGCCAAAGTGAGGAAAGATATGAGCAGAGAACTTTCAACTAGCAGCAGATGCAGCACATGCCACATTAGCTTTCATCGGGCTACCCTTCAATAGTCCTAATAATTCCTCTCTGATATTTGTATCAGGACCACATTTTAAGAATAATAAAAGCACAGTGTACGGTTTCAAAGTGCTTCACATACATTATCTCAGCAATCCTTACAGCAGCCCTGTAAGATAGCTCAGTTATATTGATGGGCTAAGAGACAGTGACTTCTTAAAGCTCCTCATACAAATTCTGGCACGGGTACGATTCCTGGTTCACATCACAACTCTGGGCTCATCTACACCAAGCAAGATATTCCGTTATGAAAGGGGTATGTAAAAGGCAGGAGCCAGACTACTGCTTTATTGAAGTGCACGGACTTGCACTGACAACTGTTGGGGCCCATTGACACATACCACATACTGCTTTCACAGTGCTAGATCCTGCTTGGTGTAGATGCGTCATGGGCCCCAACAGTTGTCAGTGCTCTTCAGTTCCACTATAAAGCAGTAGTGTAGATCCTGCAGTGCACTTTAATACTGCTATAAAGCCAGTAGTGTGTGGTTCCTGCCTTTTATATACCACTTTCATAGTGGAATATTCTGCTTGGTTATGAGCCCTCTGTCTCTTAGGCTACCATCCTATATTCACTTTAGGGGTGTGCACGGACCCCCCCACTCCGCTTCACTTTCAGATCTGCCATTTTCGGATCGGGCTGCTCCGCCCCGCCCCCACTCCGCCTATGCCCACTCCGCTCTGCTCAGAGCTCCGGATCCGGATCGGAGCTCCGTTCCCCCCCCGGGGGGGTTACCGGGCCCTGCCGCCATCGCTGACGGACGCTGAAGACGCTGACGGACCGCGGACGGAGGCAGGTAAGGGAGAGGAAGGCGGGGGGGGGGGTTTACCGGGTCCTGCCGCCATCGCCGCCCATGCGGCGATGGCGGCAGAGCTCGGTAAGGGACCAAGGGAGAGGGGGACCTTACCTGCCTCCGTCTGTGGTCTGTCGCCATCTTCAATTGAGCCCGCGGTTCCACCAGGAAGTCTGGGCCGCAAGTGCGGCCTAGACTTCCTGGTTGAACTGCGGGCTCAATTGAAGAAGCCGAGGGACCGTGGACGGAGGCAGGTAAGGGAGAGGAGGGGGGGTTTACCGGGCCCTGCCGCTGTCGCCGCATGGGCGACAGCGACAGCGGCAGGGCCCGGTAAACCCCACTTACCTTTCCAGCGGAGCTCCGGATCGAGGCGAAGGATCCGCCTTCACCTCGATCCTCTTCGCCATGCTCCGCCGGCCCCCCAATCCTTTTCGCCTCCGCCTTAAGGGGAGGCGAAGCACCCCGCTCCGCTTCTAATTCGCCGGTCCGATTAGAAGCGGAGCACATCCCTAATTCACTTACTCCCTAGATTGAATTTTGGTGGACTTATTTCTGAGTACATGTGCATAGGTTTGCACTGTTAGCCACTATGCTAACAGTGCAAACAGTAGTAGTAGTAGTAGTAGTAGTAGTGATAGTAGCTTGCCCTGTAGTGGATTAAATTATCTATCTATGATTTATCAATTATCTACCTAGCTATCTATCAATCATATATCTATCTATCACCTATATATCTATCATTTATCTTCTCTCTCTCTCTCTCTTCTATTACTTACTGTTTGTAAAAGTAACTCCCTTTCACAATATCAACCAGGCACTGAAGGTTCTTTGAAGAAAAGGAAAGGGGGGGGGGGAAACTCACACGACTGCTCGTGTAAACAATTAATGGTTGTTAAGCATGGCAGTGTATATTATGACAAACAACACATGCTACATTATGCCAGCTGGTGTAATGATGTGATAATGTCTGACTCATTAACTCTGGCACACAGTTTACGATGCCCTTCTATGACAGGATTAATTGATTCACACATACATTAAAACAAAAATAACTAAACGGAAATTCAGCTGGAAGCTTAGCTCCTCACTTGTCATAAACCCCCACTAGTAGTAACAACTCAAGAGTGCCCCTTTACAGGATAGGCCTTGGAGTTGGCACACTTGGAGGTGTTATGGCGTGTTTGGATCAAAAATACTCTATACGTGGAAAAGTTGGATTTCAACACAGGAACTTAGGGTTTCAATCCAGCAACTTCAAAACGTGTAAGCTCTGATCTTTGCGAGCGGAGAAGGAACCAAAGAAATAATGATACAGACACCAGAGCTTGGAATAAACGAGGGATTCTTTATTTGAAGTGGGTAATTCACCCCTCCCGGATCTGCGAAATCTGTGAAAGTGTGGGAATCAATTAAATCCTTTCTTATGGGTGAGCCACTCTGCCAAAGTCAGGAATCGGGTAAACTCATCCCCTTTCTTAAGCGACACTTCATATAAGTGGGGGGAGACCACCCTGTGTCACCCCCACCCAGGGCCGCACAGCTCCGAGTACCTGAGACAGGAAGGTTCCCAAAGCTATATCCTGACATGGCAGCCACAGAGCCCCCGAGGCGCAGGGCCTCCGAACTTGCCAAACACCATAAAGGGGCCACTGAGGGCTTACCAAACCTATTCTGATATCTGTTGTGGCTCCGTTTGGGATGGAGGAGGAAAACAGGACAGCTGAGCTTGAGAGTGTTCACTAGCTTCTGCTTGCTCATGTGCTGGGCCCCTCCCCAAACCCTCTCAAGCTCAGCTGCCCTGTTTTCCTCCTTCATCCCAAACAGAGGCACAACAATATCCCAAAATGCCCATACAAGGCTGCCCATTCCAATCAACCTATTTACCCACCTTTCTTTAATAAATAATCCCAGTACGGAATAGGTAAAAAGCCTAAAAGCCAGTCAGTGGCAGGTCAAATTCCTATATAGGGCTTCCAAAGGAAACAACTGGTTAATCCCATACCGGCTATAGGGAGGGAGCCAGAAAGTGAAAGAGGCTTCAGAAATGTTACATTAGGAGAGCGGTTTTGGGGCGGTATAAAATTTTAAATAACAACAACAATGGGAGTTGCAGTCCAACCCATCTGGAGGGCTCCAGGTTGGGGAAGGCTGCATTAGAGCATGGAAATCATTCCTAGTGCTGCTTCATACATGGCATATATGCCTATATTAATACCACTTCAGTGTAGGAAATTGTGTGTACTGTCTGTGTTCAACACTGTGTTTGATGGATACCCCCACTTTTTTTTTAACCAAAAGTACATGCAGCTAGTAATGCATGGAATTTGTTAAAATGATAGAATCATAGACTAGTAGAGTTGGAAGGGGCCAATAAGGCCATCAAGTCCAACCCCCTGCTCAATGCAGGAATCCACCTTAAAGCATCCCTGACAGATGGTTGTCCAGCTGCCTCCTCAAGGCCTCTAGTGTGGGAGAGCCCACCACCTCCCTAGGTCATGGGTTCCATTGTCGTACTGCTCTAACAGTCAGGAAGATTTTCCTGATCTCCAGCCGGAATCTGGCTTCCTGTAACTTGAGCCCGTTATTCTGTGTGCTGCACTCTGGGATGATTGAGAAGAGATCCTGGCCCTCCTCTGTGTGACAACCTTTCAAGTATTTGAAGAGAGCTATCATCTGTTCCCTCAATCTTCTCTTCTCCAGGCTAAACATGCCCAGTTATTCCAGTCTCTCCTCATAGGGCTTTGTTTCCAGACCCCTGATCACCTCGTTCCTCTCCTCTGAACATGTGCCAGCTTGTCTGCATCCTTCTAGAAGTGTGGTGCCCAGAACTATACACAGTACTCAAGATGAAGCCTAACCAGTGCTGAATAGAGGGGAACCAGGACCTCATTTCTGTGTTTCACAGTTCATTGGGCATCTTTCATCCCGCCATCCGCTCATTGAGAGAATCAGATTTTTTTGTATGAGAATTTCATTCGTTTACCAATGTGCATTTGCTCAAGTCCGACCCACCCACCCCCGCCCAAAACTAAAAAGCTAATCTGCAAGATCATGGGATCCATGCAACTCAGGAAAAAAAAATCCCCACAGTCCCCTGTGGAATCCACAGATCAGGTTCACAGAAATCTGATCTCATTTGAATCCACTGAAGATTTCTCCACCCTCCCTACATGTAGCAGGCTGCCCGATGGAAGCAGATTCTCACAGTCAGCGCTCATAGCCAAGTTGATGTGGCAATTGTCACACATGACCATATGCAGGGGAACACACACAGACTCCTACTTTGGGAAATGGTAGGGAATTCTTCGTTTATGAAGCATCCCATATTATCACTTGTGGAACTGCTTTCTGAAATTGCTCAGAAGAGGGTGTATAGGTGCCATGAAAGTATTTTTACCTTGCCAAAGTTAATGAGGTCAAATCCGCTTCTGAAGGTCAAGCTATCCATAAGAACATAAAAAGAGCCATGCTGCATCAGACCAAAGGCTGATTTATTCCAGCATCTTGTTCCCAAAGTGGTCAACAAGATGCCAGGGTGCAAGGTGGGTGCGCATCCAAGATGAACGGAAAAACAGAGAATCATCTCAAGATGCACCAAACGAATTTATTGCTGAAAAGCGCAACACATTTCAGCCCCTTGATTTATATTAGGCATTGCTACAATACATATATTTATATTAGGCATTGTTACAATACATATATAAAAAGCAAGCATGAGACAACACAAAAGTAAAATATTTTTCAATTCAAAAAGCACATTACAAGCACAGCCTGTGCATAAATGTAAACAAAAACATAATTTCAGTAATGCACACAAAAGGTTCATAGTGTACATTGCAAATAAGTCTTGTGCATATAATTAAATGGGTTAAAACAGTTAAAATATTGCATACTCACTTGTAACAATGTCTGCAGAAATGATTTACAACCAATTGTCTTGTAATGGTGATTGGATGGGATGTGCTGAAGGCTACGTTTTTATATACTGTTAGACAGGGTTTTTTTTCTTTGAGTTTCTTACAGGTGTTACCATAACAGTATTTTTACCTAGCCAGGGTCAATGAGATCCAATCTGTTTCTGAAGGTTGAGCTATCCATAAGAACATAAAAAGAGCCATGCTTGATCAGACCAAAGGCTGATTATTCTAGAATTCCGTTCCGAAAGTGGCCAACAAGATGCCGAATAAGCAGGACATGAGTGCTACAGGACCCGCCTAATCATGTTTCCCAGTAACTGGCATACAACAGTATACTGGATATATTACCTGATACCGGAGGTAATATATAGCCATCCTGACTAGTAGCCTCAGATAGCTTGTCCTCCATGAATATGTTTTATCTAGTGCTATGCCAAAAATTTCTCCTATGAAAATTTCAACCATTCTCATTCAATTTGATAAAAAAGAAATTGCTTTCCAGGAAAAATTCAAAGAAGAAATTTTGAAGAAATTCTCGAAGGTTTGCTTCAGGGGTCCTGTGCTTACCTTACTTATGAGATGGCTGAGGAGTGTGTCTGAGTATCCTGTCTTTCATTGTATAATCATCTCTCTGAGAGCCTTTATCCTTCCTGGCTTCCCACACTTCCAGCCCAGGGGAAGACATCATGAATTTTATTCCTCCCATAGGGCCTTTTCAGATCAGGAAGTGTAGGCAGCCCGGGAAACTGTAGAGCAATGGTGAGATGTGTCATAGAAAGAAAAATGTAGACACTTCACTAGCTGCCAATTAGTTTCCGGGAGAAGTATAAAGTGTTGGTTATCACCTTTAAAGCCCTACATGGTTTGGGTCCAGGCTACTTGCGGGATCGCCTTCTCCTGTACAATCTGCCCCACACACTCAGGTCCTCTGGGAAGAATCTACTTCAATCAGTCAAAGTTAGGCTGACGGGTATTACCCAGAGGACCTTCTCTTCTGCTGCTCTTAGACTGTGGAATGGCCTGCCGGAGGAGACTCGTCAACTTGACAGTCTATTAGAATTCAAGAAAGCTAACAAGACCGATCACTTTCGACAGGCCTACCTAGTTGAATTTTAGGATGTTTTCAGAATGTTTTTACTAGGATGTTTTAACAATGTATATTATGTTTTAATTCAGTTTTATGTATTTTATATTTACTGTTGTTCCCCACCTCGATCAAAATGGAGAGGCGGGTAAGAAATATTATTATTATTATTATTATTATTATTATTATTATTATTATTATTATTATCCTCAATCACCTCATAGTGATTAGTTAAGGTCAAAAGCACCACCAACACACATTCAAAATAAATTATAAAATGCCTTGAGAATGAGGCAGAAAAATGGAAGAAGTTGTTCTACAACCCTTGCCAATGGTGATGCCTACCTGTGAGAAATTGTTGGAGAATTTCTCCTCCCCCTGTGCAATTGTCCCCCCAATTTCTCTACCTACAAGTAGGGCAGAGAATTTGGAGAGGCCACTTGTGCACAGCTCTAGTTGTGTCGACTCTGGCACTGGGGCAGAACACTATGTACACAATGGTCTGTGTAACTGTCCAGAAGCAGCGTAGGATTCCCGAGGACAAGACGTTTGGTTCCCTTCCTGATATATGTGTCGCAGAAATGCCTGCTTTGAAGCAAACAGTATGATGGGTCAGCTTGGCACATGAAGGTCATTATTCGTCTTCCTTCCTTCCTTCCAGAAGGCAGGTGATTTCAGTTCAGTAAGACCTTGGCTTGCCCCCTTGCTGTGTCAGAGAAACTGCATCATCAACTATTTCTTTCTACTCCCTCTGGCTAAGGAGCTAGTACCAAATGTTCTTCTCCTGAGAGGTGGTGGCCCAGGAGCAGGTTATACTCTGCACTGGGTCCAGAGGACAGCTGGACAGATGCAGCTTGTCATAGCATGCCGTGAAGATCAATGAAACACAGAAGTCGGTGCTTAATGGTACAGAAATATCTCTTCATCAGCAGTCCTAATTAGACTTGGCTTTGCATTTCAGATAATGTGCACTTGACCTCTTCACATCATTGATGATGACTAAGGAACAAATATTTGATGACACCAAAATGTATACTTATCTAGCTTGGTATATACATTTCCCCAGTTTGTAATGCTCGACCAAACTTAGAACTCAACATAATTCCCTTTGAAGGTTGATGCTGGTGTGGATTGTCATCTAAGCCAGTGTGCTTCTCCAACCTCCCCGATGCCTTGAATGCTGCCAAAACAGCATCCCAGCTACTGGGAGCCTGGGGGATGTCATTTCCCATGACACCTGAATCCATGCTATGGATGTCAGACGTCCTGGAGAACTGCATGAAATGGGTCCCACTTGAACCAAGAATTCACCCACTACTATGTTGTTGTTGCTGTTGTTTTATTTTATTGATACACTTCATATATTGATTTTGTACTTGGTTTCACCTTTGTTAGGTTGACCATATGAAAAGAGGACAGGGCTCCTGTATCTTTAACAGTTGTATAGAAAAGGGAATTTCAGCAAGTGTCATTGTTATGCATGCAGCACCTGGTGAAATTCCCTCTTCATCACCACAGTTAAAGCTGCAGGAACCCTGCCCTCTTTTGTATCTGGTCACCTGGTGCTGCATGCATACAATTGACACCTGTTGAAATATCCTTTTCAATACAACTGTTAAAGATACAGGAGCCCTGTCCAACTTTTCGATATGGTTACCCTACCTTTGTTGATGTCCATCCCGAGTAAAGCATTGAAATGGAAGGGGAGGCATATATATTTTCTTAAATAAATATATAAATAACATTGAACTAATCTATGGCCATAGCTAGACCTAAGGTTTATCCCTGGATCATCCAGGGGTCAACCCTGTTAATCTAGGTGACACACAGGGGATCCAGTGCCCAGGCAGGGGTGAACCCTGGATGATCCCAGGATAAACCTTAGGTCTAGCTGTGTCCTATATGTCCTAATCACATTTACACACTTTGATGCTGATAATATATTTGATATATACATCTATATTCTGAAGTATGCAGTGTCTGTTCAAATGGGCCACTGGTCTGGCCTGCTGGGTATCACTGTTATCCCTTACAAACTAAGGATAGATACCCCAAACCCCCATAAGGTAACACATTGTAGGGAAAGATCACTGATGGTGGACAAGCTATCTGTTGGAGAAATTTGTCTTCCATCATTCATTCTCTTACTGAGATAAGCTCTCATGTAGGGGTGGGTCAAAACTCTGCTGGGATTTCCTGCACCTCCCACACCCATTGGGGCTGAAAGGGCCTCTAATGTAAGCGTTAAGAGGCCCTTTCAGGCACTGATGGCATGGAGGGGAGGGAAAGTACACGTCCAAGGCTTCCAGAAAGTGTGTAATGCCCCTGGCACATTAATGGTGTGCTGTGGGCATTGCACACTTTCTGGAGGCCTCAGACATGTGCAATGCCTAGCCCTCACTGGGCCAACTTGGCTGGAAGATGGCTGGCCGGGTAGTGGTTGGCGAGCGCGCTCAGCGAGCTCCCAGGGAGCTCACCATTCACTACTC
The DNA here is from genome assembly GCF_023053635.1 of Elgaria multicarinata webbii. Lineage (NCBI taxonomy): Eukaryota > Metazoa > Chordata > Lepidosauria > Squamata > Anguidae > Elgaria > Elgaria multicarinata. The sequence goes on from NC_086180.1 coordinate 14,487,919, forward strand.
TCATGTAACCCCCAAGGAACATTGCTTGAAAACTGCCGCACCAGGCACATTTGGAAGTGACCTCAAATCCATGACCAATTTTAGGATTTGACTAGTCAATGCTAGAATTACCCATTTGGGTGTTTTTCCACTTCCCTGCAGCCAAAAGATTGCCAACCTTTTGGGGACGTGGACTTAGTGAATTTAAATGCTGTGGTACTGGTAGTGTTCCTTTTCTCTTGCCTTTTCCTTTTAGTGCTAGGGATATGCTCTCACCACAGAACAGAGGTGGACAAAAGGTCAATTTCCAGATGTTTTGGACTTCAACCCCCAGAAGCCCCTGCCAACATGGCCGATTGTCAAGATGCTTAGAGTTTAAGTCTGAAGCACCTGAAGATCTATTTTCTGCCCACCCTTGCCCTAGAACAGTTGGTCATGGACCTGACCAGAGGTGAGTTGATCCTGGACTTAATCCTAAGTAGCATTCAGAAATTAATGGGAGAGGCCATGGCTTAGTAGTAGAGCACCTGCTTTGTATGCAGAAGGTACCAGGTTCAATCCTTGGCATTGGCATCTCCAGGTAGGGCTGGAAAAACATCTGCCTGAAATCCTGGAGAACTTCTGCCATCCAGTATCAACAATGCTGGACTCAGTGGGTTCCTATCCCATTTTGCCTCCACGCCCCCCCCCACTGGAATTTGGCCCCCAAGAGCTTTTCTAAAATTGAATTAGGCCCTTGGGTTGAAAAACGGTTGACTCTCCCCCCGATATATATACTGTGTGAGAATGTGTACTTTGTTAATTACTCTATTGTTAATATTTCTATTTCTCTGTATATATGGCACCTGTGAGCCACTCAAAGCTGCAGACTGGGGAGATCTCCTTCAGGCTCCAAGATGGCTCCACTCCCAGATAGCCCATTGGTTCTCTCCAACCTGTTCTGGCTATGAAAAAACTTCTGTTGATAGTCTGGTCTTGGCCTTGTTTATCTGGCTAGCTCTTTCCCCTCCTGTATCCACTGCCATCTTATTTGTCTGCCGTTTCCCTGCTTTTCTGCTTCCTCCCTGAATCTCACAAATCCATCAGTCTTGAACCCCTGGCCAACAAGTTCATGGGATCTCTGCAGCCCTGTGCATGAGTGTGAGCACACATATACCTACCACTATTTGTTACATATTTGTTATTGAAGAGGCCCATCAAAGCAAGGCATTACTAGAGTTTGCATTGTTGACCGAGATTAAGCTGCCAGAATTATCTTATGACATTGGAAAGATAAACAGTCACCTATGGTGGCAAAATGGATCACATCATTAACTCAGATGACATCTTGTGAAAAAGTGATTAATAGGCTACAGGAAAGGAGGGACCGATGTAATGAAATCCCCACTACTTTCTTGAACTCTTAGCAATGTTACTAATAGAGTGGATGGTCAGCAATGGGAAAGGGAACACTTTTCCTGATGTTAATTGTTCAAGACTCTTAATTAGGGAATGGATTAATTTGAGCCAGGGCCTAGTCATGTTTTGAATGCCTGGGCTCAGACTTAGGACCTAGGACCTAGTCATGAATCCGCTTGCCTCTGAGAATATGTAGAGACCTTATGCAACTCTTAAAATCTGGGCTTAAGAACAGGTTTGGATTTTGACACCTCTCTTTCAAATAGATGAACCTACTTTATTCTCTCCAGTATTGATACAGGAATTTAACTCTTTGCAGAGATGAATGGATTCGCCCCCATTTCATTTCGTTATTATGCAATGGGTTTGCTCGGCCCTGCATTGCCTTCCTCCTGGATTCTGGTTTAACTAAGACAATTTCTAAAATTAATTCTTTAATTGGACTGTGCACAATTTTGCTGCAACTTCTAGTTCCTTCAGTTTCATTTATATCTACATGCCCCCAATGGTCAGTAGGACTCAGGAAGTGTTAGATCTACGCCCACCTGCCCTGCGTGGTGAACCACTGAACTGCAGGTGGCAGCTTCACAGTGAAGTACCCTCAGGCCCTGGATGGACTTTGCCCACGTTCACCTAGAGTGGTCATTGGATCCTGCTGGACAGGATGAGGTGTAAGATTAAGAAGTCTTCCTGTTCTAGTAGAGCCTTTCTTGAACAGCAAGGTCCTCCTGTGGTTGTTCCCATATTCTTCGTTATTCTTTGGTTCTGTCTCCAAGCTTGTCCATCTGTTCTGACTTGCTCATCTATCCTGTATCCTGGCCTGCTCTTCAATATTTTCTCCTGGTTTATCTTTTGGTCTTGACTTGCTCTTTTTTGTTCTGACTCTTGGTTTGCTCATTGCTCATGTGCTGCCTGATTGACACTTTGGTCCTGATTTCCTTGACCTTGCCTCCTGGTTTGCCCAGTGGTTCTGGTTTGCTCTTCTGATTTCTGATTTGGCCTTTGGTTCTAACTACTGCCTCTCATCTCACACTATTGCCCCGCTCGTGCTCTTCGCTCCTCTGATGCCATGTTTCTCACCTGCCCAAGGGTCTCTACTTCCCTTGCTTGGCTTCGTCCATTTTCTTCTGCTGCCCCTTATACCTGAAACGCTCTTCCAGAACATTTGAGAACTACAAGTTCAATCGCAGCTTTTAAAGCTCAGCTAAAAACTTTTCTTTTTCCTAAAGCTTTTAAAACTTGATTTTGCTCTGACTTTTATACTGCCTGTTTGGTGCATTCTCTTCCCCTCCTTATTGTTTTATTATGATTTTATTAGAATGTAAGCCTATGCGGCAGGGTCTTGCTATTTATTGTTTTACTCTGTACAGCACCATGTACATTGATGGTGCTATATAAATAAATAAATAAATAATAATATAATAATAATAATTGTCCCATAGCTCTTGGATCATCCCAGACTGCTGCGCATGGTCCAGCTCGGACACAATCTTAGACCCCAGCTGCCATAAGCCCTAGCTAACATGGGCAATGGCCAGGGATGACTAACAACATCTGGAGGGACACAGGTTCACCTCCCCTGGCCTAACCAGAAGCAAGTCCCATTGAGTTCAATGGGAGCTATTCCCAAGGCAATGTGCTGAAGAATCAGTGAAAAAGTTGGGGGAAGGGAAAGTCAGGGGAGCTGCTATTTCACAAAAATAGCTGCTCCCCCAACATTTTTGTAGTGACCAAGAAGAGATCTTGGGGTTGTGATGGACAGCTCCATGAAAATGTCAACCTAGTGTGCAGCTGCTGTAAGAAAGGCAAACTCCATATTAGGCATAATTAGAAAACGAATTGAGAATAAAACTGCCAATATCATACTGCCCTTATATAAATCTATGGTTCAACCATACTGAAAATACTGTGTACAGTTCTGGTCACCACACCTAAAAAAAAGATTTCGTAGAGCTGGAAAAAGTGCAGAAAAGAGCAACTAAAATGATCAAGGGGCTGGAGCACCTCCCCTATGTGGAAAAGTTAAAACAGCTGGGTTTGTTCAGATTGTGGAAAAAGGAGACTAAGGGGAGACATGGTGGAGGTGTACAAAATGATGCATGGTGAGGAGAATGTAGATAGGGAGACATTTTTGTCCTTCTCTCAAAATACTAGAACCCGGGGTCAACCCATGGAGTTGATTGGTGGAAGATTCAGGACAAGTAAAAGGAAGTACTTCTTCATACAGCCTATAGTTTAACTATGAAAATCACATCCACAAGATGTGATGATGTCCACAATTTGGATGGCTTTAGAAAGGGGTTGGATATATTCTTGGTGGAGAAGGCTATCAATGGCTACTAGTCCTGATGGCTATGTACTACCACCAGTATTGAAGGCATTAAGCCTGTATTCACTAGTTGCTAGGGAACATGGATGGGAGGGTGCCGTTGCACCATGTCCTGCTTATGGGACCCTGGTCAACAGCTGGTGCTATCTCCAGTATTCGAGGCAGTAAGCCTGTGTGCACCAGTTGCTGGGGAACATGGGTGGGAGGGTACTGTTGCACCATGTCCTGCCTTGTTGCTCCCTGGCCAATGGCAGGTTGAACAGAGTGCTGGACCAGATGGACCCTCGGTCTGATCCAGCATGGTTCTTCTTATGTTCTTAAAAAGAAACTTTCCCCCAATTAAAGAAAGTGGTGATGGTGCTGTAGACGTGTAACCCATTTCTGGGTCCCATCCTGTCCATTGAAGAGCAATATCCTGGGAGATCTCCCTTTCTCAGTGTTGTGATTCCCTCTACCCTGGTAAACAACTCGGAATGAAATTGTATTGTGAAAGTAAATGAATCTGCAGGTCCTCCCAGCACAAGGACACCTACTTGCAAAATTAAGCATGTGATTCAGCATCCTGGAATGTGTGTGCACTGAAGCTCTCTGCCTTTTAATTTAACCGTGTAGCCCACTTCATGGCAATCATGAGGAATTATTAATTAACCAGCTTTATAATCAAGTATACAGAGGCTATTGAGGAGCCTAAGGGGAAAGAGGTCTGTAATTGACCAATATCAGATAAATTAAATTATGAAAATGAGGTTTCAGAAGCCAAAGAAAGGGCGAAGGAGAAAGGGCTTTTTCTGTACAGTCGTGTGTGTGTGTGTGTGTGTGTTTTACTTCTTGTGCCTTGCTAACGATGTTTGTTGTATGTCCATCTTTAAGGTCATTGGTAATGTGTCCCATGCTGAGAATTATGACCATCAGCAAGAAATGAGAAATTAATTTGCTTTAAATGATACCAGACATTATCGGGAGACAGACTACATTTCAGCCACCAAAATGACGCCTAATGAAGAGTTTAATTCTGTCATTAAGGTTATGTGGGCTTCCTGCACCGTTCAGCTTGGAAAACCAGCCATTCTGTTGTAAGGGGTTGGTGGGTGGGAGGAAGAAGTGATGAATTTAGTTCTGATGGATTTGACTAGAATAAGTCACCCAGGAGCAATTCTTTTTCCTTCTCTTTTTTTAAAGATACAGATTAGAGTGAACTAATGCTGAGACTAATTTGCTCCTAGACATTCTCCTCGAATTCTCCTTTGCAGCTTTCAGTATTACATTTACTCCACATATTCTCTTTTGAATATCTCTATGTGAATATACTCTCAGTGTTTTAAATATTGACCGTTCATCTCCAGCAGACATTTTGTTGATATTTGACATGTGATAGATGGCATCCAACAGAATTGAGCATGCAACAGCTGGCAGCTTATAAGATTTCGACCTTGGTACCTACTAAGATGGTTAAGAGATGACAGCAAATATAAAGTACAGAACAAATCAAAAGGTAAAATTTTAGATTCAAAATGCAAATTCCGAAATTTCTCAGCGAAATAGGAAATTTTGTTCGGATTCAATATTTGCCGATATTCTGATCAGAATCTCTAATTTTTAACTTTTAACTGAGTTTAGCCGGCCTTCAAATGCCAATACGCTGTGATCTTATTGTGTTGTATGCAGGGATGTCTGATGCTGGGAAATCCATTCCATTTAAATCAGATGGATTTCCACAAAATTTCTGGTTGGGTAAGCAGGGGTGGACTGCATCGGATTTTTTCTCCAAATTCCAGGATTTTTTTGCGCATTTCCCCCAAGTCGTTTGCATAAATTGCAGTTTGAACAAATTTTTATTTTTTAATTTGGATTTTGAAATGTGCACAAATGTCACTGTAATCTGATATATATATATATATATATATATATATATATATATATATATATTCTTTATCTTGTACAACTGTGCACAATTGCAAGTGCCCCTGTCTATTATGTAGCTCCACAGAGGCATAGGTCAAAGTGTAGGCAAATTATTCACTGACAGGTCAGGAAAAGACCAGATCACCCCCTTAGCAAAATGATTGTCTAGGATAGAAGTGTCCAACTGACACTTGGGGGTACCCCATTTCCATTGCATATTTGCCCGAATCTCAAGCAAGTGCTTTATACAGGATAGCTGGGCGTGAGGCTGGCCGGGAGTCCATCAGACTCCCCACCCCCAATTGCCAACCTTCACAGCCACCGTCGTTTTCAACATTAGATCTAGGAAAAGACAGAGCCACCATCTTCCCTAAAAATGTCAGCTTTCCCAGAGGACAAATAGCTGCCAGCGTGAGGGGGTGGGTCAGGTAAGTCCAGTGGGCAGGTGGGGGGGGGGAAAAGCAGCTTGGCATCATCCTGGACTGGGCCAAAGTAGTCTGAAGTGCTCTGGACCCGATTTGCCCTGTTCTGACCTGATCCAGTCCAGATCGAGATTTAGACTGAAGCAGTCCAGATTGGCCCACCTCAGTTTGGGATCCGGGCCTGAAGTGGTGCAGAGCTCTATTGATTTCAGTGCAGAGACGGCTCTAGAAACTGTGGAACAGCCTTCCCTGATGTTCAGTAAGATACATATTGTTTACTCAGTGGAAGCTGGAAGCTCCAGTGTCGTGGGTAGTGAATTCACTTAGGCGTTCAGTCAGAACTACTCAGAATTAAAGGAGCTATCCAAGATGATTCCGCACCTTGGTTAGCTGACTGGTTCCACCTGAAACCCAGAGTGGATTCACAAACCCACTGACATGGGAGCCACCAGTGCAGGTACTGGTTAGTCCATCTGTCCCTATCCCACCAGCCTCCATTGTGTGTAGCTATTGTAAACCCCATCAATCTGGTAAGAGGTTCTTGCTTATGATGGGGGAAAAAAAATTACCCTTCATGGAGTTGAAAGTTACTCTGTGAATCTTCCACATCCGATATTTGTGCGTGTGCGTGTATCCTTCTTTGTCATTTTCCCAATGAAAATTACCCCGGCACTGATCTCAATGTTAATGTATTCCCACTTACATTTGACTTCTGAATGTGTTATGGCTAATTATCATTACACAGGACGAGAGATCAGAGCCCTGAGTGAGGGGCACAGTACGAGAACAAAAGGGAGGGCCTGGGTCTACGAATTGGCAGTAGGCCCAAAACCAGCTATCAAGCATCTTGAAACTGGTGGACTCATTCTTTGTTTTCGGAGGTTTTTTTTCAAGAAAAAGAAAAAGAAAAAAAATGTTAGGAAGGGCAGAGGAAGCAAAGGTGAGGGTCGGGAGGGATGAAATTTCCCCTTGAACATGATGTCAATATGTTGGCACATCTCCTTTTATTAAGATGCCATCCAACGGATAACAAGTCCTGCTGTGTTTTACCAACATAAAAAATTAGACTAGAGACCAAGGAGCGGCAGGCAGCTTTTGGCACCAAGAAATAATCACACTTGATGTGGAAAGTAAAGTAAAAGGAGCCATCTGTTCACTGCAGGAGGATGTGAAAAATCACATTAACATATTGTCACTAACATCATGAAATACACAGTTAATAATAAATTTAGTTATCATGGCAAGCTGCATCGGATGCTTCCTTAGCAAAAGTTAAGGGAGGAAGATGTGTTCACTAATTTCCTCTTACTGAATATATATATATATATATATATATATATATATATATATATATATACACACACATAGAGAGAGAGAGAGAGAGAGAGTGCTTTTGGTGTGCCATTTGTTACCACATCTGTGAGCTGATATAGTTCGCTCTTGCTTGGAGACCTAGGGCCTTGCTACACCTACCTGATAATCCGGTGGGGAGTCGGGGCGAGGCTGCGCTGCAGCTAGCGTGGGCCGTCACCCCTAGCTAGACGTAACACGCGATGGGGTAAGGGAAAGCCCCGTCGCGTCGGCTATTTTTTTAATTAAAGGGGCCATGTGCGCAGGAACGCACCAATGGAAAGGTAAGGCTTTTTTTAAAAAAATTAAAGGGTTCCCCGCTCCCCCGCCCCGATTTCTCCCCCCACAATGTCTGATGCCCCCCTGCCCGCTCGCTCGCCCATCCTCCCCCGCTCACCATGTCTTCCCCCACTCGCTTGCCCATCCTCCCCCCGCTCGCCATGTCTGCCCCCCGCTTGCTCACGCATCCCCAATCTCCTTGCTCTAGCCCCGTTCTTCTTCCCCCCATCCACCATGTCTGATGCCCCCTGCCTGCTCGCCAGCCTGCCCCCCATGTCCGATGCCCCCTCCGCACCCCCCATCCATGATCTCCCCACCCTGGACCCACTCTTCCCCCCATCTCTCCTGCCGGGTTTGCTCTTTCCCCCCCCGGCCCCATCTCTCTCCCCCATGATTTTACCCCCCCAGCCCGATGGGCACAGTGCTCCTATGGATTGCTGTGCCCAGTGCGCAGCTTCTCCCAGCTACTCATGAGTAAGCGAGCAGCCAGGAAAAGCCACGGAAGTAGCTAGACCTTCAGCAGCCCGGGGCTCAGCCCGAGGCTGCAGAAAAACCGGGCCACAAGCGGATCCGGTTATCCCGGGTCAAGGGAAGATTTAGCCCATCCTGACCCCGGGATCCCCTGTGTGTCATCTGCACACACAGCAGGGAGCCTGGGCCCGCACCAGGCTAAGTCCTCGTCTAGCAATGGCCCTAGAAGCCAATAGATTTTTCAAGTCCCTCTTCTCTTCTTTGCCCTTTAATATAATGTGCTTTGTGCCATCTTCTTGAGCGGTAGATAAGCATAGAAAAAAGAGTGGGGTTGAGGGAGAGAGGGAGAGAGAGAGGGAGGAGTGGGTGAGAATGGAAACGAAATTAAGAAAACACATCAAGTAGATTCTGCTAGCTTCGTGATTATTGCCCATTGTGGATCCCATTGCATATAGCGAATGGAGGATGCAAGGTATCAAAGTGTTGAATTTAGTCAGTTGCTATAAAATGTTATTGCTTTTAGGGATGTCTGTCACTGGGGAAATCCGTTGCTTTTTTTGACCTGGTGGAGTTCTGTGGTGCTATGACTCGATTTGTGTTTGCGAGCTGAGCTGTGGATTTCCCCTCAGACTCTGGGAATTTTTTTGCACATTTTTTCCCCAGCAGGTTCTGAAATTTGAACAGTTTTCTGAGCAATTTGTGCAGATTTTTAAGCACTGCACAAATTACAGCCAAATTGCTCCAAAATTTGTGCAAATTGGAGAACCTGCCCGCACCCCCCCCCCCCAATGTGCAGAATGCCTGGAAAATCTGTGTACTGGTCTGACCCACTGGAGACTGAGTTGGGTGCTTCAGCAGGAATTATAATGAAGTGTGTGTGGGGGGGGATTAGGAAAACCTGATGAACTCCACCTCCCCCAAATGGTTATCTCTGGCATCCCTACTTACTTTCTGGAGAAGATTTTAGATTTTAGAGCACAACCCAACATTGGAGAATTTCATCTCCTATGGAATGGAAAGAACTGGAGATGGTGGTTCCACATAGATCCATCCTCCGATTGGAATCCACCAGGGGAAGAGCCTTCTGCGTGGTGGCACCCCTCCTGTGGAACTCCCTGCCTCTGGAGGTCAGGCAGGCGCCAACCTTGTACTCCTTTCGGTGCCTCCTGAAAATGTCATTATTCCAAGAATCCTTTCCTTAAAATACAGCCTTGGTTCTCTGTTTTTGCTTTTAAATTTTGTTTTAACTGTTTTATTCTGTTTTTATTTTCATTTTATCTTGTACACCGCTCTGAAATTTTTCAACGGGGAGCAGTGTATAAATATTCTAAATAAATAAATAATAAATAATCTGTGAAATGCAGACAGGACTGATGGTACAAATCCAGGTATCACTAGATGAACAAGCAGGTTACAACGTTAAAGTGGAGAAACAAGGCCATGGCATGGGGGGCTCATAACAGTGGGCGCTTGCTGGGGTGGGAGACCTCAGCAGGTACCAGGCCATTCTTAAACTTAGAATCATAGAATAGCAGAGTTGGAAGGGGCCTACAAGGCCATCGAGTCCAACCCCCTGCTCAATGACACCAGCCATGCTTTAGACCTCCTCCCAATACACGGACAGTACAGGGTGGGCCAGTGGGAGATGCGACTGCAGAAGCAGGCCCAGTGTGCTTGGACCAACTCTCTCTCTCTCTCTCTCTCTCTCTCTCTCTCTCTCTCTCTCTCTCTCTCTCATGATCTGAATTACATGGAGACTAAAGCCTAAATAGGATTGATGTCCAAGGCTGACCCCAAGCTTCAATCCACCAAGGGATGCCATTGAGTCAAAGTGTTCAGATTCTGATCTTTTACTTTAAAATTTCACATTCCAGAAGGGGATCCAAATTTTACTTATTTATTTATTACATTTTTATACCGCCCAATAGCCGAAGCTCTATGGGCTTCAGCTATTGTCATTCAATGTTGTCTTTGTCGTGCAAAATCCGAATGAGTTCCAGTGGTCACAGGTGAGTGTCATTGGTTATACAGTCAAAATGCACAAGAGGGAGGTGTCGGCAGGGCCGAGGAAACACCAGAGTTTGCAGAAGTACCAAAAAAAAAAAAAAAAAAGAAAAGAAAAAAGTTATATGTAAGGGTGGGAGGCCCCCAAAATAAGCTAATATGGATTGGATGTGGTTATTGGCCATGACATGCTGATTGACTTTTGGGGACAAAACAAGGGAAAAACAGGAGGGATGGGGAATGGAATGGAATGGAATAGAGTATCTTTATCAAGAGCACTCTATATTGCAACATTTTGTTGCAGTACTCACTGATTTCAACTATTTGCAAATATTCATTTCCTCTTCCCTTGTAGCAGCATGTACAACCTCCTGCAAGCAGAGAGGTGCAAAAATAATACACGGTGCAGCGTTTTCTAGATTATATAATTTCAGACACTACCTGGGTGATTCCATGCTTAGATGTCATCGCCTGTAAATAAAATCCTTGCACGTGGGAAGTTAGTCTTCCAGAGAGAAGGTGTGACCTAGCCTAAACTTCTTTCTTTATTCAAGAGTTAAACATTTAATTTTTATTTGTTTGCATGATGGGAAGTATTCATATACAGAGGAGTATTTAAATATACAAACTGCCCCCTGCAGTACAAAGAGAGTAGTGGTGAGGAAGGGAGGCACTCTGTGTGTGTGTGTTGCTGGTAGGGATGGATGTATCCGTCAATTTTATTTTCTCCCACATTTGCATTTTCCATCCTGTTTATGGAGCAGTGTCCTGTTTAAGAAGAAATTGTGGGATTTGGGGAAGTTCTTATTAGAAAATAAACCAAATGAATTTTTTCACCTGAACCAGTGACATTTTCATTGATTGTTCAGGGTTTTTTTTGTGGGGTGGGTGGGTGAGTTTGCACCTCTCAGTAAGTTCTTGATATATTACCTAGATGGATAGAGCTGTGCTTGTCCCACAGTGATGGCACTGGCCACAAACTCGATTCATGCTCCTGAGGTTAGATTACTGAAATGCACTCTTAGTGGTCCTGGAACTGAAGACTGTATGGGAAGCTGCAGTTACTTCAAAATACAGCTGCTAACTGGGACCAGGGTTTGGGATCACACCTCATGAGTGTTTATACACCTGCACTGGCTCCTGGTCTATTTCCTGGCACGCTTCCCAAGTATTGGGAAACGTATTTTCAAAGGCAGCACATATATTTTATAATACACACATATGTGCACGCTTCTTCTTCCTTCTCCTGCTCTGCGTGATACCAGCCAATTAGGGAACACTTTGAAGACATGGTGTTGCCGTACTGCCAGGTAGCCAATCTGATTTGGCTGTATGAAAATGTAACTACGGGTTTAAAAAAAAAAGTCCTCTTGTTGCCCTCTTTCCAACTCTACATGAGGGGAGGAGGACATGTCCTTATTGCACAGTCAACTGAGGGCCTTCCTAGATGGGGCTTCAGCCCTGTGCATCCAGATGACCTCCTTCCCTGGGCCCGGGATAACCGGCACCGCTTCAGCTTATTCAATCTCATGGCCTCCAATATCATCTGTATGCCGATGATACACAATTATATCTCTCATCTCCGGAACTTTCTCCTGATGTTCATGATCGTATCTCGGCATGTCTTTCAGATATCTCAGCTTGGCTGCTTCATCGTTGTTTGAAACTTAATATGGCAAAGACTGAACTGCTTGTTTTTCCTCCTAAACCTTCTCATCCCTCATTCTCTCTTACTGTCAATGATGTTACGCTTACTCCGGTCAAGGAAGCTCGTAGTCTTGGCTTTATATTTGATTCCTCGCTCTCCTTTATTCTTCATATTGAGGCAGTAGCTAAATCCATTTATAGCCCGCCCTATATCGTTAAGATCTCAGAGTGGCGTACAGATAAAAACATACAGTATAAAACAATAAATATACACAGTTAAAAACAAATGAAACCACGATCCAAGTTGAAACAATATATAATTTAAAAGCAATAAAAGCACTGATACTAGGAGTTGGTTGGATCACCTTGACATCTGAAAATGCATCTGCATCCACATCCTGTCCCCACCTTGTTGACCATGGATGACCGAATCTGCCTTGACAATGGAGGACGTTTCTTTTTCTCCTTGACATCCACCATTTGCAAACAGTTCGGGCCTATTTTGCAAAGGGGGTGTAAAAATTGTTTGAAAGGGAGCAAATTTCACGTGGGGCCAAATATTCATGAAAGATGCCCTACATCGGAACTTGTTACACTTATAAATAGAGCAGCAATAAATAAATAAATGTGAAAATAGTCAAAATTCACCCACGTTTTCAAATTTGCTACTCAGATTTTTCAAATTCAGATACTTCAAAGTATAATTTGCACCCTCATTTTGAATGTAAAATGTTAAGCCCAATATTTGAATTGATGGGTTGGGTTTGTTTGTTTTTCCTTCCAAATATCGACTTTCGAAAGCTGTTAACATGCAATAGGAATTAATATTTGACAGATTTCTGTCAAGTGCTATCAGATGGTAATGCCATTGCATGTTATATATCAAATGCTAAAAGAGAAAAAAAAGTACTATTACATATTAGCTATCAAATATTATCTAATGTGAAATACTACTGCATGTAAATAATGAAATCTTGTCTATGAATCATATATTTTAAATCTCCACTAATTTCTGCTTTGCTGCTTGATTTTATCCTGGTTGTGTTTTTATATTGTATTTTATATTATGTTTTTATACTGGTTGTTTATATTTTGAATGGTTTTTGTGGTTTTAATTTTTGTAAATTGCCCAGAGAGCTTAGTATATTGGGCAGTATAAAAATGCAATAAATAAATAAATAAATAAAAATGTTTTTCCCCCCAGTACCCTTATTTTCACCTTCAGTTCAGTACATTGAGCAAATACATAGAGATCACACTGGTGTCCAGTGGCCCCATCCCATGACTGATGCAGATTCAGGGGTCTGGAAACAAAGCCCTATGAAGAGAGACTGAAAGAACTGGGCATGTTTAGCCTGGAGAAGAGAAGATGGAGTGGAGACATGATAGCACTCTTCAAATATTTAAAAGGTTGTCACACAGAGGAGGGCCAGGATCTCTTCTCGATCCTCCCAGAGTGCAGGAAACGGCATAACGGGCTCAAGTTAAAGGAAGCCAGATTCCAGCTGGACATCAGGAAAAACGTCCTGACTGTTAGAGCAGTACGACAATGGAATCCGTTACCTAGGGAGGTTGTGGGCTCTCCCACACTAGAGTCATTCAAGAGGCAGCTGGACAGCCATCTGTCAGGGATGCTTTAGGTTGGATTCCTGCATTGAGCAGGGGGTTGGACTCAATGGCCTTGTAGGCCCCTTCCAACTCTGCTATTCTGTGATTCTATGATAAAAGGTACATTCCTGTTTCTTTATTAATCTTCATTAAAAACAAACAAAACCACAATAAATATATTTGCATTCAAATATGTATTTGCAAACATATTCTCTCACTTATTTTGATACATTTTCAAAGCTGTGCCACAACATTTGGAGAAATGTGAAATCTGATGGGTAGCTATTTTCTGATCTTCACATTAGTCCTGGAAGAGCAGATGAGGTCAGTTTGGATCATAATTCACAAAGATCCAATTCCTCAAGCACCCCTTTGATTGGAGTAGGCAACTTTTGGGGGCTATGGGCACATTTGGAAATTTAAGAAATTGTATTGGGCACCACCACAAAATGGCTTTATAATCAAGGACAAGACTGAGTCCAAGGCAGAGCCCAACACACTAAGCAACTCCTTTGGACCCAAAGATTTCAGCATCCACAGAAATGTATGTTGCAGCAATCCCAGCTGCCAGTAAGAAAATGTGTTACTTAAAATAAAAGTGGTAAGGCACCTTGATGGGCATCAAGAAAGGTGTCCAAGGGGTGCATTGGTGCTGTGGAGTGCCATGTTGCAAAGCCCTGCCTTAGATTAACCACCTGGGTGTCTGCATTTTTCCCTTGAACTTCCAAGTTTACTTGGAAGATTGAGCACTATAGGATATACTTAAGTATTCCAAAGGAAGACCCTGCAAAACTCGATAGCAACATGAATCTGAAAGCAACTCAGACCAATTTCCTTTGGCGCTCTTCAGAATCTGCTTAAGAACTTACCATCCTGAATAGCTTGGGTGTCATCTTCAAACTGGGCTGCCTTGCCGCTCATCCCCGACTTCGGATCATTTGGGCACAAATCAAATAGCACCAGCCCCAATGCCGAAAAAACCCATTCACTGCATAAATTAAATAGCAACTGTCCCAGTGCAGTTTCTCGTGGGATTCCCTACTGCATTCTTTGTTATCTGTGCTGTAACTGGGCCTGACGGGACCCTCTCCAAGGGGACACACTGAGATTGGTGCTGCTAGCACAAAGGTGGAATGTTATGTGGGTTGTTTTGTTGTTTATTCGTTCAGTCGCTTCCGACTCTTCGTGACTTCATGGACCAGCCCACGCCAGAGCTTTCTGTCGGCTGTCGCCACCCCTAACTCCCCCAAGGTCAAGTCTGTCACCTCCAGAATATCATCCATCCATCTTGCCCTTGGTCGGCCCCTCTTCCTTTTGCCTTCCACTTTCCCTAGCATCAGCCTCTTCTCCAGGGTATCCTGTCTTCTCATTATGTGGCCAAAGTACTTCAGTTTTGCCTTTAATACCATTCCCTCAAGTGAGCAGTCTGGCTTTATTTCGTGGAGTATGGACTGGTTTGATCTTCTTGCAGTCCAAGGCACTCTCAGCATTTTCCTCCAACACCACAGTTCAAAAGCATCTATCTTCCTTCGCTCAGCTTTCGCAGCCATAGGTTACTACGGGGAATACCATTGCTTTAACTATGCGGACCTTTGTTGTCAGTGTGGTGTCTCTGCTCTTAACTATTTTATCAAGATTTGTCATTGCTCTCCTCCCAAGAAGTAAACGCCTTCTGATTTCCTGGCTGCAGTCAGTAAAAGGAAGTGAATATTATCATTCAGGATCCAGTTCAAGCACAGTTGGGCTGTGAGTTTCCATGTGCCGTTTCCTCTCGCTTACGCCCGACGTCTGCCGCCAAACTGCAGGTGGCCAAAGGTGTTCCTTCTCAGCCACCTGTATGATCCTGCAGGGAGATTGTTGGGCTTCGTCAGTCTCTGTGGGTCCATTAGCCAGTGTGATGAAAGGGAAGAAAGTCAGTGTACTTCAGAGCTGTGAAGTTTAGTCTGTGCTGTCCCCTCAGGCTGATTGCAGAGCCCATCTGCCATCGATTTCCCCCAAAGCAAAGAGGTTCTATACGGTGCATCATGAAACAGCTAGTATAAACAACAACAACAAAAGGAGAAACACTGTCAGAGCACGCGCGCACACGCACACACACACACACACAAGCAAGCAATTGAGATTTGGTATATTTCAATTTCCCTGCAGGTGCCCTTGTATTTTTGAAATGTAATGAAATCTCACAGGCCAAGCCTGCGGTAGAGTTGACTCTGTGTAATTAAACAATCTAACTAGAGCTGAGCCAAAGCTACTCTGGTTTTGGCAATCAATCCCTCCCATTTTAGGCACTCTTTGTGAAAACGTTTGCTTAGTCATCTCATCTTACCCTCATGGTTTTTATATTGTATTTTATATTATGGTTTTATACTGTTGTTTTATACTTTGAATGTTTTTAATTTCTTGGAACTGCCCAGAATGCTCCGGCTATTGGGTGGTATAGAAATGTAATAAATAAATAAATAAATAAATAAGTGGTCAATTGCCCAGACATCATCATGTAGCCAAATATGATTTTTGCGATGTCATCCCATTCATGATGTGATCCCTGACCGTGTGGGATCACCTATGTGACTAATACTATACATGTGTTCCTACATCATGAGATCTCCTCCTCTGTTCACACGCAGCGTGCGATGGCCTCAGAGGGAGAGGCGTCGCACCCACCATTTTGTTTCTTTTAAAAGCAACTGGAGCGCATGAGCGCTCATGTGCAGAAGGTAAGCCTTTTTTTAAAAAAAAAAAAAACCCTGCTCCCCCTACCCCACTCCTGATGGGTGCAGAGCTCCTGAGGAGCTCTGCGCCCCATGCACGGGTCCTGGCTCCTCATGAGGAACTGGGACAAACCGTGATGCCTGGCCACACATTCCACAGTCATGGGCTCAGCCCAAGACCATAGAAAAAGTGGGCCTAAAGAGGAGGGTGAGCTCCCAGGGCAAGGGCGGGATCATCCCTCCCTGATTCCGGGATCCCCTGTGCGCCATGTGGATGCACAGGGATGATCCCGTGGATCGCCCCGGGATTTTGCCCCATCTAGCTAAGGCCTCTTTCTCAGACTAGGGGTGCACCTTTTTGGCCCTGAGCGCTACATCAGGTGTCTGCTAGGCTGGTTCAAGCCCTGCTTCCTAGGATACTCTACTGACACTCTAGGAATGAGGTTTCTATGGCAGGAATAATACAGTCTGTTTCTAGAGTGATGCTTTCTTTTCACCCCTTTTTCAGTAGTGGAAGGTGCTGGATGTTCTGATGGTTATGCGCCTGTCTTTTTGTACCCCTGTCTTAGACAATGTCCCCAATATTAAACTGAGAAATCACTTCCTTTGCAACCCTGATTCCAAACAGAGTGTGTTCCAAAGAGTTGGTAGGAGCACTGAGTTGTGACTATTCTCCCAATAGGAAGTCTTCTGGTCAATGAAGTTTCTAATGGGTTTCATCAAGAACCTGAATTGTACTACTAGGCAAGCTCTTTCAATGGTTCTGGTTTTTACAACTCACTGTTAGAGAGGATGATTATTATACAAAGCCCTGAATACAATGGTGTCAGTCAGAGACCTAGCAAAAATAAAAAATAAAGTCTTTAAAGGCTCAGAACTGCTAGCAAGATTTCAAGACTGTTCCTTTGATTTATTGAGTGGGGCTAGGGCTCCAGCATCATTGGGTGGAAAGAGCCCTCGTCTTCCACTAACAGGGGCTAATATTACTTTAAGCTGTTGTCAGTTGACATGGCAAAATTGCTTAGAAGCACTCTTGGCGTAGTCGGTTGCTGCTGATTACCTCTAAGTATTCAAAGAGCAGAAACCCTGGGGAAAAGTGATTAGTTGTCTGGGGAGGAGGATGCTCCAGCCGTGTAAACAAACTCCTGAAGTCCTTCAGGCTTTAATGAGGACTAGGCCCCAGTGAGAGAACGCCCGTCCGGCACTGTGCCGTTGCATCCAGCACGGGCAATTTTCAGGGAGAAAGTGATTGGAGGCAGCTCTTCTGATGCACGTAATCTACTAATCACCACTCGGAGACTTCTGGTGCTCGTAAGCAGTAGGGAGAATTGGGTTTTATGAGCTGAAGGAGACGCTGACATATGTTGCGGTGGGGAGGGGGTTGGGACATGGGCTGCTTGTGGAGGAAGGGGGGGCTACTTAAATATTTATAGATTAAGGATGTGCCTGGGATCTTTGCTGCCTTTTGCATGCCCAAGTTTCTGATTTCAATTTGGCGGATAATGAGTCAACTCACCTAGAAGTCAAAGATACCTGCATTCTTATCATTTTAAAAAGTCTCCTTTTTCCCCTGGACCTGATATCATATTTGAATAAGGCATACTGCTTAATCCTTTTTAAAAGCTTAGAATAATTCATAGAGGATGGGTCTATCGTGAGCTTTCAGATTCATAGCTCTCCTTTATTCCTCATATTGAGGCAGTAGCTAAATCCTGTCGTTTTTTCCTGTATAATATTGCCAGGATTCGATCATTTCTGTCTGTCTCTTCTGCCAAGATGCTTGTTCATGCATTGGTTATTTCTCGGTTGGACTACTGCAACCTTCTTCTCTCTGGCCTTCCTTCTTCTCACATCAGTCCGTTGGTTTCTGTCCACCACTCTGCCACTCTTCTTGGCTCGCCGCTCTGACCATGTAACTCCACTTCTGAAATCTCTTCATTGGCTTCCAATTCACTTCAGAATCCAATATAAACTTCTCCTGTTGACCTACAAAGCTTTTCACTGTCTAGCTCCTTCCTATCTTTCCTCTCTCATCTCACACTATTGCCCCGCTCGTGCTCTTCGCTCCTCTAATGCCATGTTTCTCACCTGCCCAAGGGTCTCTACTTCCCTTGCTCGGCTTCGTCCATTTTCTTCTGCTGCCCCTTACGCCTGGAACGCACTTCCAGAACATTTGAGAACTACAAGATCAATCGCAGCTTTTAAAGCTCAGCTAAAAACTTTTCTTTTTCCTAAAGCTTTTAAAACTTGATTTTGTTCTGACTTTTATACTGTTAGTTTTACTCTACCCTGTGCCTGTTTGGTGCATTCTCTTCCCCTTCTTATTGTTTTATTATGATTTTATTAGAATGTAAGCCTATGCAGCAGGGTTTTGCTATTTTATTGTTTTACTCTGTACAGCACCATGTACATTGATGGCACTATATAAATAAATAAATAAATAAATAAATAAATAAATAAATAAATAATAGATGATGGATCTATCATGAGCTTGTTCAGCAGCAGCATATCTATGAATTGGCGGTTCCAAAGTCAAACTATTATGGAGAGCTGATGCCTTCATGCACAGCTGAGGTTAAAGTGCTGTCTCCAACCTGGAACGGGTTTTTCTGGGCCATCCAATGGTCCCTGGGATGCTCGCCCCGAGATCATAGGATTGCTGTCTCCAGTAAGAACTGGGACTCCCCTGTGCCTGCCCCTCCCCTGACCACAGCTCACTGAGCTCCGGTGCGTTTGCTGTCTCGCTCTTTGAGCACCCTGCAGCTTGGCAACCACCCCGCAGCCAGCCAGCCTCATTCGGGGGTGTACACAACAATGGCAGCTCCAGAAATTATGTATTTCCAAAGTTATGGAAATGGCAGCTGTAAAGGCCCCGTTTACGCAACGTTAAAGGCATGAACATTTGAGAACTACAAGTTCAACCGCAGCTTTTAAAGCTCAGCTAAAAACTTTTCTTTTTCCTAAAGCTTTTAAAACTTGATTTTGTTCTGACTTTATACTGTTAGTTTTACCCTACCCAGTGCCTGTTTACGCTACCCTGTGCCTGTTTGCATTCTCTTCCCCTCCTTATTGTTTTATTATGATTTCATTAGAATGTAAGACTATGCGGCAGGGTCTCGCTATTTACTGTTTTACTCTGTACAGCACCATGTACATTGATGGTGCTATATAAATAAATAAATAATAATAATAATGAATGGAGCATGTTTGCTTAATCATCTCACGTCACCCTCATGGTCAATTGCCCTTACACACCCGGTGAACGTTGCGCGCAACGCCTGCTCCAGACGAGGGCTTCGTTGGGTGCTCACCAGGCCACGAAGAAGCTTGCACAGTGCCGCAAGTGGGAGCCGGCGGGCAGCAGCAGCTTGGCAGGGGCCCGACGGAACCGGATGTGGGAGAGTCTCTCCAACCCTCATAACACAAAATGGTAGCTGTGCCAAAGGAGCAACTCAGCCTAGATCAGTGCAGTACTCCAGTTTGGGTCACAATTCAGCAGACAGTGTTGCAAATTGACCAGAAAAATGGGGCCTGGCATGCTGTCCCCTTGCAGGTCGCATAGACAAACACATAACAGCAGTACTGCTTTTTAAAAGCTGTACAACAGGGGTGGGGGGAACCACGGACCAGCGGGACACAGACAGTCCTCCTGACATTCCAATCCGGCCCTGTGGGGCACTCAGAAGGCCCACCCCCTTCCTCATGCCTCACTGCCCCCCTCTCAACCACCAATCGTTTGGGAGTTCCCTGAGTTTTGTGCATCTCCTTCATTTCAAAAAGGTTGAAATGCTTCCTCCTAAAGCTTAGTTATGGTCAGTAAGAGTTTTAAGCTAAAATATGCCAGTGCGTTTGGTCCGCCCTTTTGCCTTTGGGCCCGCCCACCGAGAGCCTCTCCCAAACTGAATTCAGGCTGAAAGACGTTCCCCAGTGTTCACCTTACTTTGTGCTTGGCTCTGTGTCTTCGGTGTCTTTACAAATTGTCCCCCCACCCACCCACCCAAAAAAGAGGGAGAAAAAGTATCACCAAAAAAGAGGACGGAAGAAAAGATAGAGAAGTTGCACAAAATATCTGTATGCTAATTTATATGGATAGATGCACATTTAGAAATAATTTAAATAAAAATACGATACGTCTCACTATAGTCGGGGAGACTGTGATCAGGTGACTTGTGTGTGCCTTCTCAGTCTGCTGTCCAGGCGCGAAATTATGACTGTTAGAGCAGTACAAATTTCCTGACTGTTGGAGCAGTACAATAGTGGAACCAGTGACCTAGGGAGGTTGTGGGCTGTCCCACACTAGAGGCTTTCAAGATGCAGCTGGACAGCCATCTGTCAAGTATACTTTAATGTGGATTCCTGCACTGAGCAGGGGGTTGGACTTGATGGCCTTATAGGCCCCTTCCAACTCTACTATTCTATGATTATATGATTCTAAGCTGCCCCATACAGAGTCAGAGCTTTGGTCCATGTAGTCTAGTCTTGCTGACAGTGGCCCCGTTCAGAAGACACCTTAAACCACAGCTTTAACCATGGTGAATAAAGCAAAAAGCCTTATTCACCATGGTTAAAACCATGGTTTAAGGTGTCTTCTGAATGGGCCCTACAACTGGCAGCAATGGCTATCCAGTGTTTCAGGAAAGATTCTTTCCTAACCCTACCTGCTGATGCCAGTGATCAAACTTGAGACTTCCTGCATGCAAAGGAGGTGCTCTGCTATTGGGCGGTATAGAAATGTAATAATAAATAAATAAATAAATAAATAAATAAATAAATAAATAAATTGAGCTACAGTCCTTTCTGACACATGGCCACCTTATGAGTCTGACCTCAACCCGCTGAAAACTTCTGGGCCAGTTCACCTGCTAATACTGCTCTGAGCTCCACCCCAGACCTCAAAGTTTCTGCCCCATGCCCTGCCCTGCCCAGCTACCATACCATTAGATTTCAAGAAGTGGCAACCCTGCTAGCAGAAGGCCAGTGGCTAAGGGTAGAACCAGTGAGCATGGATGACGGCTCCCTTTCTGGGCTCTCTGGTACATCCACTGGCTAAGCAAAACAAAGACAAAAATACCTTACTTGGCCAGTACCGTGAGAAAGGAATGAGTCAGGGCTCACAGGAAATGATTTTCCTTGATACATTGATTGGGCATGATAGGAATTGCAGGTTTGTTGTCGTAACTGAATGCAATGAAGCAGATCAGATCGGGGGAACTCTCAGCACAACTGTTTCAAGAAATGCTTTGGGGTTTTTTTTGGCAATTGGTCAGTCTTTACCCTGCTGCCTTGAAATCCCAGCTTTTAAGCAAAAAGCAAAGCGATACGAAAGGCACTAAACCAATAAGAATCACGCTCGACCCTAATCGCAAATGATTATGATGTTAACGCAGCCCATGCACTTCTTTGATAATGCCATTGGTGTCACTGCTGTACCACTGGATTTTTGTAGATAGATAGATAGATATATAAGAGCTTGGAAAATTGGGTAGATTACATTAAGAAATGGAGACAAACAAAGAAAAGACAGACAGGCACAGTCTACAATGCTTTTGCTTCAGGAACTTTTAGGATTAGGGGTAAAGAGAGAGATAGCAGCCCAGGTTGAGTACAACATTTAAGCAAAACATCTGAAAGGAGCTTGTGTTTCTCCATGAATCATGTTTCTACATCAATCATACCAATAATAATAATAATAATAATAATAATAATAATAATAATAATAATAATAATTTTATGGAGGGATAGGCTCAACTTCCACTTCAACTCCCATCAGCCCAACAGGGTGGCTTATGTTCAGGGATGATGGGAGCTGTAATCCAACAACATCTGGAGGGCCACAGGACTCTTTATCCTGCTATCCTTTGTCCTGAAGCCTGCACCAAAAATGCATCCCTATTTTCACCCCCTGATTCTCAGTGATTTTCTCAGGGAAAGGGAGACATTTTAGGCATTTTCGGGGGGAGGGGTGCTGTGAAAGCGGCAGCGCCATAGCCTTTGAAAGCAAAACTCTTCTCCTTTCTTAAACCTAAGTGTTCCATGGCTACAAGTGGCAGGTGGAGCTAAAATAACCAGGAGCCATCCTTTCCCCCCCCCACCAGAGCAGGCAAAGATAGTAGTCAACTCAATTTCAAACAGATGCTCTCTACAACCAAGTAGATGAAGAAAAGAGAGAGAGAGAGAGAGAGAGAGAGAGAGAGAGAGAGAGAGAGAGAGAGAATCACAGAAACCATGCACTGCAAGCACATAGATGCCATAGTATTGCAATCCACCTTTTGCTTGAATGGGACTTTACAAAAAAATAAAATGAAGATATGCCACTCCCCTTTCCCCTCTTGTACTACTGTTTTCCTTTATGAACAATGTTAACTTATCAATTTCTGATGCAGATGAGATGCAATGAGAAAAACCTATCACGAATCATACGGCGGAAAGGGAAATATCAGGAAGACACTGTGAGGGAAAGAGAAAAGGTGTTGCCCAGCTGTTCAGTGGGTTCCTTTCCCAGACAAGATGGACCACCTACCTGCTACGAAAACATGCCATTTGTAATGCTTAAAGCAGTTGTCAGTCTCGATACAAAGAGCACTGTAATGCACCTCAGCTAGCCAAAGAGAAACATGCTAGCTTTATTAGCTGAGTGATTTTACTGATCTGATTCTCTTTTTCCTCCTCTGCTCTGCATGGTTTGAGAGCAATGATACAAGAAACCAGTGCAAGCAAAGATCAATTGTACAGTAAAGGGGGGGAAATATTTAAAGATTTTATAGTTCACCTTATCAGGAGGCTTTGTGAAGCATGTATGAATGAAAAGAATAGAAATACATACAATTGCCTCCCCCTTCCAAAAAAGCAGCAGGGGAAAAAAAAACTAAAACCGAACCACATACAAATGTAGAGTACAGAAGCATTAAAAACTCTTGAATGCAGCAGATAAAAACCATATTTTAAGGCAGATTCCTGCAATGAGCAGAGAGTTGGACTCGATGGCCATATAGGCCCCTTTCAACTCTATGATTCTATGATTCTATGGTTCTATGAAATGTCTGGACAAATAATGCCACATTTTTCTGTTGCTTAATAGTATGATCCTATATGTCGCTTCTCAGAAGTAAGTTCCATTGAGTTCAATGGGACTTTCTCTCACACAAGTGTATATAGGACTGCAGCCTAAAACTCACTGCTTTAAAAAAAATGGTGGATCCTATGCTCTCATCCTCAACAAGAACGCATTTCTCAAACTATGCTGACCCTGGTCTCCCTTGCTGGGTGGCAGCAGGTTTATTTCAGGTAGGGATGTTGTGGCAGTCCATGGGTGGGTGGGGAGTTTGATGGACTCCCCCATTTGCCCCCCCCCTGGGCCCCACTTGGCATGTATGAGGCTCTTACCCACCCACTTACTGAGCACCACGTGGTCTGTGAGTGCCTGGCGGTCACCCATCCTCTTAGCTAACTGCCATTTTGCATAAAAATGGCAGCTCACAGTTTTCTGGGAAGGTAATGTTAGGTAAACAGTGGCCCTAAAGGAGCCATTTATGCAACATCATAAATGCTTCCTTTTTCTTTACAGTCCTTCTTGTAGTTTGAGGTGACCCAATGTAGGTTACTGGATGGAGTGTTAGGCTGCAGGTGGGGAGAACGTGGTTCAACTCAGCCACGAGGCTTAGAGGATGGTCAGGGGCAAGCTACTGTCTTTCAGCCCAACCTATCTCACACGGCTGGGTTATTCTGAGACTAAAACTGGGTCGTCCAAACTATACCACCCTGAAGGCCTGAGTGTGCAAAGAAGGAGACCTTTTATCTTTACACATGATAGTCCCTGCTGTGTTCCATTACAAACTGCTTTTGAAATCCACACGTACGAGCAATGTCTGGGTTGTTTTTAAAGGGTTCAGAGGGAAGTATTCAGTAGGGGCAGTGCACGCATGAAAATGCTGGTGTATGAAAGGGATGTGGCCTGCCCCTTCCAGAAAGCAGCATTTTCACATGTGCAGACCTAAGCTGGTAGAGCTGGGTGCATGTGGACCAGGACCCAGCAGGGCTGGCATTGCACACACGACCTTTATTAGTTACTACCTGAAGTCCATCTCAGAACACAGAGCAAGCTATGGTGAACTCTGGCTCATAGGCTAAATTGTTTGTCTCCGTACAAAATAGATCTGGGTATAAACTCCTGAAGTCAGCCTTCCCCAACCTACAAGTGTATTGGAGTACAATTCCATCATCCCCAGCCAGCATGTCTATAAGAATATTTAGGGTGCAATCTGATGCATGCTTTGACAGAAAAAAAGTCCTACAACTCCCATCATGCTAACTGGGGAATGCTGGAAATTGTAGGATGTTTTTCAGTCGAAAGATACATTGCATTGCACCCTTATGGAGGGAGCCCAGGGGTGGGGAACGGGTGACCCTCCAAATGTTGCTCCACTGCAGCTTCCATCAGTCTTAGCCAGTATAGCCAATGGTTAGAGATTATTTAGAATCCTTCACTGGGATGGATGAACCACTGATTCTTGCGATCACTGTGATTCTATTAACACCACCTTGAACCTCCGCTTGGCTTGTTTCCCACATTCGATTGTGCAGGAAAAAAATGTGTATTTCAAACAGGGAGAAATGCACCCAAATCTGCACTCCCCCCCCTTTAGTGTAAAGCACAGAAATGGTTTTTTTTAAAAAAAGCGTGCACTTTTTAAAATGTGCATTTTCTGAATATGAACACAAGTTCAGGAATTTGTGAATATTTTCGGAGAACATGTGCTCCTGCTTGCATTCATGTTTGCAGTCACGAATGGGACATGTTTGCATGAGTTGCAAATGTCAATGGAATTGTCATGCATCCCTGGTCCTCCACCACACCTGAAGGCAGCAGGCTAATTTAGGGGATGCAGAGTGGGTTGGATGGCAATACAGCGCTGTCCTCTAACAGTGAGAGCCAGTGTGGTGTAGTGGCTAAGATGTTGGACTGGGAGTCGGGAGATCCGGGTTCTAGTCCCCACTTGGCCATGGAAACCCACTGGGTGACTTTGGGCCAGTCACAAAATCTCAGCCCACCCTACCTCACAGGGTTGTTGTTGTGAGGATAACATGGAGAGGAGGATGATTATGTACACCACCTTGGGTTCCTTGGAGGGAAAAAAAAGGCGATAAATGTAATAAATAATAATAATAAACATAATACACTGCCACCCCTCAGCATCTGCCACCAGAAGTGGCTGGATCACTCTGCCTCATGGTAGCGCCAGCCATGCATTAATGACATTTGGATCTGCTCCAGGCTGCTGTAGATTTCGGACGATGAATCAGAAATCTGTTGCAGGCCAACAACATTTGGAAGGGCCACACATTTTCCATCACAGACCTCATCAGTTGAGCTCCTAATCCTTCGCATCTCGCAGCGCTCTGCTGAAATTTTCTTTTATATTTTCTTCGAACGTTCTCATTCAATTTGATAGAAAAGAAATTGCTTTCAAAATAAAATTCAAAGAAGAAGAAATTTTGGAGGAATTCTCTCCTGAGATGGCCAAGGGATGTGTGTGAGTGTCCTGTCTTTCATGGTACAATAACCTCTGTGGCAGCCTGTAGCCTCTTTGGCTTCCTACAATTCTGAAGAAGACATCATGAGACAATTCCTCCCAGCAGCCTTTTTCAGGTCAGGAAGCGCGGGTGCCCTGGTGAGATGTACACTAGAAAGAGAGAGAGAAACATGCACATAGAACCCTTTGCCACCTCTCACAGCACCCTTAGATACCAAAAGAAATTCAAAATATATTAGAAAATGTCCTGAGATGAGGCGGAAAAGTGGAAGCCTCAACACAGAGGACGCTGCTGCCACTTGCGGCAGCAGTGTATAGGGATGTCAAAGGAATCTGTTTTGGGAGACGGAGCCCACCGAGCTTTCATTTGTTTGCCCCTCCCCCTGGGGACGCCTGTCCATTCTCTGCCAAGTGGCCTGATTCAGTTTGCAGCAAGTCGGGCCAGTTAGCAGATTTTCTGTTTTTTAATTCGCGCAAATTACGATCACAATTTGCGCACATTTGCATCATTTGCACAAGCTGCAAACTGCACAAATCTCTATTTGCACCCATTGCGGCCTGGCAAAGATCAACTTAAAAGTCTCCAGAGTTCAGGGGAAAACCCTGGCTTGGCTCACCCATGTAAGCGGAATCAAGCAAGCAGGGCAACAACAACAACAACACAAACCCAAAACCCTTGGGGGAAAAAGAAAGAAGCTGTTGGACAACCCCTGCTAGTGGCGATCCCTACCTGTGATAAACTGTTGGAGAATTTCTCCTTCCCTTGTAGAAAGTCAGCGAAATTGTACCCCCAGTTTCTCTGGCCACAAAAAGGCTGGAGAACTTTGAGATGCCATTTGCACAGAGCTCCAGTACTTCCCCCACTGGTCTGTGTGTGTGTGTGTGTGTGTGTGTGTGTGTGTGTGTGTGTGTAGGTAGGTAAGTATAGCTCAGCCTTCCCCAACTAGCTGCCCTCCAGATGTCTTTGGACTACTACCCCCATCATCCCCAGCCAGCAACTCATTGGCCATGATGGGGTTGATGAGGGTTGTAGTCCAATACTTCTGGAGGGGCCCAAATTGGGGAATCCTGTACGACATTAACTTAGTTGCATAATGTATCCACCAGGTTACAAAATTTGGATTTCCTATTCATGTTGTCCTTACTTTGGAATGAATTCTCTCTCTCTCTCTCTCTCTCTGTGTGTGTGTGTGTGTGTGAGTAAATATATGTATGCGCACAAGTCCCACAGTCCATGCATGTAATGGAATTTCACACATAGGAGGCCTTCTACCAACCTCAAAGCCCGCAATAAATAGCCCTTAGCAATTTGCTGGACAGCGTTCTCTCCATTAAAAGAAGGCAGAATCTCGTAGTAGGTTCGCATCTCAAGATTTTAGCAGCCAGGCATAATAGAGTAAGAAAGGTGTCAGGACTCATTTGATCTCATACAACAGGCTGCTGTAGGCAAAACCGTTTGAAATGCGTTGAAGAGCAGGTGACAGCCACCCAAGTCAGGGAGTCTCACTCCCGAGAAGTGTGCTAGGGTTGGGCTGATGCGATTAATTTCACGAGCCGCGCTTGTGGGTGGCTGGGCTGATGAGTGAATGATTCGGGAGGACTTACTCTATCAAAGCCCCCTTTTTTGGGGCTTCAGAAGTTCTTAGGCTATTTAAACATGTTCCCTATAATCCAGTTAATTGTATGTGTAAGCTTGTCAGGAGGACTTCCAGATAAAGCAAATCAATACAGCATTCACAAAAGTGGCGGAGAAGGATTAAAAAAAAGAAAAAAAGGAAAATAAAACTCTGCGTAATGTAGTGTTCAGCTTCTATGAGTCCAGAGGAAATTAGACTTCCAGGCTTGATGACTAGGTCAATAACTGGAGCGTCGGCTTCTGGCTCTTCACCTATAACCAGTCAGATCTTCGAAATGAACAGAAGTGACAGCAGTTGGAGCAGAGGTTAGTCTGAGTTTAGAAGCCTTACAGCCACCGATGATATTGCAGGCCAGAGGTAGGCAAGCTGGTGCCTTCCAGATGCTGCAGACTCTGACTCCCGTAATCGCTGGTCATGCTGGCTGGGGATGCTGGGAGTTGGGAGTCCCAAAGAACTGGAGGGCACCGCTCCAAGTTGTCTACCCTGGCTGGAGGCAATGTTGAATGTGCAGGCGTCACGCTTTGCTGAAAAAGCGGATAGTAAGGGATTTATGATGACATTCCGCAAGTTGATGCTGAAGAATCCTGTGGAACCTCTACTCAGAACATGCATACAGACAGACATTAGAGCATTGAAGCCCCTGTGGAACTGCACGCATCATGTTTTGTTTATGGAAGAACAGTGGAGAATCTTGTCTATTCTGCATTTTTAAGAGAACTGATATAATGGGCACTTCTTGGATTAATATGCAGATTGTAACACAGATGGGAAGTTCTCCTTCAGGTTGCGAATTTCTCCGAATTTTACAAGGCAAAATTGCATACAAAAACATGTACCTTAGCAGCGGTGTACTGGTACATTTTGCAGTGCAGTTGCTCATCATGACGTTCCCCATAGCCACACCCCGAAGGAGAGTCCAAAACTCCAGGCTGCTTTAAGATAAAATATGCTGGTATTTTGAGGTCACTTTGGCCCCACCCCTTTTGCCTTTGGACCTGCCCATTGCTGGAAGGCAGCTTCCAAGAACTTACCCGAAATGGAGTTTGCCCTTTGGGTGAAAGAGTTTCTGAACACCTGATCTAATGGTCCTTCATTGCTCATTCAAGATTGGTCTAAAGGAACGCCCCCTTCTTTTGTAATGGGAGGTATATGTAGGGTGACCATATGAAAAGGAGGACAGGGCTCCTGTACCTTTAATAGTTGTGTAGAAAAGGGGATTTCAGCAGGTGTCATTTGTATGTATGCAGCACCTGGTGAAATTCCCTCTTCAACACAATAGTGAAAGCTGCAGGGGCCCTGCCCTCTTTTGTATCTGGTCCCTCTACAATATCTTCATTGTGATGAAGAGGGAATTTCACCAGGTGCTGCATGTATACAAATAACACCTACTGAAATTCCCTTTTCTGTGCAAATGTTAAAGGTACAGGAGTCCTGTCCTCCTTTTCATATGGTCACCCTAGCTATATGTATGTGCCCTGCCTTGTGGAAGGGTTACAAAGCAAAAACAAAACAAAACATGGGTCCCTCCGTGCTTCTGCCCTGCTGGCAAGAGACGGTTAGGGGTTTGGATAGACCAGAAGCTGTAATATTGACATGTTCTTTCAGGCTCTCTCTACATAGGGTTGCAGCCTTAACCTGACACCCACGAGATATTAAGGTAGGTGTCAGGTGGACGTCGATCAGGGGTCTGGAAACAAAGCCCTATGAAGAGAGACTGAAAGAACTGGGCATGTTTAGCCTGGAGAAGAGAAGATTGAGGGGAGACATGATAGCACTCTTCAAATACTTAAAAGGTTGTCACACAGAGGAGGGCCAGGATCTCTTCTCAATCCTCCCAGAGTGCAGGACACAGAGAGCTTCGGCTATTGGGCGGTGTAGAAATGTAATAAATAAACAAACAAACAAACAAACAAACAAATAAATAAATAAATAAATAAATAAATAAATAAATAAAATAATGGGCTCAAGTTAAAGGAAGCCAGATTCCAGCTGGACATCAGGAAAAACTTCTTGACTGTTAGAGCAGTACGACAATGGAACCAGTTACCTAGGGAGGTTGTGGGCTCTCCCACACTAGAGTCATTCAAGAGGCAGCTGGACAACCATCTGTCAGGAATGCTTTAGGGTGGATTCCTGCATTGAGCAGGGGGTTGGACTCGATGGCCTTGTAGGCCCCTTCCAACTCTGCTGTTCTGTGATTCTATCATTCTATGACATTCCACAACTGGGTGCCACAGAAGACAAAGTCCTCTCCATCAATCCTGACCTCCTACTCTCCCATGGTGCTCTCCCATTGACTACCATGGAAAATCCCAATGTTCAGACTGTTTGAAGGTCTCCTCTATTTAAAGAGATGTCCAGCCCCAGTTAGATTTAAAGTCAAAGAACTATAATGAGAGAGAGCAGCATCAAGTTGCTGCTCAGCAAGTTAGTCACCATGGTGAGAGATATTGTGTCCCTATTTAACTTATAGCTACTATTTCTAAATTTGCACCTATAGCTGTAAATGTGCACATGCAAACGTTATGCAAATTGGTGTGCTCTTTTTTGGGTCATGCATGTCTTCTCCATTTTGGCGATGCATAGGTGGCCACCCTACTACCAACAAGCCATCTCAGTGAAAAATCCTGGCTGCTACATTTTTAACCAGATGCAGCTTTGGAACCATCTTCAAGGGCAGCCTCGTGTGCAGTGCAGTGCAGTAGTCTAAATGAGATGTTTCACTCTCCCTGATATGATGCAACATCTCCAGGAGATGTTGCCAGTGTACATTCCACAATATTTCTACTGCTCAACTGCTCTTCTGAAAAACTTACAGAAGTCCCAAGCATTTTCAAAAAAACACAACACCCCTAAATAATTGTGTCTATTAGCAGATCCCAGAGTAACTTGTGACTCTGTGAGATTCAATGAAGGGAAAAGCAAAATACAATCTAATAAATAAAAGCAACCCTTCATTTTTAGAAGAACGCCCATCTTAAATTTGTTTTGTTCCATCTTACACATCACAACCAAAATAATCTCAAAAAAATAAACAAGGATAACTCACGTTGTCAGCAACATCCCTTATAATTATCCTCCGCCAATTAATCAGGTAGAGCAATGGTATACTCAGAAGTAAGTCCCATGAAGTTCAAGGGGGCTTACACCCAGGTAGTTGGTTACAGGATTGCTGCGTGTGGCACATCTTTATGGGACTAAGCCCCATGTACACTTTCCCAGGGGTAAGCCCCATTGAACTCAGTGGGGTTTACTTCTGAGCAGAGCGGCATAAGGTTGCACTGTAAAGGTTTAGATAATTAATGTACCAGTGTAAAACAATTAAGGTTGCAACCAACCCTGTATACCTTTTGCCTGGGAATAAGCCCTGCTGAACTCACTTCTGAGTACACATGGCTGTTTTGTAAAACGCGCATTCCTAATTTGTATTAAAAATTCATACTAAAATAAGTTTGGGTTTAGCTGACCATTAGATGGCTGAGTGTAAGCCCTCTTCTCTCCAAGAGGAGCTACGAGAAAATGGCCATCCTAATTGCTTAGAAGAAGAAAAAAACCACATTGCGTGCTTTGCTAGATACAAAATATTTTCTTCTAAGTTATATAGGCTATTAGCAGCAATGCAATTAACCCTGGATCTTTTCTGTGATATAATATACTTTAACAGCTGACTGGCTCACATTAACGTCATTTAAACTTAGGGAGAGATATGAAAGGAAGACAGGGGTTGAAGATCATTTTTTCTTTCAGCGAATATTTCATAAATGGATGAAATATTATTGTTTTAAGATGTACTTGGCTCTAACCACTGTAATTTCTCAATCTGCTTTACCAGATACTTTGGTTGGGGTGTGGGGGTGGGGGTGTGCATGTCTGTAAAAAGAGGTAAGGAGAAACAGAGTGTGCTGAAATGAGGACTTGGAGCCCTGAAATTAATAATGTGATATTAAAAATATTGCAATGTATTTAAAATCCTAGCAGTGGGCATCTGAAATTAAATACCATGTTAAATATAGGCTTTAAATGGCAAAGATCTTAATCGACTTTACTTGGGAGACCTAAGGATAAATATATAGGAAGAACAGGAGAAATCGTCAACACTTATAGGCTTTGTCCCACGTACCTGTTTCCTTCAAATTATCCCCATGGCGTAACGCTGTTGTTGTTGCTAGCTAAATCACACCCCGGGTGGCAGCGCTCCTAAGATCCTTTGCATACCAGGAAAAGGGTTTTTAGGGGGGAAATGTAAAAAATCATTAAAAATCAACAGATGACCCAATCCATTTCAAATTTGGTATGCTTAAAGCCCTCCTTAATATCTATTACTGCGCCAATTTTGATGTCTTTATCTTTAAAACTTACACAGATGTAAGCATTTGTTTAATTTGTACTTTAACCATATCAAATCCTCCTCCTGCGCCCCCAGTGGCCGCTTGGAAAACAACAAATGATTCGCTCCTAAACAGGTAGCAAAATAGGTCGGTTCTTTTGGCTAAGAAGCACAATTAAAGCAGGACGCATGGGAGTACTTCACAGTCAAAGCAGATTATAAGCTGGAAAACTTCGGAGTCCTTTGCATGCAATTCACAGTGATTGCACAGTATAACCCTGGTGTGATGAAGCTATATGACAGATAGGCTTGCTGATTTGTATTTAATGCACGGGTGGAGCAGGGATGTCCATCCTTTCAAAACCTTTCCCTATAGGGCTCGACAGATCCCCACTGCCTGCACAGCTTGGCTTGCATTTGTGAGCCAAGCTGCAGGCTTTCTCCTGAAATTTGGGAACTTTCTGCAGTGTGTTGTTGTTGTTGTTGTTGTTGTTGTTGTTGTTGTATCTCTCCTCTCTCATCTCACACTATTGCCCCGCTCGTGCTCTTCGCTCCTCTGATGCCATGTTTCTCGCCTGCCCAAGGGCCTCTACTTCCCTTGCTCGGCTTCGTCCATTTTCTTCTGCTGCCCCTTACGCCTGGAACGCTCTTCCAGAACATTTGAGAACTACAAGTTCAATCGCAGCTTTTAAAGCTCAACTAAAAACTTTTCTTTTTCCTAAAGCTTTTAAAACTTGATGTTGTGCGGACTTTATACTGTTAGTTTTACCCTACCCTGTGCCTGCTTACCCTACCCTGTGCCTGTTTGCTTTCTCTTCCCCTCCTTATTGTTTTACTATGATTTTATTAGATTGTAAGCCTATGCGGCAGGGCCTTGCTATTTACTGTTTTACTCTGTACAGCACCATGTACATTGATGGTGCTATATAAATAAATAATAATAATAATAATAATAATAATTGTTGTTGTTGTTGTTGTTGTTATTATTATTATTATTCCACATCAATAGAAAGTTGGGTAAATTGCAGCCACAATTCGTGTGATGTGCACCAATTCCAGCTGTAATTTGCACAACTTTCTACTGACATGAAAAACAACAACCAGGGAAATCCTCTAGCTGGCCCAACTTGATACAGATGCTGGACCTTACCCCCCAAATGGGTCCAAAAACTTGGATAGCTCCTCCAGAGTTCTGGCAGGTTCTGTCTAAGACCCAGAATGCAATCACAGCCCCATTGAAATTGGAGCCACCAACCTCCACTGTTCTACATGGGTCAGATGGTTTAAGGACCCACAACATTATTTTAAAGAAGTGCTCCATACACCACACAAGCTACCCCTAAAGTCAAGGGCATGCTGTTTTTCAGTGTGAATGGAAGTTGGCTTCTTTGATTTGCTATTGATAGCAGAACATTCGAACATATGATTCTCTCCCCCTGGAGTCTGAAGTGGTATATTCTAGGAAAAGCTCCATCATGTGATTGTGTAGCTTGGTTGAATGGAGGCTTTGGAATCTTCTTTCTCAGAGGGTTTCAAGAAGCCAGTGTGGTGTAGTGGCTAAAGTGTCAGACTGGGAGTTGGGAGATCCAGGTTCTAGTCCCCACTTGGCCATGGAAGCTCACTGGGTGACTCTGGGCCAGTCACAGACTCTCAGCCCAACCCACCTCAAAGGGTTGTTGTTGTGAGGATAAAGTGGAGAGGAGGAGGATTGTGTACACCACCTTGGGTTCCTTGCAGGTAAAAAGGCGGGATATAAATGCAATAATAAATAAATAAATAAATAAATAAATAAAAGCCATCTGGTGGTGAAATCTTGAGCTCCTGGTTTTCAAACTTTACCCAGAAGTCACACAACAGATTAGTCCTGGGTCTGCCATAGACCCCTGTAAATAATAATAATAATAATAATAATAATAATAATAATAATAATGACCCACAACATAAGGACCCACAGCACAGAGAATCTTGAAGTCTGTATCTGTTTCAAGTCCATATAGGCACTCATTTAAGTTCGACAGACATGCCATTCTGTTGAATGAATTCCGTAGTGGCCATTTTCCAAGATGGATGAAACACACCTGGGGATATGTGATCATTCATTAATGAGTGACTGTAGAAAGCTCATTTTGGTGGCAAAAAACTTGGACGGAACTTGGGATAAGATAGTACATTGATATTTATTTAATAGCCATTGGAATCAGAATCTATGCAATAGAATGGGCACATCTTCCCAAGTTAAATGTGTGCGCACATGGGACCTGAAACACATGCAGACTACAAGTTTCTGTGCATCTCTCAGGGCCTTGCTAGACGAGGCCTTAGTGCGCTTTGAGGCCTGGTTTCCCTGCTGTGCGTCCACATGACGCACAGGGAATCCGGGCCCAGGCCGCACTAAAGCCTCCCCTAACGCACCATAAGCGAATTCGCTTATGGCACGCCTTTTCCGTAGCCCCGGCCTGAGGCCGGGGCTGCGGAACGTCTAGCAGGGTCCGTGGCTTTCTGCGGCTACTCGCTTACTCACGAGTAGCCGGGAAAAGCCACGGACTGGGCATACGAGCGCTGTGCCCATCGGGCCAGGGGGGGGGATCCCAGGGGGGGAAGGCCGGTGGGGGGGGGAAGGCCGGACCCGGCAGGAGAGATTGGGATGGCACAGGGCAACACGGGAGAGGGAGAGAGGGTGCAGGGCGACACACGGGACAGGGAGGGAGGGCGCAGGGCGACACACGGGACAGGGAGGGAGGGCACAGGGCAACACACGGGACAGGGAGGGATGGCGCAGGGCGACACGGGACAGGAAGGGATGGCGCAGGATGACACATGGGACAGGGAGGGAGGGCACAGGGCGACACACAGGACAGGGAGGGAGGGTGCAGGGCGACACACGGGACAGGGAGGGATGGCGCAGGGTGACACATGGGACAGGGAGGGATGGCGCAGGGCGACACGGGACAGGGAGGGATGGCGCAGGGTGACACACGGGACGGGGAGGGAGGGCGGGGAAAGAGTGGGCAGGGGGCAGGGGGCTTAATTTAAAAAAGGGTGGGGGGCTTAAGTAAAAAAAAACCACTTACCTTCTCCGAAGTCTTCGGGGAGCACATGGCCCCTTTAACAACAACAACAACAACAAAATGGCCGACGCTGCAGGGCTTCCATAGTCCCTGCGCATTGGCCGTCTAGGAGGCGGGGCGGCGTGCGCTAATGTTAGCGCACCATCGCCCCGCCTCCCTGCCGGCTTATCCGGCAGGGTCTAGCAAGGCCCTTAGTCTCTCTCTCTCTCCTGGAGTTTATGGCAGATCCTGGACTAAAATGAACCCATTTTGTGGATCTCCAAGAACCTAATTATTTCTTTGCCTTCACATCAGTTTTCTGTCTTTGTTGCTCTTTTGGCAGCTGGCAACCTTCCCTGGCCACTGTCCCTTACAATACTGTCCATGCATGCACAAGGTGTCATTGGTAATTGATTAGAAACACAATTACCACTGCACTTCAACAAAACGCTGGCCTGCACACAAGGTTTTACCTTAAAGCTCTTATTGCTAGTGGGAGAGGCATCCCAAGCTTTTAGGATGGAGGGAGGGGGGAGTAAGCAAAGCAAAGATAATTGATCAGGAGAAGGGGGCAGGGGCTTCAAGATGCATTCTGCAATCTTGAATTCTTATGGTTTGTTGCTGGAGAGCTAGAGAGAAAGTACTCTCCCACACTAGAGGCCTTCAAGAGGCAGCTGGACAACCATCTGTCAGGGATGCTTTAGGGTGGATTCCTGCACTGATCAGGGGGTTGGACTTGATGGCCTTGTAGGCCCCTTCCAACTCTGCTATTCTATGATTCTATGATTACCAAACATACCAACATTCTGCTGTTTTCGAAACATAGGCTGTTTCTACACCTGCCTTTCCCCCCAGGATTGTCCCAGGATCATCCAAATGACACACAGTGGATCCTGGGAGCAGGCAGGGATGATCCCTCCATTTCCTTGGGATAATCCTTAGGTATAGAAAGGGCGATAGCCTCTGCTCTGGAAGAGGTTTCATTCCAGCTTGGGGCAAGCACAGGGGAAGCCCTTTTTTTAGAGGCAAGGCGCTCAAGGTTGAACCAGGTACATGACAAATGGTCATCACCTTTCCCTGGCAAGCCTATTGTTCTCTTCCTCCTCTTCAGGGGAGGCTGGTGGCTCTAATGTCAGTGGGGTGGTGAATCCACTTCAGGTTTCAATCAGAACCAATCAGAACTCTAAAGGAGCTTCTGCACTTTGGATAGCTCCTTTGGAATTCTTACTGGCTCTGACTGAAATCCGAAGTGGATTCACCGCCTCACTGACTTCGGAGCCACCAGCCTCCACTGGGCTAGGGGAAAGTAGGTGATGCTGGGGGAATGGGGAAGGGCCACCTGATCCCAGTTAGTTCACCTGGTTCCTAGTTCAGGTCTTGGAGTCCCAGCCTGGTTACACGTACAATGGAAAGTAGTGTGAGATGAAGGATTGGGGCATCTTGGCTTCTCCTTTCTCCTTTGGCTTCAGCCACTCCAGCCTGTATAAACAGGACACATTTTTCATAGACGGCAAGAGTGAAATATGGCTGTCAACTCTCCAGTGTGAGTCAAAGGAGGACCTAATTTGTTGGGTGGAAAGAGTTAAATGAACTTTAACTGGAAAGCTCTGCCTCTCCCTCTCTGGATAGAAAATAGCCAAGGGCAACAGCGGATGACTAATGTGTAGAATATTGCAATTAGTATAGCAAGGTACTTACAGGGATCAAATTAAAAAATTCATTAACGTACGCACTTAATTAAGAAACACTTTTCGGTTTACATGATAAATTATGACACCTATTAAATCTTCGAGTACAAGCTGTAATGGCTTCTTTGCTCCCGGGCAGAGAACTATTGCCTTTGAGGTCCTCTGAACCTCCCCAAGGACCAGCAGCATGCGATACAAGTGTATGAAAAACAATGCGTCTTCTATTTCCTCCCCGGAGAGGTACAAGCATTTTTTTTGGCTGGAAATGCTTTTCATGTGTAAGAAAACAGCCCTGAGATTAAGAGACAGATACATCAGAAATGATATTGACGAGTGAATAAACAGCCAAACAATAAAGTGACCTTGGAAGAAAAGAAAATTCCGATGGAAAAAAGCAAACTCGGGAGGAGATGAAAAAAAAAAGTGCAAGAAGGGACCACTGGTACTAACAAATTTCAAAGAGACCACTCAGTTTCAAACAGGTTGGTTTGGATCCAAAGGTCCCACTGCATGTATAGAAGGCATTTCCTCATGTGAAAATGCTGGTGGGGGGGGGATGATACCATCTATCTCTAGCCCCCACATTTTTTCAAAGCAGTCTCTCTAGAGCAGGGGTGGAAAAGACATGGGACCCAGGCAGGTACAAGCCCTGTCTGGGGGCATCTGTTGTAGCCGAAAGAAGTGGGGGAGGAAAACCCCATCTAAGAATAAACTTTATGGTTCCTGCTATACATGCCTTGTTCCCAGAGTGTCCCTGAAGTGCTTAAAGATTCCTTCTAGCTTACTAGGCCACTGCAGATGCTCTAGGAATGACGCTTCTATATTATTATTATTATTATTTATTTATTTATTTATTTATTTATTTATTTATTTATTTATTTATTTATTTATATAGCACCATCAATGTACATGGTGCTGTACAGAGTAAAACAGTAAATAGCAAGGCCCTGCCGCATAGGCTTACAATAGCAGGAAGACCATTCCTAGCTTCCCTTCCCATTTATTTTTTTAATGACCTCTAGTCCATTTCAACTGAGCACTCACTTCTGTTTGTGACAGATGAGCCTAGTCATCCATCTGAGTAATGCAAATCACCAAAGTCTGGCTTTTATACAAAATACGGTATTTTGACATCAAAGATGATCTTCACACCAATGAAATCTGGAAACCCTGTCCAGTGTGTAAGAGAGAGACTGAAGCATGCCCAAGGATTTTGCAAGCACTGAGTGGAATTCGTTTTAGTAATTCATTTTCATTTCATTTCATTTATTGCATTTTTATACCGCCCAATAGCCGAAGCTCTCTGGGCGGTTTACAAAAATTAGAACTACAACAATATTTAACAATATACTAATCAGCAACATCACAATAATACTCAAAAATATACTAAATACAAGTTCACAGCAAAATAAACCAGATAAAAAGAAAAGAAAGCTTGGTTGGAACAGCGTTTCTCCCCCTGAAGCAGCGCCTCGCTTCAGCTCCAGCCTTGCTTTTAAAGCCTCCAGGTGGGGGGGAGGGGAGCAGGTGGAATAGCTCACCCTTGGTGGAACAGCGTTTCTCCCCCTGAAGCAGCGTTTCTCCCCCTGAATTCAGTTTATAATATTTTTATTAGGGCTGTGCACCGCCTCGGGTCCAAACCCCGAATCCGAAGTGGATCAGAAGTGGTTCGGGTGAAGTCCGAGGCGGCCTGAAGCTGAAGCCAATTGACTCTGAAGCTTTGGGCTGCCTCAGCACTTTAGAGGCAGCCCCCCCGCCCCCCCACTCTCCTTACCTATCTCCACCATCCGCCACTGTCGCCGCCCTTGCGTCTGGTGGTTTCCACTGCCGCACGGCCTACTTCCTATCTCATGCCGTGGTGGCAGTGGAAGCCGCTGGACACAAAGGTGGCGGCAGATGGCGGAGCAGGTAAGAGGGGACAGTTTTCTGCACAGCCGGCACCCAGAAAACTCCCAAGTCGCCTTGGAGGGTCCGAATTTTGCCTAGGCTTCGATCAGAATGGAGAGGCGGGTAAGAAATAACATTATTATTATTGTAAAGGAGACTGGACCCAGCCAAGCTGGCCTTCCACTGGATTTTGCACAGATCCCCAGAACAAAACCCTCACAGCTCACAGTTTGGAGGTTTAAGCCCAATTTATTTTATTAGGAAAGAGGCAAGCAAACAGGATTAGCAACTAAAACTATAGATACATGCAGATATAGATTGAACCCAGACCCAAGCAAACTAAAAACTAAGTTACAATATCATACGTCACCCAGCTATGGAGTCAGCCAACTCAGAACCAAACCCCCTTTCAAAGTATACCCTTTATAGATACTTTTTCCACTCCTTTCCCCCTCCCTTCGGCTCCCCCTGCGATGATCTTTTCACACCTCTCCAGAGATGTTAATTTCTCTCAAGGTCGGCCGGCCTGGCCCCAAGCGGTTCCAGGAAGTACCAGAATGCCCCCATACATCTGGCCGGTTATCTACTCCGCTCCTAAAACCATAACAATAGAACACTTTAACATATTTTAAGAACAGCTATTCCATGTATGAATTTACCCCTTCCTTACAATTATTATTATTATTATTATTATTATTATTATTATTGTTATTGTTATTGTTATTATTATTATTGCTTGAGCCTATGGGGTTCAGGACAGTGATAAGCAGTTTTCTGTATAAAGGACAATTGATCTGTAAACTGTACTGTCCAGGATCGAAAAATGAGCAGAGCTGGGGGCAGCCCAGAAGTTCTCATTGGTGGCCTGCCTCAAATCGGACCCTGTGATAGCATCACAGTATGCAGCCTTTGGACTTAGCCATGCAGTTGGACTAAGGCTGTGCTGAAATATCTTAGAAGACAGTTCTCTGAGAAGATTTCTAAGATTTTTCTTTTTCTCACCCTCCAGATGAAGAAGTTCCCTATACAGAATGTTTTTCAACAGTCTTCTGTGATAGCCAACATCCCACTCAATGCCTTGAATGTTGCTAGGTACAGGGCATTGGGATGGAGGCAAGAGAGTTGCCAGGCTACCAACACAGTGACCCTGTTCAGATAACACGCTAAGCCATGGCGGTGAAGCATTTTGAGCTAAACATTATAGCTTAGCATGTCATGTGAACTAGGGTGACCATATGAAAAAGAGGACAGTAGGGGTGTGCAGAGCGGGTCCGATCTGCCCCAAAATTCAAGGCGGAGCTTCATTGAGGCAATTCTCTGCTCCTGTTTTCCAGGCAGGTCCATCTCTCTGCACCGTTGGATAACCCGTCAGAAAACTCCATTTTCAGGGAACCGCTTCATTATCATCAATGGGAATTAACAACAATGCAGACATCTCTGTCATTTTTAAAGGAAAAGGGATGAAACTTGGCACCCTGGTAGCTCTTAAGTAGGGCTTTAGCCATACCAAGTTGGAAGCAGATCCCTTCATCCCTTGATTTTAGGAATTTTTGCAAGTTCGAGGTTTTAAAATTAATATTTTAAAAAAACCTGCAGTCATTTTTAAAGATAAAGAGATGAAACTTGGCACCCAGGTAGCTCTTAAGTAGGGCATTCTGGGAATTGTTTTCCAACACATCTGGAGGACACTAGGTTGGGGAAGGCTGATATACACCCAAACCCAATATCTTGAAAATATAACCCTGAAATTACTTTCTCAATTATTGAAGGGACATATTTATTGCTCTGTCTATCTAAAACATGAATATTTATTTTTCTAGCAGGAGTTTAAAATGTCATATAGATTTCTATTTCTGTAATTAGAAAAAAAAAACTGATAAAGTTTCCAGATTTCAAGAAAAGCCCTGCAGCTCAGGCTGCAAATGTGAGCCAAGTTGAGTGCTCATTGGGAGTCCATCAAGTCCTGAAATGGCCAGATTCCACAGCGATGGACATCCTTAGTGGAAGTAAGTCTCAGAGAGATCTACTGTGAGAGAAAATCCAGAAAGGCTGAGAGGAACATCTCTGAGGAATAGTGTCATCAGGATAATCTCTGAGGAACAGAGAACTTTTCATACTAGGTTCTATGAAATCTTTTAGTGATTCCAGAGAAAGCTATATTTCCCCATCTCTTCAAAAGAAAGTACAGTACAAGACAAGGAAATATAATGTGTTACTTCAATTCTCAGAGGAATCTATAGTGTAGGTGTTGAGCTAGAGTATTATTATTATTATTATTATTATTATTATTATTATTATTATTATTATTATTATTATTATTATAGAAGCTGAGCAGTGTATTCAATTCCACACTTTCATTAGTGTTGCCATCAATATTGCTAAGGTTGTGGATCAAAGGAAAAGTGCTTCCTAGACTGAATGGAGGGAGCCAGTCAACTTACGATTTAAAACTTAAAGCCATTTAGAAACTTCAAACATCACACACAGGAAAATTGGGATTGGCAGGAAAAAACAATCTATTAAATATGGAGAGTGGAGTTAATTAGGAATGGGCAGATCTGTCAAGCGCATTTCCTCAGGGCTTCCTTCTTTTCCCACCACCAAGTCCATTCCGTTCGGGTTCCATGCGGATTTTTTTTAATAGGAAAAAAAAATCCGTACACATTTTTGTGTGTATTTTTCAAATGGATGCATTAATGGAAGCATGCCCTCATAGACAAAAACATGTTTAGAGAGCAGTGGCTGTTGAATAGTATAGAAATGTAAGGAATACATACATGTTTGTGCACATTTTAGAAATATACATGGTGTTTAGGGGACATTTTTCAAAAATCACTTTTTGTCCAAACACATTATTTCTTTCATGGAACACACTGTAAGGCTGAAAACCTACAGATTTCCAGCCATTTCTACGTTCATTTCTGGGAAGCACAGATCAGGTAAATCCATAAAAAAAAAAAAAAAAAAAAAATCAGTGGAGCAAATTTCTCATTATTCCCTGGAGCTAATATAGTTAAAATCAATTGAAAGTCATGCAGAAGAAAATGTTTTAACTGTCCACAATGATTTGAAATGAGCTTGCATTTCTATGAATCTGACATATGGGTTCTGCAGCTCACCAACTTTTTCTGAGTCATGTGGATTTGTGCACCTTTTGTTTTTTACTTCTTGGGAGGATTTATTTATTTATTTATTTATTTATTTATTTATTTAAATCATTTATATCCCGCCCTATATCATTAAGATCTCAGGGCAGTGTACAGATAAAAGCATACAGTATAAAACAGTAAATATACACAGCTAAAAACAAATTAAACCATGAACTAAGTTAAAACAATATATCATTTAAAAGCAATAGATACAGAAAACAGTTAAAACAATGTGCCAGTGAGTTTAACCATCAAAGGCTTTGTTAAAAAGCCATGTTTTTACTTGGCGTCGAAATGAAATCTGTTGGCGCCAATCGGGCCTCCAAGGGGAGGGCATTCCACAGTCGGGGTGCCACAACAGAGAAAGCCCTCTCCCTTGTCCCAACATAGCATATATGTTGCATTGGTGGAATGTGGAGAAGGGCTCCTCCAACAGATCTAAGGTCTCAGGCAGGCATATATAAGGAGAGGCGCTCCCTCAAGTATCGAGGTCCAAAGCCATTTAGGGCTTTAAACGTCATTACCAACACCTTGAATTCTGACCAGAAGCGTATAGGCAGCCAGTGCAATTCCTTTAAGACTGGTGTTATGTGGTCTCTATAAGATGTACCCACCAGCAGTCTAGCTGCTGCATTTTGCACTAGCCGCAACTTCCGAGTCGTCTTCAAGGGCAGCCCCAAGTAGAGTCCATTGCAGTAGTCTGGAAAACACAGCAGTTTGCAGTAATTTGCAAAACACACAGAAAGCATTTTGAACAAAACCTATGCATTTCTACAGTAAACAAAGAAGGAAAGCACCCGTCGGGAGAGAGGCTCCTCAGTTGGGATGCCACCACAGGGAAGGCCCTTGTCCCATTCATTCTCTGTTCCCTTCAGGCTTGCAGGGGAAGCTGGTAGAATCTGATGGCAGTCAGAACAAGGCAGGAAGAACCCAAGATAGGATCTACCCCTCGTGAAGGATCCAATAGGGCTGTCCAAAGATCCCCACCTAATTTTGTTGCTGGAGACTTCTTTGTTTCTGTTGGGGACTCATCCTCTAAGCCAAAGGATGATGACAAGGCTGTGTCTTCCGGCCAGGAGAGCCCTGAATAAGGTAATGACTGTCCTAACCTGAAAGAAGTAGCCTGTGCCTCATTTCTTCGGCATCCTCTGTAGCACATTTGGAAGGCGTGAGGCTGTGTGTCATGAAAGCCCTTTCCTGTATTCACACCAAACTTAGGCCATAGCTAGATGGGGCAAAATCCCGGGGCGATCCCCGGGATCATCCCTGTGCGTCCACATGATGCACAGGGGATCCTGGGATCAGGGAGGGATGATCCCTCCCTTGCTCCAGGATCTCACCCTACCCTTTAGGCCCAGTTTTTCTGTGGTCTTGGGCTGAGCCTAAGACCGCAGAACATGTGGCCGGGTGCTGCAGTTTGTCCCAGCTCCTCACGGTTCCTCGCGAGGAGCCAGGACCCACACACAGGGTGCAGGGCTCCTCAGGAGCACTGCGCCCATAGGGGGTGGGGTGGGGTGAGCGGGGAATATATATATATATATGTATATATATTTAAAAAAACCTACCTTTTGTGCACGAGCGCTCATGTGCTGCTGCCTCTTTAAAATTAAAAAATGGCGGGTGCAACGCCTCTCCCTGAGGCCATCGGGTGCCACGTGTGAATAGAGGGGGGATCTTGCGATAAAAACATCATGAGATCTTCATCCCCCCCCATCGCGCAATAACAGGTAGGTCTAGCTACGGCCTTAGTTATTCTTAATGGCGAGTCATACAGAAGGGCCTTCAAAACTTGTTCATGCGCTGGTTATTTCACGGTTGGACTACTGCAACCTTCTTCTCTCTGGCCTTCCTTCTTCTCACATCAGTCCGTTGGTTTCTGTTCACCACTCTGCCGCAAAGATCATCTTCTTAGCTCGACGCTCCAACCATGTTACTCCGCTTCTGAAATCTCTTCAT
The DNA here is from genome assembly GCF_023053635.1 of Elgaria multicarinata webbii. Lineage (NCBI taxonomy): Eukaryota > Metazoa > Chordata > Lepidosauria > Squamata > Anguidae > Elgaria > Elgaria multicarinata. Next base: position 14,531,240 of record NC_086180.1, read on the forward strand.
TGGCTTCCAATTCACTTCAGAATTCAATATAAACTTCTCCTGTTAACCTTCAAAGCTTTTCACGGTCTAGCTCCTTCCTATCTCTCCTCTCTCATCTCACACTATTGCCCCGCTCGTGCTCTTCGCTCCTCTGATGCCATGTTTCTCGCCTGCCCAAGGGCCTCTACTTCCCTTGCTCGGCTTCGTCCATTTTCGTCTGCTGCCCCTTACGCCTGGAACGCTCTTCCAGAACATTTGAGAACTACAAGTTCAACCGCAGCTTTTAAAGCTCAACTAAAAACTTTTCTTTTTCCTAAAGCTTTTAAAACTTGATGTTGTGCAGACTTCTACTGTTACTTTCTACTGTTAGTTTTTCCCTACCCTGTGCCTGCTTACCCTACCCTGTACCTGTTTGCATTCTCTTCCCCTCCTTATTGTTTTACTATGATTTTATTAGATTGTAAGCCTATGCGGCAGGGTCTTGCTATTTACTGTTTTACTCTGTACAGCACCATGTACATTGATGGTGCTATATAAATAATAATAATAATAATAATAATAATAATAATAATATGGGCAAGGATCATGGGAGTTGTAGTCTGACACATGTGGAAGGTATCAGGTTGAGGAAACCTGCATTATAGCAATGAAATACTTTGTTGGATTTTAAAGCACAGTGCAGCTGTGAATTTAGAAGCACTCAGGAGGGAAAGGAGAATGGCAAGCATATGCCTGGTACTCACAGGTACCATAGAATCAAGTGTGTGTTACCGAAATGTACTTTGCATAATATCATCCAATGATGATATGTACCAGAGGGAGCTCTTAATGTATTGTTTAGACTGCTGAATCTATCAGACCTTAAAAGGAGTCCACAATGGAAAGTTTGAATAAGTTTAAAGGGAAGTTCTCAACTGATTTTTATTGTAAAAGAGGAGACTTATATGTAAAGGAGTTAACAAGTATTTATTCACTAACTGCACAATCCTATGACTGTGTACTCAAAGGTAAGTCCCATTGAATTCAATGAGACTTACTCCCAGGTAAAGGTGCAGCCAAAATAAGAGCACTCTGGTAAAGGAAAGAGATCAGTGTTATCTAAGTTAGGGTGACCATTTGAAAAGGAGGACAGGGCTCCTGTTTCTTTAACAGTTGCATAGAAAAGGGGATTTCAGCAGGTGTCATTTGTATATATGGAGAACCTGGTGAAATTCCCTCTTCAGCACAACAGTTAAAGTGCAGGAGCTATACTAGAGTGATCAGATATGAAAGAGGGCAGGACTCCTGCAGCTTTAACTGTTATGATGAAGAGGGAATTTCACCAGGTTCTCCATATATACTAATGACACCTGCTGAAATTCCCTTTTCTCTGCAACTGTTAAAGATACAGGAGCCCTGTCCTCCTTTTCATATGGTCACCCTACACAAAGTTGTTTCTTGGAAATGAATTTCCTATTTTTGATCGAAGTGCTAAAAATGGTGACTATCCATCGCAGCCTTAAAATGAAATGTAAATTAAAAAATTTCAAAGTTAAAAAATATATATATTTGAAAATTAACAACTTTGCACAATCAGTTTGGGTTTTGAAAGCTGACAGGTTTAGGAATATGCAATATTCAGTAATGTTGGAAGTAAGAGTGAGAACTTTCAGTCAAAATAATAATAATAATAATAATAATAATAATAATAATAATAATGCACATTTTAGGAAAAAACAGAAATCTTTCCTGCATTTACAACAACAACGACAGCTTTACGCTATGGGGATAATTCGAGGAAAACGGGTACGTGGGATGAAGCCCTTAAAGTGTAACTAACAAGCCCAGGACTGGGGAAACTCAGGTTCAAATTCGTTGAGTGATCTTGTACCAGTCACTCTTTCAACCTCACCAGATTGTTTTGAGGGGAAAATGTGGAAAACTCTGTATTCCACCTTGAGCCTTTAGGAGTGGAGATGGGATATGAACGTATTAAATAGCTAAATGCATATATAATCAATGCTAGCCAGATATTTTTCCCTGAAGGTTTCCAGGAGTGCCGTACAGTTGTAAGCAGACCTATCTGGAATTTTAGCCCATAGAAAATGTCCAATACTATTCCCCACTATGAAGCTTTGCATGTAGAGCTCATAATAATTTTGTATTTGTATTTTGTATTTGTATTTATTTTGTATTTGTATTTTTAACTTGTTGGTTGTTTTATGATGATTTTAATTTTTGTGAACCGCCCAGAGAGCTTCGGCTGTTGGGCGGTATAAAAATGTAATAAATAAATAAATAAATAAATAAATAAAAATAACCACATCCTCACCAACACAAGATGTTGGCAAGCAGAGAAGTCTTTCTTGGGAGTCACTGCCGTCATTGCAAAGTCTCTTGCCAATTTTTAGGAGGATTGGCTATCGTCATTTGATATGAGTGTGAAAATAATGTTATCTGTTTAAGATGCTACTTTGCACTTTTGATGAATGCTAATAAATAAAAAACAAGGGAGTTTTGACAAGTGCTTTGTCTATAATATTCATTTATGGTTGGTGGCATTTGAACAAGAATAAATAGCCAAGTTGTTGGGGTTTAAACATTGGCTGCTGTACATAGATGATCTGTCAATTGCTTCGGCAAATGATAGAAACATTTTCAGCCTGCAGATATTATTATTATTATTGCTAGAATTTGGCATTGTTCATATACCTCTTGATTGAAACAGGGCTTTGCAACCAGAAAGCAGTGAATAAATGCACTTTCAGTCACATAGGTAGACTACCAAAAAAAAAAAGCACAGAAGGATCTGAAGGATACTCAAGACTAGAATTGAGCTGAAAATTAAAAACAACATTTTTTTTTATCATTTCCATTGGCTGGGTGGTGGAAAAATGAAAACCCATCTGCAGCATTGGAGAAATTATCAGAAAGAGGTTGCTGCTTCCCTCATTTAAACTTATGATGTGGCCAAAGGATTGTTGTTGTTGTTGTTGTTGTTGTTGTTGTTGTTTTGCTTGCTTGTTTGTTTTCCCCCTTGATTTTCTAACCTACAAAAAACGCTACACTGCTCATGCTAATGTGAGTCTCTCTCTCATTAGCAGGCCCTACCATAAGGCAAAGTGAGGCAATCACTTCAGGTAGCATATTTTGAATGGTGGCGGGCAGCATTGGCACCCCACCAGCCATTCCCCTCTGTCAGAGAACAGAGTTGTGTATGCCACACGACCTGGCCTAGGCCTTCTAAATTAGCCTGCTGCCTCAGGTGCAGTGAAATATGCCATCCCATCACCACTGTGCCAATAAGATCCGTGGGCCAAGCCAATTGACCTCTGTACTTGGAATGGGGAGGAGGTGCCATCTTGTTTTTTTTGCCTCAGTGAGCAAAACATCTTGGGCCAGCCCTGCTCCTCAGCTTCTCACCAGCCACCCATCCTTGAATGCTTTGGGGGGCAACATGATATCAAGCATTGAGCAGGGGGTTGGACTCGATGGCCTTGTAGGCCCCTTCCAACTCTGCTATTCTATGATTCTATGAATTTGTACATTTTGTTTCACAGGCATTCCAGGATGGGCTGCTGACAGGAAGCTGCTGAGGTTAAAACACGAAGGGAAAACCTGCAGAAAACCCTTGACCGTCCACATAGGATTACATAAGGCAATAGGCAATCCCCTACTGAAAACTTCAGAGGAATTTATTTTCCCCCCTCCAAAAGAAAGCAGCACAACACCAGGCCTCATTTTTGCAGGCAGGATTTATTTATTTATTTGAAATTGGGGAGAGTGAATTTGGGCCAGTCCTACAGAGACTTTCTAATGTAAATAGAAGTGTTACCTGAAAAGTTCCAAAGAGGGAACACATTGTGAGACTGTTAGAAAACGACATATGCGTGTCAGAACATTTTTGCAAGACCTTACTGGAATATTCCATCTTTGAAATGTTTTAAATTAACTTGACAACATGAAAAGGAACGCTATGATTTTAATACCAAATAAGGAACAGATTGTAAAAACAAACACGTTGTTGGGACCTACGAAGGTTGACGGGATTTTGCCTTTATGGGAAACTCTAATCCATCGAAGACTTGTTATTCTGGGGCAAATTATCCTCTTTCTTTTGTATGCTGATGGTGAAAGAATTTGTGCTTCAGGAGCCAGCAGAGTTTCGGCTCATGAAAAAAAATGCGTAAAGGAAAACCAATGTTTTGTTACTGGTGAATTGTAGCATGACCCTATGCGTGTTTACTGAGAAGTCAATCCCACTAAGAGAGCATACTGTGGCCCTTAGGCAGCATCTAGGGGCATAAGATAGTTCAGATTCCTGGAATTGTTTAGCTTGTTGAAGAGGAGACTAAGGAGAGACATGATAGAGGTGAACAAAAGTATGCATGGTATGGAGAATGTGGATAGGGAGACCTTTTTCTCCCTCTCTCAAAATACTAGAACCCAGTGGGATCATCCCATGAAGCTGATTGGCGGGAGATCCAGGACAAATAAAAGGAAAGACTTCTTCACACAGCGCCTAGTTAAGTTATGGAACTCACTACCACAAGATGTAGTGATGGCCACCAATCTGGATGGCTTCAAAAGTGGGTTGGATAAATTCCTGGAGGCAAAGGCTATCAATGGCTACCAGCCCTGATGGTTGGGTGCTATCTCCAGTATTCGAGGCAATAAGCCTGTGTGCACCAGTTGCTGGGGAACATGAGTGGGAGGGTGCTGTTGCATCCATGTCCTGTTTGTGGGTCCCTGGTTGACCGCTGGTTGGCCACTGAGTGAACAGAGTGCTGGACTAGATGGACCCTTGGTCTGATCCAGCATGGCTCTTCTTATGTTCTTATGAGGTCAGAGACAGTGCTCTGACCTCAGAAGCAGGAGAATGAGCTCCCCTCCCCTCCCCCTCATGAACAGCATCGAGAGAACCACCCTGGCAATCTCAGAGAGGAGGGAAATGAGGAAGTTGTGTGGTTGGAGAGGGGAGGAACTGGGCAGCAAGGAGGTGTGTATCCCCAGCCCTTCTCAGCCTCCTTCCCTCCCCCTCCTCATTGCCCTAGCTAGATGGGCAAAAACACCCATCTAGCAAAAATACAGAGCAGCAAAAGCATGGAGGCTCCTCCTGTTCTGCATAGGATGCCCATCACCCTCTTACTTCAGAGGCTGATGTGCATCCAGTTAGGAAGGTGCCCTAAGTGTGCTTTAGGTTGCCGCCTGAGTCTGCTGAATAGCGCTCAAATTTCGCCCTATAATAAAAGATCAAGTAGTGTTACAATGCATGCATTACTGCCAGGGTACACAACTTTTGGTGATCAGGGCATGAGCACATCTGGCAATTTCATAATCTGTTCTGTGCTCCACCACAAAATAGAAAATCAATGTTTTTGTTACTGATGGATTGTAGCAAGACCCTATGTGTGTTTACTGAGAAGTTGATCCCACTAAGAGAGCAATGCTATGGCCCCTAGACAGCATGGGAGGCAAGGCAAAATAACTTGCCCAAAAGATTGAGTACAAGACAGGGGTGCAGTCTGAGCCCCAAAACTGCTGCTCCATCTGTTGTAATAGTTTTTAAATTGGTATTAATAGGGTGTTTTCAATGTATTTCTTTTGTTGTCGTAGTTGAAATTGTTTTTAATATTTTTTTTAACATTGTACTTAAATGTGATTTTTAACATTGGGATGTGGACCCCTTGGAGATTTTTTTAAATATTAAGCAATATATAAATATAAATAAATAAATAAATAAATAAATAAATAAATAAATAAAGCATTCAGAGAGCAATCCTATGCCCCCTAGACAGCATCTGGGGGACATACGATTCTTCATTTCTCTACCGATCTTTACAAAAGACTAAGACAGCATATCAGATATATGCATACTATCTACTTGAAAAAAAATGTATTCCAGCTTTAAAGTGTTATGCGACATATGTGTATAAATGCTATTATTGGGCATCTTTTCTAAGTGTTACAGGGCCTGAAATGAAGGTAGGAAATTTCCCCTCCTGCTTTGATCTCCATCTTTATGTTTGTCACATAATACAAAGCACACAAACAATTTTGTACATTAGACGGAGGAAATGGTACCTTTGCTGTCTCACATTGAGCCACATCCATCCATGCCAGTAGCTCCACCGAAGGAACGTGCCGTCTCTGGCTGTGTGATTCCACCTCATGCTGAGAAGCACTTTTTGGTCTGTGTGCACTGCAGATGCAAGTGACAAGAACATATTGAACCTTTCTTTGAGGCCGGCATGGATATTGATGAACCTGCCCCACCCCAAGTATCTACTCTCTTATATTTATTTCCTCCAGGGACCAGAGAGTTCAGTGTCCAATGAGACATAACGTAGCCATTGTTAATAATTTCCACTGGTTTGCTTGCACGAGTCAACATGAAGTAAGGTCAGGCACAGGTTTGTTCATAAGTCATAGGAGCAATTACAATCAAAGGGTTGACTTGGGCTTGTCTACCCTCCTACCTGTCTCTGAACATACAATTCACACACACCAACTTTAAAATCACTACACTGGCTGCCAATTAGTTTCCAGGGGGAAAGTATAAAGTGTATCACCTTTAAAGCCCTACATGGTTTGGGTCAAGGCTACCCGCGGGATCGCCTTCTCCCGTACAATCCGCCCCGCACACACAGGTCCTCTGGGAAGAATTTACCCAACAAAAACAAGGCTGACAACCGTAACCCAGAGGACCTTTTCTTCTGCTGCTCCCAGATTGTGGAATGGCCTGCTGGGAGAGATTTGTCAACTTAAGAGTCTTCTGGAATTTAAGAAAGCCATAAAGACTGATCTCTTCCGGCAGGCCTACCCAGCTGAATTTTAAGATGCCTTTTAATAATGTGCTGCTTTTAAATAATGTATTAGTTATATGTTTTTATCAATTATATGTATTTTATGGTGTTTTGCATTTCTGTTGCAAATGTGTTTCAGAGGGAGAGGCGGGTAACAAATAAATAAAATTATTATTATTATTATTATTATTATTATTATTATTATTATTCCTCAGGGATGGTATTGACAGCAAGGTTTCTTTTATGATCCAAAGCTTGGAGGAGGAGGAGGAAGAGGAGGAGGAGGAACTTTAGCTCAGTGGTAGAGCACATGTTTGGCATGCAGAAGCTTATGTGTTCAAATCTCCAGTTAAATGGACCTTGGGTACCAGGTGATGGGAAATTGCTTTAGATATTAGCTGTTTCCAGAATAGAGGATAAATAAACAGTACTAGGCTAGGTTGCAAAATAGTTTGACTTGGTTCAAGGCAGCGTTCTATGTTCCCTGCTGCTCTTCATCCAACGGGTGCAGTTTGATTATTTTAGAATCTAGACTAACTAGATAGTGTGTGTGTGTGTGTGTGTGTGTGTGTGTGTGTGAGAGAGAGAGAGAGAGAGAGAGAGAGAGAGAGAGAGAGAGAGAGAGAGACTGAAACTCTCTTTGGATGGCAATGTGTACAACTTCACTTAGTTCAAAATGTGGTATGCCAGCCCTGCTGTGTTGTTGTTGTTGTTGTTGTTGTTGTTGTTATTATTATTATTATTATTATTATTATTATTATTATTATTATTATTATTATTTTATATAGCACCATCAATGAACATGGTGCTGTACAGATTACACAGTAAATAGCAAGACCCTGCCGCATAGGCTTACAATCTAATAATGTGTTTGGGGATACTCCAGATGACATCTATCCCAAAGTCCTGACCTAATGGTACTACTGTCTCCACCAAACCATCCTCAGTAGGTGTTTTCTTTGTTAAAACAACAAGCCATTGATGGAGGCTCCCCTTCAATCATTAAAGGGGAGTGGAGTGCTGATAGCCATCCATCTCCATCATTTGAAAGCCAGTGTGGTGTTGTGGCTAGAGCGTTAGACTGGGAGTTAGGAGAGCCGGGTTCTAGTCCCCACTCAGCTGTGGAAGCTCACTGGATGACTTTGGGCCAGTCACAGACCCTCAGCCCAACCTACTTCACAGGGTTGTTGTTGTGAGGATAAAATGGAGAGGAGAATTATGTACACCGTCTTGTGTTCCTTGGAGGAAAAAAGTGGGATATGAATCAATCAATCATCTATGTTTATCCTGCCTCTCATTTAAGGAGTAATTTCCCCTAAGGAAGGAAGGGGGAGTGTTCCCATCAATGGACCACCATACCATGACCATTGCTGTTATTTTGGGGTGTAGAAACTAGATATTTCAATAGAAGTAGACTTTCCTCCCCCTGAAAAGCAGGATTGTGTGAATATTCACCTGTCTTCCAGCCCATTTGGCACTATTGCTTCTCCTCCTGGCTGTTGTTACTTCAGTGTCATTTATTTTGCTGTTTGCTGCTTCTTCCTGGATCCCATCACATGAGCATCCCACTGAATCAGAGATCACACTGTGAACATGATGGTGTTATAAGGCTACAGAGTTGTTCAAAGTTGGGTCCATGGTGACATAACCGAGGGCATGCAAGGGCAATCAAGAGTGGAGCCAAGTGAAGGAAATATAAATAAATGGGAACTAATTTGCAAGCTGTGCCAAAAATTGCCAAAAGGGAGAGGTGATTTTGGCATTGCTGAAAAACTTGTGAAAATCTATGAGTAGTTTTGGTTTGGGTTAGTTCATGTAGCTGACTTTAGCAATGGACAAATCAGTCTATTTCTGATTGATTCTGGTCAGTTTCACATGTATTCAATCATGTCTGTTCCCATCCAATTTCTGCATCCATCTGCTAATTTAAAAACAACCCTGCATGGAAATTATGCAACTTTCCCTAATGTTTTGTACGTGCATCACGAAATTCGGAGAAGTGTACAGTCCAAAGCATAACTACGTTCCAATACACATATTAGTCTGAGAAGTGCAATTTAAGTTGGTTCATTTACAGATGTGGACCAAACTATATTCTCTCCCAATCCTTTGTTGGGGCGTCAATTTACAATGGGAACATAGCACCTTACAAATCATACATTCAGCTCAAATTGTGTGTTTTTGACCCAGGCATTTCTAGTCTTTGGAAGTTACCAAGGAAACCTTTTCACTGGGGTGCCTTGACCTCTCCCATGCTTGGTTGTGTTTGAGTGTAGCATTCTCTCTTGTACATTGCGGACGACCTCTGTCCGCCCCTCCTTTCCCCGATGACTCTTTGACACCCACCACCTCCCTGCCAGCCTGGTGTGGCTGATCAAGCTGTTCAAACAACTGGAAGACATCAGAAGTTAAACACTCATTATTTTAATTTGATGCTAATCATGTGTTAATGAGACTAATCCTTGCAATGATTCAGGTAATTTGCTTAATGGCTGCCCAGAGTGCAGATTACAGCAATCAGTCACGTTTGATAAGATGTCTGTTGTGGAGAAGGCTGTCGGGTGAACAAGGTGGGAAAGGACTAAGGCGCAGGGGCCAATACCATGTAAGGGGGCTTTCACAAGTGACATGAAGGATGTCCCATGCCATTGTTGTTTATTGTAGACTTGTCAACATGGTTGATGCAAGATGGAACACCTGAAACAGTCAATATCAATCCCAGTGACAGGAACTCACCAGAAATCATGTTCTGTGGCCCTGCATCTTAAAAATAGATGTCACAGAGATACACATTAATAGTCACCAGTCACCAATATTAAGGTATATAAAAACATCCACGTTCAAAGGAAGTATGTCATGGAATACCAATGTGTGTGTGTGTTTATGCTCTGCCAATTAGCTACTGAGCCATGTTCAAGGTTCTGTTGTTGAGATACAAAGGTTAAAATAACTCTGGACCGGGTTACCTGGAAGATCACCTTCCCTTATATACACCGAGCCAACGTTTAAGATCTTCAGAGGAGGCCTTGTGGGCCTTCTCAGTAGTGCCCCCCAGCCTCTGGGACATCCTCCCCTGTATGGTTCAGGGGGCAGAAAATGTGATGTCTTTTAAATGCCTTCTGAAAACAGCATTTCACACAAGTATTCCCTGGCTTATAATTGATTATCCTGGCACTGCTCCATTTTACTATTTCTTTTTATTGTTTCTTTTGATCATACCATTATTGTAATTTGAAATTGTTTAGTGGTATATTGCATATGTATTTTTCACAGTGCTCTTTAATATTTTTGCATGTAAACCACTTAGGGATTTTATAACACTAAGTGATATACATCCACTGAATTGCAAATAAATTGAATAAATAAATAAATAAATAAATAAATAAATAAAGGGTTTCTCAGGAGCCCTTGGTTGGCCAATGTGGGGGAAAAGATGGCACACTAGATGGGCCTTGCTCAGATACAGCAGGATTCTTATGTTCTTATTCTGTTTGGCTTGTGACCTGTCCTGTACTAGGAATCGGGTGTGGGTGGGTGCTATTTTGAAAGGTATCATTAACATTTCAGCATTGATGATGTTGGATGATGTGGGCCTCAAGACATCTTCAGTGTCATGACTTCCCCAACACCAAAACTCACCATTTTAACTCCTTCAGGCATCACAACGATGAAGGAATCAACCTTTAGACTGTCATTTCTGAGCCACCAAAACATAGCTAGGTAGGGTTAGGTGGGGAATAAGCTGCAGACCTGAAGAAGAATCACATGTCAGATGCTGATCTGAATGAAAGTGCTATGGATCATTTTGGTGTGGAGATTGAACTCCCCTTTGGATCAACACACCAACCACTCACTTGGTCCAGTTGTAAGCTGTTGTTTTTGATGGTAGAGGGCATGACTAAAAGCCACAGAACAGTGGTGCAGTGCAAGGCTCAAAAGTGCATTTCCCTTTGAAATTTGGTCCACAGTTGAAGGGAAGAACCTGGGCAGTAATCAGAATTGCTCCAGCATATAAGGAACCAGTTAGGTATGCCTCCCTAATCAGAGCAGCATTTCTGCCACCAGAGAGCTGTCCCTGGTCCTGAAAATCCTACTTTGGTTACTTCTGTCTGATACCCTTTGCAACTACAGGTGCTAACTTACTTGATGCTGGTGATTTGCTATGTTGCAAATTAATCCCACGGCTCAAAGCCTATACTCTTTGAACTTTGCCTAGTACCTGTGGTCCACCATTCAGCTAGAACAAGACACTCTCTATGCAACTGCTCTAATGTCATCCATGCTGCACGTTAAAATGCTTTCAATTCACATTATTATTACTTTTACCATTGAAATAAATATGGAGGGGGAAAGTCTCACATTCTCACCCTGTTTCTCAACATTCTAATTTGCATTTGGCTCTAAAAATATCCCAAAGCTCAAAGTGTGATTTTTCAAATTTTACTTTCCACTTCTAAGCAAATGTTCTAGGGAGAGGTTGTGTTTCAGATTTTGCTGAGTCTGTGTGTACGAGTGCTCATATTTGAGTGACAGAAAAAAATAATCCTAGAAAAAATGCTTAGGAAAATGCACAACAAATTTCTCTGTTCTCTTGCAAGTCTGGCCAAAGAGGGCAATGTTTTTGCAGAACCTGACATCTGTGTGTGTTTCTATCTCTGCATCAGGAACCATGCATGCAAATATGTGCTGCACACATAGTCCACACAACTCCTTTCAATGCTAGATTGGATCCACATGTACAGTACAGAACTGATTATATTTACTGTTAATATACTGCCATTTTTTCCTTGTGAGAAACCCAAGTTGGCTTACATGGTCCTCCTCCTCCTCCTCTCCATTTCATCCTCCCAGCAACCCTGTGAGGCTGAGAGTCAATGACTAGCCCAAAGTCACCCCAGTTGGCTTCATGGCTAAGCGGGGACTAGAACCTGAGTCTCCCCAACACTAACCACTGTACCACATTGGCTGTTTGAGAAAAATAGGCCTTAGCTAGACCAGCGGTTATCCTGGGCTGATAGCCAGGATTACCCCTGTGTGTCCAGATGATGCACAGGGGATCCCAGGATCAGGGAGGGATCATCCCTCCCTGGCCCTGGGATATAGCCCTACACTTCGGGCCTGGTTTTTCCCGCAGTCTCGGGCTGAGTGTGTGGCCTGTTTCTGCAGCATTTCTGTGCTGATGTCACAGGAGATGTCTCAGGAGCGCTGGGCCCATTGGGGCTACGGTGGGGGGAGTGCGGAAATCATTTTTTAAACAAACAAACAAACACCTACCTGGAGTCACTCCAGTGCTTGTGCCTTCCCAGCTCCTTTAAAAATAAAAAAAAATGGCAGGTGTGACGCCTCTCTTCTTGAGGTCATTGCACCTTACGTGTAAATGAGGGTGAGATCCCGTGTTATTCATAATGCGAAATCTCCCCTCATCTCCCCCGGAACAATCTGAATTTCTCCTAGTGCTGGGCCAAAACTAGAGTGACTATATGGAAAGGAGGACAGGGCTCCGGTATCTTTAACAGTTGTATAGAAAACGGAATCTCAGCAGGTGTGATTTGTATGCATGTAGCACCTGGTGAAATTCCCTCTTCATCACAACAATTAAAGCTGCTAGAGCCCTGCCCTCTTCTGCATCTGGGTGCTCTAGCTAAAGAGGGCAGTGCTCCTACAGCTTTAACTGTTGTGACGAAGAGGGAATTTCACCAGGTGCTGCATGCATACAAATGAGTCCTGCTGAAATTCCCTTTTCTAGGCAACTGCTAAAGACACAGGAGCCCTGTCCTCTTTTTCATATGGTTACCCTAGCCAAAACTTGCCTGCTATTTTTTAGGAACTTTATCTCTCCTAGCAGAAGTGCAGTTGTTTTTTCTGCCTCTTTTACAGGGGGCAGGGAAATTCAGAGATTTTTTTCTCCTTGGGGAGGTGGATAGGATTTCCATATACCTTTTGTAAATGTAGCCAGTTGCTGAGTGCCCTTCCTATTATTTAGTTTTTTGTTTCTTTAAAAAAAAGCCAACCACTTCCTCCAGCATTTGGAGGAGCCCAGCAATGCTTAGACCATGTGACCTCACCCTTTCTAATAAGCATCCAACAAGTACTCCTGGGCTTCTGAAAATGCCAGGGATGTTTTTAAAAAGAAAAGAAAAGACCCTTCAACCACTGGCTACATTTAAAAAGGTATGTGGAAGACCTGTTCCCCTCCTCAAGGACAGAAAAAAAAAGGGGGGGGGAGAAACAGGTTCTCTGGATGCTTAAAATACTTTATTTCAAAGCCCTACGCGTTTCGGCCTGTGTTCTTTCAAAGGCCTTCATCAGGGGGTTGATAAGAGATGTCTGCAGAAATACTTCTGGCAAGGTGATCACCTCCTTTGATAATCGATGGCAACTGGGATTTTTGATCATGCCCAAAATATCCCTCCCTGCTTCTTTTGTTTAACATCTAGATGAGGAGTTTAGAAGAACTTGAAAACATTTTTGTGACTGTTTAATTGTTCTTAATGAACTATCATTTAGAGAGGGTTCTTTCTTTCTTTCTTTCTTTCTTTCTTTCTTTCTTTCTTTCTTTCTTTCTTTCTTTCTTTCTTGGATTTAGGCCACAGCTAGACCTAAGGTTTATCCTGGGATCATCCAGGGTTCGCCCCTGCCTGAGCACTGGATCCCCTGTGTGTCACCTAGATGAACAGGTTTGACCCCTGGATGATCCAGGGATAAACCTTAGGTCTAGCTATGGCCTAATACTGCTACCTGCATATTTAATCCACTTTGAAATATCTCTCTTTCATGTTGCATAGGCACCTGGAGGAGGACCTCAGATGATGATTTTCATGACAAAGCAGGTAAATGTATTAGACTGATTTAATTTAAAATAACACAGTTACAAGATGGGATACTTGGCTCAGCAATACTACAAACGAGAAGGATCTTGGAATTGTTGTAGATTGCAAGCTGAATATGAGCCAACAGTGTGATATGGCTGCAAGAAAGGCAAATGCTATTTTGGGCTGCATTAATAGAAGTATAGCTTCCAAATCACGTGAGGTACTGGTTCCTTTCTATTCAGCCCTGGTTAGGCCTCATCTAGAGTATTGCGTCCAGTTCTGGACTCCACAATTCAAGAAAGACACAGACAAGCTGGAGCATGTTCAGAGGAGAGCAACCAGGATGATCAGGGGTCTGGAAACAAAGCCCTATGAAGAGAGACTGAAAGAACTGGGCATGTTTAGCCTGGAGAAGAGAAGATTGAGGGGGGAGACATGATAGCACTCTTCAAAGACTTAAAAGGTTGTCACACAGAGGAGGGCGAGGATCTCTTCTCGATCCTCCCAGAGTGCAGGACACGGAATAATGGGCTCAAGTTAAAGGAAGCCAGATTCCAGCTGGATATCAGGAAAAACTTCCTGACTGTTAGAGCAGTGCGACAATGGAATCCGTTACCTAGGGAGGTTGTGGGCTCTCCCACACTAGAGGCCTTCAAGAGGCAGCTGGACAAGCATCTGTCGGGGATGCTTTAGGGTGGATTCCTGCATTGAGCAGGGGGTTGGACTCGATGGCCTTGTAGGCCCCTTCCAACTCTGCTATTCTATGATTCTGTGATTCTATGAACACCTTTATTAGACTGATAACTCATCTTTTGAAGACCTCTTAGCAGCATTATGAGAGCCAGTGTGATGTAGTGGTTAGAGTGTTGGACTGGGACTTGGGAGATATGGGTTAACCTATCTCACATGCTTGAGATAGGGGAAGGGTCTTGTATGCTGCCTTGCGCTCTTTGGAGGAAAAGGCAAGATATAAATGTAACAAATGAACAAATAAATATGGCTGTTGGATTCCATGCAGTGCACAATGGGACAACTTCAGACACCCTTGATTTCTACCACCACACAAACGCAAAGATCACCATTCATTCTGAATCAGATGAGTATCTGAATCTATCCAATGGGAGTGAGTCATTTGTTCATTCTTCAGCAGCAGCAGAAATGACAGTAACTGACAATAGGGTAGGGTATTCTCCAATTAAATGTGTACATCTTCAGGGTTGCCATTAAGATGACTTTTCCCCTTGTTTCCAATTAATTAGATTTCAGCTTCTTCTCTGTTTTTGGCATTCCTTTTACCTCCTGTTCAGTCTATCTGGACAGTCTAGGCCTGTGTTGGCACAGATCAAGCTCTGTAATTCTGGATCTGAAAACACTGCTAAGCCTGGCTTCTGGTTCCTGTCAGTCTGGATTGCAAAGTCTCATCAGGCATTCCCATACGAACGATGCATCCCATCAGGAGCAGCGACATTATTGGAACTAGGCCGAGGTCCCCAACTTTAGGTCCTCACAGCTTGTCTGCCAAAGTTTTTATTTAAAGATCTATGGTAGGCATTTGTTCATTTGATGGTTTAATCACAAATAAGGATAATGCATGCTAATTGTCTCGCATTTCCTCAAATGCATTGGGGACTTGTCTAGCAAGTCCTCAACTCACTTCCAAGGCACTACCTGGAGGCCAGCTCACATGGTAAATATAAACATAAATCCACTATGACTCAGGACAAGGCTATTTGAAAGACCAGTTCCTCCTACATGAGCCTGTCTGAGTGTTAAGGACTTCAGGGGAGGCCCTCCATCCTTCCACCAATAGAGGCACATTTGCTGGGGACACAAAAGACGACTTTCTCAGTGGCTGCTCCCAGCCTCTGGAACCCCTTGCTGAAGGAGGCTAGCTTGGCTCACTCTGTGTTATTCTTCCGCCAGCAGACAAACATTATTATTATTATTATTCAAGTAGCCTTAGGCACGTAAGATGGCTTGTGGCTGAAGGGAGGCAGATTATCTGATCATATGCTGTTTATTTCACTCTCTTTTTGGTGCATTTCAAGTTGTGTATTTAATTGAGTTTTTTAAAAAATGTTTTGAACAAGGTTTGGGTTTTATCCATATTTTCCTTTTCGTTTGTCACCTTGCGTGCCATTTTTTGGGTGGAAAGGCAGGATATAAATTAAGTAAATCAGTAACTAAATTGTTCCACCTGGAGAAGCAGCAGCTGTATCTCCTTTCCCTCCTAAAGCAATGTGCAACATCAGCCCTCTACATGGAGCTCAACCTGTGGGAACACCCAGTTAAGGTACCATTCCATTGGATTGATGTCGATTAGCCAGAAAGCTCCCGTTCAATGCATTATCAACTTTTTGTATTAATTGGGTGTGTTTACGTACAGACCTCCTTGTGGAGCATGGTGGGGGAGAGAGACAGATCCCTGCCAACCCTGGCTAGAGCTACGCTACTGCTTTTTAGCAGTATTGAAGTGCACTGATAACTGTTGGGGCACAATCCCCAACGATGTTCACGATCGTATCTCGGCATGTCTTTCAGATATCTCAGCTTGGTTGCTTCATCGTTGTTTGAAACGTAATATGGCAAACACTGAATTGCTTGTTTTTCCTCCTAAACCTTCCCCTCATCTCTCATTCTCTCTTACTGTCAATGATGTTACACTTACTCCAGTCAAGGAAGCTCGTAGTCTTGGCTTTATATTTGATTCCTCGCTCTCCTTTATTCCTCACATTGAGACAGTAGCTAAATCCTGTCGTTTTTTCCTGTATAATATTGCCAAGATTCGATCATTTTTGTCTGTCTCTTCTGCCAAGACTCTTGTTCATGCATTGGTTATTTCTCGGTTGGACTACTGAAACCTTCTTCTCACTGGCCTTCCTTCTTCTCACATTAGTCCGTTGGTTTCTGTTCACCACTCTGCTGCTAAGATCATCTTCTTGGCTTGCCTCTCTAACCATGTAACTCCACTTCTGAATTCTCTTCATTGGCTTCCAATTCACTTCAGAATCCAATATAAACTTCTCCTGTTGACCTACAAAGCTTTTCACTGTCTAGCTCCTTCCTATCTCTCCTCTCTCATCTCACACTATTGCCCCGCTCGTGCTCTTCGCTCCTCTAATGCCATGCTTCTCGCCTGCCCAAGGGTCTCTACTTCCCTTGCTCGGCTTCGTCCATTTTCTTCTGCTGCCCCTTATGCCTGGAACGCTCTTCCAGAACATTTGAGAACTACAAGTTCAACCACAGCTTTTAAAGCTCAGCTAAAAGCTTTTCTTTTTCCTAAAGCTTTTAAAACTTGATTTTGTTCTGACTTTATACTGTTAGTTTTACCCTACCCAGTGCCTGTTTACCCTACCCTGTGCCTGTTTGCATTCTCTTCCCCTCCTTATTGTTTTATTATGGTTTTATTAGAATGTAAGCCTATGCGGCAGGGTCTTGCTATTTACTGTTTTACTCTGTACAGCACCATGTACATTGATGGTGCTATATAAATTAATAATAATAATAATAATAATAATAATAATAATAATAATAATCCACATTAATAGTTTTACTGCTTTTAAATTATATATTGTTTTAACTTGGTTTATGGTTTCATTTGTTTTTAGCTGTGTATATTTACTGTTTTATACTGTATGCTTTTATCTGTATGCCGCCCTGAGATCTTATTGATATAGGACAGGATATAAATGTTTTAAATAAATAAGTAAATAAATAAATTCCACATACTGCTTTCATATAGGGTGACCCTATGGAAAGGAGGACCGGGCTCCTGTATCTTTAACAGTTGCACAGAAAAGGGAATTTCAGCAGGTGTCATTTGTATGCATGCAGCACCTGGAGAAATTTCCTCTTCATCACCACAGTTAAAGCTGCAGGAGCTATACTGCAGCTGTACTGTGACCAGATTGAAAAGAGGGCAGGGCACAAGTAGCTTTAATTGTTGTGATGAAGAGGGAATTTCACCAGGTGCTGCATGCATACAAAGGACACCTGCTGAAATTCCCTTTTCAATACAACTGTTAAAGGTACAGGAGCCCTGTCCTCCTTTTCATATGGTCACCCTACTTTCATAGTGCTATATCCTGCGTTTTATTCCACATTTGTAATGATTTGACACAAGGTCTAGATCTGCCCCCTGTCATTCTTATAACAAACCCATAAACCAACCTAGTCATACTTTTATCAAAAAAACAGTTAGGGGTAAATCAGTGAATCTTTTTGAAAAAAAGTATGACTGGCTTGGTTTATGGGTTTGTTATAAGAATGACAGGGGGCAGATCTACACCTTGTGTCAAATCGTTACGAATGTGGAATCAGCCACAGCTCATGAAAAAAAAGTATTGGCAACTGAACAGTGAAAGAATATAAAAATATAAATGCATCAGTTCCATTATACTATTATAGTGCCAACAGTGTTCTGAGCAGCTGAAACTCTGGGCATGTGTTGCGTCTTTCGTGCCAGTTATAATGGTTACAGATTCATGTCTGGACTGATTACAAAGTGTTGGTTATTACCTTAAAAGTGTTGGATGGTCTGGGGCCAGGTTAGCTAAAAGACTGCCTTAGAATCATAGAATAGTTGAGCTGGAAGGGGCCTACAATGCCATCAAGTCCAACCCCTTGCTCAATGCAGAAATACATTAAAGCATCCTTGACAGATGGCTGTTCAGACACATCTTGAAGGCCTCTAGTGTGGGAGAGCCCACCACCTCCCTAGGTCATGGGTACCATTGCCCAAGTTTTTCCTGATGTCAAGCCAGAATCTGGCTTCCTTTAACTTGAGCCCATTATTCCTTGTCCTGCACTCTAGGATGATCGAGAAGCGATCCTGGCCCTCCTCTGTGTGACAACCTTTCAAGTCTTTGAAGAGTGCTATCATGTCTCCCCCCTCAGTCTTCTCTTCTCCAGGCTAAACATGTCCAGTTCTTTCAGTCTCTCCTTAAAGGGCTTTGTTTCCAGACCCCTGATCATCCTCATTGCCCTCCTCTGAACCCCAGCCAACTTGTCTGCATCCATATGATTCTGCCTGTATGAGCAGAACCATTATCAGTGGTTCTGCGCATGTGCCCAGCAGTTAAAATAACTAGCTTGGGACCTTTCAGCTATGAAACTCCCTTTGTGTTGCTGTTCACCTTAGTTTTTTTTTAGTGTAAGAATGCTTTAAAAATTATTTGTTCAAAATAGTAAACTCCTAAGAAGGTAGCTAATACGTGTGTTCCACTCTCAACAACCCCTCCCCCAACTTTTGCCTAATTTCCCCCCTCAATTTTGATTGTGCCATTTTTGGAGCTGGCCCTAGGATAAATTGTGTCCTGGGCACGAGTGCCTTCATGTCTCCCCATCCTGGGTCAGCTGAGCACATTGCCGTGTTAACAAGTTGTATGGCTTGTGTTTGGAGCCAGTGTGGTGTAGTGGCTAAAGTGTTGGACTGGGAGTCGGGAGATCCGGGTTCTAGTCCCCACTCAGCCATGGAAATCCACTGGGTGACTTTGGGCCAGTCACAGACTCCCAACCCACCTCACAGGGTTGTTGTTGTGAGGATAAAAATGGAGAGGAGGAGAATTATGTACGCCGCCTTGGGTTCCTTGGAGGAAAAAAGGCGGGATATAAATGCAATAACAATAATAATAATAATAATAATAATGGCAAATGACATCAAAGTGGAAATTGAAAAAGAAACATACTTTAAAGCTAATGGAAGGAATATCATTTTTGCAGTGAGTATCCAAACAACCTGTAGAATATTTTTTTAAAAAGGGTTAGAGGCACCAGCTGTTTGCCATTCTAGCACAATGCAGACAGTATATTAAAAAACACAGCCAAAGAGTTCAGCTTGGTGCCTCCCCCCTCAGCTCAACACCCTGGGGACTGCCCAGTTTGCCCACCACTAAAGCTGGCCCTGATTCTAAGCCTCTGAAAAGTGGGATGTGCACATTGCAAATATATTTGTTGACTCTTTTTAACTGGTTTTAATGTAAATGTGTATTTGAAAAAGAAAGTATGATTATTTCTCTTGGTGATCTCCCATCCAGATCACATTCACATCTGCTTAGATTTGGTAATGACATAGTGTCTGGTGTTCCCTGACCTGGAATTACTAACACTGGTAATTACCGGGCCAGGTTTAAGGTTTTGGTACTTGTGCACAAAGCCCTAAACAACTTGGGACCAAGATACCTGAGAGAGTGCCTTCTCCCTTACCAACTTGGCTGAGCACTGAGGTCGTTGGAGGGCCTGCTCCTGGTGGTTCCCCATGGACCTATGGCCCGATTGGAATCCACCAGGAGAAGAGTTTTTAGTGTAGTGGCCTCTTCTCTGTGGAACTTCCTGCCTCTGGAGTTCAAGCAGGTGCCAAAACTAGGCTGCTTCTGGCACCTCCAGAAAACATCTCTGTTTTGAGAAGCCTTCCCCAACTGACTAGCCACTGTTTTTCTGGCTCCTTTGTTTTTAAATTGAACAATTTTAATTTGCTTTTTTAACCTTCTTTCTTTTTCTGTTTGTATCTGTGTTCACTGCTCTGGAATCTGTGTTGAATAATTGAGCAGCAAATAAAATAAATAATTGTCCATTCCATGGAGGTTCAAACTTACTCAACTTGCCCTCCTACCACCAGTGTTCTCTGACAATGTGAGTGTTGGGTGTGTTTTAGAGAATACTTTCAGCTTATGCTGGTTAAAGATGGGGTGCAACAGGTCAGCTTGAAACAAGAGTTTGACCAAAATGCCCCAGAATCCTTTGCAACAAGCAGAGGTTCATCAGTAGACCAATCAAAGTGGAAAGGCTTTTATGAAGGCAGAAAATTTGAAAACCACTGATATAGATACATTTTTGTGAGCACATTTTTAATACATAGAGTCTTCTCCTGCCCCCTCCTGAAGTTTTAAGACCAGTGTGGTGTGTCTGGCAATTAAGCAGACAAAGTGATGTTACAGTATATTACAAATCTTAAGCAGTCATATCCAAGGTAATGGCTTTGCCCATAATGATTTGTCATGCAATTTTAGCTTCAAAGCTCAGCATTAATTACAAACAAGAAACAAATCACACTGTTAAAACATACATTACAGACAAATTATGCTCTCAAAATAGGTAATTTACAGCTTGCAAACAGTAATTGATAAACTTGAAAGTGTTCTTTGACGTTATTTTGAAAGGCAGAGCTGAATCTCAGGATAACTTAAAGCCATTTTGCACAATTGCTCTGGCTTGGTGGGGCATGGCCTGGGCCAAATGGCACCCTGCAGGTGGTGACTGGGTTGTCAGAGCTTTTTATTACAAGCACAGTTACAAGTTGCTCATGATTGCTTCTTCAACTCCCAACAAATGTTTGCATGTCACATGCTATGAGAGTCTAACCTGAATTATGCTGTTCTTATAACATAAGGTGTAGAAACTCTGTGTGTATGTGTGTGGTAGGGTGGTCATATGAAAAGGAGGACAGGGCTCCTGTATCTTTAACAGCTGCACAGAAAAGGGAATTTCAGCAGGTGCCATTTGTATCCATTGAGCACCTGATGAAATTCCCTCTTTATCACAACAGGTAAAGCTGCAGGAGCCCTGCCCTCTTTTGTATCTGGTCATTCTAGTACAGCTTCTGCAGCTTTAACTGTTGTAATGAAGAGGGAACTTCACCAGGTGCTGCATGAGTACACATGACACCTGCTGAAATTCCCTCTCCTATGCAACTGTTAAAGATACAGGAGCCCTGTCCTTCTTTTGATATGGTCACCCGAATTTATTCATTTGTTACATTTATATACCACTGAATATGATAGAATCTCTCAGCAGTTAACAGTAAAATACTATATTAAAACATAGTATTAAAACATGTCCAACTATAATGAAAGAGCAGTAAAAGGGAGTGGCTAGGCCCACCCAATGGAGGATGCGCCTAATCGCATAATGGCTGCCGTGGGGGTCTGACTAGTTAGAAATGATCTAGACAGGAGGGGGGATGGTGAGGCTGGAGGCCGGGAGGGAGGGGAAAACGGCAAGGCAATAGGGCAAAGGGGAGATAAAGAGCAAGGCTGGAGGCTAGAAAGGGACAGAAAGAAAACTAATGTTTCCCAAGGTTTTTATTTGAAACTATATTTTTGAAGAGTGCAGGGAGTGGATAGTTTCACAGGTGCCATGGGAGACATCTGTGGGCACCTCACTGGGGTCCCCTGGCTTAATTACTGGCAATAACAGCTCAGACCAGAACTTTCCAGCTAAGAAAAAAACCCCACCTCTAATATAGAAGGATGTCTCTCTTCTAAGTCAACTGACATAGAGTAGGTATTTGTTTCTTCTTCTTTTCCATCCACCTCCTCCTCATTCTTCTTTTTCTTCTTCTTTTGCTGGTTGGATTAGAGGTTTGAGAGGACGATTCAGAGGATGGAAACAAGAGAGAGGGCCTTATGGGTGATGGTCTCCAATTATGGAACACTTTCCCCAGTAAGGTCTGCCTGACACTAACATTGTCACCTTTTTGTTCCAAGTTAAGACTTTCCTCTAATCCCAGGCATTTGATAACATACGATAAGGTTTTAACTGGTCATGGGATTTCTATTGCTGTGTGTTTTAAATAAGTTTTTTTTTAAAATGTAAATGGGCTTTACATTATGTTTTATATTTCATTTTTAAGTTTTAATCTTTTGTAACCTGCCCACAGAGCTTTGGCAATTGGACAATATAGAAATGTAATAGATGATGACGAGGAGAATACATCTCAGGAGGAGATAGGTGCGACCATCTTTGTTTAAAGTGTAGCCTGCCATAACATTTCACTCTTCACAGGGGGATGTGTGGAAGAAACATGGAAATAAGCTACCCCTCCAGAGGTCTGTCACAAAAAGACAAAAAGAATCAATGTAAGTTAACCCCAGAGAGCTATAATGACTTTGACTGATTACTTGGCATTTAATTTTCAACACCATGGAGAGCAGTCTCAAACTTAAAGCACTTGCAGCCTGGGAATGATGGTTGTCCATGTCCTTTGTCAATATCTTATATCCCTGCTAGAGATGAATTGCAGGTTCACAAATAAGATTGGGTTCCAGTTTATTGGAACTAGTTTAACTGCCCATAAAAGTTCGGCTAATAGACAGCATAGAAATGTAACAAAATAAATATTATGGCTCAAAGTATGACTAAGGCCTCATCTGCACCAAGCAGGATATTGTATTATGAAAGCAGTATAAATGTGGTATATAAAAGGCAGGACCCACACGTCTGCTTTATAGTGATATTGAAGTGCACTTGCAACTGTTGGGGCTCATCAACACATATCATATATCACTTCCATAGTGCTATATCCTGCTTGGTGTGGCTCCTGCCTTTTATATTCCACTATTATACCACTTCCATAGTGCTATATCCTGCTTGGTGTGGCTCCTGCCTTTTATATTCCACTATTATACCACTTCCATAGTGCTATATCCTGCTTGGTGTGGCTCTTGCCTTTTATATTCCACTATTATACCACTTCCATAGTGCTATAGCTTGCTTGGTGTGGCTCCTGCCTTTTATATTCCACTATTATACCACTTCCATAGTGCTATATCCTGCTTGGTGTGGCTCCTGCCTTTTATATTCCACTATTATACCACTTCCATAGTGCTATATCCTGCTTGGTGTGGCTCCTGCCTTTTATATTCCACTATTATACCACTTCCATAGTGCTATATCCTGCTTGGTGTGGCTCCTGCCTTTTATATACCTCTTTCATACTGCTTTCATTGTGCAATATCCTGCTTGGTGTAATGTAGACCTAAGTTATCACTGTGAGCAAAACAGCTGAGGCATTCCTGTTCCCTAGGAAGAGACATAGGTCCTAGATAAATTAGCTGATTGAAGTCAAGATGTGATCACATGGCAGTTTCTTAAATAATTACATTATTAAAATTGCCACTGATAAGGCTAGTAGCAATGTTTCCCATGAAGGATCTATACATCCCTTCCTGGTTTATCACTGAATTTTGATTAAAGTGAAATTTGAAATAAATTATTTGGAGATCCCTTTTTCTTTCAACAAGGCAGCTCAGGAATTTTCAAGATGACTTTAAAAAGTAACTGTTCATACAAATAATCCAATGGACCTCTGTATTGGGTCAAAATGTCAAATGCACATATTCCTTTGCTTTAAAAAAATAATAATGGAGACCTTTTGACCTGTGACAATAACATTGCTATCATTATTGTGGGGTATACAAATAGTAATTTGATAAATACACTTGCTTTCCCCCCCAAATATAATTGTGAATAAACCTGCTCTATAAATCTTCTGGTCAGCTTTGCCCCTTCCTAATGAACTCTGAAATAAAACCCTTTGTTTACTTTTGCTGCACAGATCAGGATGCCTAAATGTATTATACTTGTTTCTCTGCATCTATGCCACATGTAAACTCCCGCTTCTGGGTTTCTGCATCTGGAAGGGCTTACATATACTTTGGGTAGGAGCACTGTAAAGACTGTGTCTTGAATGTGATTTTTTTAGCAGTTAAATCTGAAGCATTGGAAATGTGTGAATCCTCAGTCTGAAAATTGGTTTCTCTCTGTTTTTCATTTTTTCCTGCCTTAAGTTTGGGTTGCCCTGGACTTTAAGAATGCAGTTTTTATTTTATTTTATTTATTTATTTATTACATTTCTATACTGCCCAATAGCTGGAGCTCTCTGAGCGGTTTACAAATTTAAGACAATTCAAAACAAAACAACGATATAAACCCATAATATAAAATACAGTATAAAAGCTCAACCAGATAAAAACAGCAGCAATGCAAAATTACAAATTTAAAACACCAAGTTAAAATTTATTTATAGACTGTTAAAATGCTGGGAGAATAAAAAGGTCTTCACTTGGCTTCTAAAAGCATATAATGTAGGTGCCAAGTGAACCTCCTTATGGAGCTCATTCCACAGCCAGGGTGCCACAGCAGAAAAGGCCCTCCTCCTGGTAGCCACCTGCCTCACTTTCTTTGGCAGGGGCTCACGGAGAAGGACCCCTGAAGATGACCTTAGGATCTGGGCAGGTACATATGGGAGGAGGCGTTCCTTCAGATAGCCTGGCCCCAAGCCATTTAGGGCTTTAAATGTTAATACCAGCACTTTGAATCAGGCCTGGACCTGGACTGGCAGCCAATGAAGCGGTCTCATCGGCCAGTCCCTGTTAGTAACCATGCGGCCCTGTTTTGCACCAGTTGAAGTTTCTGGACCGTTTTCAAAGGCAGCCCCACGTATAACGCATTGCAGTAATCCAAACGAGAGGTTATCAGAGCATGGATTACTGTAACTAGGCTATCTCTGTCCAGATAAGGGCACAGTTTTTTTTAAAAAAGTTCACCTTAATACTTGTATGCATTTTTCTGTGCATTTCCCCTGCTACATACATTTTCCCCAATATAATGCCTTGTTAATCTTATTTTTCACTAAAATATGCTTGCTCAGTGTACATGTTCCACAATATGCACATTTTTGTACACATTTTTTGGATTCAAGAACTCCAATGCAAAATTCAAAGAATTGCAAGGGATAACCCAGTTTGGTTTGCGTATTGGTTCAAAGTGCAAAATGAGGTAAGTTCTCCTTAAAACTGGACAAATTTCTCCCTATCCTGAGAATCCTGTTCCTGATGAGACAATATAATCTAAAGCTGCCCTTATATTTGTAGATATAGCTTGATCACATGAAGAGTTAATGAGATAGAGAAGGGAGGGAGAGCCAGAGAAAGAGGTTGTACTTGCATTGTTCTGTAAAATGAGTGGCCCCAGGGAGCATTTTTTTTACTTCTTCTTTTTCTTTGTCATGTGAAATTCTCAGATCTGAAAAGTTAACACAATTTGAAAGGCTCCTTTATTTTCCCTGGCAGTTACAAGTTCAGACTGCTTCTGTGCATGCCAAGTAGTCAAGCCCAAATTTCACCACCTGTTCTATAATTCTGGGTATAGTCAGGGTATAGCTCCATTCCATATGGGCAATGTGATTCTATGAAGTTGCAATCCGGTGTAGTTATATGTTTTTTTAAAAAACACACACACACATTAAACCTCAAGAGTTAATCATCCATCTGGGTGTAATCATTGATTCCATTAAAGCCGTATGGCCTTGTCAGATTATCAAACATTTTAAACAGTGCTATTTTTTCCTCCTCTCAACAGAAAAAAAAAAGCATTTGATAATGAAGGCCACAATTAGATCAAAGTTTTGAGCCCCGTTAGAATTTTCGATACACTTTGGCTGCAAGCACACACACATACACGGAAAATGCTTAAATGGTTTTTGAAGTTTTGACTTTACATACCCACATAGGGAAATGAGAGCAACCCACACTATATATTCCTCAACATGCCATGCCCACCATTTTCTATCTGGGAGAGGATGTTAAAGCCCTAGAGGGTTTGGGTCGAGGTGACTTGGAGAACCGGGTTCGCTCATACCAGCTTGCCCGCACTCTGAGGTCAACGTACAGGGTAGAGATGCCATGAGTACCTGACTGGTTCCAGAAGTCCTGCAGACACCCCCTCCTGTGTCTGCCCCCTCCTCCCAAACGCAAGCACAGCCCCCATGCCTGAGTGCTCATGAAACCCTGGCGAGCGCTTGGCAGCTGCCTGCCTACGCATTGAAATTGTGCACTTGCCATTCATGCATCAATGACAGCTGTCATTGATGCAACAGGGGAAATTGTGCAATTTAAGGGTCCTCCATAAATTGCACACTCCCCCCCCCCATGCCAATGGTGGCCTTAAATGCTTTGGGCATGGATATCACCCCACCCTTTAATCCTGACTTTTCCCATGATCCTGGAATGATCCAGAGAGCGCAGGACATGTGGACTGGCATCCCGTTTTTGTCTGACTCCTTGCGAGGAACTGGGCATGGGGCGCGGAGCTCCTCAGGAACTCCGTGCCTATCAGGGGTAGAGTGGGGGGTGCAGGAAGGTTGTGTTTTTTTTAAACTTACCTTTTGCGCATGAGTGCTCCTGTGCTCATTGTGGCGTTACACCCCACAAGTCAGTTCCCGAATGTATATCTAGATTTGTAAGTCTATTGTGTTTAGAATATTGACCTGAGAGGGTGGAGATTGAATATCTTAGGAGGGGGGAGGAGCATATATAAGGGAATGACTGAGGTGATACTGGTGTTGTTGTTTTTAAAGTATTTTGTTTCGAGGGGAGAATTAGAGGATCAGGGTAAAGAGGGTTGTCTTTTGAGTGTAGTGTGCAGATAGTCAGTTGGTGTATATTAAACAATCCTGACAATAAAGAAAGTTCAAGAGTGAAGGTGTGAGAGAAAGGAAAGCGTGTATGAGAAGAGGGAAAAGGATTGGATGAGAGGTTTTAACAAGGGTCTGAAAAGTTTTATTATGAAACAAAGTTTGTGAACATTGAAATAAATTTTTATTCATTTTGTTTTACTACCACAAAAATCCCACGTGTCTCTTTGGCATTTATCATCTGCAGTTATATACATATAACACCCGTTCTGACATTAATTCACCATCAGCACATATAATTCACAGCGCATTGTTTCATTCCTGAAATTATTCCTGTTTAACCCCTTTCTCCACATAGTTTGTAGAAAGGTGGTGTTTGTCCCTCACCTCAGGCTCATAAAGCGGCGGCGCTTAGCTTGAGCAGGGAGCGAGTTACAAAAAATGCACATGGATATATAATGCACAAGGATCCTGTGAGAGGCAAATAAATACATCCCCTCAGGATAACCTGCCTGTTAGCTACTGAGCCACATACAAGGCTAAGTTATTATACTAGGATACTTAGCAGACCGCCTTCCCTTACATACACCCAGACAACATTTACAATCTTCAGAGGAGGTCTTGCTGGTCATTCCAAAATGGACATAATGTTGCCATGAAGAACCTCGACGGCGGGTCTTCTCTGTACCAGCACCCACCCTCTGGAAAACCCTCCCTCATGTGGTTCAGGAGGCAGAAAATGTAACATCCTTTCAACACCTCCTGAAAACACATCTTTTCACACAAGTTTCCCTGGACTGTAACTTACCTGACTTTATATAGCATTTTTAAATTTTTAACATTTTAAATTTATTTGAATACTTGTTGTATTTTATGGTTTTAATTGTGCACTGCCCAGACAACCTCGTCTATTGGGAAGTATAAAAATGTAATAAACAAAGGGAGGTTTTCTGAGAGAACGATGTTTGCTGTAACATGATATAGAATAGAAACCAGAGATGCAGAATCTCAGTCCTGGGGGCCAAATCCCCTCCACCTCAGGTCCCAATCTGGCCCTCTGTGGTTTCTCAAAAGACCCTGCCTCCTTTCCTCTGCCCCCCCCCGGTCATTTGGTGGTTTCCCAGGTCCTGTGCAGTCTTTCCCTTCCTAAAAGGTTGAAATGCCTCTCCTATTTTAGCTCCACCCACCACTGGGATGTGGCTCCCAAGAGCTTCTCCATAATAGAATTTGGCCCTTGGGATGAAAGAGTTTTACTACCCCAGATACAAGCAGTGACCCATAAGGCCCACTGTGAAGGCATGAGCCTTAATGCCTGTCCAAGCTGATTGATGCATGAGATTTCATCATGTTGGGCACAATCTGAAACTTACTGCCACAATAGGTGGCGATGGTGATGAGCTCAGAGGGCTTTAAAGAGGTGGTGGGAATAGACAAATCGATGGGAGGAGGAGAGGTCTATCCACAAGGATTGACCATGATGGGTTAAGGTACCCAACGTTCCAGAGGCAATAGGCTACCGAACATCATTTGCTCGGGGGCAGCAGTAGAAGTGCTGGGCTGAAAACAACAGAATGAAATTTAATAGGGATAAATGTCAAGTTCTACATTTAGGAAATAGAAACCAAAGGCACAGTTACAAGATGGGGGATACTTGGCTCAGCAATACTACAGACGAGAAGGATCTTGGAATTGTTGTAGATCACAAGCTGAATATGAGCCAACAGTGCGATGTGGCTGCAAGAAAGGCAAATGCTATTTTGGGCTGCATTAATAGAAGTATAGCTTCCAAATCACGTGAGGTACTGGTCCGTCTGTATTCAGCCCTGGTTAGGCCTCATCTAGAGTATTGCGTCCAGTTCTGAGCTCCACAATTCAAGAGGGATGCAGACAAGTTGGAGCGTGTTCAGAGGAGGGCAACCAGGATGATCAGGGGTCTGGAAACAAAGCCCTATGAAGAGAGACTGAAAGAACTGGGCATGTTTAGCCTGGAGAAGAGAAGATGTAGGGGAGACATGATAGCACTCTTCAAGTACTTAAAAGGTTGTCACACAGAGGAGGGCCAGGATCTCTTCTCGATCCTCTCAGAGTGCAGGACATGGCATAACGGGCTCAAGTTAAAGGAAGCCAGATTCCAGCTGGACATCAGGAAAAACGTCCTGACTGTTGGAGCAGTACGACAATGGAATCAGTTACCTAGGGAGGTTGTGGGCTCTCCCACACTAGAGGCCTTCAAGAGGCAGCTGGACAACCCTCTGTCAGGGATGCTTTAGGGTGGATTCCTGCATTGAGCAGGGGGTTGGACTCGATGGCCTTGTAGGCCCCTTCTAACTCTGCTATTCTATGATTCTAAGAGGGCTATTGCTTTCATACCATGCTTGTGGGCTTCTTAGAGGCATCTATGGAAAGCAGGATGTTGGACTACGTGGACCATTTGGCTGATCCAACTGAGCTCTTCTTTTTGTTTTGTTTTTCTACCAGAAGAACTGGTCTAAATATGATGCACACTTCTATTTACATAAAGAGCTTGCAACATCATGGGCTCATCAGTTCAGCTACTGTGTCTTGTTAGCTTAACTAAATTCCAGACTCCGCAAGGAACAGCATTCCCCCCTGAAGTTATTAAAGAGAAGATTTCTTTTAATTAAACTCATTTGCATGTCTAAATGAGATGTAATTGCTGCCATTCATTTCCCTAATAACTCTCTTTGATTGGAGAAAAGCAACTTTTCTAATGGCTTAAAATGGGACTAAGGACTTCTTGCTGGTACGTACTATAAGGAAGTCATTGATTCGAGGAAGGAATAATGGAAGAGATGTTGGGATATTGCCAGCCATCACACAGCTTTGGAATTCTGTGATTGGCCAGATGCCTATTAGAAGTAGCTTAATCTCATAATTTCAGTGGACGTGGGATGCGGACTTTCGGTTTTCATGGCCTGAACTTCAAAACTTTCACACATTGAACTTTCCCACCTCCTCCCGTATGTACCTGTCCGGACCCTAAGGTCATCCTCGGGGGTCCTTCTCTGCGAGCCCCTGCCAAAGGAAGTGAGGCAGGTGGCTACCAGGAGGAGGGCCTTCTCTGCTGTGCCACCCCGGCTGTTGAATGAGGTCCCTAAGGAGGTTCGCTTGGCACCTACATTATATGCCTTTAGACACCAGGTGAAGACCTTTTTATTCTCCCAGCATTTTAACAGTCTACAAATTTTTTTAACTTGGTGTTTTAAATTTGTAATTTTGCATTGCTGCTGTTTTGATCTGGTTGAGCTTTTATGTTGTATTTTATATTATGGTTTTATACTGTTGTTTTATACTTTGAATGTTTTTAATTTTTGTGAACCGCCCAGAGAGCTCCAGCTATTAGGCTAGCCTTCCTCAACCTGGGGCGCTCCAGATGTATTGGACTGCATCTCCCAGAATGCCCCAGCCAGCTGGCTGGGGCATTCTGGGAGTTGTAGTCCAACACATCTGGAGCGCCCCAGGTTGAGGAAGGCTGTATTAGGCGGTGTAGAAATGTAATAAATAAATAAATAAACTTCCACAACACACACACACACACACACACACGCTGCAACTCACAGCCATCTTCTCTCCCCCTCTTCTCCAGAATCTTTCCCTTCCTGTTTTGCTGGGCTGCAGAACCTCTTTCATCCCAAGGGTCAAATTCCATTTTGGAGAAGCTTTCAGGGGCCTCATTGCAGTAATGGGTAGGGCCAAAAGACAAGAGAGGGCTGGGCCAAAGCACAACCCCCCCCAACATCTTAGTTTAAAGCTCTTACTGCCCGTAACTGAGCCTTAGAAGAGACAGTTCAACTTTTAAGTATGGTGGTGGGGGAACGTCACAGAAGCTGGGGAACCACCAAATGATTGGTGGTAGCGGGGGAAGGAGTGGGGCTTGGGGAAGGGGTGGTGTTTTCTGGGGACCCCCCAAAGGGCTGGATTTGGGCCACTGGGCCTGAGATTCTGCACCCCTGCTGTGGTGGCTGTAGGTCCCCAATGTACTCACAGAGCCATGTTTCACAATAAATTAAGAAGCACCGTGCTGGAAGAGACCAAGGGTCTATCTAGTCCAGCATTCTGTTCACACAGTGGCCAACCAGCTGTTGACCATGAAGCCACCAGCAGGACATGAGTGCAACAGCACCCTCCCATCCATGTTTCCCAGCAGCTGGTGTACATAGGCTTATTGCTGGAGGCAGCACATAGCCATCAGAATTAGTAGCCATGATAGCCTTCTCCCAAGAATTTATCCACCCCACTTTCAAAGCCATCCAAGGGCATGTCTACACCAGCCATTTATCCCAGGGTCATCCCTGTGCATCCAAATGACACGCAGCGGATCCCGGAAACAGGCAGGGATGATCCCTCCATTTTCCTGGGATAATCCTTAGGTGTAGAAAGGGCCCAAATGTGTTGCCATCACTACATCTCGTGTTAGTGAATTCCACAGTTTAACTATGCACTGTATGACACCACTTCAAGAGGCTACTTTCATCCTCCCAATCCCTATTGCCACTACAAGCAAGCAACTTTGAATTTGTTCTCTAATTTCAGGTTTTTTTCAGGAGGGAATAAGGGTATGCAACAGTGGTTGCCTGGGAGAATGAATCTTCTTTATACCCCTGGTATAAATGCTAGTTGCTTGGTTCCTCTGCTCTAGCCTGGTACACAAGGCAGAACATCTTGCTTGCTACCCTTCAAGCTCCAAGTTAGGCCATTGTTCTGTCTCCAGCAAGTGACCTCATGACCCTTCCAGATTTAGATTTGGGTACAGCTGCTCATGCTCCCTCCTGTCTCTAGTTTGGAATGACCTCATTTATCCTGTGTCCAGACTTTGCATTATCTTGACCTGGAATTTGGATTTCTTTGGGGCATTACATGTATATTAATGCCTCTTCTGCCCCAACAAACACCTGTGCCTTTGATAGAGATGTCAGAGGAATCTGTTCTGGAGGGGTTAGAACTTGGAGCATTTTAACCAGCTTGGACCTCTGGACTCCAGCTCACATATCCCTGAGGTTGCCCAACTTGTCACATAATGAGTCAGAGAAACTTGTAGTTTTCTGTGTTCTCTCTCTCTCTCTGCTCTGAAATTGCAATTTGCACAAAATCGTGGCCCTAAATATTGCGATTTGCACAAAATTGTAGGCATAAATCATCTAATCAGACCATTTATGCCTGCCATTTTGTGCAAATTGTGCTATTTGCGGCCACAATGTTGTGCAAATTGTGATTTCCACAAGTAGTTATATCCACAATTTTGTGTAAAATCACGGATCAGGCATATAAAAAAAGAAGTGGAAAAATCCAGAATTTCAGGAACTGAAACACCACTCAGCTCATGAATGCACGTCAAGTTGGGGCAGCCATGGCTATCCTTCAAACCAAAAGGAAAGAGGATTTCCCCCACCACGGCCATCCCTAGCCTTTGACAAACTGAATCAAGCCCTTTTAGGTTTGAAGTGGAGGCAGAAGAGATCCAAACTTCCAACAGGTTCTTGATGGCCATTTGAGGGGCCTCAAGTACAAGTTATTTATGTATTCTGATCAAATGGGTAACAGATGTTTTGTTCTCCTAGACACAACATGATTAACAAGGACTCCTTGGCGAGGAAGCATCATTTCTGTTCAGTTTGCATTATGTGCGGAGAACTGTAAAGGTACATTAAGGGCTGACGGTGATGGCTGTGGGGTTAATAAAGCCAGCTTTCCAACTGCCATTAAGATCACTTAAAAACCCATTCAATGAGATGGTTGTGTGTCTTGCCCAAGGGGAACTCTTAAAGCATTGTGGAAAGCATTTAGGAGGAAGGCAGTGTGCGAAGGACTCAGCCAAAGCAAAGATGAGGATACAGTGATCAGAAAAAGATTTCCAAATGGTTGTGTTGGGATGAGAGAGGGTAACCCATTGGTTTCTTGGTATCTCTGCTAAAAGCTGTTGTGACTCCCCAGTTGTTGTTTTGTGGTGCCCAGTCTCGTGCACTCGTTCAGGCCTACATGACCTGTGACCCACCGGTCAAGGTACTGGTGGGTCACCAGTGAGGTACTGGTTCACCACTGAGGTACTGTTTCCTCTCTATTCGACCCTGGTTAGGCCTCATCTAGAGTGTTGCGTCCAGTTATGGGCTCCACAATTCAAGAAGGACGCAGACAAGCTGGAGCGTGTTCAGAGGAGGGCAACCAGGATGATCAGGGGTCTGGAAACAAAGCCCTATGAAGAGAGACTGAAAGAACTGGGCATGTTTAGCCTGGAGAAGAGAAGATTGAGGGGAGACATGAGAGCACTCTTCAAATACTTAAAAGGTTGTCACACAGAGGAGGGCCAGGATCTCTTCTCGATCCTCCCAGAGTGCAGGACACGGAATAACGGGCTCAAGTTAAAGGAAGCCAGATTCCAGCTGGACATCAGGAAAAACTTCCTGACTGTTAGAGCAGTATGACAATGGAATCAGTTACCTAGGGAGGTTGTGGGCTCTTCCACACTAGAGGCATTCAAGAGGCAGCCGGACAACCATCTGTCAGGGATGCTTTAGGGTAGATTCCTGCATTGAGCAGGGTGTTGGACTCGATGGCCTTATAGGCCCCTTCCAACTCTGCTATTCTATGATTCTATGATTCTAAGTCCAATCCGCCAGGAATCTAATGTTAGGCATGAATCAAAACCTAGAACTTTAGTAACTTCCTGGCAAGCCACTGTAGGTGGTTGAAAGAATGGACTGTGTTTGACTAAGTGGGAATTTATTTATTCATTTAATTATTGCATTTCTATACTGCCCAATAACTGGAGCTCTCTGGGCGGTTCACAAAATTTAAAACTGTTCAAAGTATAAAACAACAGTATAAACCCATAATATAAAATACAATATAAAAGCTCAACCAGATAAAAACAGCAGCAATGCAAAATTACAAATTTAAACGTCAAGTTAAAATTTATTTATAGACTGTTAAAATGCTGGGAGAATAAAAAGGTCTTCACCTGGCGTCTAAAAGCATATAATGTAGGTGCCAAGCGAACATCCTTAGGGAGCTCATTCCACAGCCGGGGTGCCACAGCAGAGATTGCCCTCCTTCTAGTAGCCACCTGCCTCACCTCCTTTGGCAGGGGCTCACGGAGAAGGACCCCCGAGGATGACCTTAGGGTCCAGGCAGGTACATATGGGAGGAGGCGTTCCTTCAGATAGCCTGGCCCCAAGCCGTTTAAGTGGCTGAAGGGCATTGCAGGGCAAAACATCTGCCAGGTCACAAATTGCCCAACCCTGGCTAAGATGGATTGATAGCCTGACCCTGGCATAAGGTGGCTTTCTAGAATGTAAGTGGATCTTAGGTTAACATTTTCACTTGTGTTAATTCATGCAGAGATTGTCATATTGTCCTGTACAGGCATGATCATGGAGTTGCTTACTTCAGCAAGTCTCCAGCTGAAATAGATTTGTCTGTTTGTAAATGCGAATATGTGTTTGGAGCATTTCTTCTTTGAATTTTTAGTTAATTTTGATATAAAGCTAAAAACAACAACACATAAAGTCCACCCCAAAAAGATAATGCATAATAATATGCATAAATAACAATTTAACAGGATCACTAAAGAAATAAAGTAACTCAGTCATTGTAATTCTTAGGCTATCACTGATATGGTTGAGGAACAGCTAGTGTGAAACATTCTAATTGGAAACTCACTATGTAATGCAAGAATGACAATGTAAGTTAGATAGATTTGTGCGTTAGTGTGTGTGTGTGTGTGTGTGTGTGTGTGTGTGTGTGTGTGGTGTTATTTTGTGTGTCTTCTTCTGAGATGAACCCCTCCAAAGCTGCCCTGTGCTCTTTCGATCCTGCTTTCTTCCAAAATAAAGAAAGGTTCAGCTTACACAAAAGAATGCATCATAACATGCAAATAATATCTTTCTGCTGATGGAGCCCCTGGCAGATGGGCAGAGCCAGGGTGATCTCCCTTCCTCTACCCACTAGGCCCTGGCAGATAGTTAAGATGGATGTTCTGTTGGTTGGCTTGGCTGGTGGCAGCAGAACCAGGCCAGCTGCTGATGCCTGTGGCAGGTGGGCGCAGCTCTGCTTGCCTCCTCCCTCCCTTCAATGCGGCGTCCTGTCAGTTGAAATGGAGCAATGAACACACCAGGCCGCTCTGATATGCCTCTTGAAGCCCACAAACACCGCCTTGCTTTGTACTGTGTTGTATAAATTATAGACAAAGCTCTGATCATTCCTGTTTTTCATACGGTTTGTCATTTTGGGCAACATACTACAACACCTGTAGATCTGATGGCGGCTGCGGAGCTGGCCATGGTGCTGGCTGGTGAGGTTCTTCTGTTGATAAGCATTCAAAGGTGACAGCTGTCAGAGACCAAAGCTGAAAGATACTCTGGATGCTTTCAGTGTGTACCGGAGACTGAGCATCTATAGGGAGGAAGTGGATTTTTAAAGTCCGCTTCTTGCGCTCTCTACAGGCATTTGACTGAGTTATGCAATGCATAATTAAACACCGCTAAATCTGAAGTGTGTTTGGAGTACAAAACATTCACTGGAACTGAGGGGGAAAAATGAGTGTTTATGTATTGAGGAGTTTTTCTTTCATGCCTTCCTAATTCCATTAGTAATAGAGGGATTGTATAATGTAATAGAAATGATTAGCTTTAATTGCACTCTGTTGTTGGGGACAGAGACGTGTAATTAAAAATCTGACATGCCTAGTGGCTTTTTGTTGAAGCTGTTTATACAACAGCATTCCTTGAAGAGGAGATTCCACCTGATGTGGCCTGGCTCCCCCCCCCCCCGGACCATATCTACTTTAATGTCTATAACAGGGGTGCAAAAAGTGTGGCCCATGGACCATAGACAGACCCCCCAAGCTTATCTGGCAGCCCCCAGGCCCCAAACATATGCTGCTGCTAAAAGGGGGGGGGGAAGGAAAACACTCTCTCTCTAGGAACAGGCTCTATTGTTCCTGACATGAAAGCCTCATCCCTAG
This sequence comes from Elgaria multicarinata webbii, assembly GCF_023053635.1. Lineage (NCBI taxonomy): Eukaryota > Metazoa > Chordata > Lepidosauria > Squamata > Anguidae > Elgaria > Elgaria multicarinata. The sequence continues at coordinate 14,566,988 of NC_086180.1, forward strand.
AGTGTCCCTGGGGCATCCTAGGAAGCAGTGCTTGGAAGTTCTTGCTGGCTTCCTAGGTGTGCTCTAGGAATGAGGCAGCTATGCCAAGAACCATAGAGCCTGTTCATAGTGTATTTCTCCTCTCTCTTTGTTGGTTATTGAATTGGGGAGGGGACAGGGCTTTAACAGCTAGGTGTCTTGAGCCAAGATCAAGACCTGTTGCTGCTGGCATGAGTCTGAGTGTGGGTAATCCTGCCAACTGGCTAACACAAATCATGTATTAGTTCAAACATCTTACCCTTTGGGGCTCTAAAATCATAAAAATTTGGTCAGTGGGAAAAGCACTGGTGTGCAATTGATCTCTCAGGAGGAGTTGTATGATGAGGGATTCATCTCACCATCCTCTGGTGACTTGCTTAAGCAACTGCACCTCAGCACTTTTTGATATCCTCATATCGGGCTCTGTCACAGAGGTGGGCGCAGTTCAGGCTGGCAGGATCACGGCTTTCCACCCCACCCCACCCAACAATCCACCCACCAGAGTACGGCACAAAGATGTATACTTAGAATTAAAGACATCTAAGCCTAGGAATTAGTTTTATTAGTTTTAATGGAATGGAGCTCACAGAATTTCCACACGAATCTCTATCCCAGGATACTCCAAATGTACTTTCTTTCAGCAGCTTAATTCAGGATAGATAGGTGGGTAGGGGGTTCATGAGGTTGCTGCGGTTATTAAACTTTGGGGAGTCAGAGATCCTGGCTAATTTACTGAAAATCACTCAGAGATCTACTAGAAGCCATTTTTCTCCCTCTCTCAAAATACTAGAACCCGGGGTCATCACATGAAACTGATTGGTGGGAGATCCAGAACAAATAAAAGGAAGAACTTCTTCACACAGCGCATAGTTAAATTATGGAACTCACTACCACGAGTTGTAGTGATGGCCACCAATCTGGATGACTTCAAAAGGGGGTTGGATAAATTCCTGGAGGCAAAGGTTATCAGTGGCTACTAGCCCTGATGGTTGGGTGCTATCTCCAGTATTTGATGCAATAAGCCTGTGTGCACCAGTTGCTGGGGAGCATGGGAGGGAAGGTGCTGTTGCACCATGTCCTGCTTGTTCATCCCTAACCAATGGCTGGTTGGCTACTGTGTGAACAGAGTGCTGGACTAGATGGACCCTTGGTCTGATCCAGCAGGGCTCTTCTTATGTTCTAATGTTCCCTGCTCTGTCACTTTCCTCCAACAACTATTTACTATTTAGCACTCTTTAAAGCTGTGTGAGTGGTATGCATATGCACACACATGTGCAGTCTCTGCCACCCTAGCAGACACCTACTGCAGTCCTCTGGGTTGAAAGAGCTGTGCCTCCCTGGTCTATGACATCTGTATGGATCCTGCACATAGACTTCTTAAATCTTATTGAGGTCAGTGGGGTTTAATCACAAAGCATCTTTGCATAAAATAGGGAATCTCCCATACACTTTCCTTGCTCCTTCCCCTCTTCTCCCTGGTACTTGAACCATAAAAAGAGAGATAGGGAACCTGGGCAATGGAGGATCACAGGCCATCTGATGCTTACTTGTGTACCCTGGTGAAATCTAGGGATGTTGGAAGAATCCTTCCAAGGGGTGAAGTTTTAGTCACCTCACCTCACCCCGCCCCCAGACTTCAGCCTGCTTTCTGGCCTAACTCAATCTGTATCAAGTTGGGCCAGCTTGTGGATTTCCATCATGTTGTTGTTGTTGTTGTTGTTGTTGTTGTTGTTGTTGTGATGATGATTGTAAAGCAATTTGTGGAAATTACAGCCACAACGTACACAAACTAAGCTCACCCAACCCCAAACATTTTTGGATGTTGGGGACAACCCCCAAGCTCAGCTTGCAAGTGCTGCAGGAATCTGTAAACCCTCCCTCCCCAAAAGGGCCAGATTTCCCATCAATGGACACCCTTAGGGAAATCACATTGCCCTGAGTCACAGGTGCCTGTGATGCTGACATTCCAGGTACCAAAAGCTGGAAGGAAGAGGAGGAGGAGGCGGAGGGAAGCCTCTTGGATCTCTCTCTCCTCTGCTGCTTCTCTTGGCATTGTAGTTGCCACCTCTGGCACCTGGCCAGGTAAATGGGATGTGCTACTGGGCCAGGAGGGACAATGTGTAGGTAAAGCCCATTTCACTCCTGCTGATATCATTACAAGCTCAATAGTGTTTCTAATTTTGGAAGCAGGCTTAAGGGGGAAAAAATGAACCATTTATCTGATCTTTCAGGGAAACAAGACCAGTCATGAATTATGCCCAGGGGGAAGATGTTCTATCTCAGGATGGGTCTACCAAGGAGGTAGGAGCCATGTGGGGTGAGTTCCTAAAGACTTTGAAAGTTGTAGACCAGGGATGGGAAGAAGGTAGATCCAGCTCTACTTGTAGATCTCGGTGTGATTGCCAGTAGATCATTTGAGTGTTTTTTATTCCCAATTGTTTAACAAAATAACTCCCCTCCTACCCAAAAGCACACTGCAGAAATGTAGAAAGGTTGGGGTAACCAGGAGAGGATCTTTGAGTGGAAGGATTGTGTGAGCACCATTTTGTTCTGGTACTCAAAAAATCTCTGGGCTCCGAATTCTTTGATTCTATGTGAGCATCTTTTACACCACGGTCCAGTTGGTGGATCTTGGGGCTCTAGTGAAAAACCAAAAACAAATTAGATTCCACAAGCCTGAAATCTGCCCTTGTTGTAGAGAAACCCTGGAACTCTGGTAAAATATATCCATTAGAGAGTAACAACTTCCACTCTGACTTAATGTTCTCATTGGGCATAACCTGATATTCCAAGAACATACTAAGCATCAAGTCATGAGAGTTTGCTCTGTGTTTCCAAAGTTAGATATAGCTCCATCCACCACCATGAATAACACCAATAACAATAATTCTGTCAAGGGATGTACTACACAGACTATAAGCAGTTTCTTTGATAAAGCCCCCGTTGTACTTTCCCATTGACTTCTAACTGCCTATCAAAGGCAATTATCTCATCATAATAGTTTGTATGGATGATCATGAAAGCTGCTCCCTGGTCTCCCATTTGGCGTCACCTTACAGCTTCCAGTAGCAAAGGGAGGCTTGTGAGAAATGGGGTGGGGGGAGGTTTTAAAAATTGAATTATACCAGATGTGAGCTTTATTGTTTTTATTTGCTTCATAGAAAGCTATAGCTGACTGTAAGCTATTTAGATCCCTACCCAGCAATTAATTTTAGGAGGGGACCATATTTTGAATTGAGCAAGAGCTGGAGGGTCAAAAACATTGTCATCCACCCCACCCCACCCCAACACACATACATACTGATTCACTACAGTATAAGACAGGGGGCCTTTAACAGCTTCCATCCCCTAAAGAAAACCAGCAGAGGCTTTGGGTGCATCCTTCTATGATTGTGCAGTGCAGTCATATGTCTGTGACTTGCCTTACCTGAAATAAAGTGGGTGAATTGCTAATCTAGGGTGGCTTCTTGAAAGCTGGGGCTATTCATAGGGCACATAGGTTATACCAGTCAGTTGCCAAAAGAAAAAGAAAAAAAAGAGAGAGAGTCTGATTTGCATAAAATTTGCATATGCTCATTTATATGAATGGATGCCAATTTAGAAAGAATTCCTATAATTTAAATAGAAATACTGTACATTTCATCATTGGCCAGGTGACCTCCTCTGGGCCTTGCTCAGTCCAGGTGCTGTTGATAGGAAACTTCGAGGCCTTTTGGCTCTTCCTCCTGCTGTTTTTTTCTCTGTCAACCAGACTTGAATTGGACAGCCCTTCCAATAGAGCATGGCTTCAAAATTAGTGCTGGCCTGAAAATTTCTCCCGCATTTTTTCTCCAACCGTTCTCACTCAATTCGATAGAAAAGAAAGTGCTTTCGAAAATGAATTCAATGGTGAAGAAAAATTCAGAGAGATTCTCAGGGATCGGGTCTGAGTTTCTTGTGCTTACTTTACTTAGGAGGTGCTTCAGGTAGTGTGGGTGAGTGGCCTGTCTTTCATTGTACAACCATAGCTCTGGCAGCTGGTAGCCTCCTTATCTTCCCACACTTCAATTAAATCCCAGGGGAAGATGTCATGAGGTAATTCTTCAGATCAGGAAGTGCAGGCAGTCTGGGAGGCTGAAGAGCAATGGAGAAAGGTGTGACGTAACACACACACACACACACACACACACACACACACACACACACACACACCCTTGGCCACCCTGCAAGAGTTACGTAAGCTCAAAAACACCACAAAAATAAATTAGGAAACACCCACTTTCATGGGGGAAGACAACTTTGGGGAAAGTGGGGGACAGATTTTGACACAACACTAGCTCCACTTGTTCTCTAGGGTTAACATTTCCCCCTCATACCTGCATTGTGGTGGATGTAAAATGGGGGCCAGGCCTAAACCCCTAGGGAAAAGAAAGAAACTGTGTTACAACCCCTGCCAATGGTAAGCTCTACCGGTGAGAAACTATTATTATTATTATTATTATTATTATTATTATTATTATTATTATTATTATTATTCCTCCTTTTGTCCAATGCTGGGCCTCAAGGTGGCCTAACAGTTGAGAATTTCTTCACTTCCTGAAGAAATTCAGTGCAATTGTCCCCTCAGTTTCTGTTTCCACATATAGAGTGGAAAATTTTGAGAGGCCATTTCTGCAAAACTGTATTCAAAATAGAGAACAGCCCACTGGGACCTTTTCAAATAGAGGGCTGTCCTCTGTAAAACAGGATGCCTGGTTATGCAGGGGGATAGATGGGGTCTGGATTGAGACCCTTGGCCACCAGTTGCCTATCCCTATTGTAGACTATTGGAGGGATGTATAAGGAAGATCTGGTTAAAAAACAATGTGGAAGCCAGAAAATGATGTTCAAGTTGGGGAAAGAATATATTGGGGAAAACAGCTCACCCAATCTGTTTTGGTGACTCGTCCGCTTTAGGGGCCAAAGGACCTTATTCTACTTTTTGTGACAGTTCCATGAAGCCATGTCATTCCTTGCTAAATTCAGTAATGCCACACCTTCATTTGGGGATGAGAACTAATGGGTAAAGCTGGCAACAAATCAAACCAGGTGACTGAAAACGTCAAGGGTCTCCCAGGTCCACATTTTTTTTCCAGTTCCAGTCTGCACTGAATTCCTATGGAATTTGTGATGGGAAACAATGAATCTAGACCAGTGTCTAATGGCGACAGCAGCAAGGGGAGTTGCAGAGAAAAAGGGTGTGTGGTGGAAGACCTTAGCTGCCTCTTTCATACACACCACTTTTCTCCTGCATATCCTCTTCCATTTCTGCTTTGCCTCAGAGAAGCAGCAGTGAAACTTCAGATGGAATTAATGGCTGTTCTGGTCTTTTCTTGTGAATAATGACAATTCTGCTGGAGTTGTTTTAAGCAAAATTTCCAACGGCTCAAATGCCCTGTCAGACACACACACATACCCCACGCCCCTGCCCAAGCCAAACACATAATTTATTTTTCTTTTATCACTGGACAGATTATTACCAACACTACTAGCACCTTAAACTTAAAGACAGATTGACAGGGCCATGCGGATACCCAGGAAGGCCGACAGACCAAGAGAAGTACACCACTGGTTGTCACCTACAGCCCCCAGTTGAAACCACTGCAACGGATCATCAGTGAACTCCAACCCATCATCAGCACAGACACTTCTCTCTCACAAGCATGGGAAGCAGACCAGTCCTAGCCTACAGACAACCTCCCAACCCAAAGCAGATGCTAATCAGCAATAGTACGCAAGACAGAGACACAGACAGAGGGACCAGACCATTAGACCCAAGTGCTGGCTCTGCCCCCACATCTATCCAGGCAACACTGTCACAGGACCCCAAAACACCAGTCACATCATCAAGAGCTCTTTCACCTGCATCCTTAAATAATTTGTGTTACATGCCATCCCTGACTTTGTCTATTGTTAAGTTCTTAATAAACACATACACATAATATGTGTCTTATTTTTTCACCACTTTTTTCAACTGCACATTATTAGATTTCCAACTGCACATTCCCCCCCACCCCGGCACTGCACATTTGGTGTGCAACTGCTATTCTGGCCTTCTTGTGAGAGTAATGGCTTTTGGGGGCTTCTATTACTACATTCCATTGTGTGAACTTGACAGTCTGCTTAGAGCAGGTTCTTGGTGAGAATTGTCTATGAGGGCAATTGAGGGATGGGAGAGATTCTGATGGTGTCATTCCTTAAAATCTGTAATTCAAGAAGGACACAGAAAAGTTGGAGCGTGTTCAGAGGAGGGCAACCAGGATGATCAGGAGTCTGGAAATAAAGCCCTATGAAGAGAGACTGAAAGAACTGGGCATGTTTAGCCTGGAGAAGAGAAGATTGAGGAGAGACATGGTAGCACTCTTCAAATACTTAAAAGGTTGTCACACAGAGGAGGGCCAGGATCTCTTCTCGATCCTCCCAGAGTGCAGGACACAGAGTAACAGGGTCAAGTTACAGGAAGCCAGATTCTGGCTGGACATCAGGAAAAACTTCCTGACTGTTAGAGCAGTATGACATGGAACCAGTTCCCTAGGGAGGTTGTGGGCTCTCCCACACTAGAGGCATTCAAGAGGCAGCTGGACAACCATCTGTCAAGTATGCTTTAGGGTGGATTCCTGCATTGAGCAGGGAGTTGGACTCGATGGCCTTATAGGCCCCTTCCAACTCTACTATTCTATGATTCTATGAAATAGTGCCAGTGGAGTTCTGCCAGATCTTTCCATTCCATAAGCAGTTTTCCATTATGCTTGTGCAATTGAACAACCACTTGCACAAATATAAGTTTAGTCGTGCAGAGTTTGGAACCTAGTTTCTGCTAGTGCAATGTCATTTGCACTAGCAGAATGACACAGCTGGAAACTGGTTTAGATGCATAATCTGAGTTTGTGGGGCTGCAGCTGGTCCACACAGGATATATGCACACTAACAACTTAATTCATTTGATTACAATGGCTCTTCTTCTGGGCACTAGGGCCACCAGATAGCTAGAATTCACTGCAAATCCTCTTCCTGATCTTAGCTGTGCTGCTCTTCCCCGCTTTGAATATAACAGAAACACTACAGTTATAGAGATCTGAAAGAATATTTCCAACAAGGCCATCAAGGAATTTTAAAACACACACATTAAAAATGTAATGTGTGATAGCTTATCAAAGAAGCTGGCCCATTTGAATTACTGGTAGATGTTTACACACTGACAGCTCAGACCTCACAGCAATAGGAAGAAGAACAGTGATAACATCAAACCTGAATTATCAGGAAGGCAGGCAGGTAAATTAATGATAAAGCACTCAAGTCAGGGGCATTGTCAAGAACATTTCAATTACTCTTCTAAGCCAAAAGGAAGCCCTTCCAGTGGAGCTTCTGGGTAAGTGCATCACACCCTTGGAGACGCCAGAACTTCAGCAAAATTCCTCTCAAGAAAGAAGCTGGTTACGGAACAAAGGCTCCATTAATAACTTAGAAAAAACACATTTATTAGAACAGCCTTCTCCAGCCTGCTGTCCTCTGGATGTGACAGACTACAACTCCCATCACCTCCAGCTAGCATGGGAGATGTACCCCAACACATCTGGAGGGCACCATGTTAGGGAAGGCTGCATTCGATATTTGAAACAGAAGTGTACCATAGAAGCTCCTGTATGATCGCAAAGGATTATGGGGCATGCTCCGGGAAGCATGCTAGACTCATGCACTACTGCCAAGCCTCCCTTATATAGGTCTGCCCTAGATGACTGCCTTTTTTGGTAAAGAAAATCCTGATACTGCGTTTTGGAAGCATTCTGCTGCCCTCATTCCACCAATGCGGATGCATTTCAGACTGGATCCCAGTCCTAAATGGATCCATATGAAGCTCTTAGAGGCTTCTAGTGTCCTGGTATGGCTTTCTATTTCATTTCATTTATTTATTGCATCTATATCTCACCTTTTTTCCTCCAAGGAACCCAAGGTAGGGTACATACTCCTCTCCATTTTATCCTCACAACAACAGTTGGGCTCAGAGTCTGTGATTGGCCCAAAGTAAGCTTCCATGGCCAAGTTGGGTCTAGAACCCAGATCAACTGACTCCCAGTCGAACACTCTAGCCACTATGACACACTGGCTCTTGTCAACACAGGGTTGATGGGATCCTTGCTGCTTGCAAGGACCTGGGTGCTGAAGACGCTGTCTCAATTTCAGACACGAATGGGTATCTTCTTCTCTGCCTCCCATGACTTTTCATGGTTGGGGCAATTGCCAAGGCTCACCGTTGCCCCCTCGCCTGAGCCACTTGGCCTTTCTCCTCATGTTGCTGCCTGCTTAACTGTCCTCTCCAAGTGTACAAAGCAGTGCAAGCACTTTCCAAGTGTGCAAACCCTTGTCCTGCCTTTACCCTTCTGGGCAGTCGTGTGAACTGGGCCCAGAGGGAGAGAGAAAGCAAACGGGCAGACCAATCTGATGTGTTCCACTTATTAAAATTGTTTGCATGCATTTCCACCCTGGAAATGGTTTGCCCACCCCATGGAAGTTTCTTGTAGATGGTATTCCTTGAACCTCCTTAGGAAAGTGTCACATGAAGTTCAGTTGCTTAATACAGAGCCCCAAGTTTGCCCTGATATGCACACAATAGTTTGTAACCAATGTTAGATCTACTTAGAGGAAACCCATTTAAATGACTGGGACTCAAGTTAGGCTGACATTGCGTACAACACAAAGAAACACCTTTCTGAAAAGCTGAGGACCATCTTATTTATTTATTTATTTACAATATACCGTTCAATTATCGAACACAGATTCCAGAGCAGTGAACATAGGTATAAACAGTAAAAGAAAGAAGATTTAAAAAGCAAATTAGAGTTGTTCAATTTAAAAACAAAGGAACCAGAAAAACAGTGGCTGGTCAGTTGAGGAAGGCTTATCGAAACTGAATTGATTTCAGGAGGTGCTGGAAGCAGCCTAGTGTTGGTGCCTGCCTGACCACCAGGGGCAGGGAGTTCCACAGAGAAGGGGCCACTACACTAAAGGCTCTTCTCCTGGTGAATTTCAATTAGGGCATAGGTCCATGTGGAACCACCATAAGCAAGCCCTCAGATGACCTCAGAGAGTGGGCAGGTTGGTAAGGGAGAAGGTGCTCTCTCAGGTATACTGGTCCCAAGTTGTTTAGAGCTTTGTACACTAGGTTATCTCAGTAGGTTCATGACATTTTGGCATGCCTATTTCACATGGAAATCTATGACATTATTGAGAAATAGGTTTGTCTTGGCTTTTTTGGAGAAGCAGAGAACATTTCCCAAACTCCTTGCAATCCCCTATTTACTCATGAAAACGTGGTTTGAATGAAACCTCTTCTTTCAGCTTTTAATTTATCTCATTTACTTGTAACTGAACAATAAAATTCCTATTAGGAAATAAATCCCAATATATTATTTATGCTGTTACAGGATTTGCTCTAGCTGCAAATGAGATTAAAATTAATATTGACAGTTTGGATAATGTAACATAATTTTGTTTTGATTAACACTCTCTCTTGGATTATATACTGTACAATATTTACTTATTTTCTGTTCCCTGCCTTATTTTGATTGTTTTAATTGTCATAAACTGAGGAGTTAGTTCACACAATACTTCCCCCTCCACAATCCACACAAAGAATCCTGATCAAACTCCAGCATACCAGATAAAATAGGAGAATTAAATTCTGTCTTACTGTGCAATCCTTCACACCTAGAAATAAATCCCATTGAGTTCAATGGGGCATACTCCCAAATATGTGTGTGTAGGGTTATGTTGTAAAGGTGCGAAACAGAATAGTAACCAGTTACTACTTTTTCCAGCATATCAAGAGCCTGAATAACATAATGATCCAGGCTTTGGTCCAGCTAAAATTAGTTCCATTGGAAGCAATGGGGACTTATATTTATTTATTTATTACATTTTTATACCACCCAATAGCCGAAGCTCTCTGGGCAGTTCACAAAAATTAAAACTGTGAAAAGCATAATAAAACAACCAACAATCAAAAAACACAAGTACAAAATACAATATAAAAAGCACAACCAGGATAAAACCACACAGCAAAAATTGATATAGGTTAAAATGCGGAATTAAAACAGCAAAGTTTAAATTTAAGTTAAATTAGGTGTTAAAATACTGAGAAAATAAAAAGGTCTTCAGCTGGAGACGGAAAGAGTACAGTGTGGGTGCCAGGCGAACCTCTCTGGGGAGCTCATTCCACAGCCGGGGTGCCACAGTAGAGAAAGCCCTCCTCCTAGTAGCCACCTGCCTCACTTCCTTTGGCAGGGGCTCACAGAGAAGGACCCCTGAGGATGATCTTAAAGTCCGGGCTGGTACATATGGGAGGAGGCGTTCCTTCAAATAACCTGGCCCCAAGCCATTTAGGGCTTTGAATGTTAGTACCAGCACTTTGAATCGGGCCCAGACTTAGTGTTAAATCCAACCTAAATCCTACTTAGAGTAGACCCATTGAAATGAAAGGGACAAGTTAGTCATGTCTAACTTCAGCTTCATTCATTTCAATGCGTTTGCTCCAGGTAGGATTTCTGTTGGATTTTACCCTTAAGTTAGTTTGAGGGCAATTGTTTCAATTGAAACATCAGACTGTAGACATGACTAACCTAAGTTGGATTTCAGCCATGGGATTTCTTTTTAAAGTTTTGAAATGTTATGATTCTTCAGGTGCTGAATTCTATGTCCACTCTCAATTTCTGCACTTGAAGGGCGAGGAACTTCAGAGGAGGGAAGCTCAGGCCCAGAGACCAAATCCAGCCTTTCTGGGATCCCAAGCCATCCCTCTCTGTGCTCAGAGTGGCTGCTGAATTATTATCCTTTCAACTACCTTGAAATCAACTGGCACTGTTGATTTCAGGGATAGGGTTGCAGGATAGGACTCGCAACTTTTCAGTTTCTTGCCCATCAACATAATGCCACAAATGTTAACGCTGGTCCCAGCTGAGGCGCTGAATTTAAACAGCTGATAGATACCTGCACAGGGAAAGAGGGATAACCAAACACCTTATGGGCTGTGAAATATCTTGTAACTTGAGCTGAAAAGAGACTTAAAGGGCAGAAGCTGCATTCTCTCCTCCCACGTTTTGAGTAGTTTAATTCCACTTGCTCCTACAAAGGGACTTTTACTTTACTCTGCTGTAAAACCCACGGAAGGTGCAGGTAAATGGATTGCAATCTGGCACACAGATGGTCCCAGTGGACCTCGATCGTGAAGTCTTGAATCAACATAATGCCCCCAACACGTTTTCAAAGTTTTGAAGGTATTGAACAGCACAAAAGTGACCTCTGAAGCAGGGTAATGAGGGTAATTTTAATGTCCCTGTGAACGTAACACAACAGATGATCCCATATTGTGTTTCTGCTGTGTCTTGTAGCTACATTTCCTTGTCAAAAACTAAAGCTAGAGATCAGCGGGGTGGGAATCATTCAGTTTGAATGTTAAGGTCACCTTACCTAATTTCACACTTTCAAACCACTATGTGAACCGGTTACCCTTCAAAATTTGCAGTTCTTCAAATTTTACAATCCCCCGAAATGCATACAAAATTGCACATATTCAGGGAAATAGCTTCCAAAAATGCATATTATATTGGGAAAGTTGCTTGCCGAAAATGTTTATATCAGGCAAAAATGCTTACACACATCTAGGAGAAATGTGCACAAGGGTACTTATGAATTTTCATGCAAGCTTTAAAAGAAACCTCAGTGTTCAGGATGAACTGAATTTTATGACTGGAGAAATTCTCAAAGCTCAAGACGAACCAAACTTAGGACCAGGGAAATGAGAAACTAAGAGAAGACTGAAATGGACAGTTTTGTCCATTCATAATTAAAACTGAGAAATCCTTATCCTGCAAGGTGGATACTATGGCTCAAAGAAAGCTGAAAGTTATTGCTATTACTAGCAACAAAAGGAACTGTTTATGAATGGTTTGCGTATTTAGAGTGGACAATGTGAAAGCCAGGGGACCGTGCAGATTGTATTGTACTGCTGCGGCATTCCGATGGCAAGCATGGAGAGTGGATGGTTGATATGCCTCTCCTAAGACTAAGTGATTGGCAGAATTAGCTTTTAAGCTAAATTATGCTGCTATTTTTGGTATTCTGGCCCCATGCCTTTGGTGTAGCCCCCTTTGGCCAATGGCCCCATCCATCACTGAAATGTGGCCCTGATAGCTTCTCTGAAATGGAATTTGGCCCTCTGGTTGAAAGGCGTTCAACACCCCTGATATAATGCAATAGAGTTTCCAATAGGATTGTGCACCGCCTCGGGTTGTATCCCCGAATCTGAGTTGAGGTGGGCCAATTTACCCTGCCTCGGCCTGAATCTGAGGCAGTACTGGCTTAGCCTGAGGGACCTGAGGCTGAAGCAAATCAGTACCAAAGCCCTTGGAGAGTCTTGGAACAATTTGGGGGCAGTCGAAGGCCACTCCCTTTGTCTGTTTGCATGCGCGCAAGGCCAACTCCGAGTTTGGGAAAGGTAGAGGAAGGAGGGAGTGGGAACAGAGAGCCATGAGTCCAATGGACACCTGGTTGGCTTTGTACCTGGCTTTTCAGGATGCCAGATATGCATCCTGCACCTAGGAACTCACAAGGCCCGCTTCAGGGGGGCTGAATCTTAGAATCTTAGAATCATAGAATAGTAGAGTTGGAAGGGGCCTAAAAGGTTGAACTACAAGTTGAACTACAAGTTCAACCACAGCTTTTAAAGCTCAGCTAAAAACTTTTCTTTTTCCTAAAGCTTTTAAAACTTGATTTTGTTCTGACTTTATACTGTTAGTTTTACCCTACCCAGTGCCTGTTTACCCTACCCTGTGCCTGTTTGCATTCTCTTCCCCTCCTTATTGTTTTATTATGATTTTATTAGAATGTAAGCCTATGTGGCAGGGTCTTGCTATTTACTGTTTTACTCTGTACAGCACCATGTACATTGATAGTGCTATATAAATAATAATAATAATAATAATAATAATAATAATAATAATAATAATAATAAGGCCATCGAGTCCAACCCCCTGCTCAATGCAGGAATCCTCCCTACAGCATACAGCATCTTCCTTTGGCTTTGGTGCCAAAGTGAGGAAGCCAATTCCTGAAGCACCCGGAATTGAATCAGGGCCATTTCAGAGGCTCCAAAAATGGCCTCCGAGTTGAGTTGGGGGGGGGCTGTGCATACCCCTAGTTTCCAAAATGCCTTGGGCTTTATCAGCTGAACTTTGAAAAGCAACCAGTTGAGTTGCTTGTTTTTGTGAGTTCATTCCCATGTATCTCTTGACTTTGGTGTGCATGAGGTTGGTAGTGAACCCTTTTCTACGAATGGCTTCCTGTTTATCTCCACTGCCCTATATTTTGCTCACTCACAAATAGCCGTGGTTGTTTGCTAGCACTTTTATGACCATTCTCCCAAATATTAATAGGAGTGAATCTCTACTACTAAGTTATGAATGTAATCAATTTTGAGTCTTTAATTGTAATTTTTTTCCATAAAATTCTTTTAATTTAGTCTAATATAATGGCACATCAAGCAGTAATGGGTACATTAAATTGAATCATGATGTTCATATACACATTTTATGACACAATCAAATATCCTAATGCATTAATTCATGTCAATCAGTTAATAAAAATCAAATAGGAAACATTTTCTCTGCCGCGCTTAACCACACTGGGCCCATTTACTGAGCTTCAGCACTCTGTAGGCCTTAACTGTTTGCAGAACTCGCTGTACCAAAAAGGTGTAAATAGATGACACGTGTTTGCTTGTTGACAGGCAGTCCATGGCTCAAATATAGTTGGATTGAGACAGTTTTGAACAATGGAATGGATCTCTCTTTTGCTGCGGTTGAGAAAAACTTCCATTGACTCTCAAACAGCTCCAAATTCCACCCCTTCTCTCACCTGCCCATTGGTTGGCTCTTCTCCCCCAAGAATACAAGTAATGTAAAAGTCACTCTAGAAGTCTAGATGGAAATATATCAAGTTTTCTCCTCTTTTGCATTTGCTCACCTCCGATCAAGGGCAAAAGTTTTAGCACCTGCACTCCTTCATTAGTGGCGAGTAAATTAAATTTAAAACAATTGTAAAATGCAGATATTTTGAGCGGGCTCTTTGGACTTCTCATCTGCATTCCGTTGAGAGTTTATGGCGTCTTCCTTCACCTCCTCTTTTACAGCGTCGGGACATTTTGCAGCTTCTCAGCATTACCCTCTCACATTAATTTTTTTAGACCCAATGTTGTCATGTGGAACTTAGGACAAAGCCCTCTGATGGTGGGACTCCCCAAAGTGGGGCTCCCCAGCTTCGAAAGTGAGGAATAGAATGAGTCCCATTTTCTTATTTCACATGCACAGTTAACACATGCATGCTGTTGCAAGGCAGGCTGAAGACAGAAGGCTGCACTGAAAAACTGAGTCTCCCTGTTGATAGATACTGCCACTGCTCTATAATAGGGTGACCATATCAAAAGGAGGACAGGGCTCCTGTATCTGTGACAGTTGCATAGAAAAGGGCATTTCAGCAGGTGCCATTTGTATGTATGGAGAACCTGGTGAAATTCCCTCTTCATCACAACAGTTAAAGCTGCAGGAGATATACTAGAGTGACCAGATTTAAAAGAGGGCAGGGCACCTGCAGCTTTAACTGGTGTGATGAACAGGACATTTCACCAGGTTCCCCATATACACAAATGGTACCTGCTGAAATTTCCTTTTCAATACAACTGTTAAAGATACAGGAGCCCGGTCCTCCTTTTCACATGGTCACCCTACTCTATAACCACTCTAGCTGAAAGGCTGCTCTGCAGGGAAATTGTCCTAAGGGTGTTTGAGAATGTAGATGATGACTCCCTGATGGGTATAGGGCAGAGGTGGGGAACATGCACCCCTCCAGGTTTCGTTGGACTGCAACTCCCATAATCCCCAGCCAGCATGGGCAATTGTGAGGGATGATGGGACTTGCAGTCCAACAAGATGTGGAGGGCCATACAGTCCCTACCCCTGGCATAGGGAAATGCTGGAAGTATCACCATTGCCCTCAAAACACAGTCCCATCCTTGACTTCTGATTGGGTGAAGGAGAAGCCAAGCTGTCAGGAACTACTAAGGATAAACAGATATTGTTGAATCCATTCTGTCCTGTTTCACGAACAGCCAGGCATCTTCAGTTCTGTTGTCCGCTCATTGATGGATTCGGGATTGTTGTTGTTTTGCACTAATGCAGACTTGCGCTAATTTGCATCAGCAGTAATGCGCATTGGTGCTAATGCACATTACTGATCAAGTGCACATTTGCAAATGCATGAAGTTGTGCACACACACCCCCATGTTAAAAAAAATGGCCCATAGTTCTACAGAATCGGTGCTACTCAGATCAGGCTGGTTCCCTGTGGAATCCACAAGTTGGATTCATAGAAATCCGAATGCATTTGAATCCATTGTGGATTTCTCCACCATCCCTAAGAGCTGGGTTAACTCACAGTTAGAGAAGGGGGCTGATGCCCATTGTTCAGGCAGGTGATCAGGATGGGTGAGTGGATTGCACATTTTCGAGAGTAAGAGCCTAACTAGACATGTCGTTTGTCATGGTGGGCAAGGCTCTTCCTTAACAAATAGCCTGTGTTGGAGAAACTGAACCAGACTGAAAACATGGCATGGAGGGAGGAGTTTTTTTAACCCTTTGAAGAGCTCCAATCAGATAGGGTGGCCATATGGAAAGGAGGACCGGGCTCCTGTATCTTTAACAGTTGCATAGAAAGGGGATTTCAGCAGGTGTCATTTGTATGCATGCAGCACCTGTTGAAATCCCCTCTTCATCTCAGCAGTTAAAGCTGCAGGTACCCTGCCCTCTTTTCTAGATACAGCTGCAGAAACAGAACAAGTCAAAACAGCTACAAAAATGCCTGGGGCTCAGGATACTGCCAACACTGTCAAGGGTTAAAGTAAAATCAAGTTGTGCTTGTGCATTACTTTGGAATATAAGGAGCTACAACAGTGATTGGCAACCTCAGCTTACTTTTATACTCTCAGCCTAATTTCAGAAACCTTCTGCATATGATCAGTTCAGACCTTTGGGAAGAGGGATCTGTCCCTGGGCATAAAGTGAGTGGGTTGGTGAGTGAGTGGGTTGGTGGGTGGGTGGGAGGAGGGAGAGAGAGAAGTGGGTGGGTAGAAACAGAGAGAAAAGGAGGAGGCAGAAATAGCAAGAGAAAAAGAGTGACATGCCCACTTTTGTTTCTGGCCCTGCCTACCACTGGCTTTGGCCCCATCCCATGAGGGAATGCTCCCCTTAACACAAAAAAAGGTTGCCCACCATTGGGTTACAGCAACAAACAACTGAGCATGTACAATGATGGCATAATTTGGCTGATTTGCTATTCAAACCATGCAAGCCACACCAGCCCAGAAACTAGAAATTACTAGGGCTATGCACGGCCCCCCAATTCATTTTGCAGGCAGATTCTGAGCTTCCAAGTCAGCCCTGATCTGCTTCGGGATGCTTTGGACCCGGGCCAACCTGCTTTGGATCTGCATCTGAAGTGAGATCTGGGCACTCAACGCAGGTCAGTGGATACCTGGGAAAGCTGGGCATGAGGCCGACCAGGAGCACATCAGACTCACTCACTCCCCACTCATCCACCTGAACCCGAGCCATTGACTTCACCCACCCACAGGACTTACCTGGCCAGTCCTCTGCAAGAGCTGCCATTTTAAACAAAGATGGAACTCTGTCGTTTCCTAGATCTAAGGTCACAAACTACAGGAGCCATAAAGAGCCATTTCCAAACATGTTTCGGACATAATCCAATCTGCTTCGGATGGCCTCATCCTGATCCGGTTCCAATTTGGATTTGGGGTTTGGGACTGAAGTAGTGCACAGCCCTAGAAATTAATTCATTAAACTCCTTATCAATCACAATTTGAATAATGCAAACATTTAATGCAAACATTACAGTTTGAAGGAAATACGTTAGCACCCATTGTATATTTGAGAATCGCAAACCTAATAGATCTGGTTTGTGTAACGATGAAGTTTGGGTGTTGGCAGCACCATTTGCTTCTGACCCACCAAACCCTTCTTTACAGAAACTGAAACGCTGCTGCTAAACATTTGAAAATATTCCTACTGCATAGGGGAAGGAGGCAGTGCAGAATGATAACAATAAATCAAGGCGGGGATATGAACACCTTGATGCCAATTCTTCAGTTCTATTGAATGGGTCTGAATCTCTCTATGCCCTTGTGTTTTAATGCCAGCCAATGTTAATGTTGATTTGAGAAACATGGCAAAATGACAGCATTGTGAAACTGGGGAGGGTTTTAAGAAGGAGGCAGAGAGAATGTTGTATGTGTCCAGAACTGGCATAGACGAGAGAGCCCTCTACTGATTAGATAGTGCAGTAAATTCACACCACTTGCAGATGGCAAACAATTATCTGTTACATATCGGTGACCAAGAGCACCCGTTGCCACCATTTCCTCCCCCCCCACCATGCAACTGTTGAAATATTACGTCTTTTTTTAATCACCTAGCTGTTAGTAAAAAAAACCAAAAGACAAAAAACAAGGACTCTAATCTACAGCATATGCAGTCACTTAGAATTAAAATTAAAAACACCTTCATATTCCAAGACTTTCATACAAAAACAGATTTCACCAAAGCACAATGGACCAAATTGTAGCAACCAAGGACATGAAGGTCAGAAATAATTTAGTTATTTGTTTCTCCATTTTTCCTAGAGAGGTACCACAAGGAAAGGAAGGGAATTAAAGACACAGACCTATGCATATTTAGACCCAAAAAAAGTCCTACAATTCCCAGCATTATGCTGGGGTTTGTACGATTATTATTATTATTATTATTATTATTATTATTATTATTATTATTATTATTTTGTCTAAACATAGGATTGCAACCTTAATCAGTTTTTTGGCATATCACAGGGAATAAAATTTAGGGGAATGAAGGCCAGAACTACATATTATGAGGCAACCATGCAGCCTGGGAGAAGTACTTTTACTGGGGTAAAAGGTCAGTGGATACCTGGGAAAGCTGGGCATGAGGCCAACCAGGAGTACATCAGACTCACTCACTCCCCACTCGTCCCCCTGAACCCAGAGCCATTGACTTCACCCACCCACTGGACTTACCTGGCCAGTCCTCTATGAGAACTGCCATTTTAAACAAAGATGGAGCTCTGTCGTTTCCTAGATCTAAGGTCACAAACTACAGGAGCCACAAAGAGCCATTTCCAAAAGTGTTTCGGACATAATCCAATCTGCTTCGGATGGCCTCATCCTGATCCAGTTCCAATTTGGATTTGGGGTTTGGGACTGAAGTGGTGCACTGGGGAGAATTTGCAAGCACCCCATCTCCCAGCTTCTCCCTTCAATGCCCCCACACCATGTTTAAAATCTCCTCCGCCCCCTCCCGCAAGCAGAGCCTGGTTTTCATATACAACACACAAGGGCGGCCTTACAATTAAGTAGGAGGAAGTGAGTACAGCAGGTGGAGAGGGCTGAGAAGAATGGCAATTTTTTTCCGCCCTACCCACACAAAGGGCCCACTTCTGCTTGGTGGCTGCTTGGCCGGCCACTCCCTCCCACTGCTGCCTCCCCTCCCTAACTGCCTGCAGCCACCCTGCAACAGCCGCAGCGCCACCGCCTCCTCACTCCAGCTGGTGGCTCCCACCATCTGCCCCAGCCACTGCTGGCTGGGAGACTTGGCCAAAATATTGAGCAACCTCTCATGTTAGTTTGGCAGAGGAGCCTCCTCCTCTTGAGAGCAGGGAGTGGGGACTTGGGAGCCAGGAATCCCCACCACAGCATGAGGGGGGGGGAGTTGCTGTGAGGGGGAGACATGGGGAGAAGCAGGGAGGGGGCAGTGGGGGTGGCTCGCTTGAGGCAGCAACTTTGGTTGGATCGGGGTTGACAACACGGTATGAGGCAGATGTGATGTGGAAGTTTCCAGAGGTGGTTGAATATGCTCCTTCCAATGACAGGAAGGAGCTCAGGTTTGAATGCTTCCTTGCAGGAAGGAGTTATGTGTAGCCCTTAGTTTGCTCCACCAAAAGCTTTTCGATATGGAAGTCCCTATTCCATGTACAGATGCTGACTAGAATTGCAATCCAATCTAGTTTCGATGCTAGCTGCCCCTATTGCACCTGAGGACCGCAGGGTAGCTTAGGGGGCAGAGGGAAGGCTGCCGGGTACCCATACAGTTCCATCCTCCAACACCTTGCTGCCTCTCCCCACCCGTCCCCTCCGAATTGGCCACCTGAGGCAGCCACCTCATTCTGCCTGATCATAGGGCCGGGCCCTGTTTCTAGGACCTGGAGGGGCCTGTGCTGCAGTGAGCTTGGGAATGGAGGTGGTGCTTGGTCAAAGACCCATATCAATGGACAGTTCAATGGACAAGTAGGCAAGTTGGAAGATGGAAACTATATAAAGGGACTAAGGGCTCATCTACACTAAGCAGGATATTCCACTATGAAAGCGGTATATAAAAGGCAGGAGCCACACTACTGCTTTATAGTGGTACTGAAGTGCACTGCAAGATCTACACTACTGCCTTATAGTGGTAATGAAGTGCACTGACAACTATTGGGACCCATTGACATATCTACACCAAGCAGGATATAACACTATGAAAGCAGTATGAAAGTGGTATATAGTAGGTGTCAATGAGCCCCAACAGTTGTCAGTGCACTTCAGTACCGCTATAAAGCAGTAGTGTGTCTTTGGCATTTCGTAGCAGAATATCCTGCTTGGTGTAGATGAGCCCTAAGAGACAGGAGAACTGGGCCGTACTGGAGGGAAAGGGTGTCGCAAGGGGAGGAAACCCACGAGACAGTTTCTTCACTTGCAGGTCTCCAGTGGTTCTGAGCTTTATCACACCAGCGTTATACTATGCAATCACTGCGAATTGCATGCAAAGGACTCAGAAATTTTCCACCGTATAATCTGCTTCGATTGTGAAGTACTCCCATGCATTCTGCCTTAATTGTGCAATAAAGCCAAAAGATTCGCCGTATTTAGCCCCTACATTTTGAGCGTATCTTCCAAGCCGCCGCTGGGGCACAGGAGCAGGATTTTAAAGAAATGCTTACATCTGCGTAAGCTTTAAAGATAAAGATACCAAAATTGGCACAGTAATAGATATTAGGGAGAGCTTTAAGCATACTAAATTTGAATTGAATTAGGTCATCCGTTAATTTTTTATGGTTTTTAACATTTCCTCCCTTAAACTCACTTCCTGGTATGCAAAGGATCGCTGTCGCCCGGTAGCAAAAACAACAACAACCGCAAAAGCTTAGCGCTACGGGGATAAGCCGAGGGAAGCAGGTACATGGGATGAAGCTTTCTGTATTGACCTTGTTGTAATCGTAAACACAAAAGACCCAATGCCTTCTATACCGCTCAGCAGTCAAGAGGCTTGTGAGGGTGGCTGTACACTCACCTGGAATCAATGGTTTTCTTAGTAAAGGTCAGAAGTGAGATGCTTCACCACTCTTTCTTTTTCGTGTCACTTCAAATCCCCTTGAATCCTGCTGTTCTCTCCCTCTTTGCTGCCCACATCTGGAGCATTGGGATGAAGGATGCTTTCTCATTGATCTGAGCAAGCACCAATTAAAAAGAAAAAGGAAAAGAAAAGAAAATCTATTTTGGTGCTTCCATCAATGGAACTAGTGGTGCAGAAGGTCACTTCAGCATTAACAGCAGCTCTGTGGCCTGGGAGTCTTTAAAGAGAGTTGGTAGAAGAAGAGAAAGAATGGCAAGAATGGGTCGTTGGTACCGTGGTTATAAGGGGATTGCGTTCATAATAATGGAACAAGCATTGGATGATGTGCATGATGGAAGAGGGGAAGAATCGTCTCCTGGTGTTTTGACCTATAAACTGCAAATGAAAAATGAGCATTTCTGGATTTTTATTTACAGTATAATCATAGAATCATGGAATAGTAGAGTGGGAAGGGGCCTATAAGGCCATTGAGTCCAACCCCCAGCTCAATGCAGGAAACCACAGCGTTAAAGTATACCTGACAGATGGTTGTCCAGCTGCCTCTTGAATGCCTCTAGTGTGGGAGAGCCCACCACCTCCCTAGGGAATTGATTCCATTGTCGTACTGCTCTAACAGTCAGGATATTTTTCCTGACATCCAGCTGGAATCTGGCTTCCTGTTACTTGAGCCCATTATTCCGTGTCCTGCACTCTGGGAGGATCGAGAAGAGATCCTGGCCCTCCTCTGTGTGACAACCTTTCAAGTATTTGAAGAGTGCTATCATGTCTCCCCTCAGCCTTCTCTTCTCCAGGCTAAACATGTATTCTATTTCATCAAGAAAAAAAAGCCTTTTTGTGGTTCTTATGTGGTGCATTTTTGCATAATATTTCTGATTATCTATCTCATCCCAATATTTCAACCAATCCCCAGTCTGGCTCCCATCCCTGCCCCATCACAACTGGAAACTGGAAGAATGTATTGAGGCCATTCGAGGGCATTCCACAATTTGGGAGCCACCACAGAGAAGGCCTGCTCATGAGCCACCCACCAAATTTCAGTATGTAGGTGTACTTGGAGTGGGGCCTCAGATGATGATCTCAAGGCACAAGCAGGAATGTGTGGGAAGAGTTAGTCCTTTAGATACTGTGGCCCCAAACCATGTTAGAGGCAATTCAATTTGCTACGTGACATCATAAAGCTAATTCAGAGTGCAATGCTTCCTGCCCTCACTCTGATTGGATCGGCACTTGTGCCCCAGTTTGCAGGTTCCCCAAACCTACTTCAAATAGAGACGCTTTTCACAAATAGTGAAAACCTTCATCAAAAGCTACATTTCGACACAGCCCAAATTCCCATGTAGGCAGCCCAGCCCAAGTCAGATCGCCACCTGAGGCCGGACCTGCCGCGCTGCCCCCTGTGGCCTCCTCCTCCTCCCCTAAATGGCCTTTGGCTCCTCCTCCCTCCCCAACCTCCTCCTGTCTCACAAGAAGCAGCCGCTCGCCCATGCCACACTTTCTGATCTTGCTGGCCAGCCAGCTTACTTTTCCTAGCACAAGCCCGCATGCTGCCTGTATTTATTTATTTATTTATTTATTTATTGCATTTCTATACTGCCCAATAGCTGAAGGTCTTTCTGCCTTCAGGAGCTGTGCTGCACCTGCACATCCGGCAAATTATTGCAAGAGATCCCGGAACTTCCAGGACTTCTTGCAATTGCTCATCCTTGCACAGGGGCAGCATGGCTGCTGAAGGCAGAATGACTTTACAGGCAGCGCATGGGCCCACACTAGGGAAAGTAAGCTGGCTGGCCAGCGAGGTGGGGAGGCAAGGCGAGGCAGGGCGTGGCGTGGCGCAGCGGCACATGGTGAGGGGGGGGCGAATGGATGAGTGAGCAGGTGGCGGCTGCTTCATGGTCCTGGCAGCTGCCTGCATGGCTGGCCACATGGCAGCCAGTAGGACCAAGCAGCGACAGGCCCTTTTGAAAGGGAGAGTGCTGCTCCTTCCATCATTTTCCGCCTGCTGTGCCAGCTTCCTACGGCTTCGTGGTAGGGCTGGATCTGCACATAGACCTGAGAAGTTGTCACTGCCAGTTAACTTAAAAGCGCCAGCCATTTGGCAACCTTTGGGTATCTTCAGTGCTAAGCTGTATTAAATGGAATCTTTCAAATAATTAACCTTTTTCTCTGCTTCCTTTTTTGAAGGTTTCAGGACATGATTAGTGTTCTTCTCTGTCCCAAAGGCATTGCACCACCTTGTCTACCAAGAGGTAAGTAAATCTAAAAATACAACTCGGGGAAACAATACAGGAAAGGAAAGTTGCTCTTTTCTAAGGGGTTGGAGAATGAAATGAAGCCTGCGGCCTGATCCATGACCCCTGTGCAAGCGAATGGAAACAAAAGTGAACAAAATGTTGGTATCAGACATGCCAAAGCTATTCGGGAACATCAAACAAACACGCTATAATCTCAATGCTTTTGAATAGCTTTCATCCCGCATGGTCTGACCTCTTCAGTGGTAGAACAACTGCTTTGCAGGTAAAAGGTCCCAGGTTCAATCCAAGGCTTCTCCAGGCAGGGCTAGGAGAGAATTCTTCCTGGCAAGGCCGTTGCTGCCAGCCAGTGCCAACAATACTGGGTTAGATGGATGAATGGTCGGACTCAGTATTACGCAGCTTCCTATGTTCCTAAGTAGGACTTCTGATCATGGAAGGCAGCTGTTTCTATGAGATAAATCCCCAACCACGAACAATGAGAAACAGAATCACACAAGAAGGAAGAGAGGTGAGTTGGAGTGTAGATGTGGTCCAGTGGGCAAGGGGGAGAAAGAGGGATAGGCCTACTTCTGTGGCCTTTTCTATACCATACGGGTGTAGAGGGAGCGATGGGGTGATCCCGGACTTACTTACTTCTGGGATCATCCCACGTATCCAAATGGCAGCGTGATGTCCGGGTTGGGAGGAGGGACGTTGCACGAGTCAAGGCGTCCATTTTTTTTAAAGGTATAGGAGCTGGAGTGCACTCACACTCCAGCAAAAGGTAAGTGCAACCCCCCCACACACACTTCTGCTCTTCCCCCCAATTCCTCCTGGCCTAGCTCCTTCCCACGACAGGCACCCGCACACCTCCCACAGTCTTGGGATGATCCCGAGACCTTGGGAAGAATCAGATTTTCCCAGGGATTATTTAGCCCTGGGAAAACACGTGCTCATGCCCCACTGCCCCCAGGAGTCCCTGTGCGTCATTTGGATGCACAGGGACTCGGCCGTGACCAGCCTGGATTTTCGGGCTGGTGTAGAAACTGCCTGTGTCAGATGTTAGAAATTAATGTAAATCTTCCCATTTCTATTAACACTTCTCGTTTTGTACATGACTATTTAAGTCAGACACTTATGTCTTTTTCCATACATTGAAGATGTACCTTGACCCAGAAAACCTCTTCTTATGGGGAAAAATGTGGCAGCGTCTAAAGACACTTTGAGATACCAGATGGTAGCTCATGTTGTTTTGAAAGGGGGACAGCACTGAGGTGCCAGCCATGGGGACTCACTGGTGTTCCAAGGCCTTCATTTATAAATCAACATCCGCATTTCAGTAGGGGTTGCTGCTGTGATGGTGGTGCTGCTGCTGGTGGTGGCGGCTGTATGTCTTATTGTAATACTTTGGAGTTCTATAGGGTTAGGACGAGAAGGTTAGATTGGCAATCACTCGGGAAAGATATAGAAATAAATATATAGATGTTTAGCTTTATGGTTTTCAGTGCATAGCACTATAACAAATATACAACTGTCAAGGTTCCTTCTGTGTCCTGGACCCCCTAAGCAACTACTTAAGGATCTCTGCCTCCTTAAGAGTCCCAACTTCCTTCACCCCCCCCTTTTTTGCCTTCCCCTTCCCAGTAACGTGGAGTTTAGGCTGTTGATGTGGGGTGAGTGACACTCCAAACACTTGTGGCTTAACACAACCATTTATTAGTGAGTTAAAACAAGCAAATTACAATTAAAAGTATTTAGTCCATAGAGCTGAATGATACAAAAAGCATTAACAGGAAATAAGAGTTGCAAAAATGCAAGTTGTTTTACCCTAAGCTGCAGCTAGACTTCTTCAGGCTGCTTCTTTCTGTTCTTCCCTCACGCTTGAGTCTTTTCTGGCTCTTTTCTCATTGGCTCTCTCACTCTTTTATACCCTCTCCTCCCAAAACAGAAAGTACTGTTTCAACTTTGAAGAAATGAAACTACTATTCAGGGATACCACCTCACAACAACAACAACAACAACAACAACAACAACAACACAACAGCAGTAGCAGCAATGTAGGCCTCTAAGCCTGACTCTATAACCCTGCCTCTGTAGGCCTCAAACCTTCACAATAACTATACAGAATAAATGCAGTTAACTCTAAACCCCAAACCACAGTTAATTAAAAATACAGTGTTACTATTATTACGACTGTCAAAGCCCTGTTCTGTGAGAGTGTAAAGGAAAGCAGTAAAAAATAGTATGTCACTTTCCTTCCAGTGGCTTTTTTACTGCCATGGGGTAGAAATTGTTTCCCCCCCTGGCTGCCTCCACCAAAATAGCCCTATAACAGCCTGGATCTCAAGTATTTACTTTTGGTAATGTGGAGGTTGGCTACTAGAGATTGTGTTGGTTACCCAAAAGGAAAAGAGGCCACAAAGTTTCAAAAGAGAAAGTTTAAACTCTCACTGAAGGAAAATGTTAATAGGAAAATGTTTTAAATCTGAATGGATACTAGTATTTAATGGTAATAATTTTACTGGGGCCGTTGCTAGACGTGGCGTTAGCGCGGTGTGAGGCCCGGTCTCCCTCCTGTGCATCCAGATGACGCACAGGGGATTCCGGGGTCAGGCCGGGCTAACGCCTCCCTTAAGCCGGGATAAGCGGATTTGCTTATGGCCCGGCTTTTCCGCAGCCCCGGCCTGAGGCCAGGGCTGCGGAAAGTCTAGCGACTTCCGTGGCTTTTCCCTGCTGCTCGCTTACTTGCGAGTAGCTGGGAGAAGCGATGGACTGGGCACAGCGCACATAGGAGCGCTGTGTCCATCGGGCTGGGGGGGGGAATCATGGGTGGGGGAGATAGGGGCCGGGGAAAAGGCTGGACCCAGCAGGAGAGAGAGGGGGGGAAGAAGGACAGGCACGGGCATGGCAGACGGGGGATGGGGGAAGAAGGACGGGGGACAGGGCATGGCGGACAGGGGGAGGATGGGCGAATGAGCGGGCAGGGGGGGCATCAGGCATTGTGGGGGGGAATCAGGGGCAGGGGGAGTGGGGACCCTATATTTACTTTTAAAAATACCTACCTTCTCCGGCGGTGCTCTCCTGCGCACATGGCCCTTTAAATAATAAAAAAAGGCGGACGCGACGGGGCTTCCCCATGCCCCGTCGCGTCTTACGTGTGGAAAAGGGCGACGGTGCACGCTAGCTGTAGCGTGCCCTTGCCCCAACTCCCGGCCGGATTATCCAGTAGGTCTAGCAAGGCCCTGACTGTTTCAGTAGGATTAGCAACAGAGAAAATGTTTATTCGAGGAACAATGAAAACACATCCCCAGCAAACTGAAGTATGGAATACATTTGATTAGAACTTCTACTGATCTCTTATACCATGGCTGGGGAACCTGTGGTCCTCTGTTTGCTGTTGTACTACAACTCCCATCATCTCTAACCACTGTCCATGCTGGCTTGGGCTGAAGGGAATTCACATCTAAGAGGTTTTCCAATTCTGCTAAACCCATTCCCACCAATGTATTCCTTCCTACCTTTCACCCTTTCCCTCTTCCAAGAGTCAACCAAGCAAAGTCCCACCACTGACATTCCATTCTCCCCCAAATCCCCCTCTCACTTTCCTGAACATCCCATATTCCAAGTGATCTTTCATCCCCCCCCCCAGCACCCCAACCCACTCAAAACATGAAACCCAAACATGGTTTATTAGATAGGTAATCCTGAAGAGTAATCACATGCAGTCTGGAACACAGTGGGTGGTATAGTCCTCCCTAAATGGTGACTTTGCATTCCTTTCCATAAAGTTCTATGGGAATATGGTTGGGTACTGTGTGAACAAAATTCTGGATAAGGAACTTTTCTACACAAGGATGTTAATCTCCTCTATCTACTGTCGATTTCGTCACAGAATTTAGAACTGAACACTACAGTGTTTTCTTCCCTGTTTTTCTATTACCTAGCCTCTAGGTGGCACTGTGATATACTCAAATCCCAAGAAAAATCATGCTTTCTATCACCATCAGAAATAATACCCTATTTTCCCTGCTCTAAAAAAAACCTCGCTGAAAGTGCTGTTAAAAAACAGAAGTGAAGCTGGAGGGTCACAGCATTATCTAAAGAACCTGTAAACAACCTTGAGTAGGGAATGACAACCACACAGCAAATACCTCGTGTAGATAAGCTCTAGATGGACTCTTGAACTGATCCAGTATGGCTCGACTTAATCTGAGAGCAAGTAGTTTCAGGCCGTGAGCATTTTATTTTATTAGCAAAATATAACTAATATTCTAAGTTCATGAAAGAATGGTTGGCATCTCGGAAATGATCACTAGAAAAAGAGTTGCATGGAAATGAATGCTAATAATCATTATGCCTCATTTTTCTTTTATTAATATAATTGATATCAGAATTAACCTAAATCATGCAAATTACATGCATGGATCTTCTTTTATCCTGCCCCATCATCAAGATGGGGTTTCGAAAGACCAAACCGAAGATTAATTTTTAGGAACGCATCCCATACAGAGCAGTGAACTCTGCCTCTGCTTTTGCGACTTGTGAAAATCTGATTTATGAACATGATATTAAAGATTTCTAAATGTAGCCAAAATGAAGTGACATTAAACTTTTTCCCTGTTAGCATTAGATTTACAAGCACAACACATTACAATAAGACTAATAAATGTTACTTTGGGGGTAATGAAATTGCCATCATGGTATTCTTAAGTGAGATGGTATTCTTACTGGAGATGTTGCAAATAGAGAAATGATTCTGTTTGTTCCAAGGCTGAGAAACTGACAGAACGACAGTTCAGCATTCAATGCAGACAAGTGCTTTGTTTTATCTAACACCTTGGAATCAGGGCTGGATTATCTTATAGGTGACCATATGAAAAGGAGGACAGGGCTCCTGAATCTTTAACAGTTGCATAGAAAAGAGAATTTCAGCAGGTGTCATTTGTATGCATGCAGCACCTGGTGAAATTCCCTCTTCATCACAACAGTTAAAGCTGCAGGAGCTGTACTAGAGTGGACCACATACAAAAGAGGTCAGGGCTCCTGCAGGCTTAACCGTTGTGATGAAGAGGGAATTTCACCAGGTGCTGCATGAACCTGAAAGCCTAAAAACTGCCCCACAGAGGCTCATCTCGTCTAAGAGAGATATGGCCCCCAAGCTTGGGAGGGTGTAGGGCAACTACTGCCCCCACATCAGTTCAGATGGAGTCACCGTTTTTCTGAAGGTGCTTCTAGGTTGGGGGCTATACACATGACGACAGCAATTGGTGAGGTTGCTGCTGCTGCTAGAAAGAAAGCCATCCTAGGGTAAAAGGAACATTTGACTTGAGAAGAACTAGATCTCACAGCACAGAGATATGCACTCAGTCTCACCCCTCCCTTTCATCTTTAATACTCATAGGTCTGTACAATTCAATGCTCTGTTTCGAAATGTCTTGGGATTGTGGTACAGCTCTTTATTATTAATGCAGTTTATGCTTTTTCCTCTGAGGTTACCTTTTCCTACCTTTTGCTCACAGTGAAGGAAGTTTTATGATAGACGCAAATCATCATTGATTGCGCCATGACAAATGTTCCAAAAGTGGACTGAATGACAGCAGCTTTTCAACCAGGAGCTAATCTATGGGCTGGTGGGGTGAGGAGGTGGCAATTCAGCCCAGGTTTCTTTTTGTTCTGAATAGACCTGCCTATCAAACGAGACAGGCAAAACACAGCCTTTGGTTTTTTAAATCTATTTATTTAGCTGCTCCCGCTGTTGTTGTTGTTGTTTTAAAAAAAGGGACGTTGCTTTTAAGGCAAGTGCTTCTGTCTTTCTGAGTGAAGAGGAGCGAATCTTTGCCTGACTTCATTCCCGTTTGCAATCCCATGAGCCTTTACTGAGGCAGAAGTTCTGAGAACAATCCCCCAGATGGACAGGGATTGGCTCGGGCTGCTTTCAGCTTGAATCCCGCAGAGCTGGCTGAGGCAGCTTCGTAGGTGCCCAGGGCTGCCCTCCTCGTGAAAGTAGGTTGCCATTTTAGCTCGAAGTAATTGACGGCCAATAGAGACTGGCTCGTTGTCAGTTCCAGTCCTTCAGACAAAGCCTGACAAGCTGCCTGCAGAGAAACTCCCTCTTCCCCATCAGGAAATCTCAACACGACGTTCCCTTTGGACGAGTGATTGATTCCGATGTAACATTCTTAAATGGAAGCTGTATGGGAAACGGGCGAAGGCCGGGGATCAAAGAGACAAGGTCTTTAGTGGTAATTGGGCCACCCTGTGCCAGGTGAATTCCTCGGCTTATGGGCCGAGTGCAAATGTCACATTAGGTGATGGTGACGGGGGAATAAAGGAAGCCACTTGTTTAGAGCGCAGGTTTTTAGCCACATGTCCTTGAAAGCATACACCGCCCAACAGGGGCCTGAAATCATTGCTTTTGACAGTAATGGTCATGGATCAGAAAGACTAAAAGGCAGTGACGGAAGCTGCATCGTCTCTCCTGGGTATGTTCCAAAGGGAGAGCTGCTGGCATTGGAACATGAGGTCTAATTTGGATATTACCTCAGATGCATGGGAGCTGTTGTGGTGGGGCTTCTTCCCAGGCCACTGAGGTAATATTGGAAGCTGAAAGTCACATGGGAAGGGCTACTGAAGTGTAGGGAAACCACCTCGCAGTCTGGGCACTATCCATAGCTCTCTAAATCTCCTGTTAAAGCAGGAGGCAAAGCACGTCTTCATCTCCTGGACTGAGCAGGGAGTGCCACAGAGTAGGTGGGAGAGGTGAGAAGCTCTGAGGAGGCTATTCCTGGGAGGATCCAGGCCTAGTGTCCAGCTTTCCAGGCAGGGGTTCTACCTATATGGCTACTTCACATGCCAGCAGATCCATCCATGTGACAGCTGGGGATGTACGAATCAGCAAAAATGAGCTCGTTGAGGTTCTCCCCCTTTCCAGCTCGAAGCTCGTTCCAACTTGTGTCCGTATCAGACTGCAAGCTTATTTGTTGTTGTTTTTGTTGAAAAAATTGTGTGCATTTTCTCCCGTGGATTACAGTGGGTTTCTGTGCATATTTTTCAGTGCACAGAAACTTTTCCCTCATTGACTATATCAAGTAAATGGTTTTGGGGTTGTTGTTTTTTTAATGCATTTCAGAGTGTGCATTCTTTTTAAATATAGATACATTTTCAAACAATACTCAATACTCAACAAGACTTAAACAATACTGGACGCAATACTCAAGATGAGGCCTAACCAGGGCCGAATAGACAGGAACCAGTGCCTCACGCAATTTGGAAGCTATACTTCTATTAATGCAGCCCAAAATAGCATTTGCTTTTCTTGCAGCCACGTCACACTGTTGGCTCACGTGCAGCTCTTATACTGTTAGTTTTACCCTACCCTGTGCCTGCTTACCCTACCCTGTACCTGTTTGCATTCTCTTCCCCTCCTTATTGTTTTACTATGATTTTATTAGATTGTAAGCCTATGCGGCAGAGTCTTGCTATTTACTGTTTTACTCTGTACAGCACCATG
The DNA here is from genome assembly GCF_023053635.1 of Elgaria multicarinata webbii. Lineage (NCBI taxonomy): Eukaryota > Metazoa > Chordata > Lepidosauria > Squamata > Anguidae > Elgaria > Elgaria multicarinata. The sequence continues at coordinate 14,597,290 of NC_086180.1, forward strand.
TACATTGATGGTGCTATATAAATAAATAAATAAATAATAATAATAATAATAATAATAATAATAATAATAATAATAATCCCACTCCATCCAGAGAGAGAGACACAGCAGGATTTTTACCTGTACCCAATGGAGGCTGATTGGGAAGAAGCAATGCCAGAGCAATAAAAAACAGCCACCCTCTGTGTGCCTTGAGCTTTCAGGATCTTATAATTATTGGCTCATTATCTTATTTGCAACGCTGTATCTATTATTTTGTGGCATGCACACGATTTGGGAATTATTGCCCGGTTTTTGTCTAACATGGTGAACAGCGGGTTGGCCACTGTGCTGGGTTAGATGGACCTAGCTCTGACCTAGCATGGCTTTTCTTATGTTCTTAGTCTAATACATACATTATAATAGTAGTAGTAGGGTTTCAGTATAGTAGGGTGGTGAATCCTGGGTTTCAGTCAGGAGCAGTTAGGACTCTAAAGCTTCCATGCCTTGGATGGATCCTTTAGAGTTCTCACTGGTTCTGACTGAAACCTGGAGCAGACTCATTGCCCCACTGACATTGGGGCCACCAGCCTCCACTGAAGCCCTCTCCTCTCCAGCCCCATTTAGAGCATGTGGAGACGAACTCCTAGTGGATGCAATCAAATATTGGTAAGTGCCTATAGTAAGGCATATTCAGGGGCACTGAGGGCAGCAAAAAAACAATACTTTGCTGCCACTATTAAATCTTCAATTTGCCGCCCAGCGGAGCTTTTTAGAGTTGTCCGGGGGCTATTACATGCTGGCCCCAAGGACATGGTAGAATCATCTGAGGCCCGCTGTAATGAATTTGCCAGGCACTTCCAGAATAAAATCTTTTGCATCCGCCAGGACTTAGACTCCAGTGTTATAGCAGGTGAATCTAGTGAGGTGTCCAGAGTACAGTCTTGTCCTGTAATCTTGGATGAGTTTCAGTTGGTACAGCTCAAGGATGTGGACAAGGTGCTTGGACAGGTCCGTGCAACCACCTCTGCTCTGGATCCTTGCCCCTCTTGGCTAATAAAAGCTAGTAGGGATGGAACAGCCGGCTGGGCCAAGGAGGTGATTAATGCCTCTCTACGAGAGGGAGTGGTCCCAGACCGTCTGAAAGAGGCGGTAGTGAGACCACTCCTGAAGAAAACTTCCTTGGACCCGGAAAATCTTAGTAATTACAGGCCGGTAGCAAATGTTCCATTCCTGGGCAAGGTCCTTGAGCGGGTGGTGGCGGGACAGCTCCAGACACTTTTGGATGAGACTGATTATCTGGATCCATTTCAGTCGGGTTTCAGGCCTGGTTTTGGCACGGAAACAGCCTTGGTCGCCCTGTGGGATGACCTAGAGAAAGACAGGGGGAGTGTGACTCTGTTGCTTCTCCTTGATCTCTCAGCAGCTTTCGATACCATCGACCATGGTATCCTTCTGGAACGTCTGGCTGAGTTGGGAGTGGGAGGCACTGCATTGCAGTGGTTCCGCTCCTACTTGGCGGGTTGGCTCTAGAAGGTGGTGCTTGGGGGACGTTGCTCGGCCCCGTGGACTCTCCAGTATGGGGTTCCGCAGGAGTTGGTCTTATCCCCCATGTTGTTTAACATGTACATGAAACCGTTGGGTGTGGTCATCCGGAGTTTTGGAGTGCGCTGTTATCAGTACGCTGACGACACGCAGCTCTACTGCTCCTTTTCATCTTCATCAGGTGTGGCTGTGGCTGTGCTGAACCGGTGCCTGGCTGCGACAATGGACTGGATGAGGGCTAATAAACTGAAACTCAATCCAGACAAGACTGAGATGCTGCTGGTGGGTGGTTCCTCTGATCGGATGGGGGGTGTTTAACCGGTTCTGGATGGGGTTGCACTCCCCCTGAAGGAGCAGGTTCGTAGCTTGGGGTTTCTCCTAGAACCATCTTTGTCACTTGAGGCACAGGTGGCCTCGGTGGCACGGAGTGCCTTCTACCAACTTCGGTTGGTGGCCCAGCTACACCCCTGTCTGGACAGGGATAACCTAGCTTCAGTTGTCCATACTTTGGTAACTTCCATATTAGATTACTGCAACGCCCTCTACATGGGGCAGCCTTTGAAGATGGTCCGGAAACTGCAGCTTGTGCAAAATGCAGCGGCCAGATTGATAGCTGGAACAGGTAGGTTTGAGCATATAACACCGATTCTGGCCCGCTTGCATTGGCTGCCTATATGTTTCCGAGCCCAATTCAAGGTGCTGGTTTTAACCTATAAAGCCCTACATGGCTTGGGACCACAATACCTGATGGAACGCCTCTCCCGACATGAACCTACCCGTACACTGCGCTCAACATCTAAGGTCCTCCTCCGAGTGCCTACTCCGAGGGAAGCTTGGAGGATGGCAACAAGGGAGAGGGCCTTCTCAGTGGTTGCCCCCCGACTGTGGAATGATCTTCCCGATAAGGCTCGCCTGGCGCCAACGTTGTTATCTTTTCGGTGCCAGGTCAAGACCTTTCTCTTCTCCCAGACATTTTAAGCAGCATTTAATAACGTTAAGTTTGTTTTTAATGGACCCCAGAATTGTTGTTTTAAATGGATACTGTTGTTGTTTTTATACTGTTTTTATGTTTTTTTAAATTTTTGTGTACTTTTAATGTTTACTATTTTTAATTGTTGTAAACTGCCCAGAGAGCTTCGGCTGGGGGGCGGTATATAAATGTAATAAAATAAATAAATAAATAAATAAATAAATAAATAAATAAATAAAATAAATGTGTACTATTCTTATTCCATAGCATGGAACATGGTAGCTGATGCAGGTGTCCTGGGGAGAATCAGGTACGCGGTTTCTCCTTTTGCAGGCCTTACATCCAACGAATTTTCTTTTAATTGCCTGTTGCCAACATGCGGTCTCTGCTAAAAAGCATATTTTCTGTCAAGATTGCCTTCATCATTTGGGCTAATTTTTCTTGGCCCTCCACCCATCAGAGCTTCATTGGGAAGGCAAACAGCAGCTTGTGGGTTAGGAAATGCCAGGCGGCTGAACAGGGGAAGAGAGAGAGAGGGAGAGAGAGAGAGAGAGAGCGCACAGGATGAAACAGGGGGAGGAAGAGACGATCCATAAGTCTGTTCCAAGACATTTGCGCACCAAATTGTAAAAAAAAAAAAAAAGCCTTGAAAGGATTCCTCCTTAGCCCGTTCATGCATCTATGCGGAAATGTTTAGGTGCCTGTTTCTGAAATGTGACACCCTGGGGGGCCCTGCAGCCTGTACATGATTCAAGCTTCAGTCTTTTGCAACGGATCAATTGCAAAAATCGTTTGCAAAGACAGCTTGCTTATGCTGTCACTGTGCCAACGCCAGAAGCTCACTGGGTATTTTTGTCTTGGCAGATGCCCATTCTGTTGTAAAGGTCTGTTCAGCTCTTGCTTCCCTTTCTTTCAGGTAATATTCAGCACTTTCATGCATGCACACACACATATACACACGAGGTCTCTGATTATCCAGTATTATTACTTTGGGCTTCTTTTTCTCCATGTCAAAAAAGGGGGAAATTATTCCAATTTGGTTTTTTGAACACTGCAAGGAAGGCATATCCGGATGTGTTACTCTGTGCAATGCCTGCACTAAATATATGGTAGTTTTGATTTGGGGGTTGGAAATAGCAATCGGGGTGGGGTGGGGAGAGAAAAACATTCCCTAAAACTAGGGCTGACCTGAAATGCACTTCTTCAGTTGTCATTGCCCTAGCCATAGGCCTGCAAAAATGGGAGGGCATTTTGACAACTGGAGGCCGAAAGGGAAAACCTTCCAAATGGCCACCACTTGGTGATCACTGTTTTTATTTCCCATAATTCACGTGGGAAAAACACGGTGGGATGTTGTCAAGGGGGGGATTATGGGAAATAAAAATTGTGCTAGCCAAACTGTGGCCACCAGGAAGAGTTCCACAGCTGTCACCACTTTTGCCATCACTATGAAACTGGCAGTGGTTAAAAAGGGTCATCTGGAGTTTGGCTCAGCCTTTAAAACTACTTAAATCGATTAGGAAGAGAGAACTTGATAAAATTGCTATAAACTGCCACGGAGACTCAAAGTGCTGAGCGAAATGAAAGCTTTAGTCATAGTAAATTTAAGCTTGCCTGTATGGTTCTCTTGGTTATTTTAAACTGTTGTGTACTTTTATAGTTGTATGCTTTTCTATGGATGTATTTGTCATGGCCTTCGGCTAGCACAATAAACTGATGATTGATTGATTGATTGATTGATTGAACTACTTAAATTTAGGGCTGCGCACAGCCTCCCCGACTCACCTCGGAGGCTGATTCGTGAGCTCTGATTGGATCCGATTCGACTTGAGGCACTTCGGGACTGGACTGCCCCGCTTCGGATGTGGTTCCGAAGCAAGTTTTGGGGGCCACGGAAGCTGCTCGGCTGTTGTAGGTTCCCAGATACCAGCCGAAACCTACAGTTGCAAATGGCTCTTCATGGCCACCATAGTTTATGACCGTAGATCAAGGAAAACCACAAAGCCCCCATCGTTGTGTAAAATGGCAGCTCTAATAGAGGACACATGGCTAAGGCAAGTCCTGTCAGCAGTGGGGGAAGCCGTTCTGGGTTCTGGGGAAAGGGAGGGAGGGCTAATGGACTACCAGTCAGCATCACGGCAGGCGAAGGCAATGACTCACCACCACTGCAAACCAGTCCAAGGTGCTCTGAAGCTTTCGTACCCATTCCAATCCACTTTGGGGAACCTGACCCAATCCACTACTGCTCCAGATTCAGGCCGAAGTGGGTGAAATTGGCCTGCTTTGGCTTGGATTTGGGGTTTGGCCCTGAGGCAGAGCACAGGCCTACTTAAATTGTGTGGATATACATTCCCCACCCCAACTGTTGTGTGCGTCATTGTTTTTCTTGGTAGCAGCGGCTTCCTTAGCACATTTTTTCTTCTCTGTGGCTGTTGACACTTCTTCCGAGTCAGTCAAACCAGTGATCCCGGTCAATCAGGAATCATGTCATGTATGGAATGATCCCATGACATAGATCTGGCTACATGAGTTCATGCAGAAAGTGAAAGCGAAACTGACAGATTCGCCCACCTTTTCTGGAGAGAAGATCAGACCCGGACCAGGGTAGACTTGTGTTCTGGCCCCTACTTATCTATGCAACACACTGGGTGACCTTGGATGCCTCCATTCTCTTCATGTCTAACTTACTTCAAAAGAAATAGGGATGATAAAATGGAAGGAGAACTTGAAGTCCTAGGAAGAAGGATGGGATAAAATGTAATTAATAAATAAGGATCATTGTGAAGATTCAAATATGTACATCAACCTGATACAATTGTTGTTGTTGTTGTTGTTGTTTCCTCTGCCTCTAATTGTTTTTATAGCCAAAACAGCATCACCCATGCAAAAGCGGGAGGTATTTTAACAAGCTTAAGGTAGCCCGAAGTTTGGCAGAAGTACAAAAAAATTAGGGGGAATTAAAAGGAAGGACTCCCTACACACACACACACACACACACACACACACACACTGCAAACAGCCCAATGAGGACTGAGCGTACCCTTTGGCTATCAAATTATTATTATTATTATTATTTATTTATTTATATAGCGCCATCAATGTACATGGTGCTGTACAGAGTAAAACAATAAAATAGCAAGACCCTGCCGCATAGGCTTACATTCTAATAAAATCATAATAAAACAATAGGAAGGGGAAGAGAATGCACCAAACAGGCACAGGGTAGAGTAAAACTAACAGTATAAAAGTCAGAGCAAAATCAAGTTTTAAAAGCTTTAGGAAAAAGAAAAGTTTTTAGCTGAGCTTTAAAAGCTGCGGTTGAACTTGTAGTTCTCAAATGTTCTGGAAGAGCGTTCCAGGCGTAAGGGGCAGCTGACTGATTGTCGCTGGGTGGAGGATAAAATACGGGAGGGGAGGTGAAATGGTGTGGCTTAAAGCCTCAACAGCACCACCAACTGCAACATTTTATTGTAGCTGCAGCAGTAGCATGGTAGCCTACTTTAGGATTATTGACATAATTTCAGTGAAGGTCTTTAAACATTGGAGGTACGCTATAAAGAAGAGGCTGGTGGCTCCGATGTCAGTGGGGTGGATAATCTGCTCTGAGTTTCAGTCAGAACCAATCAGAACTTGGATAGTTTAGAATCTTGATTGTTTCTGACTGAAACCCAGGGTGGATTCACCACCCTACTGACATTGGAGCCACCAGGAGCCACTGGTACTATGCAAATGCTATGAAAGTATATGGGGGAAATGATATAAGAAAAGGGGAGTAAATAATACATTTGATGATTATTGCATCCACCTTTCCTAAGCCACTTTGGCTTCTCAAAGAGTTGGTTGCAAGACAATACACACACACACACACCAAATCTTTCCAACATTGATTAGCATTCATTTTAAAACCATGCTTAAATGTTTGTTAGGCTTTGCATGCCGGTCTCCATATGTCTCTTTTCAACTCCATGTGCCGTCATAAGAGAGGTGTGTGTGTGTGGGGGGGTGGAATCGCAAAGTTAAAAATCAGTTGCAGGAATCCAAATTATTGCATTGATGCCTTTGGAAATAAATAAGAACCTCTTTCACCCCACCACCCATAAAATTAAGACACATTTATTTATTTATTAATTAATTACATTTCTATACCGCCCAATAGCCGGAGCTCTCTGGGCGGTTCACATCAATGTGTTCCATCAGTCCTATGTTACTATAGAGGGTGGTTTCCCCCCCCCCCATATCTTCAGAACAGAAGAGAGCTAAAGAGCTTTCTCAAGAGTGTGAATAATCTTCCAATTTTCAAACTCTTGGATGAAACTTCAGGTTTGTATTCAGTCTTCCTGACACATGAATAGAACTGAAAGTGAGCAAGACAAGATGAGGATAAGGCTGTTTGATTTCGAAGAAGGCAGATTCCAGAATTGAAGTCTACCGCTAAAGCAAATCCTCTGTCCTGGAAGCCAATAATCCATCCCAGGTAATATGGAAGATGGCTGTGGAAAAGTAAGGGAGAGTACACTCTGTACATGCTCAGAATCTTCTTCTTCTTCTTCTTCTTCTTCTTCTTCTTCTTCTTCTTCTTCTTCTTCTTCTTCTTCTTCTTCTTCTTCTTCTCTTCCTATGTACCCTGGTACTGAAAGAGGTACCAGGGTCAATCTTAGGGAGCTCTAATATGCCTAGTTTTATCTCTAAAGCTGAACATATCCTTTGAACACATAAGCTCCAAGTATCTCCTGGTAAAAGACCAGTTAGCTAGCAGGGCTAACGACTGAAAGACACATGTCTCTACTCCAGTTAAGGGTTTGCCGCTTATGCATTGCCAAAAAAGAGGAACTGCATCATCAAAAGAGGCCAACAATTTGCATAACATTTACATATGGAAATGCATATGCATAGGTGCAAATTTAGAAATAATAACAATTGTTTAAATATAAATGCAATGCATCTCACCATAGTGGAGAGGCTAACCTCCCTGCATGTGCCTGCTGAGTCTTGTGTCCAGGTGCTAAGGGTAACTTCAAGGCCACTACTGCTCTCCTTCCTGATGGTCCTTTGACTTTAAACTGAACTTAGGCTGGACACCTCTTCAAATAAAGGCCACCTTCAAATACAGGACTGCCCTCTGCCAACTCTCCAAAACAGAGAACTGCCCTCTATAAAGCAGGACACCTGGCCAATATACAGCCCATTTTGATGCCTTGGTCTCTATGATCCCGACATTCCCTTTGCAGTTTCTGAAAGATACACCGGAACACCCTTGGTTGTTGTCCAGGGCACGTCCAGCACTTCTCTCTAAAAATGGAATGTCAGCTCCTCCTCAGTATGCTTGCCAAGCCCCAATACCATCAATGCATCGAGAGCCCAAGATAGGCCGCAAGCTCCCAGCCCAGCTCTCCTCCCCTACCTACTTGGCCCCAGACCAGATGGGTGTGGAGAGGTGGTGGAGACAATGGGGTAAGAGATGCAGCTGCTTGCTGCCATTTGATTGAGAACCCCCAGCACATAAACATATAAGTAACTCAAACACACACATGCCATATATCTTCAGCGCCATAGCTAAGTGGTAGAGTGCATGCTTTGAAAGCAAAACATCCCAGGCACCTCCAGTTATACAGATCAGGGGGGAGTTGATGGGGGGGGGAACTGTGCTTGAGATCCTGGACATCTCATAGTAGACAATATTGGTCTGGATGGACATATAATCTGACCAGATATAAGGCAGCTTGCAATGTTCTCCTAACCCACCCTACCCTTGCCTCACCATTTCTTCCAACATCTTGTTACAACCTCTCTCATATCTTGTCTTATTGTTACAGCTCCACCTGAGCCCTGCTCTCCCTGGGCTCCTTCCTTGGAGCCCAAGGTAGTTCCACCTTGGCTGAACTTCCCCAGATGTGCATCTTAGGCTGTGGAAGTTGTGTGTGATCTCCAATTATCCCTATTTTCCCAAGATCATGGCCAGAAGGTACATCTCCAGATGCTTTGGACATCAACTTACATCAACTCCACTCAGCTTGGCCAATAGTCAGGAATGCTGGGCTTGAAGTCCAAAACATCTGGAGGCCTTCTTTCTGCCCACCCTTTCTACTAGAGCATACTTCATGAAGCAAGCCACCAGTTTTGCATCCATGGACATGTGCTTGCTCCCTATGCCATTATCTAGAAACCCTCCTGAACACCCACAAACACCTCCCATCCCATCCCCAAATAGTGAGTCACCATGGGCTCAGATGCAAAGATTCATATGGAACCATGGAGTGATACAAATTCTGCATGAAGGCCTAAATTGCTAAATAGCTCCGTTATGGCAACAACCCAACTTTGGATGAGTTCCTGTTCTATAACCTATTTCAACTAACAGTTAATCCAGTCTGATCTTTCATCTCTGCTTCTCTCTCTCTCTCTCTCTCTCTCTCTCTCTCTCTCTCTCTCACACACACACACACACACACACACACACACACACACACACACACACTTTCATAAACCAGAGGAGCTCCGGGCCATATTGCCTGTGTTTCCTTATAATCCATCCAATACGGTACTTTTTGAATGTGTTACAAAAAGGACAGATTTACAGGAGACAATCTGCCTTCATGATGATTGCATATTGTGGCATTTCTAGTCCATATGGATCAGTAAGACTTGGATCGCAGGCATTTGACCTTCAAAATCATGCAAATGTGAAACCAGACTTCCACTTTTTACAGCTGGAGAAGTCACAGTCTGACTTCTTCATCTTGGCTGGGAATCCTTGATTAAAATGCAATTTGACTTAAGAAATCATGGATTGGTATCGCTCTCCCCCCGCCCGCCCCCATCTTTCAGTGTGGCTTTTTGGGAGCCTCACACTTGCTTGGGTTACCCTCCCCTTAGCTTCACCCCTTCTGGCTAAGATTCTCTCATTAACACCTATGACTCAATTGCTGATCATTTAAGAGCTAAGTTGCTAATTTAGAGCCACGGGCGAAGCATAAGCAAGACTTGAAACCTTTTTGCTCACGCCAGAGTTAATCTCAAGTAATAACTCCTGAAAACCCTTGAAAAGGTCTCTGTGTGGCTTTCTGTCAGTTGCATTATGGAACTGTACATTTTCACACTAAGAAACCTTGATTGTGCCACATCCGATCAGAACTGCTCCAACGGGAAATTGGGGGGGGGGGGGGACACAAAAAACCTTGCTTTAACACAGAATAATTTCCTGGGCTCCTCCAAACCAGCCATTGGAGGACAGCTCCTTTAGAGCTCTGGCAGGTCCTGACTGAAACCTGGAATGGATTTACCGCCCCACTGACGTCAGAGCCATCAGCCTCCACTGCTCAGTCTGCTGCCTAGGTGCTAACCTTTGTTGATGGACAATGTTAAGGTCCCTGCTTCTTCTTTAGCTTTAAACTGGTCTGGGGCTGGACAGCTTTTGAAGCAAAAGATGCCTGCAAATAGAGGACTGTCCTCTGACAGGCCATCAAACAGAAGGCGGTGAAGAAGGCCATATGGCCACCCCAGGCCCAGCTGTGTATCACTCAGTGGCAAACCCTGGCTTCATTCAGCCTTTCTTTGTGCTTGTTGTGTTTGTTTCTAAAGAACGCTGTATATTTTAATTGTTTTTGAAGAGATGTTCTGCTGGCGGAAGAATAACAAACCGTAGTTGGATTTGGTAACCGGACTGCTAAACCAGATGAAAATCATGGCGTTGTCCTTTGCGGCTCCTGGAAGATCTCAAGACCTTGCCGCCTCCTCGGAGACCCCTGCAGGGGCAAGGCAAGCTGGATGGAGCAGCTGTCAGCGTCTCCACAAAAGCCGCCTGCCAAACTGTTGGGGGCACGGTAGATATGCAAAGTGCAAATATGCGAAAGCTGTCGTCGTAAAATTCTCACCATCCAAAGAAAGGAAAAAAGAGGGGAGAGGGGAGGGACCGGAGCCGGGGATTTGCTTTGTCCATGTCATCGCACTCCTTGCCTGCCTAAATTGCAGCGGCCACACAACTCCTTCGGGAAACACCTTGCACGCTACAGGCAATCTTTCTCAGCGCCAACAGCAAGAGTCCGGCGCTCGCTGAAAATCTTGTGTTTACATTAACTCCCTATGGTTCCGTTCAGGTGGTGGAAGCGGATGGCTGTCGCCTTGTTATACTGATCATCTTGAGGGCAGCCCTCCCATTAATAGCAGCTCCACTCCATGTCACCGTTCCAGGAGGCCTGGTGGATCCCTGTTCCAGTTGAGTCTTGTTTAGACAAGACCCGTCTGATCAAGTCTGTAAGCCTAACCGCAAATCCCTTCTCTGAGTGTGGAGATGTGAAAATGGCACCATCCGTGTGCAGGAGGTGTGGGGGGTTTGACAGGTCTGGGGGCAAACTGAAACTTTTTTGGGGGGAAACCCAAATGGCTCAAAGATGATGACGCATGCTCATAGGGTGACCAGGGCTTCTACTTTGCAGGGGTCTTTCCTCTTATTTGAAGATGTCCTCTACTTGAAGATGCATCCAGTCCATGTTTAATAAAGAGGGAAAGCTGCAGGAGCTGTAGGGAAAGTTTATTTTTATTGATTGATTGATTGATTGATTTGTTGCATTTCTATATTGGCCAATATCCAAGGTGGCACATCCACAGTTAACACCTAGACAGCAGACTGAGCAGGCAAATGGGTCATTTGGTCAATCCTCCCCACTCTGCTGAGATGTATTGTATTTCTATTTAAATTACAGCCAGCCAGCGATTTTGTGTATGTAAATATTATGCAAATATTATGCGCATGCAAATATTATGCAGATTGGTGTCTTCTTTTGTCCTTTTTGCGGGGTGGATGGGTGTGGTGCTTCCTCTTTTCTGGTGATGTGCAAGTGCCCGCCCCTAATGCTCAGAGCGCACCAAATGCTGATTTCCTTTCAGAGGAGATGGAAAATCGGGGAGTGGCGGTGGATGCAAATGGAATGGCATCTTCGGAAAACGGGAATAAATAGCTGGCTGGCTGGAACCCTGGACAAAAGCAGGTTGTTGCAGGCCCCACAGAGTAAGTTGGGTGACACTGTGGTTACCAGCAAGGTAGCAACTCTGTAAACAAGGATAGGTCTGGTGTGCAAAAAGAAAAAGAAAAAAACCCACATGAAATGGTCTGTTTGCAGTTGAGGCTGGTGGCTCTGATGTCAGTGAGGCTTTGAATCCAGTCCAGGTTTCAGTAGGAACCAGTCAGAACTTCAAAGGAACTATCCAAGATGCGAAGCTGTCCTTTAGAGTTCTGACAGGTTCTTACTGAAAGCCAAGCCGGAGCAGATTCACTGTCCCACTGACATTGGCGTCACCAGCCTTCACTATTTATTTGTTTATATAGCATCATCTAGTTACATGGGGCTTTGCAAAGAACAGGTATGATGGGGCGCTGCCCCAACAGGCTTACAATCAAAAATATATACAAGGACACTGTTAATTGGTCAACATCTAAGGTCCGCCTCCAGTTGCCTACTTCAAGGGAACCACAGAGGACAGCAACAAGGGAGAGGGCCTTTTCTGCAGTGCCCCCCCCTCAATTATGGAACAATCTCCCCGATGAGGCCCACCTGGCATCAACATTGTTATCTTTTTGGCGCAAGGTCAAGACTTTTCTTTTCTCCCAGGCATTTAACAGCATATGTTGAGTTTTAACTGACTTTAGAACTAGTTTTGGTGTAAGAATCTGTTAAGTTTAATCTGCTCCTTTTCTTATTTTTTTCTACAATTAGCCAGCTGAGAGTTTAAAATTGTTTTAAATGTTAGTTGTTTTTATATTTTTATGGTTTTAAATTTTGTATATTGATTTTTAACGTTCAGTTTTTAAATCTTTGTAAACCTCCCAGAGAGCTTTGGCTATGAGGCAGTATATAGATGATGATGATGATGATGATGATGATGATGATGATGATGATGATAACAACAACCACAAAATGGAATGATTGAGAGCTACACATATGTAGGGTGACCATATGGAAAGGAGGACGGGGCTCCTGTGTCTTTAACAGTTGCATCGAAAAGGGAATTTCAGCAGGTGCCGTTTGTATGCATGCAGCACTTGGTGAAATTCCCTCTTCATCGTAACAGTTAAAGCTGCAGGACTATCCACAAAAGGTGAAAATGTAATTGTAGCAGGATCTACACTACTTCTTTTATAATGGTATTGAATTGCATTGACAACTGCTGGGGCCCATGATACATTCCATATACTATTTTCAAACCGCTTTTATGATGTTCAATTCTGCTTGGTGTAGATCTGGCTGTACATCATATTTTTCACTCAGAAGACCAATTGGAGGCAGTTGCCACAAAATTTGGATTCCCTCCCCCCTTCAGAAGATTGCAGGGTATCTTCTGAACTTAACCTAGCTTCACTGACCAGGTAGTGAATTATTCAGGTCCAGAATGCAAATTATTGAAAGGTCGATGGACAGGTATTTGTTGAGGGAGGGAAAAGAGCGTCAGTTTTCTATTTTAAATGCCTTTATTTTAAGGCACTGTTCTGTTCTTTTGGTTTTAAAATTAACTCACAGACAGAAGTTTTGGAAGTTTCTTTAATTTAGTGGCCATATGTGATCGAATGATTCCCTACTGTGAAATCTGTCATGGACAAAAAAAAAAAAAAAAATCAAAAACAGAAGGGAAAAAATTACGCCAATATGCCAGGCACCATATGAAAAGAAAAATCAGATTCTTAACCCCTGGACACTGGTATTCGACAGCGACATATTAAGTGCAACGTCTGATAGCCTCCGAAGCAGGAGAACTCAAAGATTCACGTCCAAGAGCTATTTTTTGTGAAAGCAGTTTTATATCGGTGCACACCACGGGACATTTGTGGCAGTTTTTAAAGCTGCTCTTTGGAAAATCACACCAAAAGAGCCTGACTTTGTGTACATGGAACCCATAGGGATGTAGGTAGCAGCCTTATACTAAGTCAGAACTTCAGTGTTGTCTACACGGACTGGCAGCAGCGCTCCAGGATTTCAGAAAGAGGTATAGGTATCTGTTAAGTTTAATTCCGCTCCATTTCTCATTTTTTTCTACAATTAGGTTTATTCCATCCAGTTCCTACATCACTTTGCAATTTATTTTTGTTTTCTTTAATCTTATATGAAAATGTGTATGCATTTTTGCGTGCACTTCTCAGAATCTATGATTCTGTGTGCATTTTTCATACTATACACCTATTTTGCAGATGATTTCCCCTGAGAATATTGTACACTCATCTCTGTAATATACCCACTTTTGGTACATGCATTTCCATCCTCTATGGGTTTCTTTACACATTCTTATTTATGTGCACACTTTGAACACAAACTTTGAGAAAGTGCAGATATCAATATGTAATGCTATTGATTACAATATGTAATCAACCCATACATTGTATGGGTTTAGGTAGTGTGAATATGTGAAGCTAGCATAAAAATGCAGACTGAGCAAATTTATCCCCCATCTTTAGTTTCAGGTAGGAGGTCTTTCCTAAACTTACATGGAGAAGCCGGAGGTTAAACCTGAAACATTATATACAGAAAACCACTAGCTACTGAATAACATGATCCATTTTTAATTAACCCCCTGTGTCTATAGTAGGCAATGGTTGGATCCATCAGTTTTGCTTTCTCCCACATTCAATTTTTGAATCTCAAGTTCTTTTCATCCTGTTTATGAAGATATTTGGAAATGTTGGTATGCTCTTGGTTTTAAGAATTCAAACAAAATTCTCACCGATCTCTAGCCTATAGCCAGTATGGTGTAGTGGTTAGAGCAGCTTTCCCCAACCTGGTGCCCTCCAGATGCGTTGAACTACAACACTCATCATTCCCAGCCAACATGGAATGATGGGAGCTGCATGCCAACACATCTGGCAGGCACCAGTTTGGAGAGGGCTGGGTTAGAGTGTTAACCTAGGATTAGGGAGTTCCAGGTTCATAGTCTCATTCAGCCATATAGGTGACTAGAGGATGATCTTGAACTTCTCACTACCTGTCAGCCTAACCTACCCCATAGAGTTGTTGGGAAGTTAAAATTAGGGGTTGGGGGGAATTCTGTATACCTTCAGCTCCTTGGAGGAAAGGTGTACTATAATTGAACTAAATAAAGTCATTGTAATGTAGGGATGTTGGAGGAATCCATCTGATGGGGAAGGGGTAGAGTTTGTTGAGCTTTCATCAGCTCGCCCACCTCCCTAAAACTGTGGCTTTCTTCCCCACAAATTGGCTTGACTCGATCTACATCAACTTGGGGCATTTTCTGGGTGGGATGGGGGAGGTCTTCTCATAAATCAAAAGTTGGGCAAATTGGCTCTGCAATTTGCGTAACTTGCTCAAATTCCAGTTGCAATTTGCAGAATTGTGCAAATTATGGTGGTGATTTGCACAATTTGCACAGATTGCAACCACAATTTGAGCAAATTACACAAACTATGGCTGGAATTTGCGCAGTCTAGGCAAATTACAGCCAGAATTTGCATAAATTATGCAAATGGCAGCCTCAATTTGCCCAATTTTCTTTTCATGAGGGGACGGGAAATGAAAAACCCACACCCAGATCTCAGGAAAAGCCTGTGGCTCATCTCGTGACTGCAAGTCAAGCAAGGTGGGTAGGTGGGATCCGTTGGAACCCAGAAGGGCCAGATTTTCAAACAACTAACATCCCCATTGCAACATAAACCAGATCCTCAATATAGCAAAACACATTATTACCATTGATCAAGGGAGACAGATTAGGAATGGCTTCTCTTGAAAATTCCACCATCCTCAAGGGTCTTAAGGAATGAAAGAAGAATCTTCCGAAGGAGGTAGAGTACACAGTATGGACCCTCTTAGCTCTCAAGTCTCCGAAATCTGGTTGATGTTTTCATCAAACCGTTTGATTCACAATCTGTGTCAAGAGGGGAAAATCTTGCCAGGATGAATGTAATTGCTTGGCCAGCCTCAATTCCATTCCACTTGGTATCAACTGCTTTTTGGAGTTTGCTTAGTCATACAGAGCAGCCAGCAGGAAGAACTTGATAAGGCAAGGTAGGAATAGCAGATCAAAATGCCCCATAATCAAGGAGACTGTCCAGGACTGCGGTTTCTCTGGTATGAAGTTCTATGTAGCTGTAGCTTTCTGGAATATGTGATATCTAAACTGTTCTACACAGCTAGGAACAAGGCCTTAAATAAAGAGCTGAATGGAAGACACAGAAGAAGCTAATGTGGAGGTTTATGTTATTGGGAAAGAAAGAAAGAAAGAAAGAAAGAAAGAAAGAAAGAAAGAAAGGAAGGAAGGAAGGAAGGAAGGAAGGAAGGAAGGAAGGAGGAAACTGAACACTAAAGTCACCTCAAACCAATGAAGACAGGGAGATGCTGTAATTCTTGCAGCTTTAGGTAATATTCATTGCCTGATTTCTCAGTCCATTCTATTCTTATTCTTATTGATTTATTCAGTCATCCATTATACTATAAGGTTATAAACAAGGTATTTGTATAAATGGAATAAAAGGAAGAAGAGAGCAATCCTATGGTCCCGAGAGAGCATCTCTTGGTACCCTAGGATTCTTTGGAGTCCCCCCATTATTATTATTATTATTATTATTATTATTATTATTATTATTATTATTATTAATTTATATAGCACCATCAGTGTACATGGTGCTGTACAGAGTAAAACAGTAAATAGCAAGACCCTGCCGCATAGGCTTACAATCTAATAAAATCATAGTAAAACAATAAGGAGGGGAAGAGAATGCAAACAGGTACAGGGTAGGGTAAGCAGGCACAGGGTAGGGTAAAACTAACAGTAGAAAGTAACAGTAGAAGTCTGCACAACATCAAGTTTTAAAAGCTTTAGGAAAAAGAAAAGTTTTTAGTTGAGCTTTAAAAGCTGCGGTTGAACTTGTAGTTCTCAAATGTTCTGGAAGAGCGTTCCAGGCGTAAGGGGCAGCCGAAGAGAATGGACAAAGCCGAGCAAGGGAAGTAGAGGCCCTTGGGCAGGCACTGCCACAACCTCAGAAGGAGGGCTCCAGAATCTGCTCCCACCCCTCCCTCACCCCTTTGCAGCCAGTGTGACCTCAGCCGGCCTCTCCAGCCCCACTCAGATGCCCATCTAGAGAAACAATGCAAAACATGGAGGACAGAGCGGCAAAATCAGCATCAAAGAAGTGGAACCCTGAAGAGTTTATCACTCTGGAACTGTGTTACTCCCCACTGGAAAATGAGAGAGGGCGTTCTTGGTGGCTGCTTTGGAAGAATGCCCTGCCACGGTAGGCCAAGGGAGCTTCATCTCTGTTATCCTTCTGTTTTCATTCAGGCAGGCTAGTTGCACCTAAGCTGATTTGCTGTCTTCTTCTTCTTCTTCTTCTTCTTCTTCTTCTTCTTCTTCTTCTTCTTCTTCTTCTTCTTCTTCTTCTTCTTCTTCTTCTTCTTCTTTATGTGCTTTTATTTATCTTTCATCAGTGTTTCATTTGGAGGGAATCTACACGTAGTACTGAAGGCGCTTGCGTGCGCCTCCAGTGCACGGTCAAAACTATGGTGTAGATGGCGAAAGAAGAGACGGAGGAAGAGACGGAGGAGGAGGAGGCTGGGGAACCGGCCGCGTCCTTGCCGCCGCCGCCACCACCGCCTCCACCGCCTCCACCGCCTCCCCACCGGCCTCCTGCTGCCAGGGTAAGAGCCACCCGGGTCAGAGAGCTCAGCTTCCGCTTCCGCCGAGCTCTCCGACCTGGATGGCTCTTAGCCCGGCAGCAGGAGGCCAGCGGGGAGGCGGCGGCGGCGGCGGCAAGGACGCGGCCGGTTCCCCAGCCTCCTCCTCCTCCGTCTCTTCCTCCGTCTCTTCTTTTGCCGTCTATACCATTGTTTTGACGGCACACTGGAGGCACATGCAAGCGCCTTCAGTACTACGTGTAGATTCCCTCTGGATGTGTTTTTAACCGATATGTTCGTGTTTTATTGGCACCTAAGCTGATTTGTTTCTTCTTCTTCTTCTTCTTCTTCTTCTTCTTCTTCTTCTTCTTCTTCTTCTTCTTCTTCTTCTTCTTCTTCTTAATCTGCTTTTATTTATATTTTACCAGTGTTTCATTGGATGTGTTTTTAACTTCTTCTTCTTCTTCTTCTTCTTCTTCTTCTTCTTCTTCTTCTTCTTCTTCTTCTTCTTCTTTTTATTTATGTGCTTTTATTTATCTTTTATTAGTGTTTCATTTTAACCGATATGTTAGTGTTTCTTCTTCTTCTTCTTCTTCTTCTTCTTCTTCTTCTTCTTCTTCTTCTTCTTCTTCTTCTTCTTCTTCCTCTTCCTCTTCTTCTTCTTCTTCTTCTTCTTCTTCTTGTGCTTTTATTTATCTTTTATCCGTGTTTCATTGGATGTGTTTTTAACCGATACGTTAGTGTTTTAATTATAACATTGCGATTGTTTCTGTATTTTATTGTTAGCCACCTTGAGTGCTATTTTTGTGAAACATAAATTGAATAAATAAAAAGAAAATAAATTCCAATAATATCAAGTGGGCGTCTATATGCATAGCTCATATTTATGCCAGTATGGCTCTAGATTTCCCTTTTGTGAATTAGCCACCACTTGACAGTTTGCAGCTGAATGAGAGAAGAGAGTCCATGGCAGGGCGGGGAGGAGGGGGAGGGGAATGATATTATACTCATGAAGAGGACTAATAACTGTGTACAGTTGACATTTGGAGGGAGGGACTGAAATCACCCCATCCTTTACTTCCACACTTTGATTTTGACCTTTTCTACATGAGGCATTTATTGCGTGATTGCCATTCCCTACTCATGGTTACTTCTTAAGATGACACGACCCTCCAGTGTAGCTTCTGTTTTTTAAACAGCGCTTTCATTGATTTTTTTAAGAGAAAGGAAAATGCAATATTATTTGGGAAAGCGAATTCCACTTCTGTATTTGTGCTATTCTGCTTTGCCATAGTGCCACCTAGAGGTTATGTAACCAAAGAGCCAGGGCGGGGGGATGCTCCATATGTAGTGCCCAAATTTCAATTCTGCAATGAAATTGAAAGTAGATACAGTGCATTAACAGCATCTTGTAAAAAAGAAAGAAAGCTCCAAATCTTATGTGCAGAGCCTCCATTTGCATGGAGTCTCTGGTGTACAAATATGATGAACATGTGGAGTAGGATGGCCAGATATGCATCACCGAAAAGGAGGACTTCTGTCACTAAGAATAAGGACAAAAGGGGACACACATTTGCCTATGCTAATTTATATGAATAGATTCAAATTTAGAAATTATTATTATTATTATTTACATAGAAATATGATACACATCATGACTGGCAGCATGACTGCTGTGCCCTCCAGACCCCCCTCGGGGGGGGGGGGAGTCATTAGAACTCACAGTGATGAAACCAGCATCTATCCCACTGAGTCCCAGTATGCTTTGGCAGTAGAGGTGCTGACACTAGGCCTGTTTGCCACTCACCTGCCACTGCCTGGATGATCATTTGTGGGCCCTGGGCTGTGGGCCCCAAGGTCTATCCCTAGCTACTCCACTGCCATTCACACATGCAAGTCACCATTTGATGCTCCAATCGTTAAGTGAAGGTCATATGTGTGAACCAACCCTGAGTGCAGGATCGCAGATATGGAGCCCACCATCCCACAATTCCTGTATTGAGAAGGTACCAGATACATATATTGCTAGTGAAGTATGTGATACATTTGTGGCTGCACCCAGGCCCTGAAACTCACTTCCAAGGGAAGACCATCTCCGTTCATTGATGACCTTCCAGAAGCTGGTAAATGCCTTCCTTTTTAGGAAAGCATTTGGTCTGTGATTTTAATTTGCTGTTTTTAATCTGTCTTGTTTTGTTTAAATAATTTTAAATATTTATATTGCTGTTGTGTTATTTTCTGCTGCTGTTTTATGGATTTAATGTGTAGTATTTATGTTGTAACTTGAAACAATGTTTTAATTGCTGTTTTTCTATCATCGTTGTCGTCGTCGTCATCATCATCATCATCATCATCTGTCTTGAACTCCTAGAAAAAATGGTGAGGTAGAAATGTTTTAAAATAGGATCCTTCTCAGCATAGATTACAAT
This sequence comes from Elgaria multicarinata webbii, assembly GCF_023053635.1. Taxonomy (NCBI): domain Eukaryota; kingdom Metazoa; phylum Chordata; class Lepidosauria; order Squamata; family Anguidae; genus Elgaria; species Elgaria multicarinata. The sequence continues at coordinate 14,616,816 of NC_086180.1, forward strand.
TAAGATCTGACCCAAGGGCTGTCTTTACGGTGCCAGGATGGCTCCGCCTCCTTCTCAAACCCTGCACTTTCACTCCCCCGGGGTGGCATCAGGTAATCCGGGCAGCCATCCAGATACTGGAGCTGCCTCTGCCCTCTACCTGGTGAAAAGCGACCAATCGCTGGATGCTTTCCAACACCACCCAGGTTGACCCCGGATTGGCCCTGGAGCAATGTCAGACAGTGGAAGCGCAGTATTGACGTCGCTCCATTTGAAAAAGTCGGAGACTTTTTCAAACCCCAGCACCGCGGGGAAGCCGTGCAATAGGTGCGAAGCTGAATTGCATCATCTAACCAATGCAGGGCAGATCCACAGCCACCATGGGGCTTTCCCTGTATATATATATATATATATATATATATATATATATATATACATACACACACACACACACACACACACACACACACACACACACACACCTGCCACGACACAGGCTCTGAACACCAGACCTCACGGCTGCCACCACTTATTATGGGCGACACAGGCTCTGAACACCAGACCTGGCCGCAGCCACTCCCTGCTCAAGCTAAGCACCACCGCTTGATACGCCTGAGGCAAGGGATAAGAACCACCTTCCTCTAAACTATGTGGAGAAAGGGGTTTAAAATGGAGAAGGATTTTAATATATATAATAATACGCTGTGAGTTATATCTGCTTAGGTGGATGATTGTCAGAGTGGGTGCTGAATGTGTAAACTTAAGATGATAAACGCCAAACAGACACGTGGGATTTTTGTGGTAGTTTCAAAACAAAACAATCAAAATTTATTTTTAAAAGTTCATAAGCTTTGTTTCAAATAACAACATTTAAAAACCTTTTTGAAACCTTTCATACAATCCGGTCACTCATTCACATTCGCGCTTTCCTTTTTCTCACACAATCACTCTTGAACTTTCTTTATCATCAGTATTGATTAATATACTTCCACTACATGCACACCACACTCTAAAGACACCACTCACTACACTGACTCTCAAATTTCCCAGAACTTAAGTACCATAAACACAGAGAGCACTACAGACTCTACGAGTACCTAACAAGTCTCCCTGAAAAGGTTTTCTGAAAAAGATCTCCCTCAATCCCCTGAGTCCTTCCCTTATATATCACTCCTCCCCCCTCCCAAGACATTCTAACTCCGCCCACTCAGGCCAACATTCTAAAAACCACAGACTTACAAACTGCAGACATACATTTGGAATTGACTTGTGGAGTGTAACGCCACAACACCCTCTAAATCAAAATACCCCAAACCTTGTGGAACAAAATTATCTCCGCCAGCTTTCTAAAAACCTGAAAATCTGGAAAGTAAAAGAAACTTAATTATCAACAATAATTGCTGAGAAGGTTGGAACTTTCCAGCTTTTCCCACCCCCCAAATAGTGAACAGTTGGTAATGTTTATCTTGCATGAATGCTATGTTTCCAGAAACCCCCATACAAAAATAAGTATCTCTACAAGAGTCAGAAAATGGCTCTGAAGGAGCACCAATTGGTCCATCGAGTGATCATTCCGCATTTCCAAACCTAAATATGCATTTCCAAACAGCTCCGGAGGAGTCATTATATTCCGTTGGGTCAACCCTCTGCATTTTCAAAAGACCCTTAATATATATTTACATAATCTGCATTTTTAAAAAGCCCTTAATTATGTATTTACATGACAGATGATAATGGCTCCAAAGGAACCACAGCCGTCATCTGTGTCAGCCCTAATATACTTCCTACAGGGACATGTATTCTCTTTCCTTTTTCAAGCAACTGTTTGTGAAGCAAAACCAATCATTTAGTTTAAAGGTAGGGTAGACAGAACCTACTATAAATGGCTAATGGCAATATAGAGATCATTGATGATGGTTGTAGCTGGAATCGTAACTAACAGCCTCTCGGTTCTCCACCTTATTTGTCAGCAGAGAAATTGGACGGTGGTCAACATTTTTCTTCAGGGTGATGAGAAATTCTCCAACAGTTTCTCTCGACGGTCGCACAACTTCTTTCTTTTATTCCTGGGTTTGGTGTGGTCAGCCCAGCCACCATTTTGCATCCCCCACAATGCCCTAGAGCTAGCCTCATTCCAAGGCGTTATGGGAGGAAAATGGCACACAAAAATGGTGGAAAATGTCTTGAGAAAAGGCTGCAAAGTGGCCTTCTTTTTTGGCTGGGGAGGGCGGTGAGAAAAAGAAGAATCTCAGGGCTCATCTACACCAAGCAGGATATTCCACTATGAAAGCAGTATGAAAGCGGTATATGAAAGGCAGGAGCCACACTACTGGCTTTATAGTGGTATTGAAGTGCCCTGACAACTGTTGGGGCCCATTGACATATACCATATACTGCTTCCATGCCACTTTCATAGTGTTCTATCCTGCTTGGTGTAGATGTGTTATGGGCCCCAACAGTTGTCAGTGCACTTCATTACCACTATAAGGCAGTAGTGTAGATCCTGCAGTGCACTTCAATACCACTATAAAGCAGCAGTGTGGCTCCTGCCTTTTATATACTGCTTTCACACCACTTTCATGCAACCAGAAGCAGTGTGCCTATGTACACCAATTGCTGAAGAACATGAACAGGTGAGTGCTATTGCACTTATGTCCTATTTATGAGACAAGAGTGCAATAGCTGGTTGGTTGGTTGGCCACTGTATGAATAGAAGGCTAAACTAAATGGTCCTTTGGTCTGATCCAGAATGGCTCTTCTTATGTTCTTATGTCTCAGAGAAGCAGCAGTGGGACATCCTATGGTGGCTGGGCAAAGCTTGAACAATTTCTGCTGCAGCAAAAGAAATCACAGCAAAGCCAAAGAGTGGGGCTGCAAGGCCTTGGGCCTATGAGGAGATTCATCATAAGTGTACATTGCACCATAGAGGGTTGACAGGTGAGTGGTTCCTAATCCCTGGAGTTTGTCATTGATTCTACTTTTGGGCTAACACTATCTGGCCTGATGGCTGCTTCCCATTCTTCCCAAACGGAACTATTACACAGAAAGAGGTAACTATGAGAAATTCATTTCAGTTTTTTTTTTTTTAAATCAGGATTTTACCCACTTTGTACCCTCCAGATCAAACATGGACTTGGCGCCCTCGACGACCAAAGTCCATAAATTTCTGAGCTTGTAATGTGATTCATTGAACACCCCCAAATGCATTCACCAGCATGCATACGTTTGTAAAATGTGCGTGAAAAAAATGCATACTTTTGAAAAATGCACCCAAATGCGCTTTAATCAATGGGCGAAGAATGTGTATATTTCTTTTGTTTTATAGTTCTGGTTACATATGATATATATATATATATATATATATATATATATATATATATAGTCAGTGCCAATACAAATGCATGTTCCTGTCTGGGTTTAATATTATTTAACATAGCAAATTTAGAGAACCCAGGAAATTAGTCTCTTTGCCCGTCCACCTATACTCTCCATAATCCTGTATATGCCGATGGAGGCATTCTCCCATCTGTGTTCACAAAATCAATGAATTTCCTCCACAGCCCTTCAAATTTGCATTCGTTTGGATGTCCTCACACTTTCCTCAATTTTTGGGTCAAGAATGTATATATTTCCAAAATGCACATAATTGATGTGTCCATTTGGAAAAATATGCACTAAAATACTCACGGATTCTCATGTGAAAAGAAAAAACAATCTGATACAGACCCGGGTCAGAACGAGCTTTGAGATGAAATTTGGAAAAGTATCGCGAACTTCGGTTTTGCTGATTCACACATCCCTACACAGAAAGAGATTTTCCACAACCACACCAAATAAAATTTCCAGTCCTGATAAAATGTGGGTTGATTGAAAAACAAAAACAAACCAGAGACAAAAGATGTGCAAACACTATCAAGGGGTCAAAACAGCAGGACGTATCTCCAGTTCTCCTGGCTGTCGCTTCCTCAGGATTCTAATAACTCGAGTAAACTACCGGGACAAACAACGCTGCTACAAATGTGTCTGGAGATTCTGCATCTGCCTTCGTTAATCAGCTTCCTTTCCTGAATATGAATTGGAATAATGAGTCAATTAATGTTCTCAAATGCCAATGAGATGCAAAAGAGATTGGCAGTGGAGGTGGAAGCGGTGAGATTCGGGAGCTGTTCCAGTGCCTGGATTTTTAACAAGCATCGAAAACTGAGAGCACAACTGATTATTTATCGCACACAAATGCGGTTGACTGGCACCTCTTTGCATCCAAGCCCTCCCCCAGCTCAACTGGGGGGGGGTTGCGGGGGGGGGGAGAACTCCATTTTTTAGTCAGGCGGTTAGAACTTTAATTATGCAGGGCAAAATAGCACTAGGCCGTAAATTCTCTGCATTTGAAGATGCATGGCTGTTTCTTGCACTCTACCGCACAACCTGGGAGCAAAGGACCCAAAGATGTCAGATAGCTCTCTCCTGGGATGGTCAGTGGTCCCAGGAGGAAGGTATTCATGCAGGTAACTAAAATGATCAAAGGGCTGGAGCATCTCCCCTATAAGGGAAGGTTACAACAGTTGGGATTGTTCAGCTTGGGGAAAAAGGAGGCAAAGAGGGGAAATGATAGAGGTGTACAAAATTAGAGCCAGTAAGTGATGAGCTCTTCATTGGAAGCCCTCTACCCACCTGAGATGCCAAGAGCAGTTCGTTTTATGCAAACCTTTGTTAAGAAGATACAAAGAGCCCTGCTGGATCAGACCAAAGGTCCATCTAGTTCAACACTGTGTTCACACAGTGGACAACCAGCTGTTGACAAGAGACCCAGAAGCAGGACAAAGGTGCAACAGAACCCTCATGCCCAGGTTCCCTAGTAACTGGTGTACCTAGGCATAAACTGGAGTTAGCACATAGCCATCAGGTCTAGTAGCCATCACTACATCCTGTGGTAGCGGATTCCATAGTCTACCTCTGCGCTGTGTGAAGAAATCCTTCCTTTTATCTGTCCTGAATCTCCCAGCAATCAACTTCATGGGATGACCCTGGATTCTAGTATTATGGGAGAGGGAGAAAAATGTCTCCCTATCCACATTCTCTACACCAGGCATAATTGTGTACACCTCCATTATGTCTCCTATTAGCCTTCTTTTTCCTAAGCTAAACGATCCCAGCTGTTGTAACCTTCCCTCATAGGGCAGATGCTTCACCGCCTTGATCATTTTAGTTGCCCTTTTCTGTACTTTTTCCAGCTCTCTTTGGTCCTCTATTTTTTGGTTATTTCTGTTTCTTTCTTCTTTTTTGTAGGGCTGTGCTCCGCTCCGTTTCGGATCCCCACATCCGAAGTGAAGCAGGTTGATCCAGACCTCTGAAGCCCTGTTCCGAAGCGGATTGGGGGAGTTCTGGATCAGCATGAAACAGTTCAGACAGTTCCAAACCGATTTGGACCGTTCCAAAGCTCTGGATGGGGGGAGGGGGCTTACCTAGCTCCACCGCAGTCCATGCAGTGACGGCGGTGGAGCCAGGTAAGCGGGCAGGGGGGTGGGGCTTACCTGCATCCGTAGCGGTCCGGGTGGCAGCTTCAACTGCGGCCTGTTTCCGCCTTGAGGCCTGGGCTGCGGTTGAAGCTGCCTCCCAGACCACTGCGGATGCAGGTAAGTGGGGGGGATGGGTGCTTACCTAGCTCCACCGCCACTGCTGCAGTCCATGCAGTGGCGGCAGTGGCGGTGCCAGGTAAGTGGGGGAGGGGGACTTATCTAGCTACGCCGCCCGCTGCCACTGCGGTCCTTGGGGCGGCGGACAGTGAAGCCAGGTAAGGGGGAGGGGGACCTATTCGGCCCCCATTTTGTCCCCCCTTCCCCACTTACCTGCCACCACTGTCTGCCACGGAGTCAAGTAAGTGGGAAAGGGGGGGCAAAATGGGGTCCAAATCTCAATCCGGACCTCTGGATCTGACTCTGGATCTGGTTCTGGAGCAGATTGGGGGAGGGTCAGATCGACCTGAAGCAGTTCAGGTCCGATCCGGAAGGTCTGGATTGGGCCCCAAAGTAGTTTGTGGTGGTGGTGCACAGCCCTTCTTTTTGGGGATGTGTGTAAGTGGCCATCCTAATGAAGGGACCCTGTGACAAAGCTTAACAAGTGCAAGATCCCTTGCTTGTAAAAGGACCCGTAAGCAAAGATGTTTAGGCTTATCTTTCCTGAGCACGTAAGTTACAAATTTTGGGTACTTACATTCAAGTCCTGACTCTACCCAACAACGTCTTCAACTTGCTTGCAGCCCTGTGAGGTCTACATTCGCCCCTCCTCTCCTGCTATGTTATGCGATTAAAAAGAATCTATGTTTTCAGCCAAGGAAGCAAATAGGTAATGGTAAATATTTCAAGAAAACATCCTGGTTGAGGCAGCCAAAACTTTCATTAGAAGGTGAGTATGAAAAGGAAAACAAAGCAAAACAGGCTTCTATTTATGGCTAAATTAAATTTCTGTGACATTATTTTTTCCTGCCTTCCCATATATCTGATTATGATGAAATGGTTGGGTGACTTGACCTTTTGTTCATTAAATTTCCTTCTTAACGAAGCACAGATTGGCAAAGAGAACAGGAGCTCTAATAAACCATCCGCCTCTGAATCGAGCAGAGAAAAATATTGTTGGCAGATCAGGTGTGCACTAAACCCAAAGCCAAGTTATTTCACTATTATTATTTTAAATCATCCTCTTCTCCCTTCCAGCAAAGGTAGCTTCCAATGTGTGGTTATTAGGGGTGCGTGCTCCGCACTGAAAATACAGGGGTCCAAAGGATCTCCGAAATCGTGGTGTGCTTAGGGGGTGGTTTCAAAACCGCAGTGCGGTTAGAAGATCATTTGGAGCCCCAAATGGATCCTTAGGTATCCGAAGTTTTTTTAGGCAACGCGAGGGCTCGTTTCATGTTGATGGATGGCTAAACGAACACTTCCATATTAGGAAGACACTGAGGGGTGAGGGAGTGGTAGTTTTGAGATTGAATCATAGAATCATAGAATAGCAGAGTTGGAAGGGGCCTACAAGGCCATCTAGTCCAACCCCCTACTCAATGCAGGAATCCACCCTAAAGCATCCCTGACAGATGGTTGTCCAGCTGCCTCTTGAAGGCCTCTAGTGTGGGAGAGCCCACAACCTCCCTAGGTAACCATTAGCCACAGTCGCCTCCCTCCAATCACTTTGCTTGTGGGGAGGGATTGCAAATTATTTAAAAAAGGGGGGGGCATAGTAGTTTTTAGGCTGAGTTTTGCAGGTGTCATGCCGGTTGTATTGGTATTGTTTTGAATCTATGTTGCTGATATTTGATTTGATTTTGCATTTTATTGATTTATAGATTTTGTTATTTACCCAGACTCCTTGATTGATGGGTGCTATAAAGAGTTCATACAATAAAGTAACACATAGTGATCTGTATAACGAACAAGTAGCAACGGTAAGAACAGACCACGGAACAACGGACTGGTTTAAGATTGGGAAAGGAGTACGGCAGGGTTGTATACTCTCACCTTACCTATTTAACTTGTATGCAGAACACATCGTGCGACGTGCTGGGCTTGACGAATCCAAGGCTGGAGTTAAAATCGCAGGAAGAAACATTAACAATCTCAGATATGCAGATGACACCACTTTGATGGCTGAAAGCGAGGAGGAGCTGAGGAGCCTTATGACAAAGGTGAAAGAAGAAAGTGCAAAAGCCGGGTTGCAGTTAAACCTCAAAAAAACCAAGATTATGGCAACTAGCTTGATTGATAACTGGCAAATAGAGGGAGAAAACGTGGAGGCAGTGACAGACTTTGTATTTCTGGGTGCAAAGATTACTGCAGACGCTGACTGCAGCCAGGAAATCAGAAGACGTTTACTTCTTGGGAGGAGAGCAATGGCAAATCTTGATAAAATAGTTAAGAGCAGAGACACCACACTGACAACAAAGGTCCGCATAGTTAAAGCAATGGTATTCCCCGTAGTAACCTATGGCTGCGAGAGCTGGACCATAAGGAAGGCTGAGCGAAGGAAGATAGATGCTTTTGAACTGTGGTGTTGGAGGAGAATTCTGAGAGTGCCATGGACTGCAAGAAGATCAAACCAGTCCATACTCCAGGAAATAAAGCCAGACTGCTCACTTGAGGGAATGGTATTAAAGGCAAAACTGAAGTACTTTGGCCACATAATGAGAAGACAGGATACCCTGGAGAAGAGGCTGATGCTAGGGAAAGTGGAAGGCAAAAGGAAGAGGGGCCGACCAAGGGCAAGATGGATGGATGATATTCTGGAGGTGACAGACTTGACCTTGGGGGAGCTGGGGGTGGCGACGGCCGACAGAAAGCTCTGGCGTGGGCTGGTCCATGAAGTCACAAAGAGTCAGAAGCGACTGAACGAATAAACAACAAAGTGCTCAGTCCAGAAAGACGAATCTGGTACCGGCCAAACTATTGGACAAGTAGACTTGTCTTTTCTCTTTTTACCCTGAGCAGTCGAAGAACCCCAAGCCAAGTTTCAAAGGAAGCTGAGTTTGCAAAACCATTTTGGAAGAATTATTCTCAAGGCTAGCTCCTCACATTTTTCTAAACGGCCCCTGCAAATGCTATTTCCCCCCTGCAGGAAATATCTGAACAGTGATCTCTCTCTCTCTCTCTCTCTCTCTCTCTCTCTCTCTCTGTGTGTGTGTGTGTGTGTGTGTTTTAAGTCCTCTACAAACTAATAATGAATCACATATTCCAATTATTAGAACAGAGCATTGCAAACTTTAAAAGGAGAATCCTCTTCCATTGGCCCCTTTGGTGCAGTTAAAGCGACTCCTCGGCTTCTATTTTAAATGAGTTTTAGCTAAATACCTTTGAATGCTCCAACAGGAACATTTAAACACATAAAAGGTGTCCAAAAAGTTCCCCTTTGCATCACTTTATCCCCGACTGTTTTGCCTTAATTAGAGAGACTTACTTTTCATTGCTGCAGTAATGGGGTTCCAGAGGGGCAGCGGGGTAGGTGGGTGGAAAAGATAACAGATCAAATAAATGAAGGGACAAGTCTAAAACTGGGTGAGGGGACTAGATGGAAAAAGTAGACTCAAGACAAATTTAGGCCTAGCCCACTCTGAGATAGGGAATCTGTGTCCAGGCTGAATCACTGGGGGTTGAAATGACAATGCTCCACCACACAAAACTCATTTATATATTTACTTGCTTACTTATTTAAAGCATTTTATCCTGGTCTTCAAAGGCTCCTAGAGCAGTCCCTGCCCTCTGATATGCAATCTAAAACAGATGACATAATAGGAAAGGGGGAAGAGGAGGGAGGAGGAAAATGGCAAACTCAGACATCACTTCTTAAAGTTACAGCATTCTTTTAATGATCCGCTGGGATGAAAACTGCTCAGGAACAGGGGGACGTGAAATGAATTAGTCTTATAACAGAACTGATAGAGTGGCCCTATTACCCACCTCTCCCTCTGTTGAAGCCCAATGGAATATCCGCATGTTGTAAACCCCCCAGAGAGCTTCAGCTGTCGGGCGGTATAAAAAATGCAATAAATAAATAAATAAAGTTGGTGACAGTTGAAAGAGAGTCAAAGACAGGTGGTCTCTCAGCAGAGCCAAAGGAATCCAGGTAATATTGGTAGATGTGTTTTACATAAAGGTAAACAAGAAAAGTTCAGGCAGACATTTTCAGCTTATGGAGTTTGGATCTGGAGAAATGGTCAAGGCCTAACAGACCATTCACCAACATTCAAACATCATTAGCTGAACAGGCTTGCCTGAAGATTTTTTTCTCCCTTGGTATTTGTACTACCTGGAACAGTTGTTATATTTGGACGTAAAGCTAAACGACAGCCCAGTGCCATGAGAATGAGGCTATAAATCTGCACGTAGAAAATTAGCTTCTCAGGGGGCATGCTAGAGATCAGCCTTGTTTCTTGACATGCTATTTTGCTATGTACTGAGAAGAGTTTTTCTTTTCTTCTTCTTCCTCATAGTGTGGAAGATTCCATCATATCAGTCACTACCTGCAGTCTGAGGGCCAAAATACACATTACATGGGAAATTTGTGCCTAGAAGAAACATGACCACGGAGAATGCCACTTCTTTACAACAATGGCACTTGGGGAGGGGCAATGAAGTCGTGCCATTTTCCTGATCTAATTCACCCCCATGCAATTTAGCCCGGAGCCACTCACCCACCCCAGCTTATTGGGGTGGGGAGAGACATACTCATTGCTTTTTATTTTATATTTTGTATTTGTGTTTTCAGACTGTTGTTGTTTTATTATGCTTTTCGTGGTTTTAATTTTTGTGAACCGCCCAGAGAGCTTTGGCTATTGGGTGGTATAAAAATGTAATAAATAAATAAATAAATAAATAAAAATTAAATACTAGAAGGAGCAATGCTCTCACGTGAAAGGATATCTCCCTGTGATTCAGTTCAAGGCATAAGAACCAAAGAAGAGCCATGCTAGGTCAGGTCAAAGGGCTATTTAGACCAGGAGCGGATCTACACAGAGTCATGAAGGTGTCCTGAAGGTGCGCCTCCAGGGCGTCCCGAAACTCTTTCTGTAGATCCTGCCTACCTGGCCAGAAGAGGCGGAGGAGGCGGCAGCGGCGGCCCTGCATCGCCCCTTGTGGGGACGGGGCGAAAAGTTCCCGGGCTCGGCGGCTTCACTGGGGAGTCCTTGCCACTGCTGCCGCCATCGCCCACCTCCCTGCCGGAAGAAGGCGGGGCGGAGGCTTCTTCCGCCGAGCCCAGGTGGCTCTTTCGCCGGCAGCAGGAGGCCGGTGGGGAGGTGGGCGACGGCGGCAGCGGTGGCAAGGACTCCCCAGCGAAGCCGCCGAGGCCTCCTCCTCCTCCTCCTCCTCCTCTTCTGGCCAGGTAGGCAGGATCTAAACAAATAGTTTTGGGACGCCCTGGAGGCGCACGCAAGCCTTCACGACTCTGTGTAGATCCGCTCCAGCATTCTGTTCCCACCAAAGCCTGCCAGATGCATATGGGAAGCCCGCAAGCAGGACATGAGTGCAAGGGCACCCTCCTCCCATGCATGTTCCTCAGACTGCTGCTGATCCTGGATGCAATGTACAAGCATCCTGCCTAATAGCCATTGATAACCTTCTTCTCTATGAATTTGCCTAATCCCCTTTTAAAGCCGTGCATGTCGGTGGCCATCACTACATCTTGTAGCAGCAGTGAATTCCAGAGGTTAACTTAGGGATGCAGAACTTCAGCCCTGGGGTTCCAATCCACCTTTCCAGAGTTCCCTATATAGCCATGACCCTTTCCCCCTGACTGCTGATCATTTGGTGCCTTCCCAGCTTTGATGTACAGCTGTGTTCCCCATTCTAAATGGTTGCAAGTTTTAGTTGCTGGCAGTAAAAGCTTTCAGCTGAAATAGGCTGGTTTTGGATCCTGCACTGAAATGCAGCCCCCGAGAGCTTCTCTGAAATGGAATTTGGCCCATGGGCTGAAAGAGGTTTTGCATCCCTGGTTTAACTAATCCACTATGAGCTGTGTGAAAAAGGACAACTATTTATTTATTTATTTATTACATTTTTATACCACCCAATAGCTGAAGCTCTCTGGGCGGTTCAAAAAATTAAATCCATGAAGAGCATAAAAACAACTAACAATTTAAAAACACAAATACAAAATACAATATATATTTTTGTCTGTCCTGAATCTCCCACCATTCAGATTCCTTGGATGACCCCGTTGGGTCCTCATATTGTGAGAGAGGGAGATAATATGTCTCTCTATCCCAAGGATGGGAGATGTGTGGCCTTCCAAATGTTGTCAGAACTACAAGTCCTATCATCCCTCACTGTTGGCTATGATGGCTGGGGCTGATGGGAGTTGTAGTCCAACAACATCTGTACAGCCACACATTCCAAATCTGTGCTGTGTCCACATTTTCTACACCATGCGTAATTTTATACCCCTCTTTCATGTCTTCTCACACAAACTTACTCGCCTTTTCCCCCTAAGCTATCCCACATCATTGCACGTTCAGGGATTAGCAGTTTGGGTGGGGACACCTTTGCCAGGCAAATTGGTACCTCTCTTAAATGGCATAGAACATAAGAAGAGCTCTGCTTGATCAAACCAAGGGTCCATCTAGTCCAGCATTCTGTTCACACAGTCGCCATCCAGCCCACAAGCAGGACATTTGTGCAACAGCACCCTCCCACCCATGTTCCCCAGCAGCTTGTGTATACAGGATAACTTCTTCTGATACTAGAAGCCGATGGATGTATGGCGGGGTAATTTTGGTTCATAAAATTGACACCCATGAACAACACTCCTATCTGTAACTTGGAAAGAAATTAAAAGAGAGAAGAAATGATGATGGGGGGATGGAACAGAATCCTGACAGCAGGCTTATTGCATGATGACACACAACAGGCAGTGCCGTACGAAAGCAGCAAGAATAGGTTTGGCCTGCAGCGCTGTGCCGGCCGGCCTTCAGAGCCTTTGCTGAGAGTTGTCACCGTTTTCAGCACCTAGCAGACTCTTCTGCTTGCTGGCCCAGGCCCAGGTTTTGCCATCTGATGCTGTTGCCCTTTTGTCTTCTGTCAGGGCAGGTCGCAGATGAACCGGTGGAAGAACTTGGTCAAAGTAGAAGTGACGAGCGGTTGTCTCAGGGGCAGAGGTACACCTGTTTTTGTAAAAGACATCTGCTTCGGCTGCATCCGGAGAGGTAACAATTCGGCCGTGAGTGAGTTGCTTGTGCTCTTTAAGTTTTACCTAGCAGCAGGAGTGGAGGGGGCTTGGAAGGACCAGAGGGGTATATTCAACATTGATAACTACTCGGAAGTTGGGTAGCTACTTATGCATCATTAAAAAAGAGAGAAAGCATCACCAGAACAGAAGACAAAAGACGGTCCCAATTTGCATTGCATTTACATATGCAAATGTATATGCATAGCTGCAAATTTCTAAAGCATATATATTTAAAAGTATTGGTTCAGTATGGGTTGTCATTAAATCATGTGTTGTTGTTATGTGTGACCCCTGGACCATGGTTTAATTGTGTGTTGTTAACCACAAACAACTTAGAGTTCAAAATATGGGTTCTGTTCCTGGGTTCTTCATTCAACAGTCTACAATTCAATTACAACCCATACTCAACCCATCCTGTGGGTTGTCATTACATGCAAACCAGGTCAATGTTTTCCCCCCACATCAGCCTGCCCGTACACTATGATCTTTTTCACAGGCTTTCCTCTAGCTGTCCCCGCAGTCTGAAGTGAGGTAGGCGGTGACCTGGTAGATGGTCTTTTCACTTGCAGTCCCTTACTTACTCATCTGTCTGGCCATCACCATTGCCCCGCCCCCCCAATACATTGGCCACAGTAGGAGCAGGTGCATTGGGCTCACTTTGGCTCTCACTGCCAGAAAGGACGCCTATAAGAACTTTTTACCAGGAACTAGTACCTGAGTTTGCTACTGCTTTTTTTTCCTCCTCCTAACGACTATGTTTTCCTTTTGTGTCATGTCTTTTAAATTGTGAGATTGAGGGCAGCGGTTGTCTTATTACTCATCTTTGTAAGCTCCTCTGGGGAAAATTTTTTGATTGAAGAGTGGTGTGAAAATGCTTTGAACAAATGAATTAAACTCCTGTCCTTAAAGGCAGTCTAAAAAATGTTAAATAAATAATAAACACATGGCTTTAAAAAAATAGGTTAGGTATTTTTTGTTTCTATTGTGGCTGTTTTAGTGCTGCCTTTTACTGTTGTCCACTGCTGTTTAATAGATTTATTTTATTTTATTATGACTTATGACTTGCTGTAAACTACCCTGGGTATCTTTATTAAATGATAGTGTATGAATGCTGCCATTACATGATTTAGTCACTAGGTGGCACTGTACCTGGAGTTTCCTGTTGCCTTTCTCTGTTCTTGTGGGAGAGAGACAATAAAGTTCTTGTCCAGCGTCCTGACTGGTGTGGTCTCTAAGCCATCTATTACAGGTGATATAAAACAATTTTTAAATACATGAATAAAAATATAACATTATATTCTCTGTGGGGCCTAGGTAGAACCTTCCTCAAAAATGTTGGTCATACTGAAAGTAATTTTGCTTCTTTAGGACTTCCTCTGATGTTCCACCCAAGTAGGAATCTCCCAATCTTGCCAGAAATGTGCACTTCAGCTAAATTTGGGTGGCAGTTCCTTGAGAGCATGCAATGCTTTCTGGGCCTGCCAAGTTGAAAGGACAAGAGAAATACAGTAGAATGTCACAATGATAGAACAGTATGGGCTTACTTAGCCAAAAGGTCATCCGATCGATCTTCTGGTGAAAGACAGGTTCTTCTACACAGACAGATCCAGATCACAATGCCACCTGGGAGATCCATCTTCCCTGATATTGATGGGTTCAATCACTAAGTTCATCAGAAGAGGCCTTGCTGGCTCTATCACAATGTCAAGATTGCTTTTCTATGGTGGCACCCACTTTCTGGAATGCCCTCTCCCCTGGTATTCAGGAGACAACAAATGTGGCATGTTAAAAAAAAACTTTACCAAAGCCGTTCAAGATCCTGCAAGGTAGACTCCAGCAATTCATGGAGCGAGAATTGCCAGATGTACAAGCTGGGTTTAGAAAAGGCAGAGGAACTAGAGACTAAATTGCCAATATCCGCTGGATAATGGAGAAAGCCAGAAAAACATCTATTTCTGTTTTATTGACTATTCTAAAGCCTTTGACTGTGTGGATCATAACAAACTGTGGCAAGTTCTTGGTGGTATGGGGATACCAAGTCATCTTGTCCGCCTCCTGAGGAATCTGTATAACGAACAAGTAGCAACGGTAAGAACAGACCACGGAACAACGGACTGGTTTAAGATTGGGAAAGGAGTACGGCAGGGCTGTATACTCTCACCTTACCTATTCAACTTGTATGCAGAACACATCATGCAACGTGCTGGGCTTGACGAATCCAAGGCTGGAGTTAAAATCGCAGGAAGAAACATTAACAATCTCAGATATGCAGATGACACCACTTTGATGGCTGAAAGCGAGGAGGAGCTGAGGAGCCTTATGACGAAGGTGAAAGAAGAAAGTGCAAAAGCTTGATTGCAGTTAAACCTCAAAAAAACCAAGATTATGGCAACAAAGGTCCGTATAGTTAAAGCAATGGTATTCCCCATAGTAACCTATGGCTGCGAGAGCTGGACCATAAGGAAGGCTGAGCGAAGGAAGATAGATGCTTTTGAACTGTGGTGTTGGAGGAGAATTCTGAGAGTGCCTTGGACTGCAAGAAGATCCAACCAGTCCATACTCCAGGAAATAAAGCCAGACTGCTCACTTGAGGGAATGGTATTAAAGGCAAAACTGAAGTACTTTGGCCACATAATGAGAAGACAGGACACCCTGGAGAAGAGGCTGATGCTAGGGAAAGTGGAAGGCAAAAGGAAGAGGGGCCGACCAAGGGCAAGATGGATGGATGATATTCTGGAGGTGACAGACTTGACCTTGGGGGAGCTGGGAGTGGCGACAGCCGACAGAAAGCTCTGGCGTGGGCTGGTCCATGAAGTCACGAAGAGTCGGAAGTGACTGAACGAATAAACAACAAACCAGGTACCGAGTCACATACAAGGTTATGTTATTAGTCTATAAAGCCCTAAACAACTTGGGACCAGGATACCTAGCAGACCACCTTCCCTTATATACACCCAGATGACTTTTATGATCGTCAGAGGAGGTCCTGCTTGTCATTCCAAGACAAACAGTATGTCATCACGAAGAACCTCAATGGCAGACCTTCTCTGCAGCGGCACCCACTTTCTGGAAAAACCTCCCTCATGCAGTTTGGGAGGCGGAAAACATAACATCCTTCAAAATGCCTCCTGAAAACATATCTTTTTAGTCAAGCTTCCCCTGGACTGTAACTTATCCTGGTTTTATATGACATTTTTTAATGTTTAAAGTTTGAAATCTTGATTTTTATACGTTATGGTTTAAATGGTGAACTGCCCAGCGAGCATTGGCTGTTGGGCAGTATAAATTTGTAATAAATAAATAAAATAATAAAACTAGTTTGTTTAGTACTTACTGTGTTTTTAATTTCAATTTTAAACTGCTGAGCTTTTGTATTTATAATAATGTATTTCAGTCTGCAATTGTTTACCGTGTAGACAGATAAATATTTAGATATGGTGAGCTGCATACAAATTGATTAAATAAATAAATAAGCCAAGAACTGGAAGAATAATTTACGCTTCCCTGAATGCTGTTGAACACCTTCTCAGAGGAAGTAATTCAGAACTGAACCCCTAGCTCAACATATCAAGGAGCCAAGCTACATGATCAGCCAGATGTAGGACTGTACCACTTCAGGCCATGTACAGGACTGTACCACTTCAGACCATGTGGAGGGTCAAATCTTTGAATTCTGTCTCACCTTAAAATACCCACCCACACCCCTCCTTGCACGTGGAACAATTTTGTAAACCACCCAGAGAGCTTCAGCTATTGGGCGGTATAGAAATGCAATAAATAAATAAATAAACAAACAAACAAACAATGCTAAGCTCCAATGCTTTGCATGATATAATAGAACTCAGTGAGTCCCAGCTGTTCTCAAGTTGTTGCAATTCCTTGGCATCCAGATTGAAAGATCGCCAGGCTCAAAATGGGTGTGTGATGATGGTGGAGGCTATTCCAGGCTGGCAACATTGAAGGGCCTCACAGGTATTCAGACTAATGCCACACAATTTGGAGCTCAGTGATAAAAAGGAAATAGCTGCTGGTGCATTTTAGAGGATTGTATCAAATATGCTGTCATTTCAGTTAGGAAGAAATGTTTCATTAAAAATACTCAATTTGTACAAATAGTTGCCCACCAGCCCATCTCAATACTGTTGCTAATATTCCTCCTCCTCCTCCTCCTCCTCCTCCTCCTCCTCCTCCTCCTCCTCCTCCTCCTCCTCCTCCCCCTCCCCTCCCTTATTCTCCTGGCTACTTGTGCTGTTCAGACCTCATCTGGAATACCCTGTCTAGTTCTAAAAGCAGCACTTTAAGAAGAATGCAGACAAAGTCATGGAAATGAAAAACAAGTCCCATGAAGAAAGTTTGAAGGAACAGGATGTACGTTCAGCCTGGAGAAAAGAAGACAGAACTGAACATCTGGAGAGCTATCACATAGAAGAAGGGACAGGGATAGATGTAATGGGCTCAGGTTACAGGAGGGTAGATTTCAGTTGAATGTTAGTAGAAATGTCTTAATGGTAATAGCAGTTGAACAACAGAACCAATTACCTAATGGGGTGGTGGGCTCTTTCTTGCTGGAGATCTTCAAGCAGTGACTGGGCAGGTGTGTGTGTGTGTGTGTGTGTGTGTGTGTGTGTGTGTGTTTTGGTGGATATCTAGCTCTGGATTTTTTGTATTGAGCAGGGGTTTCAACTAAAGGGCCTATAAGTTCCCCACCCTCCCAAAAAACCCTCTATGATTCTCCCTCCTTCTTGAATTAGTCATATAGATTAGGGATGTGCTCCGCTTCTAATCGGACCGGCAAATTAGAAGCGGAGAGGGGGGCTTCGCCTGCCCTTAAGGTGGAGGCGAAGAGGATTGGGGGGCCAGCGGAGCGTGGCGAAGAGGATCGAGGTGAAGGTGGATCCTTCGCCTCGATCCGGAGCTCCGCCGGAAAGGTAAGTGGGGTTTACCGGGCCCTGCCGCTGTCGCCCATGCGACAACAGCGGCAGGGCCCGGTAACCCCCCCGCCCTCCTCTCCCTTACCTGCCTTACTTGTGGCCCAGACTTCCTGGTTGAACCGCGGGCTCAATTGAAGACGCCAACGGACTGCGGACGGAGGCAAGTAAGGCCCCCCTCCCCCTTGGTCCCTTACCGGGCTCTGCCGCTGTCACCGCACGGGCGGCGATGGTGGCAGGGCCCGGTAAACCTCCCACCCTCCTCTCCCGGCCTTACCTGGCACCACTCCCCTCCACTGCGGAGCTCCGATTCGGAGCTGGAGCTCCGCGGCGAAGAGGAGCGGAGTATAGGCGGAGCGGGCCAATCCGAAATTTTCGGATCGGCCCGCAGGGCGGAGGGGGGGGTCCGTGCACCCCCCTAATATAGATGATCCCACAAAATCAGCGATCACGTAGTGAGCATCTTAATGCAATTATGCGATGTCTGGTATCGCCAGATATCAGAAAATAAAACCAGCTGGGTCAACAGAACCAATCAGATTTGTCTGTGAGATTGCGAAGGGCAAACGAGGGTAAATGAAAGTGAGGACAAGTAAATGTTTACAATGAAAATTTGAACATTTTTGCATTGGGGAACCAACAATGCTGAATGGGAAATACATTTTTCAGAGTTTCTAAAACTGTTCAAGAACAGGAATAGTTTCATCTCTCTCACTAGAGACTCATTAGAATAATATATATGCCTAATAATAACAGAATGAGTGCAAGAGGCTCTTGCCAGCATCCAGTCAAGCCTATGTTATACCTTTGAACATTGTGACCTCAACCTATTTTTGGCTGTTGAAACCAAATCACTCTAGCGACAGCCATCTAACCCTTGTGGGTCAGCTCATCACACTCTGTGCCATCTGTCACTGTTGAAACCTTGTAATTAAAAGCAGACTGAGTGCTGGATCCGTTAAGAAGGATTCATTCCTATGTAATTAGTTGTTATAGCAAAATATTGTTGGGGGAGGGGGTCGGGTTGTAGAGTTTGGAACATGCCAACCAGCATCATTATGAAATTGGTTTTCCATGGCCCATTTGACTCCTGTGACATGGGCCACCGCTCGGCGATACTCACCCACGTTTGTGAACATGTGCAACTGACATGATTTACAGAATTGGATTTGTTCTTTTCAGGCAAATCCAGTTGTGCAAATCACAGCGGCTACATCTTGAAGCACAAAGGCTGGTCTCCTTTTATTTCATTTCGGGGGATTGCAGGAACATGGGGCAGTGGTGGTTTCAAGGTCAATTCCCCCCCCCCAAAAAAAAACCGGAAATGAAATGTGGGAACAGGGAACGGGTTTTACAATTATAGTGGTAGAGGGAGCATTATAGGGTTATTTCCCCTGCCCCCTTTGTAAAATAATTTATAATGCCACCACTTTTACCAGCACCTTTGGTGGTGCAGAAAGGATGCCAGTGTGCATGGATACAATGATTTCTGCTGCATGCGTAACCAAGGCCTGCCACTATATAAGAACATCAGAAGAGCCATGCTGGATCAGACTGAGGATCCATCTAGTCCAGCACTCTGTTCACACAGTGGCCCACCAGCTGTTGTCCAGGAACACACAAGCAGGACATGGGTGCAACAGCACCCTCCCACTCATGCTCCCCAGCAACTAGTGTATATATAGGCTTACTGCCTCTGATACTGTAGGTGGCACATAGCCATCAGGATTAGTAGTCATTGCTAGCCTTCTCTTCCAGGAATTTATCCAACACCCATTTAAAGCAATCCAAATCACTACATCTTGTGGTAGTAAATTCCATAGTTTCACTATGCGCTGTGTGAAGAAGTACTTCCTTTTATCTGTCCTGAATCTCTCATCAATTGGCTTCATGGTCTGCAACCATCTACTTGCAAAGCATGTGCTGCTGCATTGTGTAAGGTGGCCTTGTGTCCTCTTTTACTGAAGATAATCCTGTATCTGAAGGGCTGCCTGAGGTCCATTCTCTATTTGACAGTCTGTAATATTTGATCAATCTTTATCACTATTTTTATAAGTGGGGAAAGTGCCATATATTGAGCCAAAACTGTCAACCCCTCCAACCTCATGCTAGCTGCAGTGACTGGAAGCAGATCTCCAAGGATGGAGGCAGAGGTCTTCCTGGATGCAATCACTTGGAATTAGTTCTCTGGAACCAGGCTTGGAAATGGACTTCAGAATTTCTTCAAATAAGAAGAGCACTTTCAAAGCTCCCCAATTCTTCTCTGGCTCACGTTAAAGACCACTCCAGTGCAGAAGACTCAGTTCCCCTCAAGCTCTTTCTGATCCCTCCCCATAAGCTGCCCCCCAATTCATCCCAACACCCCTCTCTTTGTTGACATGTAACTGAACTCATGGCTGAAGTATGCACAAGAATTACACTTCATGAATGGACCCAACAACCCTTCAAGATAAACCCCAAGCTAGCAGGACAGCAACTATGACAACAGACTAGTAGATGGAATGTGCAGATTACCCCAGAAACCAACAGCAAGCCTGACATAGATGCAAACATATATTCAAGCTTAGACACTACATACAATTGAAACTCCAATTTACCCTTCCCATTGATGATCTCACCTGAGCAGGTGTCTGTGGGTGGGGGGAACAGCAGCAGCAGCATGTATGAGAGAAGGAAGAGCAGAGGATAAGAACATGAGAACATAAGAAGAGCCATGCTGGATCAGACCGAGGGTCCATCTAGTCCAGCACTCTGTTCACACAGTGGCCAACCAGCTGTTGACCAGGGACCAACAAAGCAGGACATGGTGCAACTGCACCCTCCCACCCATGTTGCCCAGCAACTGGTGCACACAGGCTTACTGCCTTGGATACTGGAGGTAGCACATTACTATTATTATTATTATTATTTATTTATATAGCACCATCAATGTACATCAGGGTTAGTAGCCATTGATAGTCTTCTCCTCCAGGAATTTATCCAACTCCTTTTTAAGCCGTCACTGCATCTTGCGGAAGTGAATTCCATAATTTAACTATGTACTGCGTGAAGAAGTACTTCCTTTTATTCCCCCCTTTCCTCCCCCACCCAGCAAGACAGCTCCCATCATCGCCTCTCAGACCTGTGACCCATTAGAGATGGGAATTCTCCTTCCCTGTATGTGCCGTAGCTGTTCTTGCTCCTGCCACCTGGCTGGGTAAGGCCTTAAGAGGAGAGGGAGAAGGAAGGGGGTCTTTATGGGTGTGGGGGATTGGCAATGGGAGTGCTCTGGGAATCAGGGAGGGCAGGCAAGAAATGGGGTTCAGCCTCAGATTGGGTCAGAAATTCTTGGTTTATTTCTGAATTAATCTGAGCCTGACAGGAGAAAACATTCCATCTGTACGTCGAATCCCTGCCCAGGATGGACCTGCGACCATCTACTTGCAAAACATGTGCTGTTACATTGAGTAAGGTGCCCTTGTGTCTTCTTTTGCAGAGCACAATCCTGTATTTGAAGGGCTGCCTGAGGATCATTCTCTATTTGAAGACAGCCCTTTATTGGAAGGGCTGTGTGTGGTGCACTCTCCCTAAAGGATCAGGTCTGTAGTTTGGGGGTGCTCTTGGATCCAGAACTGTCACTCAAGGCACAGGTGAACTCAGTGGCAAAGAGCACCTTTTATCAGCTTAGATTGATATACCAACTACGCCCTTATCTGGACAGAGATAGCCTAGCTGCAGTTATCCATACTCTTATAACCTCTCATTTGGATTACTGCAATGTGTTATACGTGGCGCTGCCTTTGAAAACGGTCTGGAAACTTCAGCTGGTACAAAACAGGGCAGCACAGTTACTAACAGGATCACATCGCACCAGTCTTTTTACAACTTCATTGGCTGCCAGTTCAGATCTGGGCCCAATTCAAAGTCCTGATATTAACATTCAAAGCCCTAAACGATTTGGGGCCAGGTTATTTGAAGGAATGCTTCCTCCCATATCTGCCTGCCTGGACCTTAAGATCATCCACAGGAGTCCTTCTCCATGAGCCCCTGCCGAAGGAAGTGAGGCAGGTAGCTACTAGGAGGAGGGCTTTCTCTGCTGTGGCACCCCGGTTGTGGAATGAGCTCCCCAGAGAGGTTAGCTTGGCACCTACATTGTTTTCTTTCCATTGCCAGCTGAAGACCTTTTTATTTTCTCAGTATTTTAACACCTAATTTAACTTAAATTTAAACTTTTCTGTTTTAATCTCATATTTTAACCTATATTAATTTTTGCTGTGTGGTTTTATTCTGGTTGTGCTTTTTATATTGTATTTCGTATGTGTGTTTTAAATTTGTTGGTTGTTTTTATGCTCTTCATGGTTTTTAATTTTTGTGAACCGCCCAGAGAGCTTCAGCTATTGGGCGGTATAAAATGCAATAAATAAATAAATAAATAAATATAAATAAATATAAAAACTGTTCACCATCATCAGTCAACAGCTGAGCAGCACACCAGGCAGACAGGTACACTGCTCACCTGATACTCATTGCGGTGAGACATACTGCATTTCTCATAAAATTCTGATAATTATTTCTAAATTTGCATCTATTTGTATAAATTAGCATGTGCAAATGTTACGCAAATCACTGCTCTCTTTTATCCTCTGTTTTGGTGATGCAGTTCCTCTTTTTAATTTTATAAATGGCCACCCCGTCACTGAGGCGTGATCTGCTCAGGGAGTAGAATGAGATGGAAGAGTCCAGGTGTGGTAGGTTGGACTGTACCGCTTCAAATCACAGGGTGGAATCACCTTTACAGATGATTTGCTAGACAAAGCACCTTGTGAACAGGTAACTAGCAGAACAGGGAGTGGCCTAGGATCGAACTAGTGGAGGCTGGTGGCTCTGAAGTCAGTGGGGCAGTGAACCAGCTCTGGGTTTCATTCAGAACCAGTCAGAACTATAAAGGAGCTATCCAAGATGTGGAAGCAGATTCACATCCCCACTGACATCGGAGCCACTTTCTCCCTAGTGCAATAAGATCTTTTCTGATTCCCCCACCCCCATCCCCATCCCCAGATGTAGGCCTAGTCTACACCAAGCAGGATATTGCGCTATGAAAGCGGTATATAAAAGGCAGGATCCACACCAAGCAGGATATAGCAGTATGAAAGTGGTATATGGTATGTCTCAAATGGGCCCCAACAGTTGTCAGTACACTTCAATACCACTATCAAGCAGTAGTGTAGCTCCTGCCTCTTATATACCGTTATCATACCACTTTCACAGTGCAATATCCTGCTTGGTGTAGATTAGGCTATAGTCCTCAGTTATGTAGACTACTCTATTTATTTTTATTTATTTCATTTCATTTCTATACTGCCCAATACCCGAAGTTGTCTGAGCAGTTCACAAAAATGTTTCTCCCACTTCATTAGGCTGTGTAGAACAGGCCTCTGTTACTCTCCCTCTAGTGTGAGTTTCCATTTCAATAACAAAATCTACATCAGCCACGTCATTTCTACCTACCAAGAGGTTCTTCCTAATCAAGATGGGAAGTACAATGCTACCCTTTAGCTTATCATTTAGGAAGCAATTTGCCACCTTCACGGTGGTGGATACGGTAGTTTTTCAGGCAGTAAACTGTGCGAACTGCTAAAAAAAATGCACACAATTTAGGAGCTGACAAATCCAATTGGGAAGCACGGGAGGGATGCTGCGAGGCTTTGGTCGGTGCTGCTGTTCGCTCTTGGCTCATTTGACTGCCCCGTCTGTGGGAAATATGTTAATAGCTTCATGATGTAGCCTTTGAACTTCCAGGGCAGGTGAGAGCCAAGATGCCACCAGAGTGATGGCAAGGCCCTTATTACTGTTGATAGATGCAAATGGATTTGGCTTTGATGTTTCTGTTTGATACCCAATGCATCAAGCGGATTATTTATTTATTTATTTATTTAAAAAAAGCATATAGCAAAACAAAGTCATTTCAAAGGCTTAGAAGGACTGCCTGTCATCCTTAGAACATAGAATTAGAGTGATGTTACTGTGCTCGATGTCATCAGACTAATGTTTTTGTTGTCACCTGCCGGGCCACTATTTAGGGAAGGTAGCAGGGCTGGTGTCGAGGTAGACATGGTTGAGCACACTCCAGCACGGACCCACTAATTGCTCTTCCCTACTACAACCTCCTTGTTCACCAGCTTCAAGCTTTGGCCCAGACAACAGAGGTGGTGAGAAGGTAGAAGGGTAGATGCCATGGCCTACTTGCTCATTGGTAATCTGCCTGTCAAGCAAGCAAGTGGTTGCAATGTTGGGAAATAGAATGAGGAGCAATAGCAGCCAGTGACAATGGCAGTGAGAAGGTAGATTCATTGAGAGGGCCCCCATTGCAGGTGTCTTGCCCAAGGGCCTTCAAAAACATGGAGCTGGCTCTGGAAGGCAGGGGAGGCATGATGTTTCAGACCACAGGTGGCTGTAACTCAAGAGGACCTCCATCTCTAGGTCTTAAGAGGCATCAAAAAGAAAAAGAACGGAAGAAATACTCTTTGGCCATAGCTAAACCTAAGGTTTATCCCAGGATCATCCCGGGTTCATCCCTGCCTGAGCGCTGGATGCCCTGAGTGGCACTTAGATGAACAGGTTTGACCCCCGGTCAATCCTGGGATAAACCTTAGGTCTAGCTACAGCTTTTGTTTCATAGCAATGATGCTGCAACAGTGGGTTTCCTGCATCACCAGGAGGTTGGACTAGATCAGCCTTCAACAACCAGGTGTTCTCTAGATGTTTTGGACTGTAGATCCTACCATCCCTGACCATTGGCCCTGCTGCCTGGAGCTTATAGAATTTGTAGCCAAAACATCTGGAGGGCACCCCAGTGAGGAAAGCTGGATTAGATTAACTTTGACGTCCTTTCCAACTTTGAATCAAATGCACAGCACACTGTCTGTGTCTGTGTCTCTCTCTCTTTCTCTCTTTTCCATATGCAGTGCTATCCTGTACATGCCTGCTCAGTAGTAATCTCCAGTGAGCTGAATGGGATTTATTCCCATATAAGTGTGGATAGGATTCTCGTCTCTCCCATTCTTCCTTCCTCTCTACTGTTTTAAACCTCCGCCTTACCTTTAGCCCCTCCATCTGCTGTCCTGCCGCCACCCAGGGCCCTCTTGATGTCTTGGACTTCAACTTTCATCAACCCCTGGCAGCGAGACCAATGGTCAAGAATGCTGGAGGTTGTAGTTCAAGAGATCTGGAGGTTGCTGGATTGGGGAAAGTTGTCCTAGAAATTTCCTTGATGACTTTCAGTTCACTGGCAAAGGTTTTGGACTCCTAATCGTTTAATAACAACAATGAAAAAGTCCCCCAACACACACACACACACACATGCCCTAAATAGGGTACTTATAATCCCTGATGTGTAATAACTCAGATGTAGCTTTGGACATGTATACGCAGATCCTCCAGTACAAAGCTCAAGAGGATGCCGTAGGTCATTGACTCTGCCTCTGGAGCCACCGTTTGCATAAGACTCTGCCTCTTCAGCCACTATTTTGTGCCTGTCTCTGACTGGTGGACTTCAAGGTTCTAGTAAACAGCTGTGTGGATTCAGAAAGCCTGACATCTGCATAGCACCATGTGCAGTGAAGTCTCCCTCTATTTTGTCGTTTATTGCTTTAGCTTTTGCAATCTGCCCAAAGAATGTCTGTTATTGGGCAGACTAAAAATAATATTAAAAGTATAATAAACACATACAAACACACACACACACACACACACACACATTAATTTTGCAATACTTAAAAGAACATCAGAAAGTCCCTGATGGATCAAGTGAATGTCCCACCTAGTCCAGAGTCCTGCATCTCTTGATGGTCAAACAGGTGCCTCATGGAAAGCCACAGACAGATCCCACAGTTCTTTGCAAAATCATGGAAGACGGGTGAGGTGCCGGATGACCCAGGTTGCTCTTACCCAGGCAGCAGGAGGCCGGCGGGGAGGCGGAGGCGGCAAGGACGTGCCCAGATTCCCCAGCTGCCTCCTCCTCCATCTCTTCTGGCTGTAGTGCACACTATTGTTTTGGGGTCGTACTTGGGGCGCATGCATGCACCTTCAGTACAGCGTGTGGAAGGGCCCCTGGAGAAGAGAAGATTGAGGGGAGAGATGATAGCACTCTTCAAATACTTAAAAGGTTGTCACACAGAGGAGGGCCAGGATCTCTTCTCGATCCTCCTAGAGTGCAGGACACGGAATAATGGGCTCAAGTTAAAGGAAGCCAGATTCCAGCTGGACATCAGGAAAAATGTCCTGACTGTTAGAGCAGTATGACAATGGAACCAGTTACCTAGGGAGGTTGTGGGCTCTCCCACACTTAGAAGCATTCAAGAGGCAGCTGGATAACCATCTGTCAGGTATGCTTTAGGGTGGATTCCTGCATTGAGCAGGGGGTTGGACTCGATGGCCTTGTAGGCCCCTTCCAACTCTGCTATTCTATGATTCTCCCCTAGCAACTGGTATTCCATGGGCATACTGCCTTTGAACCCAGTGGGTCCACGTAGCCATGGCTTATAGCTGTCAATTGACCTATCCTCATCCATGAAGTGACCATAAAGTTGCCCCAAAAAACTTTCTAAGCTAGTGGCCATCACAACATCTTGCTTCGATCAGCATTCGCCAACATGGTACTCTCCAGAAGGTTTTTTGGACTATAAGTCCCATCAGCCTCAGTCTGCATGACCAATAGTCAGGGATCATGGGAATTATAGGCCAGTGGTGAGGTCCATATAGGAAGCTGCCTTATATTGAGTCAGACCATGAGTTCATGTAGTCCAATATTGTTGACCCTGATAGGTAGCTCTCCATGGCTTCAGGCAGAAGTTTTTCCAGCCCTACCTGGGGTTGCTGGGAATTGAACCTGGGACCTTCTCCATGCAAATCATGCGCCGAGCTACGGCTCCTCCCAAGAGTTGCCCACTCCTGGTGTTGGAGAAAGGAGAGTGTGAGGGTTTTTTTTGCTACCTATTGCCTTCTGTGGAATAAGAGATGGTGGGCTCTACATTTCGGAGGATGAATTGACCTTTCCTTTCCCACTTCTTTCAAGCTGAGCCTTCATACAAATGGAAGAGCAGAACCCTCGCGGGGGTTAGCTACCACCCAGCCCAGCTGGATTTCTCCATGCTTTTAGACTGCACTTTGGTGAATCGATGGAAACCTTTGGTCTTGTCCTCCCGCAATGCCAGTCATCGTTTTAAGAAGCGCCAGTGGCCTTCAGGTTATCTGGGGGCTGAGAGCATTCGATCTCTTCGTCGTCTCGCGGAACGGACGGCACAGAATGGAAATTTCTCGGGCAGGAGAAGCGTTTGCTTCTCTGCTTAATTATTTAGCCCCATTGGTCTGTGCATCAGTTACTGACACTTTGCACTGTCAATACCAACCCACAACACTGTTGGCTATGACAAGGTAATTTTCTACCGCTACAAGTCCTGTTAAGCGAGAGGATCAAAGTCTCTTGGGAAGTAAGGGTGCACTTTAAATCTGTCAGATGTAATCAGACCCAGCGTGCTTGTCACACAGAATTTCTCCTTTCTTTTAAAAAGGGCAAAACCCACGCTCCTTGGGGAAATGAGGTGAGGATGAACCAGAGACTGGCTTTCTCAATGTTTCCTTCTTCGGCTACATCATTCACATAACCTAAGGTAAACAATATATAGGTACAAGTGCTGTGCAAAGGAAAGCATTGCTTTGGATTCCACTCGGATGCTTCAGAGAAGAGATCGATTCACCTCGGATGACGTCAAGCAACACCAGCACCACCTTGAATTCAGGGGGAAATGAACCCTCGGCTGTTTTCCCATTGACAAACAGGGATAACAATAAACAGCTATAACATTTTAAATTTTTGTGAGAAATGGGTGACATGTTCAGGCCTAGGAGCCCCTTTGAAAGGGATCAAGCATGCTAAATTCCAGATAGATAGGTGCAGGGGGGTTGGTGAGCGTATGAAAAGGAGGACAGGGCTCCTGTATTTATAACAGTTACACAGAAAAGGGAATATCAGCACGTGTCCTTTGCTGAACCTGGTAAAATTCCTTCTTCATCACAACAGTTAAAGCTGCAGGATCCCTGCCCTCCTGACCAGATAGAAAAGAGGGCAGGGCTCCTGCAGCTTTAACTGTTGTGATGAAGAGGGAATTTCACCAGGTGCTGCATGCATACAAATGACACCTGCTGAAATTCCCTTTTTGATGCAACTGTTAAAGATACAGGAGCCCTGTTCTCCTTTCCATAGGGTCACCCTAGCAATGGGAGATTTTAATGATTGGTGTTTTTTTTAAATGGGCTTTTCCCCCCACCCTGAAAAGATTTTGGCAGAATTGGTTAAATTCACATAGCAGCCTTGATCCTTCTAAGCAGATGAAGCCCACCCAATTTCAGATCCTTTTAAAGTTGATCTGTGGGTTGGGGGGAGGACAGAACAGACCCCTTACTTCTGCCTCGGCCTTTTGGCTCAGAAGCTGCCTTGGACACAACACAAGCTTTACCTCATTCCAGATTGAAATTTGAACATGAACACTAATGTTGCACTTAGACACACTGTAAAACGCTTTCTGTGTGTGCACGTGCGCATGTGTGTGTGTGTGTAAGGGCAGGGGATGAAGTAATTTCATTCACATTTTAATGTGAACTTACCTAAGTTTACATTTTCAAACCAATATGTGGACAGAAACTCAGTTACCCTTTGAAATTCACACTTCTCCAAGCTTCTCAATGGAGCTGTGCAATCATACATTAAGCAGATGTGCACCCAAAATTGTGTACATGTAAAAAAAAAAAAAGTGCGCAAGAGAGAGTAGGTTTTTTTTTTTTTTTTAAAAAAAAGCAACTGCTAAAGATCACCCGAGTGGTAGTATACTTGTGCTGGTTGACTCCACCCCCACCCCCACTTCAGAAGCAGGCCTGTTAGTTTTTTGGTTTTTTTAATTTCATGTTTGCAGCCCTGCCCCCAAGCCGAGGGGTTTAAAGGAAGCCCAAAGTTTTGTTTATCTTGGCTAATAGTTAGAGGTGTCATACAGTTTATGCTTCTTTTA